>NW_027205603.1:83459774-84086560 GCF_024711535.1 Dipodomys merriami
TCCTTTAGATTCTTTATACTGGCATTATCATTGTTAGCTTGAAATAAGACTGGAGAACATTTAGAACAGTATTTCCCAAACACATCCTGAGTGTTCAATAGATTACTGGAGTTAAAAATTACTTTTATTAAAACACACTGAGGCTGGGAAGGTGGCTCAGTGGTAGAGTGCTTGCCTTGCATGCATGAAGCATTCAGTTCCATTCTTCAGCACCACATAAGCAGAAAAATCTGGAAGTGGCGCTGTGGCTCAAGTGGTAGAGCGCTAGCCTTGAGCTGAAGAGCTGAGGGACAGCGCCCATGCCCAGAGTTCAGGCCCCACGACCACCACCACCAACAACGAAAAAGCACTTACTCCTTACTTGCGCCCAGAAGCGTATCCAAAGCAGGATAGAAACTTGAGCTTCTCTTCCTTCAGTTGGTCTCTCCTGTCAGCTGTTCTCTCCTTGTAGTCACTTAGGATTCTGAAAAGACAGCAGTAGGATAAATATCTTGTGATAAGAATGGAAACTACCCCCAAGGCAGCAATAACTTTCTATCATAACAAAGCTTGCTGGGTAGCTAGCTGGGTAGTAGAGAGATAATGGTCAAGTAGCCCACTATTTCCACCAGAATTGCTTAATCTCACCCTTACCCCAGTTCTGACTCCATTCAACCTAATGTTTCTGTCAGTTCCCTGAAGTGGGTTGAAGTGCTTTATTTCCCTCTTCCCTTAATTACCTCATTAATCATTCCCATTCTTTAAGCTCTAGCCTTAACTCATTTCTTTGCTATTCATATTGGGGTCAGAGGCTACACCTGACTTCTTGGAACTCCTAGAGGTGGACCTTTGGCCTCGGGCTCACATTTTACCACCCCAGAGATTCTGAGTCAGAACATATGGGGGAAGAGCCTAGTACCTATATTTTTTATCTTTATTTCTGTCACACCAAAAAGTCCAGAAAACACACTGAGTGCTGGTGGCAAACACCTGCAATCCTAACTACGCAGGAAGCTGAGATCTTAAGATCCTCCTGGTTGAAAGACAGCCTGGACAGACAAAGCTGAGAGATTCTTATTTCCAATTACCTAGCAAAAAGCCAGAAATGGAAGTGTGGCTCAAGTGGTAGTGTGCCATTCTTGAGGGAAAAAGCCAAGTGAGAGCAAGAGGCCCTGAGTTCAAGCCCCAGTATTGTTGCATGTTGTACAAACATACACACACACACACACACTCATGCATGATCCAGAAACTTAGATTAAAACCTTAGTAAATGGAAACCTTAGTAAAGTGGAAACACTCATCTCCCTACTTGACAGTCACATCCTGAAAAATGTTAGAACTGCCCTTGCTGCAGACCTTGCTGAATCATCTCTCCTTCTTCCCCCTCCCCAAACATACCCCTGGCTGTTAAAGAGATAACCTGTGAGCTGAGGGCCATACTCTTTGTTGATAAGATGCTATTAAAATCCCTTTTCCTGACTTGGAAAAAATTATATTAAATGAAGTAAGCCAGGCCCAAAGAAACACATTACCTTATTTGCAATAACTAGTATATGTTGAGACAAGGAGAAAAGATCAGATAAGTTGATATTAGGTGAAATGAACCCCAAGATAAGTATTCAAATATTTTTTCTTTCATGCGATTGTTTCTAACATATTTATGATTTCTTTGTTGCTTTGTATGTCCCCCCCCCCATGGTATAACCCCTGTTTTCACTGTATTTGCTGTTGGTATAATTTGTGGAATGGAAGGGAAAAAACCAATTGTTTAAATAGGGATACAGGTGGACCCATTGCAACAATGAGATGAACAAGTCCTTATTTCAAAAAATGAACTTTACAACTGTGGCTGGGGGAAGGGGAGGCAGGGAAGGAGTGGGGGAGAAAGGAAGGGATGGAAAGGGGAAAAAGCAAAATGAGTACATTTCTTATCAAGCAACAATCCTTGGTAAGAAATGTACTCATTACCTTGCCCATATAATTGTAACCCCTCTGTACAGTATTTTCTCTCTCTATATATTTATCCCTTTTCCTATACCTCAAGATAAAATTCCCAGCTTCCCTGCCTCCCATGACAAACTACCCCAGACCCTTGCTCCACCTGACTTCTTTCTCTCTCTGCCTAATGAAAAGAGAGCTTAGTGGTAAGGAAAGCAATTATTTCTTCTCCAGCCGGGCAGTAGAATACTTGGTCGCCCTTTTCAAGTTGTTCAATAAACCTGTTGGCCTATTGATAGCAACTCTTTTCTTTATTTATACTCCTGGTACTTAAAATATTTACTTATACATTTGGTACTGAAACCTGGGAGACTCGAAATATTTCCTTACAGTAAATAATTTGACAAAAATAATAATGTTGAATAATATAGTTTGTGTAATATATGTTGTAAATATAATATTATTTATATTAATAATATAATATTATTGGCAATAGTAATGTTGAATAAATGTAATTTCATTATCATCCACAATTTTAGCTCCATACAAGAAACACTATTTTACTGATCAGATTGTCCATTTCCTCTTGAAACCTCCTATTCTTTCACTCATTTCTCATTTATTCTGAGTCAGAAACATTTAAATAAAAATAATCACCCCCAGAATACTAATGAACCATAAGCTAATATAAGGATATTTATTCAGCTGGAAGTAACTACCAGTAAAATCTTGTTTTCTAAACAGTATGACTATAATCCAATTTAGGTCTTTCAACCCCTGGTGATTTTTGTTTCAGTTTTCTTTATGATAGGTGGAAATCACCTGTAGTTGCTAGGGACCTGCAAAGCAAGCATAGAGTTCCCACCCCACACTACTACAAACAATTTGGGGTTGTAATAAGTAATTAAGCCTCCATAACTATGGGTAGCTTTACATGATTCTAGTGTTAATTAAAATTTCCCCCATGTAGAATAAAGCCTTATTATGCCTCAATCTGATTCCTTTATATGATGATTGTTGCTAAAGTTAGCTAACGTAAAGAGTGTTTCAGCTTCCACATTATATACACTGTTATGACCCAGGCCTGATAATGGCCAAGAAATTAGAGTAAAGATGGCCCACAACTCATTACACTGGCATCAACAAGATAGGTATCTCTCCTCAGAAGTGACATTACGCCCTTCTCAGTGCATTCTTTCAGAAGAGGGACATAGAGTTGATTTATCTTGTTACTGGTGTTATAAACTTTCATCCTTTGGTCAAAGCAATGTCTGTGATTCACTGATTGAAATTATTTAAATTTTCCCTTTGTCATTAGTAAGAATCTCCTAGTGACACATTCTGGGAATGGACGAGTTGCTGAGTTCACTTGTCTGTACTCAATACTTCCATCACCAAATGTATGGATTTTTTTCTTCCCTAAATTAACAACTAGTTTTCCAATGCTCTGCTATCAACTGGGAATCCCACTCAATAAATTTTGGGGATAACTACCCGGAGTTAGTGTTAGACTGCACAGATTTAAGGGCTTAGTCCCATTAGATTGTCCTTCAGATCCTATTACCAAGTATGAAGTGTTCAAGGCACTCACATTCCTGTCTTGGCTACAAAGTCAGAGATCTCCCCTTTCATATTTTGTTGCCTGCTAGAATGGTCCATGGTTTTAAGAATAAAACGGTTTGTTTATGATAACTGATTTGATTTTAAAAAGCAGTACTCAGGAAGAACCAAATGGAAAAGATGTATGAATGAAAGAATGAAGAAGTATAGTATTTCCATGTCCTCTCCTAGTGATCCAATGTATAACCACCAGTCGGAAAGTTCTGAACCCAGTGGTTTAAGGGTTTTATGGAGGTTTAATTCCATATACATGACTAGTTAAATCAGTGTCTATTGGTGATTAACTCAACCTCTCATCTGATTGCTTTCTCTGGACACCCATGGGAAGAGACAGGAGTTCCAGCCCTCTACTGACATGTCTGGTTTGTCTGGCAGCCAGACTCTGTTCTGAGGCTGCCTAGGGGACCATGTGAGCAAACTGATATAAAAATAAATAAATAAATTAACTAACTAAAATTAAAAAATAAATAATATACTCTTATCACTAGTATCTCTCAAAAAATTGACCCAGGTTATAGAATCTCTGTACCAGAATCAAGGATAGCAATCCAATGTATATATTTTAAGTCATGATTGGTTTTGAGGAAATATGGGAAATGGATATATTTCATGTGTGTATATGAGTGATATGATCAAAAACTGATGATATAAGAAATTGTGTCATTAATAGGTTCCAAATCCCCCATTGGAGATAGAGAAAAAGGCCAATCTAAAGGACATTATGCTGAAATAGCTTTAGAGCTATTGGTCCTTGGATTATAAGGAAATCAAACTTCAGGGAAAGTTAAATATCAGCTTAACAACCAGAAACTGTCAGCCAATCTCAAACTAATAACTTTGCCAATCTGAAACCATCAACTACAAACTAATTAGGTGTTTTCCACTTTAGCCAATCAAATATGATTTTTGTCCTGGTTTCCACAAATGCTTTTTGTTTTGGGGCCCAATTCATATAGCTTGTGTACTCAAATAAAATTTAAAAAGTGTTAAAATTGTTTTTTAACAAGACCAAATAGGAATTCAGTCTTAGAATATGGTTGATCTCTAGCTCTGTGCCATTTCTTCCCTCAGATGGATCTATTCCTTCCTGACCAGCATTTCCTGACCAGCATCTATCATTGCCCCATAAACTGTCAGTGTTTGAGTATCTGTGTCATAGAATTATATTGTGATCCTGTCTTCCTATCTTCCATTCATGAAATAATTATCTTTGGTCAGTCTGGATCTGTCTTTGTCTTATTTTTAATAAGAATACTGCTTTAACTTTCCTGATTTATGGGTTTTCTGGGATACAGAATTGTTAGAGTTAACTGATAGATGAGAATGAGCAAATGGACACAAAGAAGGATACTTAGAGGTAGAGGGGTGGTTCAAGTGGTAAAAGGCCTGCCTGACATACATAAGGCTCTGAGTAAATCCCAGTACTTCAAGAAATCAAAGAAAAAAAAAGAGAAACATAAAAGGTAAAAGAATTTTTTATTGGGAATTTAGAGGCACTAAATGTGCTTTTGGCTATTTGTATACCATTGTTCCTAAGACTTCTTATCATAGGGAGCTATGGTATATACATGTACATACATACATATACAACACAACTATACTTATTTCCATTTGTGTCTACATATATACATACACATATAATTAAAACTATAAAGTCAACATAATCAGTGTGTGGTGTGTGTCTGACTCTGTGTGTGTGTGTGTGTGTGTGTGTGTGTGTGTGTGTGTGTGTGTGCATTGGTATGGGGACTTGAAGTCAGGGCTTCATGCTCTACCTAAACTTTTTTGTTCAAGGCTGGAACTCTATTACTTGAGCCATACCTCCACTTTTGGCTTGGTTAATTGGAGATAAGAGTTTCTCAGATATATCTCAGATATGTCTGCCTGGGCTGGCTAAAAATCTGGATCTCAGCCTCCCGTACAGAAAGGAATACAGGTGTGACTCTCAGGAGTGCTCAGTGGATAACCTTGTTATCTTCATGAGCTTCTACAGAATCTGGTCTCTGGACCAGAAAGTAATCCATGCATATTGGTAAGAATATTTGCTGGGGCAATTTGACAAATGCATCAAGACCCCATCTCAAAAAACAAACAAACAAAAACCCAAAATATACTTTTTAAAGGTAAAAGCATCTGGCTCTCCATACAAGTGGAAATAACATTGGGGTCTTGGATGTCTTTCCTTCATCTTTGAGATCAGATCCCAAGGCTGGACCAACTGTACCAAAAAACACAGCACTGTTTTGTACATGGTCTTAACAGGAGCTCATCTGAGCCTCTTTAACATGAAGTGTTGGAGATATTTTAGTCTTGTTAGTCTTGGTTTATTTTGGGTAATTAGAGGAACACTGATCCATGTGTCTTACACCACTGGTTCTCAATTTTTCTTTCCCCAGTGTGTTGTCCTAGACTACATTTGAAGTTGTCAGACCAGGGCCTGGAGGGAATAAAAATGGGGTCAGAAGTCTCCGGGAAGATCATCAACTTGGCACCTTCTCTCCCTCCTAGCCAAACAAATTCACTCACTGAGAGGAGCTGGATAATTGGGACTGCTTTTGCAAAAGCTGATTTTACCTTTCATCCTATGTAGAAATGCAGGTTTTAATAAAGATGAAGAATTTATATATCATCGCAGTGAATTCATTAAGATTGCAAGGCTAAGTGCTCTGGAAAGTGTGTTATGTGAGGAGGAGGGTGAAGTTTAACTTAAAGAAGAGAATGGTGTGCGTGGACATGGTTGCTGTTATCTCTATCATCTTCTGAAACTGGGAATGAGGGGGTTCTATTGTTTCTGGAAAATGGAATTAGATCTCATGAGTGGCTGAAACTAGGAGGAGAATTTTGATCAGCTCAGTGAGAAATATTTGTATATACCATGCTTAGCCTTGATAGGTAAGAAACCTCCCTTCCTGTCACTATATCCCTTGGACATTAAAGAGGACCATTCGTTTTCACATGGAAGGAAGCCATGATTGAGAGAATGGCCTCCCATAGGGACAGAGGTGGGGTTGAGCCCAAGTCTCAGCAGACAGAGGTTGGGGCTAATCTCCCACAACCCTTTGTCTCCTTGTTCTGCAAAGTTGAGCCATTCCCTCAGCCTTCAGGGCATATATGCACCAGTGACCATCCCTCCCATCAGGGAGATGTCCAGGTGGAGTGAGTGGACTGCTTATTCTTACACTGGGTGTGAGGTTGCATGAATGCCCTTTAAGATTCTTGGAGAAACAAGACCTGGCGCTTCCAGGGACAGCTTGCTGCTCAAGTGCTTCATGTTGCCTTCATGTTCTTTACCCTGTCCCACACCAATCCATACAGCCTCTGTGTTCAGTGCTGTAGAATTAACCTGAAATCCCCTCTTGTGTCTCACCCTTGCTCTGAAACTATTAGTAACTGTCTATTCCTATGGACAAAATAAAATAGGATGCCTCACATAGACAAGGCACATGTCCCTTTTACAAACTTTTCTCAAGATTGGATGTAAGGAAGCACACACCTGTAATCCCACCATAAAGGAGACATAGCTAGGATCTCAATTGGAGGCTCGCTCCAGGTGAAAACTTGAGATCTTATCTGAAAAAGAAAATGAAAACAAAGGAAAAACAATAAAGAAAAGAAAGGAAATAGAGCTAGCAGTGTGGCTTAAGTAATAGAGCACCTGCCTAACAAGCACACAGTCATGAATTCAAACCCCAGTAATAGCTCACACCTATGACACTAGCTACTCAGGAGTGTGAGAATTGAAAATCGTGCTTCAAAACCAGCTTGGGAAGACAAATCCAAACGACTCTTATCTCTAGTTGACTAGAATAAAAACTCTAAGTAGAGCTCATGTGATGGACCACCAATTGTGAGCAAACCAACCCCCACACTGCATAATTAATTAATTGCCTATCTTTATTTGGTTTTGAGCCCTTCTCAGCCCCTGCATAGAGCTTAATTTCTTGGGAAGTTCTTTACATGTTTCCATGCTCCACTCTTCATAACCAGACTTCCTCTTCTGTGTTCTTTTCTTTCATCTCTACTTGAATATTTTCTGGTTTCCCAGGGTTGCCTCTGGTTACTATTCTACGAAGACTTGCTCCAGGGCACAATCAGAAGTAGTTTCTGCCCTTTGTACTAAGGAATGAGTACCTTACACCATCCACATACTACTCACCACACTGTGTCATTTCAGGATCCTCTGTGTCCTTCTCTTGTCTCCTTGCTGAATCTTGTGTTTCCTCAAGGCAGGATCTGGATCAGAGTCATGTGTGCTGTCCCTCTAGAATTGCTCAGTGTCCAGTGCAGCTCACAGCACACACCAGGAAATCCATGGATCTGCCCAACTAATAACTGACCCGAATGACCAGAAGGGCAAAACTGTGTAAAAAGGTGTTGTGGTGGGTAGAATTTTGGTGTTTCTACAGATGACCTGAGAGGAAGAAGAGAAAGAATACCTTTACCTATTAAATTCTTGCCTTTGTATTTTTAGCCTTCTTATGAAGAACAAGAGAAGGAAAGAAAGAGAAAGAAAGAAAGAAAGAAAGAAAGAAAGAAAGAAAGAAAGAAAGAAAGAAAGAAAGAAAGAAAGAAAGAAAGAAAGAAAGAAAGGAGAGAAGCAAGGAAGGAGAGAGAGAAGCAAGGAAGGAGAGAGAGAAGCAAGGAAGGAGAGAGAGAAGCAAGGAAGGAGAGAGAGAAGCAAGGAAGAAGGAAGGAAGGAAGGAAGGAAGGAAGGAAGGAAGGAAGGAAGGAAGAAGTAAAAGCTCTGACAACAATGAAGAGCAGACATTTATTCTCACTAAGTCTGTACCCACTCTTCTCAACACGAGTTTAATTCGATTTTTTATTTTAACAGCCCTGTAATTATTTCCTTTTAAAGAATTTCCATTTTGAAAAAAATAAGTTTTTGTCTCAGAGAGTTTAATTGGCTCACCCAAGTAAATGGCAGCGCTGTCTAGATCCAGAGATGTGGCTTGTGCGTTCCTTTTCTTCTTCCGGGTCTGTGAGCAGCTGTGGAGACAAGTTGCTTTGTTTGGGGACCTGGGAATCCCCAGGGGACTCTGGAGGCGCCTCTGGAAAGGCCGGCTCTTGCAGGGGGTGTCTTACCTAAACTGAAAACGAAACCCCAAATAATAACACCACTGCTGCTCAAAGCTAGCAGATAAAATTGCGTCTCATGTTTGTTTCAGATCATTCTTGAAAGAGAGAGGAAGGGAGAGACAGGGACAAAAGAAGAGGGGAGGAAGGAAAGGAGAAAAGTAGGGGGAGAATGAATTAAAGCATTACTTCCATGTCCCCAATTTATTGCTATTTCCCACTTATTATATGATTAACCACTTAATTTATCACTACGTGTCCACTTTTGGAAAAAATGAATGATAAGAATTGTCTCATCAGCCTGAGAAAATAAATAAAGCACAGTATCAATGCGCACATTTTCCTTATTTATATACACAAGCTATAAGTTTCTTTTTTTCCCCCAAGTAAGAACAGACTTCAGGAACTCATGCTATCATCTAAGATTCTCTTTTTAGTGTGGATATGTTGGCACAGGAAACCACATGAATGATCTGCAGAGATCCTCCCTGCAGAATTTCTCAGTGAGGAAAGGACATGGTTGGGAGCAGCCCCAGAGCTGACTCTGACATTACTCTCAGAGGCAAGGAATTTTGTCTCTTTAGTTTTCAGGTCATTCATTTACAACAAGGCTACACTGGATTAACAAGAGGGCTCTTGTACGCCACAGCATTGCTATTTGGGGCTAGAGTCACTGTGCCATGTTGTGTAGGGTGTTTAGTGACCTCTGTTTATTTGCTGCCACTAGCAATGTCATCCCCAGCTGTGACAACCAAAAGCATCCCCATATAGGGTCAAAAGTTTCTTGGAGTGAGGAAATCACTGAACAGAAGCTGGGTTTACATGCGGAGTGTTTATTGGGGTTGTTGCATTGGGAAGGCTTTGGCTGTGCTCTGGAATACTCTCCTTTGTGTATCTCCCAATGTAGTAGGGAAGGGGCATCTTGGCTATTCTGAGATACTGTGACAGGTGCTACCTCTAGGAATGTCTGGGGCCATCCATCCCATCCTCTAAACAGATCCCTTGGAAATATGCAACCCCTTGATATGTTTGGCTTGTTGGAACCTCAGACGTGCTGATCAACATTTCCATCTAGGAAGAGAGAGCTGTTGCCATTCAGGTCCCCAAATATATGAAGAAGGGATGGCTGAGTGTTAAATGGACAGGCACCAGTACAGGATTCTCATCACTTGATTCCTTCTATCTCTGAGATAATGACTTGTATGGAAACCATACAAAGAATGAAGGAGAGTCAGACATAGTTGGGGGTGCCACGTTCCCTGGCTCTTGATTTTCATGCTCCTCTGGGTGTACAGACTACAATTATAAGGGCATTCTAAACTTTGTCTAATTTTCTTTGCTAAAGGAAAGAAAGAGACAGACCTAGAAGGTAGTTTCTTCTCTCCAAAGAAGGAGCTACTATGTATTTAATGGCATCAAAACCCAGACTTAAATGGGACACTGAGGTTCATAGTCCCTGACTCAACCATTTCTCTGATGATCCATCTCAAGCCACTTATTTGGACTCTCTAGGAATTGTTTTAAATTAGGAAAGTAAAGATAATAAGAATATTTTTCTCCTAAGTCTGTTGAGAGAATTAGATGAATTTTAATGAGTTTCAAATCACTCCTATTTGGAGTTTTGAAACAAATCCTGAGAACGCTGGGAATCCTTGGATCACTTACACGGGTGCTGGTTGTGGGATCTTGAATAGAATGTTCAGAGGACCAAGTTATTCTCTTCTTGGTCCCTTACATCCTCCTCCCACCAATAAGCACAGGTTTGGTATTGGCTTATGTGATCTCTAAAGTGGGGAAAATTGAACATTCTCCATCTAAGGGGGAGATGTTTGAACCAGAGGATTTCTGGAAGTCCATCCCAAGGCTAAGGCCTCTGGTTCTCATTTGTGCTAGATTCTTACAAGTTTTCTTGAGTGTCTTTGTCTCGTAAAGTATGAAAAAGCTATTTTATCCTTACTATATTGCTCAAATATTGGGTGAGGGTTTAGGAGAGATATTTCAGCTTATTGGAGAAGAAAAGCTTTGTAAGCAAGTCATAAGTTAAATCACAACTGTTAGATCTCATAGATTCACTTTTTCATCCGCCTTAAAGAGTATCTCTTTTTCTATTTCTTTTTATTCCCTAATTCTTCATGTCCCCTTCTATCTCTCTTAGAGCACAGACTTTCCTTGAATGCATCCCTGCCTGGAATGGAGCATTCACTTTACACCGCATATATACTCTACAGATCTTTGGTGAGATTGAGTTTGTATCTTTAGATGAGCATACACACACACACACACACACACACACACACACACACACACTCACAAAGACACACACACACATTTACATAGAAAGAGAGAGATATCTTTCAAAGCTGAAATCTTTCTCCCATCTTCTCTCCTCAATTGCTACAGGCAGACCATCTCTGTGGAATGTGGACTTATGGCACAAGCAGGTCAAGCCAGTGTTGTCTGAAACTTCCTGAGCTGCCTCTGTCTCACCCTTTTGCATCTTATGATTGCTTAATCCTCTTAGAACACAGAATGGGGAATTCAGAATTCTCATGGTTGTCAAAGGCAATAAATGCACACAAATTCACTTAGAAAAAAATGCTTTCCAAAAGGCAGGTAAACAGCATCCTCATGCAACATCATGATGTATTATTGGGGAGGTAATCATTGAGCACTGCTGTGCACCAGGTTTTGTGCTAGGTGCTTGGAATAGTCAAAGTCTCCATTATAAAAGTACATCTAGTCTCTTGAAAGAAACTCTTGTAAGTAATTACAAAAATGCTTGCCAGATTATAGTAGAGTTGGGTAACATTGAAATGGTTATACAGAGAAATATTGAATCATATTGACGTAGGATATTAAGGAATATAACAGTGATCTGTTTGTCCCTATCTTTGTGCTTAACTCAATTCTACATGACAAACTTGTAATCTTCTTTTCTGGTCTGGAACCTTTGTAAAGGAAGACATTCAGGTTATGGAGTCTATATGAAATGTGACTTGGAATCTCACAAAGGAAGAACTAGGAATCTGACAGGGCAAGATCTGCAACTTTTAGGCTGAAATACATGTGAGTGATCAGACATTCAGAGGATGGAGAGTGAGTGAGAGATAAACTCATTGTATTTGCACGTGAGCCTTGGACGTCTGTACAGGGCAGCTGACCGCTAGCTGGAATGGTTAGATGGAGAGCCTATCCCATGTGACCTGCAGGGAAGGGGGAGAAAGGAAGGGGAAAGCTGAAGATCAAAGCTGTCCCTTCCTTAGAAGCCACATAAGGCAATTCAAATTATAGTCGATGACAGAGATTGCCATCTTCTCTTTTGGGGATTCAGCGTACCCATAATGGCATGCTAGAGTGGATGTGAGATACTGGTTACTGGAGAACCAGTAGACGTGTGAAAATACAGGTACCAGCATGTAGGTTCACTGACATAGAACAGAGACAATCTGTAAAGATGGGGAAGGGGAAATCTCTTTATTTTTATTCATGTGGGTTAAATGCCACGTAAAAGGAGTGCAGGGTAAACCTCACTAATGATGATCTTTGTGGTGGATGCCATCAATCTGATCATCATTTTAAATATAGTCATCATTTCTGGAATATTATGATTTCAGCATTTTAATTTATGTAAATTTATGATTTCTGGATCCAGGTCAGAATACTTTGAAGACTATGTCTCTTCGGGAAATTAAATGTCTGTTCCTAATCTTAGAATGAACATTTCGTTAAGGTGCCTGTTTCTCTGAAGACTGCGTAGGACATGTGGGCAAACAAATGTGCTTACATGTGAATGTGTGTTCACATGTGAGTGTAAGGGTGTATGAGCTTGCTAACACACCTGCTTATACACATCAAAACATTGATGGTTTGAGCCCTGATAATATCAGCATTCTTTGATAGAGCTCAATGTGGGGCATTTTTATCTCATTTTTATTGCACAAATGAAAAGATAGAATATCATATATGGTGAGATGCTTTATTACTTCTTGAAGGACATTTTTACTTACCTGAAAAAGATGCTGTTTGCCACTATGACTTTTTTTGGAGGTTGTAGGACTGGTTTTGTTTTTTGTTTTTGTTTTGTGTAGGACTGTTTTTTTTTTAATTTTTGTCAGTTATGGGGCTTGAACTCTGGGCCTGGGCACTGTCCCTCAGCTCTCCAGTTCAAGGCTAGCGCTCTACCACTTGAGCCACAGCGTCACTTCTGGTTTTCTGAGTGATTTATTGGAGATAAGAGTCTCACAGACTTTCCTGCCGGGGCTGGCTTTGAATCATGATCCTCAGATCTCAGCCTCCTGAGTAGCTAGGATTATAGGTGTTAGCCACCAGTGCCTGGCTCAAAACTGGAGTTTGAATACAAGGTCTTGTACTTGCTAGGCATGCACTCTGCCACTTGAACTACCTTAAATCCCTGCCGCTGTGACTTTTGTGAGAGTATTGCAAAAGACATTTGTTCATCCCATCAACAAATGTTTAGTCATCATCTGCTACTTTACTGTGCCAGACACTTTACCTATATTCACTCTAGGTATATAGAAATTACCAAGTTCTGAAATAGAACCACAATGAGTTTGGATTTTAGTTGGGAAAACAATCAAGTTACAAGACTGTTATATAAATGCAATATGTAAAAAATTTATTAAATTCTTGACCACCTCCCCATACCAGGCACTGACGAGGTGTTTATTAAGTGGAAATTATACCTGAGGAATAGAACAGAGAAGTACCAAGACATTGCCTTCCCTACCGGCACTTGGACAATGAGTTCAGTTCTCACTGCTTCTGTAGGGTGAGCCCAGGAGCTTCTGATGTAGCTATATGTATGCTGTTTCCATAGTTACGTAGTCAATCAAACCACTTTATCAGCCTAATGGGATGATAACTTTGGACTGATATACTCTTCCTTTAAAATTGGGATGTGGTTTCTTTCTTTTTAAAAACACCAAGAACTATGTAAAAGTCAATTTATTTTTATTTATGACATTTGTGTGCACAAAGCATATGCTAAGTGTTTTATATAAGTGACTTATTTTACAGCTGTTAAGTGAGATATTTATTATCACCATTAAGAATGGAGAAATAGATGTACAAGTAGCTGAAGCAATTTACCAAGTATATAATTAGAAATTAATAGAGAAAATATTCAAATCTAAGTTTGTGTTATTCTAAAGCTCATAATTAAAAGCAACCTATGCTGGGCACTGGTATTTCACACTTATAATCCAACATTTAAGTATTCTAATTCCAAGTCAGCCCAAGCAGAGAAGTTCATGAGATTCTTATATCCAATGGACAGCACAAAAATAAAATGCAGAAGTGGACCTAGGAATCAAGTGATAGAGCACCAACTTTAAGTGAAAAAGCTAAGGAACAGCACCTAGGCCCCGAGTTCAAGACCAAGTATTGGCCTGTACACACACACACACACACATACACACACACACACACACACACACACACACACACACACAATTCTGATAACTATGTTATTTGATTTTTTACATTTAAACATTTTAAGCTATATTGAAGTAGTTGTACAAAGGAGTTTCAATTCAAGGTGTCAAGTTTTATCTTATTTGATATCTAAAAGGTCTTGCAAGTTGCCATTTATTATCTGAATTTCAGAACCCATTTAGATAACATCAGATTTTTTTACCTTATAAGATGTATGTTTTTATATAAAGATTTTTATTTGTCTTAAAACATGTCATTAGTATCTCTTCAGAATGTGCTTGATGTTGTGGTAAAGACTGGGGTATAATCTTGTAAATATAATCTCATAAAACACACAGAAAACATCAGATTAATTCTAAATATGCAGTTACTGAGAAAGAAAAGTCCTTGCTCTGAGAGATCAGGAAAAGGAACACAAAATGTTAAGTCCGGTGTCAGTTTTTACAAAGACCTTAATCAGGGCAAAGGATAAAAGCCAAGTATAAAGGAAAGTAAAAAAAATGGTACAACCACTACCCCTCTCCACTTATCTTGGAGCGCATGTCCAGTGTTGAGTGAATAAGGCACATGAACTTGCAAATTGAGCATGGATTTTAGAGACAGAAATGAGTTTGTCTCTGTGGGCAAAAGCCTCCATTGTTTCCTAGGATCAATATAGTGATTTCTTCCCTATGGCACATAAAAGCAGTGGCTTGGAGATGTGGATGTTGACTAGCAGTAAAAGGCCAAGGACAGCAGCTGTGTAATGAGAGAGCTGCTTGAAGCTTCTCTGCCTTCCAATAGGGAAGCTGCAATTTATCTTGATTCATCCAGACTCAGAGTTTGGAGCAATTGTTCACATAGCTCTCTGAATGGTGAATTTAGTAGAGGTCAAAAAAAAAGTTAATATTTATGTTGGCATATGGAAAAAGGGAGAGGGTAAGGAACAGAAGAAAAAAATGTGTCTTCAACTTGCCTGATCATATACTTGAATGTATGTCACTTAACCATGTTCATAATTTCCTTATAGAATAATTGCATAGCCATGGACCCTACTTAGTCCTAAAGTCTACTGTAAGATATGTTGAGATCAGTTGATCTATATTGATCTAGATTGGCCCTAGCAAGTTTGTGTGTGGGGGGGGGGGTACGCGCGTGCGTGTGCCAATATTGGGGCTTGAACACAGGACATCAAGCCCTTACTTGGCTTTTTAACTCAAGGCTGGTGCTCTAGTATAGGAGCCACAGCTCCATTTGCAGATTATGGTTGGTTATTTTATGGACTTTCTTTGCCCCAACTGGCTTCAAACCATGATCCTTAGGTCTCAGCCTCCTGAGTAGCTAGGATTACAGACACTGCCAATACCCAGATGCACTTGTATATCTTCTTGATGTTCCTTAATTAATATGAAGTGACCGTCTACCTCTCTTTTTGAATAATTTTGGCTTGCAACCTACTTTGCTAGATACTAGCATAACTATTCTTTCTTGCTTTGGGACTATGTTTCCTTGGAATATCTTTCCTATTCTTTCAATTTAAATCTGAGATTTTCTTTGTTAATGAGGTATGTTTCGTATGGCTCACAATTGGTTGGACCTTGTTTTTGTCTCATTTATTAGTCTGTGCCTTTCTATTACAGATTCAAGACCACTGGAATTTAGAATTACTATCTTTTAGTCATTGTACACAGGAATTGCTGTTCAACAAAGCAGTTCATGAGTACAATGTATCTTGATCGATGTTACTCTTTTCAGCATTGTCACTCATCCCTCCTAACCTACCCCTTCCCTCACGTTTCTCAAGTTTGTAAGAAATGCATTGAATTTTGACTGCATTTCCACACCGTCTTGTCTTCTTCATCTACTTCTCCTCCCTTGATGCCATCCCACTTCTTTCAAGTACCCATTTTCTGGTGTTTATTTTGTTGAACTATTATTTTGCCTTTCTAGGGAATTTCATGGTTTGAGTTCTCCCTTGAATCTACCACATTTCAATTTATACTTTCAAAAACACTTTCATACCACCCGAAGTATTTACTTATAGAGAAAACCTGCAGCATTAGCCTCTCTGGGACTGACTCACTTCATTTCATACGATTTTTTCCCATTTCTTTGCAAATGATACACTATCACTTTTTTAATGGATAGAGTTCCTTTTAAAAGGCATAGCAATCTCTCTCTCTCTCTCTCTCTATTTATATATATATATGTATATATATATATATAGATATATATATATACACACACACACATTTTTTTTTTTTTTTTTGTCGGTTGTGGGGCCTGAACTCTGGGCCTGGGCGCTGTCCCTCAGCTCTTCAGCTCAAGGCTAGCACTCTACCACTTGAGCCACAGCGCCACTTCTGGCTTTTTCTGCTTATGTGGTGTTGGAGACCTAAAACCTGCCTGAGAATGCTCTGACGTTTTACAGATACCTGCGTAAACTTTGACGAACAATTATTCTCGGAAATACCACAAGATGACTAAGTTCCTGGAACAGGCTGGGCCGGTCTGTTGTAGAAACCGTTGGACCAAAAAGACTTTACCCTAACCCCATTATTAAAATTCTCCCTCTACCCCACCCTTCCTCACAGTATTTCCCCTTCTACCCTTATAAAAACATAAGTTTCTTCACCAATAAATGAGACCTTGACGCGACTCAGACTGACTTTGTCTTTCTTTATGCGCTTGGTCTCGATTCTCTCTCGCCCCCCTTGGTTCCTTTAGGAGGTGCCCTCTCGGGTCCCCACCAAATTACCTGGCCTGCTGGACGGGTCAATGTGGTGCTGAGGAATTGAACCCAGGGCCTCATGCATACAAGGCAAGCACTCTACCACTGAGCCACCTTCCCAGCCCCCTATTTTTTTTTTTTTTTGTTTTGTCTGGTAGTGTTTGAGCTTTCCTAATTCACACTTGCTTATCTACCCATCTAGTGAGAGTTATTTCTTGTATCATCATTGTTTTATTTATCTTCTTTTTCTGTGTGTAGTTTCCTTTAAATAACTTCTGAAGTACTGGTTTGGTAGTCATAAATTTCTTTAATTTTTGTTTATCTTGCAAGATTTTTATTTTTTCTTTAGTTATGAGTAATGACATTGCTGATTAGAGTAATCTATTTTAGCAGTTACTATTCTTGAGGGCTTGAAATGAATCATTGCATTTAGAGTTTCTGTTGATAAATTTCTTTTGTACTGATAGACTTGTCTCTATATGTGACTCCACGGTTCTCTCTTATAGCTTTCAATATATTTCACTTTTCCTATATGCTTAATGTTTATTTATTTATTTATTTATTTTTACCAGTGAGATGTCATGTGCGTGAAAATACCTAATGGGAGTGGTGGGTGTACATTTTCAGACATTAATAGTGACATCTATGAAATGGAAATAGCTTACCCTTCCTTCAAACATGTGCCTTTGACTGGTCCAGTCAAACAAGGTAAGTTCCTGCCAGTCAAACAAGGTAAGTTCCTGCTTCTCTCTTATCCTGGCTAAAATGCATTTTCTCATCTTTCCTCACCACTTCCAGCTAATATCAGATTCTTACATGCTCCATTTGTATTTTCTTTTCTTTCTTATTATTATCCGGATAGTATTGTTTGGATAATTCATATAAATTGTATGCATACCCTGACTGATGTTCTGTTCATTCTTGATTCAGTTTCTGGGCAATGACTTCAACTGAGTTTATAGAATTTAAATTTCCTTTTTTCTACTTCCCCCCCAGCTCCCAGGATTTCTCTACTCTTTTGGGGTGCTTGCATATCTTGCAAGCATATCTTGTGTTCTTTTGATCATTCTTTTTTTTAATTTAATTTAATTTTATTTGTGAACATACTGTACAGAGGAGTTACAATTACATGGGCAGGATAATGCATACATTTCTTACCAAGCATTGCAGCCTCCTCCTTTGTTTACCCTTCACATCCCTTCCCAGCCTCCCCCCTCCACCCCAATCACAATTCTTTTGATCATTCTTTTGAATTCCTTTCTGAGATTTTTCCCACTTAACCACCAATGTAATCTGTTTTTGTGAAAGTGTTGTTTGGAAGAGTTGCATTGCCTTGTTTGTTTCATATTTCTTCTGTTTCTTCACTGGGATTGATACATCTGAGCTAAGCCAATGGTTAGAAATTAATCATTTGTAGTTTTTCAAATTGATACACTCTCAATACTCAGTATTGTCAGGCTTGATACAGTTTCCCAACTGGATGGGGAATAGTGCATCTCCATAGCACACTAGTTGCCCATGTGCTCATGTCCTTGAGTCTAATCCAAAACACCACTCAGAGAGAAGAAAACGAGGAGTCTCTTGCAGTTTTTAGTATATCAATTAGTTCAGTGCAGACTGAGAGCAGGGTCAGTTACATGTCAGTTGCCTGACTCATTGCTGATTTTATTTTAGAAGTTTTCCTTCTTTGTGGATACACGGTGATGGAGAATAGCCATAAACTGCCCACAGACTGACCCTGCCGAAATAAATGGCTAAACCATTAATTCTCCTCCTTCTTCTAAGGCAAACAAACCCCTTCCCCAGATAAAGTTCTTGTCACCTCCTGAGCTCCCATACCCCAGGTCAACTGACCCTGAGACCATCAGTCTTACAAAATTCCAGTCATGTCTGCTGTCAGCACCTCTGCTGACAATACCCAACCTGTGGTCCAAGATAACGCTTTACCACTGCTCACACAGAGAGCTTTCTTCCCCTTCCCCCAGAAGAGGAGAACTCAGTTGTAAGAGAGCCTACCATTGCATCTCAGTCTGGCTGGACGACTCTGGTGTCCCTCTCAGGCTTTTACCACCCAAATAAAAGTCTATTGGTGGTCTGTTGAGTTCACTTTCTGACCTTTTGTTATTCCTATACCCTTATGACTCAGCTTCTTTACAGACAGTCTTTCCCAACATCCAGGATCTATGAGCTTGTAGGTGGACGGGTTCTGATTTGTTCCACATGCCACTCAGACTGTGCCTCCAGGGGAAGTAAGTATCCAAGCCCAGAGATATCCTCTGAATGTTTAGCTGGGAGAGAAAACAAGAGTACTCAATTACTGACTGGAGAAGGGAGGAAACTGTGGGACTCTCGGTGTTTTCAAGACCTGGCCAGCAGTTAACCATGCTGTAGGAAGGAGGGAGGAGGTTAAGAAAACCACTTAATGCAGAGAATCTTGGCTTGAGAGTCTTGCCCTACAACAACCCTTACACACAGCTGAGAGGTGGAATCAGCATTCTGCTGGTCACAGTCTTGGAGGCATGCTTTTTAGGTGGAAGATCCTTAGGCGGTGGATTTCACTCTTTGCCAGAGAAAGTAGGGCAACCAACCATGTGTCTGTCACTGTCACAACTCCTTACTACTCAAATCTCTCCATGGTTTCACTTCAGATCCCTGACCTTCCTCATGACAGTTTCCAACTAAGACAATATGTCCAAGTGTTTTCAGGCTCACTGAGTCACATCTGTTCCTTTTTTCCAGATATTAAAAAGTAATTTAGGACTAAGCAATGGGCCTAATCTCTACGTGGCCCTTGGCTAAAGCTAGCACTCTGAGATAACGGGAATGGAAAAGCATTTTTTTTTCTGTAACCCAAATGTGCTACACCAAAGTAGGAGCTGTCATTCCATGATTCAAACTAGGTTTGAGGTTTGCAGGAAGTGTGGGGTTTTCAATCTTTCAGGGCCACTTGGTTTACCTTTGGGTTATGTCTTCAGTTACCTCTCTTGTCTAGGTTGCTGGGCTGGAGATACGGACTGCTTCCAGTTTTTCTCTGGGAGCTTTCATTTTTCTCTGCCCTTCAGCTGTGCTCCCTCCCTTTGAGGATTCCCTGATGTTTTCCTTCTGTTTCTTTTTTTTGTTATGTTGACTGTTCTCATTCATGAAATAAAATAGAGAATGTGTCTAGTCTGCCATCTTGTCCAGTTTCCCATGAATTATTTTCTGAATAATAATGATAATATTAATAAAAACAATAATCTCCATATGAATTATGTGAACCTCTGGGTCTTATCATCAAGCAGTCATCATCATCATCATCATCATCATCATCATCATCATCATCATCATCATCATCATCATCATCTCCAAGGGAGGTATTGAGCCTTTGGGTCTTATTATCAAGCAAACTTTATCTTTCTTTCTTTTTCTTTTCTTTTGGAGTCCTGGGACTTGAACTCTGGGCCTGGGTGCTGTCCCTAAGCTTCTTTTCGCTCAAGGCGAGAGCTCTATACTTGAGCCATAGTGCCACTTCCAGCTTTTTTGAGTAGTTTATTTGAGATAAGAGTCTAATGGACTTTTCTGCCCAGGCTGGCTTTGATTCACAATCCTTAGATCTCAGCCTCCTGAGTAGCTAGGATTACAGAAGTGAACCACCAGTACCTAGCTGAACTTTATCTCAATCTAATAAAAAATAAATAAATATGTGTGTAGAGTTACCTTGGAAAAACCAAGCTAAGTAAAGTTTCATTCCAAAAATGTCTCTGAATCTTTTCTCAGTATTTCAAACAGCACTATTTGCATACCATACAATATACCTCCTTTAAAGTGCATGATTCAGTGGCTTTTAATATATATATATATGTATATATATATATATATATGTACAGAGTTGTGCAGTCATCACCATAATCAATTCTAGAACATTTTTACCAACTCAAAAAGAAACCCTATACCCTTTAGCTATGACTCCCCAAGCTCTCTTTTCACAGCTTTTGAGGCATGGTTTCTGATAATTTTAAAAAGCCATTTCTATTTCTGTACCTCTCCAGAGTTTTCAAAGTAACTACATTATAACACATCACATTGCAGGGCCATTATTTGTTTCCCTTTCTGTCTCTCCTATGAATATGTGACTTCCTTGAGGGAAGCATATTTCATTTTATTAAAATTTATACTTACATTCTCAGTCTAATGCATCTAGGGGTTAAAAATAGGGAAAGAATTCAAGAATGGAAGAAGAAAGGGTGGAAGGAAAGAACAAAAGGAGGAAGAGTTGAAGATAATTTTCAATAAATTTTAGGCTTGGACTGAAGATGTAGTCCATAGAATTTATTTCTGCAAGATATTTTGGCAATACTCATCAGAAAACAATGCATTTTCAAGGAAAACAAAAATACCAAAATGTGAACAGAAGTTTGGAATCAGCACTATCTTGAAGGCTATGAGATATTTCCTTCACCATTCTTGCAGGATTCTCTATCTAGAACATCATTCTTTCCTTGTGTTTGTTAAAATATATTTTTGGCTACTATCTCAGAGAAACTCAAAAGCACTTTGAGTCAGAAATTTATTTTTCTCTGACACATCAATTGCTATGTAGATGGTTTAGGACTGATAAAGAAGAATCACTTGGTAGGATCATCTTTGCTTATCTTTTGCTTTGTCATTCTTCAGGGTTTCACCTTCAATTGCACCATGTAGGATGATGTTCTTGTATATTCAATCCATTTAAGGAGTCAAGCCTAGAAGTCACACATAACAGTTTTGTAAGCATTCGTTGACTGCATTAATTTTATGGCCATATCTAGCTGCATAGTCTATAAAGCAGACTGTGTTACCTTTATCTCTAACTATGAATTGAGCTTTAGTTTCTTTCTGAAGGAAGAAGGTGAATGTGTGTGAGTGTGGATGGGGGGGGCGTGTTAGAAGATATCTAGCTGTGAATTCTAAACTGCTTTCCTTGTAGGCAATAGAAGCTTGAATTCTTGTTCAATTTTCTTGAATTTCAGCTTGGTGTATTAACAGATGATGAGGCCTTAAAATTGGACTTCTAAATGCATTTTGTGATACCCTCCACATTTAGGTAAGTTTTATGATATTTAAAAGAAAATGGAGCTAGGTGCAAGTGGCTCACGCCTGTAATCCTAGCTTTTCAAGAGGCTGAGATGTGAGGATCATGATTCATGCCAGCCTGGGCAGAAAAGTCTGTGAGACTCTTATCTCCAATAAACCACTAGAAAAACCGGAAGTGGCACTGTGGCTCAAGTGGTAGAGCACTTACTTTAAGCTGAAGAGCTCAGGGACAGTGCCCAAACCCAGAGTTCAAGCCCCATGACTGACTCTCCCCCCTGCCCAAAAAAGAAAAGAAAATAGAACCTCCATAGCTTTGTTTTCTTCCTTTGTAATTACAAATACATTTCTCTTATATGATGAAAATTGTGAGTTTGGGTGAATTAGCCTGGGACACGTTTATTTCCTATCTGTTGTTTCTGTGGGAAAATGTGTTCGAATTGTTAAGAGAAGCTAACGTGGGAATGTACTTTCAGAATTAAACCCATCTGAAAGTTGGGAACTGCCAAATGCACCGAGTTTGCACACATGACACAGCAGCTGAGCGTTACTGGGACGTTTTCTTGCTTTCTCAGTAGCACCTTATGCAATGCTCCAGCAGCTCCATGCTCAGCCAAGATGAGTCCTGCTAGTGTTCCTTCCTGTCTCCATATGTTTGTTAGGCACACAACTCTTGGCTTGTATTCCCCTCACCCCCTTTATTTAGCTTCTAATTAGTTGTTTAGTGGGGAAATAGTAGCCAAAGTGCAGATAGAATACTAGATACAGATATCCTAAGATTCTTGGGTAATGGACTAGATCAAGGCTTCAGAGACCACAAATTTAATTTTAACAAACAGATTACTGATTGATTGCTTTTCTTGCTCTGGGAGTTTACCAGAAGTAAAATTTCTTTTCTTTTTCTTTTGTTCTCTTTTTTTATTTTCTTCATTTTTTTGGAATAACACAAAGTATTTATGTACTTAGTATTAAAATAGCTATTTATGAGGTAGTTTAGTGCAAAGCTTTATATAAACTTATCAAAGGAGCTTTTAAAGTTTTATTTTATTGTAAAGATGCTGCACAGGTGGGTTATTTACATGAGTAAGTTAATGAGTAAATTTCTTGTCAAACACTGTTACTCCCTCCATTGTTTTTCTCCTATTATCCAGTCCCTCCTTCCCCTCCACCCCTCCCCCTTAGAAGTTGTAAAGTTCATTTCTAACATAGTGTCTTGTGATATCCTTGTTGAAATGGGTCACTTAAAGAGTTTTCATAGAACTTTTAAATATCCTTTCTCAACCACTACTGCTGTAAACTTATGATTAACCTGTGATTGGACAACTCAGCACTGATTGTGCGACTTAACTCCTACTTCTATTTCAATCAAACCAGAGCATTTTCTGCCAGGCATTTCACAGATATTTGTTGTATTCTTTGTTCTATTAACAAAGAATAGACAGGACAGTAACAAACCACATTCCTAAGGATGCCAACTCTCTGGTGGAGAGGATAGGCAGTAAATGTTCATAACCAGGTGGGAGAAGGGTTATATTTGAGGGACTGAGGTGCTGTGGGATGCTTGCATGGTGGTTGTCTCAGGGTCGTAGATATCCCCCTTAAGGAGAATGAAGAGAAATCAACATCCTACCCAAGCAGAAAGAAGTCTTGCTTTTTCAGGTGGGCATATATATATGAAGAAATAGGGTGGGTGGATAATGAAAGCTATTAACCTAGAACTTACTGTGGGTAAATTCCTAGCGCAGAATTTGGTAGATAAATAGCAAAACTAAAAGAATGCATTGTAGGTAGTTTCAGTCAGTATTAATGACAATAGGAAATGTTTTTCTGCCTAACGTAAATGGTAATGTCCCAACATATAACCTTTTACACTCATAAGACTACTGCTTCTTAAGATCCATTAGAGGCAGCTTAGATGGTCAGAGGTTAAAAAAATTATTTTAAGTTTAAGAAAGAAGCAATGAAGTCAGGCACTGGTGGCTCACAGTTGTAATCCTAGCTACTCAGGAGATTGAGATCTGAGGATTCGAATTCAAAGCCAGCCTGAACAGAAAAGTCTGTGAGACTCTTATCTTCAATTACCCAGCAAAAAGCCAAGGGGGGAGCTGTTTGAACTTTAAATGTTGTGCCAACATTTGCCACTGAGTTAAAAACGTGTAAATGTGGTACATATAAAGTGACCCTTAGTTCTCTCTTTCATTCAAATACACTGCATGTAAACCTTCTAAATGTTCCATTATACATGAAACTCTTGGCATTTATGCTGTTAATAATCAGTACTGTGCAGATGGAAAAGCACCTTGCCATTTAAACAGCTCTGATATTTAAAACATGGTGCACATCTACTTATCTCAACTAACTGAATGTCATTGTACATATGAGATGCACTTGAATATTGTGAAATGAGACTATTTGAAGTCAAAGGCATTTTAACATAACTTGAAGAGATCTAGGTTTTTATTTTTCTCTATGCTATATACCTATTAGCTTACCTGGCCAAAGACGTAAAATTCAACCCACAGTAAAAGCTCAGTTGATATGGAGATGTGACATCTGTGAGGATAGTATGTTAATTATTGCTGTTTCTTTTGTAAATTAAATGCATTTATATTCTCCAAATATATAAGCCTTCTACCACACAAAGCTTAAGAGAACACAACTAAATTGGTGTTCCCTAACTTAAAATTGTTAATGAAGCTAGCCTTTTGCAGGATTATATCAAGATATTTATAGTTGTGATAAGAACTTGATGATGTGTTTGTCATAATAATGTCCAACATAGGGGCTGGGAAGGTGGCTCAGTGGCAGAGCACTTGCCTTGCATGCATGAGGCCCTGGGTTTGATTCCTCAGCACCACATAAGCAAAAAGAAAAAAGCCACTTCCGGCACTGTGGCTCAAGTGGTAGAGCGCTAGCCTTGAGCTGAATTGCTGAGGGACAGCGCTCAGGCCCAGAGTTCAGACCCCACGACTGGACCCCCCCCCAAAAAAATAATGTCCAACATACTTATTGTCTTAAAATGCTATACGCAACAGAAATAACTGAACTCCTCTGTAAATTACTAAACTATTACTTCAAAATCTGAATCATAGCAGACCTAAGTTATTTTTTAATTTGCAGGCTGGGTCCTTCTAGATCACTTACAGCCAATCATTGGAGAATGATTCCAGCATGTACATTTTTCTTAAATAAGTTAGATTAAAAAATAGTTGCCTTCATTAGTTCATTTATATTTTTCTTGCAAAATTCTGCAAATTTATATTGCTTCTTTTAAAAACATTATTGTAAAAGTGATATAGAGAGGGGTTACAGTTACATAAGTCAGATGATGAGTACATTTCTTTATGAACAGTGTCACCTCTTCCCTCATTTTCTTCCAGTTTTTTCCCCTCCTGTCTCCCTGATCCTCCAAGTTGTATAGTTCATCTCCAATATAGTATCTAGTGAGTATCGCTGCTGAATTGGTTCACCCTTTGTCCTACCATTTTTGTGTTTCCTCTTCCCCTCCCCAAACTGGATAAACTTATATACAAGACAAGCACAGAAATCAAACAGCAACAAAAGGGAAAAAAACAGAAGGGAAAAAATAACCACAAACAGCACAATAAAAAAAAATGTTTCCAGTTGTTGGAGCTCATTTCGATAAGCATCGTTTTATATGGTAATATGCACATAGCTGTTGAGCCCTTGCATTATGAAGCTTCTAACAATAGTGACCTGAGCAGAATTTTTGAGATGTTATAATATAACCTATAGGAGAAATAAAAGTAGACTTGGAATGGATGCCAGCGTATCCCAGCCTAAAGAGACCCTTCTTGTAAACCTCATAGCTGCTTAAATTTGGACAGCACTGTTGGTTGGCACTGACTCCTACTCAACCTGTCTGTGCTTCTCCTCCTCCAATTTGAAAAAGCTAATTCCAGTGACAAGGGACCATTCAAAGCCAAACCACAGAAGAGTAAAATGGCAACATTTTCAAAGAAGGTTCAGAGACAGTTTGGAAAGAAGACCATTCAGAAAACAGGGGCATTATTAGAATCCAAATGGAGTCATTTATGCTAGCCCTTACAAAACAGTAATGAAAGCTGAGAGGTTTTAAAGAAGGAGTTCTAGTGTATATATGATTATCTGACATGGAAGCCCAGGTACCCCTGGCAGAAAGGAAATGTGTTTTGGTCCAGGCCTTATATTTAAGTAGAACAAAAAGACTCTTGCTGCTGAATTGAATATATCTTCCTAGTAGTTCCTAATCATGGAGTTAGTTTAGAAAGGATCTCTACCCAACTTATTTCATTAGATGTCTTTCTAATTTTTCTACCTCTGGTTCCACTTTGTAATGGCATCTCTATTTATAATGGCATCTCTAGTTTTAGGGTTAAACAACAGCTACTATATATACATATATATACACACACACACTCCAGCTACGTCTTCCCTTCTTGTGAAAAGCCAGACTGACTGACATCCTTATTCCTTCAAGACTGAGGAGTGTCCAAACATAAGGGAAGAATGGCCTTTAAGCTGCTTTTCCTGTAAATCTCTTGCTACTTATTCGTCCCACAAATTAACCAAAGGCAGGATAAAAGCTAGGCATCTTTGACTCAATTTTTTATCTTTTTTCTCCCATGGTCACCTTCGGACTCCAGGAAGAAGAGGATTTACAGATAAGCAGCTTGTGACAAAAGGCAAACTACCCACTCAGACCTGCAATTCCTTCTTCTTATCTTCTTATGACAAAAGGAGACATGGCCTCCAAGCACGAGAACAACCAGCAAGCTCAAGACAGACCATCCTGTAGGCAACAACAGTTCCATTCTCCTCAAATGATGATTGTATCACAACCTTAACAACTTCTATGGAATCCCTCTAGAAGCAAGGAGCGAGATAATGGTCAACCAGGCCACACATGTGACTGGAACTATTTAATGCATACCTCTCTCCCACTGACCCCCATTCATTGTCTATTTAAACGTATAGCTTATGTCTGTACCACGATGATGGCTGGTGGCTGGAGGTAGTACTGTCTTCCCATGGCATGCTATGTCTTATAATAAAGTTGAGAGAGAGACAGAGAGAGAGAGGAGAAATAAAGTAGATAATAGCTAGAATAAGCTGCCTTCCAAGAGCTTAAATATCCTAGAGAGATGGAGTTGTGAATAGCTCAGGTGCATGCCAAGATCGTAATGAATGAATGAGACACACATAGGAGGCCACTTGATTCCACATGACTGTCTCCAAGAAGCAATTATGTGTGGAGGTGTAGAGGAGGGAGGCAGCAAACTGATTCCAAAAAGATGTCCAGGACAGAGCCAGGTTGGAAACGGGAGAAGAATATTCCAGGCAGTTGAAAGAACCAAAGGAATATTGAAGTAGGTTTAATCCAATTGTGAAGGAAGACAACAAACATTCTTCATGAGGATAGTGAAGTCTGAATTTCCAGGAAGGAGGGGGATGACAAAATTGTGTATATTTTGGAGACAATATAATAAGCTGGTAAAAATTTTAGAATCCATTGTCCCCATGGATCCAGAATAATTTTATTATTATTATTTAATTATTAATAATTAATTAAATTAATTATTAAGAGGTTACAATTTCCTAAGTCAGGTTATGAGTACAGTGCATCTTGATCAATATCACCCCTTCCATCCTTCTCTCCTACTTCTTCCTTCCCATCTTTTCCTTCAAGTCCCATGGATTCTTTTGATAAAGGCAAGTTAATGCTCAGAAAAAAACACAAACAAAGCAGAAACAGAAACAACTAGTACTCAAGTAGACAAGCAGAGTTTGTAGAAAGAAAAATCTCTCTCTTTCTCTCTCTCTCTCTCTCTACACACACACAGACACACGCAGACACACACACATATAATGAGACAGAGTCTCACTATATAGCTCAAGCTGTTCTGAAACTTGTTATCCTGTCTCAATCTCATGAATGCTGAGATTATAGACATGCACCACCATGCCCTGAGGAAACACTCTATTATTCCTTGGGAATTCTGCCTAAAAAAGACCAAGTAGAACTATGAGCTTGTTGCCTGGGCTTGCCTTCTCTCTTGTTTTCTAGGAAAAATATCAAAGTCCAGCAGGGGACACTTCTATCTCCATATGACATACCTATGCACATTTCTAAGAGACAGAGCATCATAAAGCCAAAGTTCTTGGCTTTCTAACAAGAATAGGAATCTGAAAGAATAAGAATTTCAACTCAATCATTGAGTGACTTCTCTAGGTAGAAGCAAAAATCTGTTCAAGATCATTTGTGTATAGAGCCCAGTACAGATTTAGAAGTTGTTCTAGTCTTTCTGAAACCTACTCTACTCACCTCATGACCAAATGGTATTCTCTGCGCAAATGCTATTTTTTTCTTAATTAAGTGTATGTAGGTTTTAAAAATGACTTTTCGCTTTCATTTTAATTAGATATTTCTGATTCTGTTCTCTCAGCTAATTTACTGCATATGTTCCTTCTGAAGACTATTACAATAATGTATGTATTTATGTATACACATACATATATGTGTGAACATCTGTGTGTGCTTATATTCATATATACACACATCTTTGAAATTTTAATAAACTTCCTCCTTAGTGAATGCATCATTGATAAAAAATACTCTTGCCTTGGATTGGGTAGCTTTCTGAGATTTTGATTTCCATAGCTTTCTTCTGTATTAGTATGCTTTCATCTCAGAGGAAATAATTAAATCCAGGTTTGGTTCTGTTCAATGGGCCTTGACTTTACCAGAATGAGTCTCTTCCTGAACAGAAAATGGAAATTGAAAAGGAATAAAAATAAATTCTGACACACCAGACCCCATATTATGGCAATCCATTTTCAACAAAAAGGTTGGTAGCTTAGTAAAGATGATGACCTTTGAAAGCAAAATCCATTGAAAAAAATCCCATTTTCCATGCTGTAAGGTTAGGAGAATAAATTGTATTCAGAGAGGAGGGGGAAACCTCCTTTCGACATGTAATAAAACAGGTGGCCTCATTTGAATTTTCCCATTAAATCTCGTAGAGAGACCTCAGAAATATGTTGGTCTTGCAAACTGTAACTCAGCCATAGCTCTCTGTATGTAGGGCTCATGTGTTTTCACATGAGCAATAGAAACATCTATCACAAAGTTATTTGTTGGCTTCCTTATCTGTCATAGAATATTAAATAGGGCTTTTAATTTTCTAGAGAACGTTAATAATTTGACTTACTTGTGGGCAAGTGTCTTTCCCCTGAGCCACCCTATTCTTTTGTCCCTCATCTTGATTTCTTGGAGGATCAATGGAAATGTTTTCATTACTCACATAGGGAGAGATTGTTCTAGATGAAAACGTGGTATTGAAATCTGTCATAATTAGCTCAACAGCAGGCAGACCTTCTCTGTGTGACAGATCAGGGCACACCAATAGAAATCCATTTCTTCATATGTTCATTCAACAAATGAATATTGAGGAAATGTGATATGTCACAAAGGCATAACTCCTATTTTCATGTCATATAAAATCAGGAGTTGGAGCAGCACTCAGAATATAGTTAAACCATTAATAAATTGTGCTGTGAAATGTTAGGAATGAGAAGGATGAGACACAATAAAAAGGCATATCAGATAGACTCAGAGAGATAGGTGCCCCAAGTTAGGTTAATAATATGAAATATTTTTAAGCAGGCTAAAAGAAACAACTACTTACACGTTATTTAGTGGAAGCAGGAGAACTCAAAATTTTCACTACATTCTACTAAAGAAACTGCCAACTACCTATGGACAAACGTGTATCTCCTGACCCACAGTGGACATTTAATAGTTCATGAGTAAACTTCTTCTGTCTGGTTCTTGCTAGGGTTTGCTAGACACTGGGAACTGGTAGGAATCCTTTTCATTCAGGGGGAAAAAAAAGATAGCAGTTGAACCTGAAAGACAGCAATGCGTGGTAAGAACATAGTAGCTAAGATCAGGCCACAGGCCTCTAGCTCCACAGTCCCACGCTAGAGTTTCTGTGAACCTCGGAATGGTGCCAAGGCTGACTGATGTGAGCACGAAGGAGGAGGACAGAGGCCACAAAGACCAGTTCCTCTGGTGCCAGGTCTCCTGTGCTGGGGAGGGGCCCCACTGACTGAGCACAAAAGAAGCCTTTCTTAGTCTCTATTTTCTGGGAATTCAGACTGAATAGAGGCTGCAGGACAGGAAATAGTTGATGTTGAAGGTTTAAAACATGGATTAGTGAGAAGGGGGTTGGAATTTCTGTTCTCAAACTTGTAAACTATGTGACATTAAGCTAATGGCTGATACCCCGAACCTCTGTTTCTACAAAATGGAGATTATTAACCTGGTAGAATTCAATAGTGATCGCTGAGGCCTTTGGAAACAGTCTACAGCCTGGCTCCCAAACAAGTGGTTATTAATTAATTGGGGCTGATTTCATTGTCACTCTCCTTTTCTCAAAGGAGATACATTATGAAGAATATTCAGTCTGACTGAGCTGGGAACACAGTGCCATCACATGCTGGCACTACGCAATCTGGGACCCCACAGATGTCACAGTCCCAGGAAGCCTCAGCAGTTTTCAAACAAGTGCACAGTCTGGCACAAAGGCCAAGACAAGGTTTCAGTCTCTTGAGGATGGATAAGAAAGCAACAGTGAAGAAACAAGCTATTAATATTAATGTTCCAGGAAAAGGTGAAGAGTGAATGGACAAGAGTGCCCAGGAAGAATGACTCCATATGGCTTTGATGTATTCAGTTACAGCAGAGAGAATACAGACTAGCAAGGAGCAGGAAGGAAAGGAGGTGGAGGTAGCCTGGAAGTCTCTGAGAAGTTACATGAGCTGCAAGGAATAGGTTCTGTCTAGACAAGTCAAGCAGCTATAACTATCTGAGACCAGCCACGGTAAGGGAAGCCCCTTAGTGCTCTGCTTGTATAGGATACTTTCTATAAGGATGTATTATTGTGCTAGAGATCTTGTACAAGAGTTTCCTCCATAGACCTCATCAAGCCAAACTCTTCAGTGTCTCCATTGTGGTCCAGCTGCTGAACCTTTCAATTTTTCACATATACTGTCTGATGATTAAGAACTCATTCTGAAGTTGGGTTTAGATTACAATCCTACTTGCACTTGCATCTAGCTCATCACATAGGGTGAAGTTCACTATCACTCAAACCTCTGATCTTTTACAAACAATTAATCACTAAAAAGTGAGAGTGTAGAGTTCCTATGTACAGTGGTTAGTATTACAGATACCAGAGCTAATTCTTTCTCCCTTCTCTATACCAAGAGTAGTAGACAGAAAGGGGAAAAGACCCACTGAAAATGGAAAAAAATCTTAGGCTAACTTGCAGCTAGCATTGATGTTTTACACTGTATTGAAGGAAGCAAGCCGTCTTGTGAATACTACAGTAAAACTTCCATGCCTCAGTCATTCTGTCTTCTTGAAGATAATCTTACTCTCATCTCTAGCCTCACCCCTCAGAGGGTCTTGTGAAGATCATCATAAGATCCACATAATATATCTACTGGTTGACCAGTGCTCAGAAATAATTCTGGACACTGATTTCTAAAATGCCCTCAGTGGACCAGCCATCATGAAGGATGGGATTGCATTCTGTGGGCCCATCAGGAGTTCTGGGACTAGAGAAGGGCAGACATAATGACATAGATCTTGACCACAGGGCAAGGGTTTCATGTCTGGTATAGATAGTCCCTGTTGCTCCTTCTTACACTGGGTGACAGGGTTCCTTTATGCTCTGCTGTGATAGATATGGAGCTGGACAATGAAAACTGGGCTGTGTTAGGCTGATAGGAGAGAAATAAGAGGAGGAAAACCTGCTTAGGTTTTATGCATGTGTGAGTAGGGATATAGAGGGTGAAGTGGAGGGAATCAAAGATTGACACAGGATTAGAAATGTGCAAAGAATGATTTCAGGTACAGACAGACTCAAATGTCCTTTTAGTGAAGTATTAGGTGCTAAGACAGAACATACTGTTTAGGTCCTTGACAGGAAATCTTTGATGCCAGTCTAGTCATTTAGAATTGATGCTGCTGTAGGTAATAGAGAGGCCCTGATAGCTCTAAAATAGGGTAGTGACATTCTTTCAAGCATTGGAAGTAAAATTGCCTTAATACATTTGTTAGGAAACAGGATAGTTTTTATCTATAATAATTATTGTAGCCAATTCAGGGCCAATCCCATGTTGCAAATCCTCATGTAGTTAACATATGCCTGCTGAATTTTTAGTTTGAGCTTTAAATTTCTGTAACTTAGACATTCATCTGGCCTCTGCAGTTTTAATATAGAATGTCTTTGCATGTATTTAAACCTGTAGTGACTCAGTACTTTTCCTGCATTAATCCAGTCCCAGGAGAAGACATTATGCCTGCTTTCAACATCCTTTTTTCACCTGGCCCTGCCCTAAGTAAACGTCTTTAGTGTACATTCTAGATTTAGATGGGAAATAGGTGGTGGTATTATGGTTTAAATAGGAAAAGTTCCTCATAGGCTTAGGTGTTGGGTACTTGGTTCCTCAGCCAATGGCATTAATTTGAAAGATACTGAAAACTTTTGAAGGTAGGGCTAGTTGGAGGAAGTCAGTCACTGGGGATGCTATAACTTTGGAGGTTATAGCTGGTCACTCTCTTTCCCTTTCTCTTTGCTTCCTGTCTGCCATCAAGTGAAGAGCCTCCTCCTACACGATGCTCCCATTACCAGCCTATGCAGTTGGGCACAAATAACCACAGACAAATAGATCCTTCCCTGCCTTAAGTTGCTCTCTCAGGTATTTTGACTATGCTATTCACAGAAATTTAGACTAGAGAAATGGGACTGTTTCTGTAACTAAACTTGACCACATGATTCTTAAGCTTTTGGAACTAATATGTGGAAGGAGTTTAAGACTTTGAAGAAGCCTAGGATACTGTAAGCAGAGACTAGTGGACAGTTCTAGTGGAAGATTAGATGAGCAGAATGCTGACATAGATGAAAACAGTGAGGACCAGGCTCAGGTAGTTTCGAATAGGAATAAGAAATCCATCACAAATTAAATAAGGGGCAGTTGATGTCACGTCCTGGCATAGAACTTGTCTCCATATTTTCTGTGCCTTGAGACGTTGACAGAAAAGCGAATTTGGTGGAAGGAATTTTTGACAGTCAGCATTCAAGCTGTAACATGGTTATTACAGACTACTTCTAGCCAGGTTTACAATAAGGATCATAATCAGACAGCAGAACAGAAAAACTTGAAAATTACTGTTTGGTCAGAAACACTAGTATAAAGTTGGGCTACTAAGCCATGTTTTCTGAAGAGATTACTGTCATTAGGGAGAAGCCAGCTACTTGGCACTGGCCTGATGGAAAAAAATGCCTTGAAGTCACCTCACTAATTGGCCATACCCCATCTGTAGCAGGCTCAATAGTGTGAAAGATTAAACACTGAAAGACTTTTCCTTGATAACACTTCTTCTGGGGTATCCTGCATTCAAACATTTGTATTTCCCCAGGATTCCCTTCATTACACTTTGCTTTTCACCCATTTGGAGCCTGCTACAGCCATCGTCCAAGTAGAACCAGGTACTGATTGAGTTAACAGTAGACCAGGGCGTCATCCACAAGCTGATGTTTAATTTGGGGGAGGAGGGGAGTTATGGAGGCCATAACCTTCGAAGAAAGGTGCACATGGCTAGACAATGTAGAGCAGAGTCAGAGGCCTTGAGGACAGCCCTGAGAGAGATGTGTGAAGCTGTGAGAGTGAAGCTTACGCTGTAACAGACACCTTGGGATTGGAAGATGCTGAGGACCTAGAACATCTGCTGAGCAAAGCTGCCAGGAGCAGAGTCGAGAGTAGAGACAGACCAAGAGGAAGGCCACAGGCTGCCAAAGGCCAGGCCATCACTTCCGGGACTCCCAACACCCTTGCAGCTCACATAAGGCCATTCTGTGTTCCAAACGCTACCTAGAATGTGCAGGACTTAATCTTTGCCCAACTGGGTTTTTGCCTTTCTTTTGTCCCATTTCTACTACTTTCTTATCCCTTCATTCGTCCCTTTGAGAATTAGAATAATCACTCTGTACCATTGTATCTTAGAATTGTATAACTTTTTATAGTTACACAAGTTTACCTTGAGTCTCAAAAAAGACGTTGAGTTTAGATTTTTGAACAATGTTGGGAACTCTTGAAGATAGACTAAATGCATTTTGTATTATGAGATGGCCGTGATCCTTTCAGGGCCAGGGAAGAAATAGTGAGATGGGGCAGCTGGGGAAACAAAGGAACGCTCATACACTCTTGGTGAGGAAGGAAACTAGCAAATAAAAAACCAGTATGGAAATCACTATGGAGATTGGTCAAAAATTTAAAAAATAGACCTACTTATGATCCTTTATACCACTTTTCAGCATGTATCTGAAGGAATATAAATCAATACACAAGAAAAGACATTTGCATACCCATGTTACTGAAGCACAGATCACAATAGCCAAGATGTGGACTCGGCTGAGGTGCAGACTGCATAATGAAACATACCAAGCACATTTGAAAAAGGGTTAGGAGAGAGGAAACAAATAGGAACACAGGATGAACCTGTGCAAAGTTCCTCTGTACGCATGTATGGAATTATCACAATTAAGCCTCTTTGTATCATCATCATTAATATCATCATCATTATTATAGCCAGTCCTGGGGCTTGAACTCTTCACCTACTAGCTGTGCCTGAGCTCCTTTTGTTCAAGGCTAGAGCTCTACCACTTGAGCCAGAGTGCTACTTCTGCTTTTTCTGTGATTAATTAGTGATAAGAGTCTCACAGGCTTTCCTCTGTAGGCTGCCATCCTTAGATCTCAGCCTCTGAGGAGCTTGGATTTATAGGCATGAGCCACTGGCACCAGGTCCTCTGTGCAGCAGTGGGGTATACCTCATGCTATTATTATTATTATTATTTTGTTGGTCGTGGGGCTTGAATCCTGGGCCTGGGCCCTGTCCCTGAGTTCTTCAGCTCAAGGCAAGCACTCTAGAGCCACAGTGCCACTTCTAGTTTTCCAGTTTCCTGGTGGTTAATTAGAAATAAGAGTCTCATAGACTTTCTTGCCTGGGCTGGCTTTGAACTGCGATCCTTAGAGCTCAGCCTCCTGAGTAGCTAGGATTGCAGGAATGAACCAATGGCACCCAGCACCTCATGCTATCTTATTCACTATGCCCACCTTCTACTTCTAGAAATGACTGAGCTCCTGCACTCTCTCTCTCTCTCTCTCTCTCTCTTTCTCTCTCTCTCTCTCTCTCTCTCTCTCTCTCTCTCTCTCTCTCTCTCTCTCTCTCTCTCTCTCTCTCTCTCTCTCTCTCTCTCTCCTGGTATTCATACTATTATACATGTAGCTAAGATTAGGACACAGAAAGTTGAATCATACCTAATGAACATATTCTCTAGGCTTAATATTGGTGCAACACATTTACACAACATCATTATTATCTACCACTGCACCATCCTGATCATAATATTGATAAAAAAATTTACCATTTCCATATTACGCCTTCTCTTGAACCAAAACATGACTCCAAGGTCTTCCCTACCAGGATGAGTCTCTGTCAGGGATGTCTGGATGCTAAGGGAGGTAAACATTCCTGGGCAGGTGAAGATGGTTATAGTGGTACAGTACATTCCTGGCATGTGTGAAGGCTCAGTGTTTAATATCTAGTACTGCCAAAAAATAGAAAACAAAATGAAAATAGAGACAGAGTGAATGTATGAGAGAAAAGGAGAGACTCTGTTGGTTTTATTGGTTTTGCCCTGCTTCCTATACACAAGATATACAAATCTTTGGTTCCAGATAGATAGGGTCTTTTAGGAATTATTCCTAGGGAGCTTTGCCAGTTACCCAACACCCTTTCAATCTGTATACAATATGCACAAGTTTATTACTGTTATTTTGATATAGTAACTGAAATGAACTGTGTATTTTATAAACACAGTCATAAAATAGTACTATAAATTATGTGTTATGACAGGAGTGGGTGCTTTAAAATATGTATTTCATTGCTATAATAAATAAATCTCATATTTCTGCTTTACAGAAACTAGAAGGAATGAATTTAATCCTTTTGGTACTGGATTATTATGTTTCAAATAGTCCTAAATCTTGCATGCTTGCAGCATCAGATTCAACAAAATAGCTTTGATGAGGAAGGTATGTATGTTTATTTGTATTTCATTGGCCGAAGCCAGTCTCTCTTGTAAGGAGAATTCCCAAGTACTCTGCTATGCATGCAAGTAATGGTTGTAATGTATAATTACTTTACAGGTAGGCAATAAAGGTATAGTTTTTCATACTTGATTTTGTGACTACCATGTGGGATTTTAATTAAAATTCACTCTTGATATGTGTAATAAGATCAGATGTTATTCTTATCTCATTATATAATAATTATATCTGTGACTTTTGGGATGATTTTTAATTAGCTTCTACCATTCTCCATAAATGACACAGGACAATCAATACATTTTTTTGTAATGATAGAGAGCTCTTACAGGACAAGGAAAATACACAAAGGTAATTGGCATGCCATTAATCAAACTTCCATAATACATTATATACTTGATTTTATGTAGTGTACTTATGCCTCTTACCTTATTTTATTCTCATGTATATTATGATAAGGCCATAATTTCTCAATCAGAATCTTGTGCTAAGAACTGTTGTTTTCCTCTATTCTTACTGGTGTGAGTTGGAATTTTAGTTTAGTTTTGATTTGTATTTCTTGTGTGGCTAATGATTTTGAACTTTTCTTCATGTATTTATTAGTGATTTTTTATTTCTTTTTCTGAGAACTCTGCTAGATTTATTTAACTGCTTATTAATTGGATTATCTGTTCTTTTGCTATATAATTTCATTAACACTTTGTGCACCCTGGATACTAATATTTTATCTGTTGAGTAACTGGACAACATTTTCCCCCACTCCCTGAGTTATCTCTTGGTTCAGATATGTTCCTATTGCTGTGCAGAAACATTTTAATTTGATATGATCCTATTTGTCAATTTTTGCTCTTATTTCCTGGGAAAGTAGAGTCCTATTCAGAATATATTTATTTGTACCTCTATCTTCCAGAGTTTTCTGCAGAGTTTTTCAGTAGGAATTTCCAAGTCTCAGTACTACATTAAGATTTTTGATCCATTTGGAGTTGTTTTTTGTGTGGAGATCTAGTTTCAATATTGTGCATACAGACAACTTTTTTCCCAGCACTATCTGTTGAAAAGTCTATCTTTTCTTCAATGTAGGTTATTGACTCCTGAGTCTGTATTTCTGGGTCTTCTATTTTGTTCTATTGGTCATGGTGTTGCCTTTGTGCCAGAGACATACTGCTTTTGTTACTATGGCTCTGTAGTATGGTTTGAGGTCAAGTATTTGTGATACCTATAGTTTTCTGGGTTTGTTTTCCTACTTTTGCTATTCAGGGTATTTTATGCTTCCATGTGAATTTTAGAATTGATCTTTCTACTTCTATGAAGGATCACATTAAGATTTCATGGGTATTTTTTGGAATCTGTAGATTGCTTTCAGTAATACAGCCATTTTCACAAATATTCATTCTGCCAACCCATAAACATGGGAGGTCCTTTCACCTTCCAGTGTCTTGTTAAATTTCTTTATTTCAAGGTTTAATATTATTCATTAGACAGTCTTTTGCCTTCTCGACTAAGTTTGCACCTTGGTTTTCTTTTGATACTATTATGATTGAACTTGTTCTCCTGATTTTTTTTCATCTTTTTAATTGTTGGTATATAAAAAAGTTACCATTTTTCATATGTATATTATGTATCATTATCCAAAGTGTTTATCATATCTAGGCATTTTATTGTCACTTAAATGTAGAATTAAATCACCTGTAACTAGAGATAATTTGACCAACCTTTTCTTTTTAGATCTCTTTTGTTCTTTTTCTTACTTTATTGATCTAGCTAGGAATTTCCTTACTATATGGAATAAGATTGAAGAGACTGGTCACCCTTGTTTCATTCCTAAATTAATGACTTATTAAGCCATTAAATGACTTACTTTTTCTCCACTTAGTAATGTTAGAGACTATTCAGCCCACTTAGTAATACTAAGTGGACTAAACTATAATGTTTATTTACTTATTATATAATTTAAAATATGCAATGCTTACATTACACATTTTAGCATTATAAATGTTATTTAGCATTTATTATAGTAAGACTAAACAGGGAACTATAATGTAGTAAAATGATATAATAAAGGCTATTATATAGCTATAATAAAACCTATCCTTTATTATGCTAACATATGTAACGCTATTTCTAGTTTCTTAAGAATTTGTGTGTGTGTTTGTGTGTGCATGCATGTGTGTGTGTATGTGTCTGTCTCTCTCCTTTACTTGAACGTAGAGCCTGCGTGCTTTCTCTGAGAATTTTTGCTCAAGGCTAGTTCTCCACCACTTGAGAGCCACAACTTCACTTTCAGTTTGTTGGTTGTTTGGAGGTAAATGTCTCATGGACTCTCCTGCCTGAGTTGGCTTTGAACCATGTTCCTCAGATCTCAGCCTCCTGAGTAACTAGGAATATACATGTGATCTACTGGTACCCAGACTGAAAATTTTTGAAGTAATATTTCTTTCTTGCTGAGGAGAAGAGTGTATGTTTTCTGGATTGCATCAGTACAACAGAAAGCTCTTTAAATTTAGTCCTCAGTTTTCTCTTTGCAATTGCTTCAGTGTCTTTATCACACCCTTAGGACCCTTGATTGAACCCCTGCTTCCCCGGTACAGTGGTCTGCAGTAAGGCAAGACACTGGATCAGAGAAGAATACTATCTCTTGTTTAATATATACAGCACCCATGGAAAATATGTGATTAATGTTGTTTATATCCTATACTCCTGTCTTTGGACAACCACTGTGGCCATGAACACAAATGTGTAGGCAGAACAACGCTATGGGATTCATTCTGTGACAGATATAGGAATACAAATTACTATGATTGACATTCTTGCATCCTCACTCAAAATCTCCTGGAGTAGCTATGCCTCCTGGTGAAAGAGTTGAAGGGACAGTTAGTTACCTGAAGAAGCTGAAGAAAGAATAAGTCATTGATTGTTGACAGAGCCATTCACTTTCTGATCCACAAACCTGTTGAAACATGAGTTCAACTTGTTGAGATTTATAGAGACAAAAAAGCTACCAAACTGAACACAGCTTCATTTTCCTCAACACAGAGAGTTGTGAACTAAATAACTATGATTTTTACGGTGATTTGTTACCAGCAATACCTAACACATGGCATTAGAAATGTACTGACAAATACCAGTGTATTACCTTAGTATTTTTTAAATAAAGCACACACAAATCTACACATACAGATGCATATCTCTATCTATCTATCTATCTATCTATCTATCTATCTATCTATCTATCTATCTATCTATCTATCTATCTCTACATATATTACATTACAGAAAGAGATGCAGTTAAGAGCTATGCTATCTAGGTTATAGAATAAAGTACAGACAGAGAACGTTGCAACTTGAAATATCAGGTGACACAATAGAACAAATACCTAGCACTGAAAGAAGAGAGTAGATTTACCAGGATGTGCACTGAAATTATATTCCTGGGCAGCAGAAAGAGCAGGTTCAGAGCAGTAAGATCTACTTGCATCAATGCCTAGTACTGAAAGATGACCAAGTTAAGATGTCTTCCATTGCAGACCTCCCTAGGTTTATGAGGATCTTGGTGACTTTTGAGTCCTGCCCAATACCTTCATCTTAGCCTTGCAAGTCACTGATTAAAGGTCACCATTAAACTTCTTCCAGGCTATGGCCCGTAGAAACTGTGAAATTAAAAAAAAAATGAGTATGGCATTAAGATGCTAATTCTGTGGTAATTTGTTTTACAGCAACAAAAAACTAATACAGGGAAAGGCCAGCTCAGGGTCAGCTATTGATATTTCTAGATTAATCTATGAATTCCTGGGGGAAAGTGCTATACTTGGTTAACTTCTAGTTACAGGCAGAGCTAGTTGTGGATGTGGCTGTGGATGATATATCACAGGTTCCCAAACCTATAATGAGGAAGAAGATATCATGGGAACTGGAAGGAATTAAATGTGACAGTCCATGCACAGTGCTCTCAGTAAACATTAGCTCTCACAAGCAGCTGAAATCTTTGCTGCATTTGCTGCAGCTAACACAGTGCATATATATATATAGAGAGAGAGATCATATATATGTGTATATATGTATATATATGTATATGTGTATATATATATACATATATATATATATATATATATATATAGAGAGAGAGAGAGAGAGAGAGAGAGAGAGAGAGAGAGAGAGAGAGAGAGAGACAGTGAGGGATGGATGGCCGAATGAGTGATTTAAAGAATAGTAGAGAATTGGATAGATGTTGAGTTGCTACCCAACAGACACTGTCCATGTTTACTTCAAAGAAGTCACTGCTTTTAAAATGTGAGCCTGTCATGGCCTGCAGGATAAACAGCCAGACAAGGGCAGGGCTTATTCAACCCCTTTTTTTGTTTTTTGGTTCCCAATAGCTGAGACAGTATAAGACTTAGTTGCTTAGATGTGATACCTACTACAAAAATCTCCTCTGGAAATTGCCAGGCTCGTGAGACACTTAGCATTTGTCCCTCCCTCCTCTCAGTGTGGTGCTCTTGCTTTGTACCATGCTGCTGGCTCCCTAGGTAACTAGAGACTCACATCTTGCTTTTTTCCTCTGTTTCCCTTGACACTGATGTCCTGGGCTGCATGGAAGGACATGCTTGCTGAGTAGCAAGTACAAACTGGCCACATGAAATGTAATTGTTTCACCCTGGATGGATTAGGGAGAAGCGCAGACACAGGAATAAGTGTGCGTGCTTCTGATGAAACTCTGAGAAGATACTCCAGATATGAAGCAATGAAATGGCATCTGTTTAATAAACCTCCAGAATGGATGGACCTTGGAGTCAGGACATTTTCAAATTATACAGCAGGCCATCAACAAGCAATCCATGGACACTATCACATAGACAGCTACTGTACTTCTGTCTCTAGTGGACATTGAATAAGAAAAAGACATTGCGAGAACTCCAGCCCCTGTCTCTTGGGGATATTATTGCTAGCACCACAGAGACAGGACTCACACCTTGCACTACCCATAGACAACCATGCTGAGGAAGCTTCTAAGCCCAAACCATTTGAAATGTTTCTGCTCCTAATTGTAATGGTAAATATCATGTAAAGAGCGGAGGCTAACTGTCAAGTGCATGAACCAGCTGGATAGTAGCAAAAACATGAGCCATTAGGCCCTATTCTTAAAGGCCCAGGGAGCTTACTGGTTTCTCTCTTTCACCAGACATCACAGTTGGAGGACGCTTTGATGTATTTTGTAAGTCAACATAGCAATGGCAGAAATATATATAGCTGAAGTGTCCCGCATCTAAGCATCTCTCTGAGTGCTTTTAAATACCTGCCTGTGCTAACCACCAGCAGGAGTTGGTATTTAGTAAGAGAGCTAGCAAGCAATACAGTTGTCTCAGAAAATCCTACCTGCTTCCAGTGCTGACCAGGTACAAGGTACTATGCCAGACATTTTCATGACTATCCACACACGACCTCTAGAGTATTCATGAAAAAGCAATGTATTAAATGCTGGGAAATCATACTGGGCATACTTAGATCCTGGTTAGTGTCTTAGACACTGGGGAAGTATATTAGACATTGGAGCAAGATCTTAGATGCCGGGGAAACATAGACCAATAAAAAAGAGCCAATAACTAACAATGCAGATGGTCAGTAGGAAGGTGCACACACTTCAGACTCTCTCTCCCATGACCTTTTTGTGTAGGAAGGTGCACACACTTTAGACTTTCCCTCCCATGACCTTTGTTGTTACCATATATCTGCCTTGTTCTTCTAAACAACTTCTGGGAGAGACTGGTAAGGCACTGTGATTATGCAACCTTCAATCAGTACAGTAAACTTTATCTTTTTAAAATTATCTTTAAGTAGTTGTACAAAGGGGTTGCCATTTAACAAAGCAGCATATGAATAAAATGCATTTGAAGTAGTTGTACAAAGGAGCTGCTAGTCAACAAAGCAGTTTATGAAGACAGGACCTCTTGATCAATGTTACCCTTTCCATATTCTCACCTACCCTTCTCAACCCTCCCCTTCCCTCATTTTTCTTATATTTTTAGGATATATATTGAATTCTTTTGCCATTTAACAAAGCAGTTTATGTATATACTGCCTCTGTGTTATCCCTTGGAAAAAGTTTATATTAAGTCAAGTAAGACAGACCCAGAGAAACAAAGGTTGCATGATTTCCCTCATTTGTGGTAGTGAGAATGAGTCTATAAATCTTTTTTTATGATGTTTCCTTAATTAGAACATTTCTTTTTTAAAAAAATATTTTTATTGTAAAGATACTGTACAGAGGAGTTACAGATACTTGAGCAAGGTAATGAGTCCATTCCTATTGAGCATTGTTACCCCTCCTTGGTTTTCCCCTACCATTCCTTTCCTCCCCACCTCCACAGCTCCTCCCTCCCCCCCACAAAGTTGTAAAGTCAGTTTTTAACATAGTGTCTTATGCATCTCATTGGTACAATGGGTCATCCTGTCTCCTTACTTCAGAATTTTGCTATTTCCCATCCCCTCCCCAAATTAGAAAATTGTATATACAAGATGCAGGACACCGGAATCAGATACAGTGACAACCAGGGGTTGTACCATGGGGGAAGAACATACACGAAGAAACAAAAAAAAATCACATAGTACATTATAAGTACATTAAGAAGAACAACAAGAAAGATAAAATCTCTAATGTCCCTATCTTGGGGTTCAGTTCATTTAGCATCAGGTTATACAGTCATATGTACATAGCTTTTGACCTTTTCTGCCTGTCCCAGGCATATACTAGTGATTTCAGATAACATAAACCATAGGACTTAGGTTTCTTTTGATCTGGCTTGCTTCACTTAATATAATTTTTTCCAAGTGAGTCTATAAATCTTGAAGTAAATGCACTAGGTGGTATGCAAGCCAATACAAATGAGTTAACTGAAGTATGATATACTCTATGGAGAACTCAAACAATACAATTCTTTAGAAAGACTAAGTCAAAGCCTAACAAAATAAGGACCAGGAAATGGGTCCTTATGAGAGGTGGCGTGAGCCAAGGAGAAAGGGGGAAGAATGCAGAAGAATCCATTGCAGTCTTTTTTCCTCTGGTGCACCACTGAAGATTCTGGTGTCGCCATGGGTCTCCCTGCATGGTGTTACCAATATTGTAAAAACAAACTGTACCCAGAGTTTCGCTTTTGTCCAGGTGTCCCTGATGCCAAGATCTGCATCTTTGTGGGGCACTGGTGGCTCATGCCTGTAATCCTAGCTACTCAGGAGGCTGAGATCTGAGGATCATGGTTCAAAGCCAGCCTGGGCAGGAACATCCATGAGAATCTTATCTCCAATTCACCACCAGAAAAGCAGAAGTGGCTCTGTGGCTCAAGCGGTAGAGTGCTAGCCTTGAGCTGAATAGGTCAGGAACAGCACCCAAGCCTGGAGTTCAAGCCCCAGGAAAAAAAAATCCTCATCTATGACCTGGGGCATAAGGAGGCAAAAGTGGATGAGTTCCCACTTTATGGGCACAGGGTGTCAGACGAATATGAGCAGCTCTCCTCAGAAACCCTGGAAGCTGCCCATATTTGTGCCAACAAGTACATGATAAAAAGTTGTGAAAAAGATGGCTTTCTACATCATTCATATCAACAAGATGTTGTCCTGAGCTGGGGCTGATGGGCTCCAGACAGGTACCCACTGAGCTTCCACTTACCCCAACTTTGGTGGTGGGGGGGAGGATGAGAAGGGGAGTGGGGGGAGGATGGGATGGGTAGGGGAAACAAAGGAGGAGGCTACAATGCTTGATAAGAAATGTACTCATTATCTTGCCCATGTAATTGTAACCCCTCTGTACAGTATTTTCACAATAAAAAAAAAAAAGAATCTGTTTGGTATACAGATTCCTACAACCTTCAAAGTACAGACAGGTGGATAGAAACTGTTTGTAGAATAGCTATGTTTGTTCAACTCAGACTATCCTCCTAGATGTCCCAGGACTATATTGTGTGTGTGTGTGTGTGTGTGTGTGTGTGTGTGCGTGCGTGCGTGCGTGTGTGTGTGTGTGTGTGTGTGTGTGTATGAGAGAGAGAGAGAGAGAGAGAGAGAGAGAGAGAGAGAGAGAGAGAGAGAGAGAGAGAGAGAGAGAGAGAGAAATGGAGTAGTAATTTTTAACAAATGGTAACAATTAAGAGTCCCTGGCTTTAGATTTCTTGTACATTCTCTGAGTCATATGCTTCCCTCCTTCTTACACCTAAGATAGAGAAGCTCTGGAAAGAGTCATTTTTGAAAATTTTTTTTGTTCTTATCCCAATCTATTTCATCTACTGCCTTGAAAAAGTAGATCTCTATCAAGTATAAGAGGAGACTTTTCTGTCCCTCTTCTTAGGTTCAGATCGGTGCCAGCAATCTTCAGCTTTTCCTTGGTTTATGGCTGTCTGCTCCAGCCTCTTCTTCATTATTCCCTGGTCTTTTCACTGCGTGACTCTGGTTTCTCACCCAGGAACATCAGTCTTTGGACTAAGGCCCTCCCTAATTCAGCATGGTCACATCTTAACTAAATATATCACCAAAGATGCTATTACTAAGGTGCAAAGATACATCATGAGATTCTCATTAGTCATGAATTTGAGAGGGACACTATTCAATCCAACTTATTGGATTGGATCCAATTTGTTCATTTGTCTCTTCTCATAGAACTAATCAATGCAACCATAAAAACCATGCCATGTTCTAGCAGTAATTGCCAGGAAAACTTAATTTTTGCACTCCTTAAAAGGGAATTTTAATGTCTTACTCTCAGACTTATTATTAAAATTTATAATTGCTTTTCACTTTCTCTTGTTCCTTTGAAAGGACTGTAAACAAAGAGGTTAAAAACATTTAGCATGAATCTTATACCTGGGCTTAGATAAAAGGATTGTTTAGTATGTGTACTTGTTTCACTTTGTTTTAAAAGCAATTATGCGGTGTTGGTTTGATACCTTCTGTCACTCCCCCCAAAATCAAACTTCTCAAGCACTATGTGAACTTGTGACCCATTTACCTTTCAGGTTGACAGCCTGTCTTTATTCACAGTGCTACAGATGCTTGGCAAATGGCACTATCACAACCAGAGAGAAAGGAGCCCCAATGGTACTGGGTCTGCTTCTCCATTCATTATAGTGGTTAAAGCATGTGTCTGTCTCTTTGCAAGAATAACTTGCTGGATATAACTTACACCCCAAACCCTATATCTCCATAAATATCCCCTGGCAGTTTCATTACAGCCTGGGGTACCCTGGCTAACACTGGTAGCTAACTTAACTCCAATCAATCTTCCTAATGTGTTTCCTGGTTTGGTTTCATTAGGAGCCAAGGCCATTACTCACCCTGCGCCTGCTCGGCCACCATGTTGATTTGTGTCTCTGTATTGTGTGAATGAATATGCATCCTGGAAGACCTGAGGCTTCCTCAGATCTGCTGAGGGCTCCCTGTTTATTGCTTTGAGAGAGAATATATATTGCCTTTTATTATTATGTGGACATTAGAGAGTCACATCTGGGGAGAAATTTCTATTGGGGTTAGTGAGTGTATTTATGAATTTGGGGAGGATGTGAACTATACTGGCAGGCTTTTCTTCAGATGACACTGGTTCAAAGTGCACACGATGACATTAAGTTCTCCCATCTCAGTATCTCCCTGTTTACCCCCCTCCCCCTGCTTTTTAGGCTTTGTTGAGCTCTTATTTATGCCTCCTTATTTAGCCAAGAACTTGCCAATTTGATTGAAACTGGAAAACAGAATTTCTCTCAGAACTCTGGTCAAATCAAAGTGAAATGAATCCCTGACATGGCCTGTGTGGATTCTGGGGAAAATACTCAGGTACTGTGGACAGCAAAGAGCAAAGAAACGAAGTGCTTCTTTGACATGGAGACCACAGAAGTCACTTCACCTTGCTCAGCATAATACCTGCAATGTCCTCATCTCTGCCGCCTCCACCTTACCTGCACATACTATTCTCTTATTAAAATAGAGGGAGAGAAAAATTGTTATTTAAGGTAAAGCTTTGGCCAAGCCATTTTTGGTTACATAGCAAGCCTTTGTTGAGCAGATCCTAATGGTTCACTTTAACCTTGTCAGGGTCTCAGTGGCCATACTTTTATGGTTGACTTACTCATGAATAATTCCTGCAACAAATTAGGCTCAGAAAACTCTTCTTCTAATCTTAGTCATGCATATTTTTGTCTGTCTCTATTATCCCTAAGCCTTGTTAGGCTTTTGATCACAAAGGCCACAGGAGACCACTTGCCCTTCTTCATTCCTCCCTCTCTCCCTCCCTCCTTCCTTCCTTTCTTCCTTCCTTCCTTTCTTCCTTCCTTCCTTTTTTTCTTCCTTCCTTCCTTCCTTCCTTCTCTGTTTCCTCTTCTTCTTCTCTACATCTGTGTGTCCACATTAGATGTCAATAGGTAGACTGAAATGGATTGAAGTAGGACTTGCTTGACACATAATTGAGTGGTGAATGGAACCTATCTTCCTGCCTGCGTCCCTTCTGTGCATCCTTTCCTTTGACTTGCAACAATAATCTTGCCCTTTCCCGATTTCTGTGGACTCATGCCATTAGCTTGGTTCATAGCTCTCTCTTACTGATCCCTTTTTTGTCCCATCACTTGTAGACCTCTATTAACTTCACCAAAATATAAGTAACAAACAAACAACAGCAACAACAACAAAGTCTCTCCTGTCTTTTTTTTTTCTCTGAACAAATGGTTGGTGGCTGTGTGTATGTGTGTGTGTGTGCACGTGTACATATGTGTATGCATGTGTGTGTGTGATGTATTCATGTGGATTCATGCCTTAGGATGATGATGGAGAAATAAAATCAAAATCTCTGGTAAGGGAGTACAGGCAGAATGAACATATCAGCTCTATATTTTATCTTTATTTTATCATAGGAATTGCATAGTATAAAAATGCTTGACAAAACTTGGACAAGATTCTCATGAAACACCATTTTCTACTTCATGTCACAAAGTATACGGTACCAATATGACGTGAGGACAGTTGCAGGCAAGGGGGGACAGTTATCTGCCTTTGCACAGTAAAAAGGATACTTTTGAAGAGAAGACCAACATTGTGGAGGAGGGTTGTAAGAACTTTATTTCATGTAAGGGTCTACTGTTCGAAAGCCTAATGCTTTCACCATGGCCTCTGTGTAGTAGAATCCCAGTAATATGTATTAGCATTACAAGCGGATGCTTAAGGCTGGAGTAACAGAAGGAGCTGAGTTTGAGCGTGTCATCAGGGTATGTGCAGTTCTCTATCACATCCTTAGAAACGAGCAAAATGTCCAAGCAAGAAGAGACATGGCTTCCTTTTTGTTCCCTTCTCATCTCAGGCAGGTGCATGTGACTGGCCGAGGCTTGGTCACATTGTCAGCTCTGGTTCCCTGGAGGACAAGACATGCAGTTGGAGCTTTCAGGGCTCCAGGCATGCACAGCCATGAAGGTCGGGATACACGTGAAGTGTCAGACCCTTAGCCTACGGAGGGAGGCTGGGTGCTCTGCTCACATCCTCTTTCAGAGCTGGCATAGACCCTCTGAAGGGTCAGGATTATTTGGTCAAAGGCTCACCTCGGTGTCTCTCTCTGGAAACTATTTTTGTACATTGAGAACTGACTCACTGAAGGTCATGTGGCCTTCTAGGCCACAATCTTCAGTGACTGCTAATCTGCTGAGACTTAGCCCTGGCTGCCTCCCTCCCTCAGATCTAATCCTCCCTCTGAGTTCATCCTGATCCCCAAGCTCCCTGTGGGAAAGGCTGGGACTCTGCTGCAGCAGAACAAGTCACAAAGAAATACAATGTATTTTGTCTGTCCCCGAACATGTAATATAATGATAAATACATTCACGTGAAGGGCAAAACATGTGCCAACCTTCCAGGGAGAAAAACAGAAGAATGAGACAGGGAGTATGTCACATCCTTAATGGAATTTTTGATTGTCCATTAAAATCAATATGACATAGGATGATTTGATAATACCAGATGTTAAGAAGATGGCTGCTTTTTGCATTATTTCCAATCTTTGCCTTTGTATTTGAAATACTTTAAGATATAAATGGATTATGTTTGGGTCTGACAGAGTCCCCAGGTGACTGCATCTAGAGACGGCGTTCCATCAGTGACTGCCCTTGAGCCTGTCTTTGCATCAGTAGCTCTTCATTTATTGTCAATAATCGTCACAACTTGTTTCTTTATTTTCCAATCGAAGGGGGCCAACTGCTACACCGTTTGCATCAGATGAGTTATACTCGTACTCACTTAAATATCAAATGCAACAATGAGCAGAAAAATACTTTTTAAATCCAAGGAACCACAAAATGTGTAATCGAAGTTTTCATGTAGCGTAAACTTGTTCCGCAAACTCTGAAGTCTGAGGGAAAGTGAGACTTGATGACAAATAGATGTGATCATCTTGTGATCACAAAAACTTCTGCCACAATACCCTCACATTGTATGCGAATGCACGTGGAAGCCTTCCTGGAGTTTTCTCTCTTCTCTCTCCACCCCTCCTTTCAGCTCATCCTTTTAGGATCTAACTCATCTTTTACCCTGAGTCCAGGCAGCCTTCCTATCTAAGGAATTGGTTTTTGGTGGTACGAGGTTTTGAACTTAAGGCACTGTACTTGCTAGATAATAGACAAGCACTCTACTACGTGAGTGATATCTTCAGCTCCCCCATTTTTTCTTTAAGATAGGGCCTCATATGTTTGCCCCAGTTATCCTCCTGCCAATTCTTGAAGTCGCTGTGATTATAGGCACATGCTACCATCCCCAATTTATCTGTTGAAATTTGAGTCTTGCTAAAGTTTTGCCCAGGATGGCCTTACACCATGATTCTTCAGATCTCTACCTCCCTAGAAACTGTGCTTATGGGTGTGAACCACTCCTCCTGGACCTCAATTCTTACATATTGTGGATGGCTCATTCCCTACTCATAATGATTTAAGACTTTCCCAGGCCTGCAATCCTGGTAAAGGGAATTCCCATTCTCATACTGTGACAGAGAGTCTTTGTGCACATGCAGATTACATCTTGTTATTTTTTTCTTTTGAAAAAAAGTTTTAATTTTATCGTAAAGTTGCTGCTGTACAGAGGGGTTACAGTTACATCAGTAAGGTAATGAGTACATTTCTTGTCGAACATTGTTCCCCCCTCCTTTGTTTTTCTCCCACTATCCCTTCTCCCTCGCTCCCTCCCCCCTGCCTTTAATCTGAAGTCTTAAAGGGGATATTCTTCAAGAAAGGGATATATAAACTTGGAGCCTTTGATGCTACATGTATTAATTAAGCAGTACTGAGGAAACAACTCAAGGTCTTAGGTTTATAAGGCAACTGCTCTACCATATGAGCTACACTTTGATATTTTTTGTGTGTGCCCCTCCTGGGGCTTGAACTCAGATCCTGGATGCTGTCCCAGTGTTTTATTTTTTAATTGTGAAAATACCATACAGAGGGGTTACAATTACATGGGCAAGATAATGAGTACATTTCTTGTCAAGCATTGTTGCCTCCTCCTTTGTTTCCCCTTCCCATCCCTTCCCATCTCCCTCCCCCCCTCCCCTGGACCCATTGCAACAATGAGATGTACAAGTTGTTATGTAGAAAAAGGAACTTTACATCTTGTTTATGTGATTACCTCTTAGCGCTTGGCACAGAACAGCTATTGAGAAGGTCAGCTTCTTCCTAGATGCTCAGCAATCCCAACCACAGGATCTCTGTCTTAGCTATTACTGGTAACAGAATAACAGGGCAGTGGAAGCTCTCTTTGGTTGGTCCTTTTCAGCCATTACAATAGCTCCAATGGTAGCATGATATTATCATTTTGGTATGGAGCGGGGTGAATTCCAATGCCAGAAGAGTTTAATGTACCCCATCTGCATACAAATTATTTTACAGGCCACCTTGATCATATACCCTTGGTGGTGCTGGATAGCTCCACTGCCATAGACCCTTGTACTCTCTCTAATCTTCTGGAGATCATGCTAATTATGTCTCGAGAGGTACTAGACTTAGAACATTTAGGAAAATGACAAGTCAGGACTCTCACATATGAGGAGGGAAGAAAACTTGTTTATGAAGTCACTGCTGAATATATCTATACGTGTGCCCAGTTTATTTATGATAGCAACTCTGTAGGCAGGCAGCACATCCCATAGATAGCATGACCCAGGGAAAGGTGCCAGGGCTTAGCCAGGGCCTCAAACCTAGAGAGTGGAGGGAAGTGGCCATTATCTAGTCCAGTCTCATGCTTTTTTACTCTTTTATTTCTAGAGAGACGTCTTGTAAAATTCCACTCCAGTCACTTGATTAAATCTCTGGAAACTTACCCTCGACTTTTATGATCTGAGCCAAGATGACAAATGACTAGAGGGGAATAGGAAATCATCCTTTAATCATTTCCAAGGCCATAAGATGCACATAAATGACTTTCCTTGTGGGTGGGGGAGGGGCACCACTGTTAGAGGGCAAGTGAAAATCTGGCTGAATAATACCAATACCAATACCAGTAAAGCAGAGAGCATAGGGAGAAGGCTGGGAGGGCTTGACACCATCAAAAGTTCACGTACAATGAGGAACATTAATACTGCACGTTACATTTCTTTTAAAGCGTAGACACCTGCACGTCACTTGGGGATTTTTAGGTTTCTAGCCTGACAGTTTTTGACTGGAGGAACGACACTAGGGGTTCTCAAAGTGAGATCCAAGATCTGCAACAGGGAATGGATCAGATGACCAGCCAGGCATGCCTGGATAATAATTAGTAAGATCATTAGTAAGGGTCAGAATGTCAAAGCCAGATTCATTTGATGTTTTAGTTGTTTTTGAACTGAAACAGAGGGTGGTTGAGATTTTTCTGGCCTTTATAACATTGTGACATAGTAAACTCTGTGTGTGTTTCTCTGTGTGTATGTGTGTGTGTGTGTGTGTGTGTGTGTGTGTGTGTATGTGTGTGTGTGAGTGTGTGTGTGTGTGTGTGTGTGTCTGTCTGTCTGTCTGTGTACAGTGTATATAGCATCCTCCACTCTTTTCTCTGTCCTGATGGATAAACAAATTTAAACACAGCTTTCACCCCCTTGTGACTGGCCAGGTACATGGTTTTCTTTGGCCTGAAACTTTGAACCTGATATGGGTGTTAAATATTTTCAGTTAACAACAAAAGTATTTTAATATTCATGAAAACACTGGAGTAGAATGATGTAAGGTGTGACATTGACCAAGATGCATTGTACTCATAAATTATTATGTCGAATTGACACCCTTTTGTACAACTGCTTAAAGATAATAAAAATGGCAATTAAGAAAGCATTAGGAGAAACAAGTCCCAGCCCCCAGCCACATCCTCGAAGTCTCTACACAGTCCCCGCACCTTGACCCCTTTCCGTCGTAAGTGCTAACATGGATCATGTCTCTTGAGAGCATACCGCTGTCTCCTCTGCACTTAAGTCCCTCTAATAAATTGCTTGGATGGGTTGTCCTGGTGTGTAGTACTCCTTTCTTTGGAATCCTATCTGTCACCACCTCTGGACAGTCCGGGCCGTTGTTTGTGGGAATTCCTCTGCCCTTCTTCTTGGTTCAGTGGCTTGGAAGAGCATGTGAATTCCCATCCAATTGAGAGCTGCCCAAGCAGGAGTTGTGCCTTGTTTTTAATTCTGATGAAAGCAGACATCTGTCCTGCAGATTGCTTTCAGTGGAGCCTTTCTAAAATGCAGAACGCTGAAGGACAAATGGAGCCAATCAGGAAACTGCATGAACTTTAAAGTTTTTTCCATGACAAATAACACAAAACATATTTGTTTCTAACACATATAGTATAATATGGTCTAATATTTTAGATAAATTTAATTAATATTTCATTACAGCTTAAATTATTTAAACTAGATTTTATGTTCCATTATATCCAGTTGAGATATTTTCACTTTTAGGAACATCTTTTTTTGTTTATTTATTTATTTATTTTAGTATATACTTTTTATTGTGAAGATATTGAGTAAGTTAATGAGTCCATTTTCTATTGAGCATGATACCTCCTCCTTTGTTTATCCCTTATCATCCCTTCCCTCCACACCTCCCCAACTCCTCCCTCCCTCCACCCTCCCCACAAAGCTGTAAAGTTTGTTTTCAGCATAGTGTCTTGTACATCTCATTGTTACAATGGGTCAACCTGTATCCTTATTTCAGTATTTTGTTATTTCCCTTTCCCTCCTCAAATTAGAAAAATGTATAAACAAGCTGCAGAGCAGCAGTAGATTTTTTAAATGACCTACTTCATGGATTTGAATGATTTTCTTTATGGATACTAGATTGGAAATCTTTAGAATTCTTTCCAATAGGTTGGAACTGAGAACCAAACTAGAGCAAACTAGAATAAAAAAAGAAAACCAAAGGACTAGCAGAAGCAAAGTGTTTCTCCATCCTCCTTCCTGTACTAGTAGCTCAAATAACCCCCACCAGCCTGACTTCTATGAATAGAGCAAGTAGACTCTCTCGGTCACCATTTTATATGAAATCCAATTGTAATGATTCAGATCAATGAGCATATGGCCATGTATTTTGGTCCATAATGGAAAACAAGCCAGATCATTCTTCATCCTTTCTCTATTGTGCAAGTCAATTTGATAAAGTATATATTTTATCGGTCCTTGATTATTTGATAGTTTTGCAAAGAACATTATTAGGAACATCTTTATAGGTAGTGAACTGGCAAAAAATACATGAATATGTTTTTCTTCATGGGAGGTTATTGTCTAAAATAGAGTTGTCGAGGCTGTATCTATTCATGGAGTATTTGTCCATAGTTGACCAGAGTGTGGAAAAGAAGGGACAGAGAGAAGAGAGAGACCACTAAGATGAGGAGGAGGGACGCATCAGTAGGGCCAGGTAGGGAGGAGGGAGAAGGCATTAGAGGAGGAGTTAAGGCAGTTTTCATTAACATGTTTTCCTGAACAGCTTTGACTTACTTGATGTCCAATCACAGGCTCTAGGAAACAAGTAGATAGACCCAGAGTCAAGTCCTGATAACCTGACTTAGTTTGTTCCCTATTTCGTTGTCCTGGAATCATACTTAACCCCTCATATGCCTTGGGCATAGTGAGACCTTCTCTCTCAGTCCCAAAGCTTTTATGAAGGGCTAATGGTTGAGTCACCCAGTTCTCAGTACCATGTTCCACATATAGAAAACTGGGAGTTGCACTATCATTATTATCACTGCTCTTGGGATAAAAATGTATCATGAAAGCAAGTCTGAGAAGTCAATTTTTCAAGTCCGGATTCAGGTATGACAAAGAGAGGCTGGTCCAACTGATTTCTTTAAGTGAAAAGGTAAGGTACATGGAGATATTTTGAAAGCAATAGAGACCATCTGCACACAACTTTTTACATAGTGCATTGGCATAATTATAGTTCATATCTCGTGGTGCCTAATTTATAAATTAAACTGTGTCATAGAAATGCATGTACAGGGAGACCAGAGTACGTAGGGGCATTAGTATTAGTTGTGGTTCTATTGCAAGTGCCTTGGAACACTGTTTTGCCCCATTCCTCATTTGTATCAATTAATAGGCAATGGCAATACTGTAACTAACTTTATAAGTTTATCATGAATTGTAATCTTATCAATCATATTTGTCTTGGATATCCTGGACACTTTTATTTTTACAAATAACTTCTTAAAACGGTTTTCCAAGTAGTATGATAATTCCTTTGTGATATTGATTGGAAATACTTGTAATCTATAAATCAACAAGGAGAATGGCATTGCTATCATATGATGTTCTTTCCATTATAAATATGGTTTTAAATTCACTTCTATTTTCAAAGTTTTGTAAAGTTTTGTAAAATTTTCCTTAAAAGTCTTGCAGAAATGGTGTTTTAAGTCCATTTAAACTTCTAGTTTCTGGTATAGTAATTATATAACTGCATCATGAGGTAACTGAATGATTTTTACATCAACAGTTCCCTTCAACTTGGATGCACTTTCTTATTAATTCCAGTGGTTTATATATTCTAAGATTGTCTTCATGGATTGCTTTATTTTCTGCTAAAAGTAGCAGTTTTATTTCTTTCTGTCTAATCTTTATACCTTTCGCTTTTCCTGTTTCATGGCCCTAAGTAGGGTCTGTAGTAAACATTGGATGGAAATGGCAGAGAGGCCGAAGACATACCTAATGTTAGGTTTTATTGAGCAGTATGGTAGTGTCCATTTGCTTATGATATGCATATATCTTCTTATCACTATCTCCTTTCCTCCCTAAAAATCTTGCCAATTGATTGTTTCAAGTTGCTTATGCATTATTTTTAAGCATTTAATTACTTTATCTGTGAAAGTGTGAGCTCAGAACACTAGTGTTAGGTGAATGAACACAACCCACCCCATACCTCCAACCCAGTCTCACCCATTCCTCCACCAGAGGTTTGCTAAAGTTATTTCTCCATGCCCTCCCCTGCCCTCAGCTATGACATGACATTTCATAGCTGGAAGTGACCTCAGATCGTTTGCATTCACAACTAGTCATGCTTTATACTAGGAACATGTGATTCAGAGCGTAAGGTTCACCCAAAATGACTTGACTAAGGCCAAGAGGCTGTGCAGTCCTTCTTGATAGGGTTCCTAATTGTCTGGGCAACCTCATATTCTGCCTTTTTATATTTCTATGAGCTGCTTTAGTATGTCATGCTTTCTCTTCTTTCTGGGTCTTCAGACTTGCTTTCCTCATCCCTGAAATTTTCTCTTCCCTTTGCTTATCCACATCTGGTCTCTTGTCTTGGCACAGTATCACTGGTTACATACAGCAAGTCTCTCAAGATATGATCACACTCGGAATAGTTATAATATATTTGGAATATGTATGCTGTTCCTTTCAAGTTATACCATGACATACAGTGGACTTTTAAATCATCGGCGGAGTATTGCTAGATCAAACTTACTCACACTTGATTTCTCAGTACTGAGGCCAGAGCTTAATACTATATAAATAGGCCAGCAATGAATATGTTCTCAAACCAGGGATTTTTATCTTTTCCCTCATAAGAACAAAATGTCCCCGCTTCTCTTAGACTGATAAATATTCAAAAGTCTGGTTGGAGATAAAGGTAGGTCTTGCTTGGTGTGGTAAATGTGTTTCTAAAAAGTAAATTGAATTACTTTTCAGTGTGCTAAAAAAGATTGCTATTTAAAGGGCTCATTTAGTGGATCTTTTCATAAAGCAGAGAATGTGATTGTTAAAATAAGTATTGCTTATCCTTTTCATCCTTTAAAGCTTTTGGAGCCTGTGGATCCTGAGGTTGTGTGCTTCTCTGCATGTTGGAGTACGTGGGAGTAGCAGTTCTTGCCTGGTGTGGGAGAAGACAAGTCTCAGGGTTTGAACATGAAACTAACTTTTGCATAAGCCAGCAGATAGATTTTTGGATTTTGACTTCTTTCAATAATTTTGAATGTCCATTTTGGGGGGGATGTTAGTAATGGGGGGTAAACTTGGGACCTTTGCACTAACAAGGTAGGTATTTTACTGTAGAGCCATCTTTTTAGCTCTTTCCTGCTCTGGTTATTTTTAAGATAGTCTTTTCTAGTTTTTGTTTTTTGCCATGGTGGGAGCAGGGAGGATGATTCTCTTATTTCCTGTTTCCCACTGTGGCTGGTGTGACGGTGATGACGATGGTGGTGATGGTGGTGATCGTGATCATAGTGGTGAATGTAACAATGAGTGGACTGTCTCTTGTTATTTCTTCCCATCCTTAGATAAATAGAAACACGTTCAGCTGCTCTAATTTGAGAATGCCATAATAAAAATGGCAAAAGCACTTAACTAAACAAAAAAAAAATATTGAACACTAAATTAAAACAATTGGCCAGCAAGGGGTAGATCTAAGTGTCAAACAGATAGCAATTGGCCACATTTAAACTTGTTATCAGTATAAGTGCTGCTTATATCCTCCAATCTGATCCGCATTAGAAAAGCTACTCAACAGACTTATTTGTTTTTTATCTGCTTTCTGGTCCTCTAACTGCCTTAAGACATAAACAAAGTCTCTGTGTTCCAATTAACACATAAATAAAAAGCCCAGAGAGGCACTCATTTAAATCTAGCTCAGACAAAGGTGAGAGAAACATCCCATAGATTTCAGTGCTAAGGATGCTTATGTCTGACTTCCTTCTCTTTCTCTTGCTTCTGCTTCTGAGTGAGACTCGGGGCCAGAACAAAGAGATCCAGATAAGCTATTCCTTAGGGACTTCTGGTTCCCTAGAGATTAAACTCTTATGGTCTCTTTACCCTTAGTACATAGCATTTTTATTTCTGCTCTACAAATTCTTTTATTTTTTATTGTTCTTGTAAAGGTGATGAACAGAGGGGTTACAGTTGTGTGAGTCAGGTAATGAGAACATTTCCTTTTGGACAATGTCATCGCTTCCCTCCCTCCCTCCCAGTTTTTTCCTCTCATCCCTACCCACAAGTTGTATAGTTCATTTTCAACTGAGCACCACTGCTGCATTTGTTCATCCTCCAAAAGACAGCTAAATGAAAATAGAAGACAAAAGAAAAGAAAACAAAAACAACAACAAATTAAGAAAACCTCTTGTTTCCATTTCCTGGAGTTCATTTACATAAATATTATTTCATATGATCAGATGCACATAGGCATAGCACCTTGGTGTTCCTCTCCTGAGAATATCCTCCTTTGGCCCCAATGTGTGTGAATGTCTAGAGTCCTGTAATAATTTATCATGTTGCAGTTCACATTAGATCTAGCTTCTGCATATGAGAGAAAACATAAGTTGTTTATCTCTTTGAGCTTGGCTTACCTTGCTTAACATGATTTGTTCTAGATCCATCCATTTCCCTGCAAATGATATAATACTCATTCTAATGGTTATGTAAAAGTCCATTGTATCTAGGTACCATATTGTTTTGGATCCACTCATCTATTTGCCTTAACAAATTCTAAAGGAATAGTTACCCTCTTGGCTATTTCCCTGTAAAACATCAATGCATTCAACATGCATAGAGAAGAAATACCTTGTATCATCAGATCAAATTTGAACATGGCCGTGGACATTTGGAAGAACATTGGAAGCACCAGAATGATGGCTGCTGAGCAAGACTAGAACAGAGCACTCCTGTCTAGAAATGTAGAAATGACATGATGAATTTCTACCCGGAGTGACACAATGGAGCAGTAATTGACTGACACCTCATGTGTTCATTCATTACATCCCCCAGGGTGAGAAAGATATCGTCCAGGAAATACGTGACCCTGCAATCATACTGTCATTGCTAATGGGGCTCAGCCATTGGTATTCATCAATCCATCATCCCTGTTTGGCTCCTGGCATCCCCTTTCATTTCCTCACATCCTTGAAGATGTACAGTCACACTGCCTCTCAGAGCAGCTGTGGTCCTACTTCTGCCTTGTGGATGATGAAAGTGATGTCACCGGGTTGTGAATCTAATTCTCTTTAAGTTCAAAAACAGGTAAGTGAAGCACTGCTCATGGTCCAGCTGCCCCAGAATGTAATTTTTTAACGCATCAGCCACATGGTATTCCTTAGCCCAGTTGCCTGCTGACTACACTAAAGGGCAGCTAGGCAGGTCTTTCTAAGAAGGATACATCTCAAGCTATGGAAAACACCAGACGCTAGCCATCCCCCACTGGAGCTTCCTTCTTTCCTTCCCTTAATTTTCCCATTTGGTTATTTGTGACTAGGTCTCCCTAGCTAGTTGAGCTGGCCTCAAATTTACAATCCTGTCTTGCCTTCTGAGTGCTGGGATCATAGACATGTGCCACCACTTCTGGGTTATTTCTCTTTTCTCTTTCTTCATTCTCTGTCTGTCTCTCTTTCTCACTCTCTCTGTGTCTCTGTGTCTGCCTGTCTGTCTCTCCTGTTTTTTGTTTTTTAGTTTCAGAAGGACACATTGTGTTTTCAGAGAGATATGTTACTCTAGCTAAAAGGTTAAATAGAGTCAGAGGCATGTCTAGGGAGCTTGTGTTCATTTTATGCCATATGCAAGCTGATAAGCAAGTGGAAAATTCTTCCAAACAAGACTAGAACAGAGGAGACACATGTAGCAGCATAGAAATGATATGAGGTAAGAGCTTTCATCTGCAGACGACAGGCTGAGATGATATCCACGCCGCACCTGCACACGTACTCGCCCCAGTGTCCCAGCGGGACAGTGGTCTTACTCTTGGATTCTCAGGAACCCAGTCCCTTGCTTTCCAACTCTCTCTTTCTTTCTTTCATCTTTCTTCTCTCCCTCCAACTCTCTTTAGGTTAGCTTGAGTAGATTTATGTTCCTTACAGTTAGAAAAGTCTTTTCAAGTCGACATGTCGCACACATCCATGTGCCATTGTCCCTGGCAGTTCCTTTGACACTTTTGTCTTTCTTCTCTTATTACCTGGAAAGCTCATGTTATTCTTCAAGCACCTGTTCACAGGTTAGTACTGCAAACCTTACCTCAGCATCTCGAGACAGGTAAAATCACTCCTCCCTCTTCATTTTATTACAGCTTACCCTAGATCACCATTGTCTCCAACCCAGGCTTTCTTACTTGTTCTTCATCTTCCACAGTAATAGGGCACTAGTCCTCGTCCTCGTCCTCGTCCTCGTCCTCGTCCTCGTCCTCCTCCTCCTCCTCCTCCTCCTCCTCCTCCTCTTCCTCCTCCTCCTCCTCCTCCTCTTCCTTCTCCTCCTCCTCCTCCTCCTCCTCCCCTCCCCCTCCCCTTCCTCCTCTCCCTCCCCTTCCTCCTTCCCCCCCTCTTTCTCCTCTCCTTCTCTTCCTCTTTCATTTTCTTTATTTTGCCCACTCTGGTGACAGTACTAGGGATTGAATTCAGGGCCTTGTGTTTGCTAGCCATGTGCTCTAGCACTTGGCTTTTGCTCCTAATTGTTTTTTATGACAGTTAGCATGGACCATGATCCTCCTATTTATGCTTCCCACTTAGCTGGAATGGCAGGTATGAGCCAACATGCCCAGCTTGTTAGATAAGATGATAACTTTCTCTCCTGCCTGGTTTCAAAATATGATTCTTCTGATCTCTGCCTTCTGGATAGCTAGAATTCTAGGCATGGATGGCCCACTGTATGCCTAGCTTTAGTCCACTTCTTAAACATTTTAGACATATGATTGATAGTAAAAAATTGGTCCTAAGGGTCAGTTGTCACTCTTAATGTACTCTCCTCAGCAAACTCTTCTTGTCCATTTTAGTGAAACTCATGCTTAGCACTAGAATTAGTTTAGCTCAGGTGTGAGCTATATTCAATGAGCTAATGCTAGGTCCTATGAGGAAATAATAAAGTGTACCTTGACACAACATTTTTAGTTTAAATTTAAACTTTCATTTGTGAAACAGTCTTTGTATGTAGCAAATAAAATTCACTGCAAATAATAAAGAGAAGCATGCAGAAGATGACATTCATACAGACATTACTACATCATTACAATGATGAAAGATACAAAAATATTTGCAGGAACATAAAGCTATATAATTATCTGCATCCATTGCCTGAGTAAAAACCAGTTGCATAAAGGCTTCTCATACTTGGATCATTTCTCTGGAATCTGTCTGTTTTCGTCTGAAAAAGTATACCTTCTCCAATTATAACGATGTGACTTACATGTTGGCTTCTAATAAGACTATCTCAGAGGGTTGCTGGTGATAGGAAAAGTAACAACATGCCAGCCCAATCCAAATTTTCCTCTGCGTGCATTTTGACATTTTTAGAGGCAGAAGATGAATGTGGTCCCTTTTTTGAGCATAGGTAAGAGGGCTGAGATCTCTGAGTCTGCAGCCATATAGTTCATAAATTTCTCATCTTTTTGAAAGAATGAAAAGGGTTTAAAAGACTGAAGATGACAAGATGGCTCTACTCTAGGAGAGAGAAGCAGAACAGAGCAAGGGAGGTGTCCCGGAGTGTTTGAATACATCCTGTTCCTGAAAATACGTATTTAGATGCATACATATTTAGGCTCCTTTGTGTTCATTCTAAGGTCACTTTAAGTTGAGTTTCTTCCACGGACCATCATGCATCTCACGGCACAGACTCTAGCAATATTGTTATAGATATTTCTACCTATTTTTTTTTTTTTACTAATTCATGAACACATCTCAGAACACAAGATAACCATTATTGCTGTTTTAAGTAGATAATTTCTTAAAGTAATTTTAGATACATTATAAAAGTGAGAAGGTCCAGAATTTCCTTTATAATGCTTGCCCCCACATCTCAGGCAGTGCCTACTACATTATCAATGTTCCCCACCAGAATTCTATATTTGCTATAGTGATAAATCTATATTGTCCCATCATTATTACTCAGAATACGTTATTCATATTAAGGCTTGCTCTTGGCATTGAACATTCTGTAGGCATGCTTCAACCATTGTAGTATTATACAGGGATTGTTTCAACACTATAAACATCCTCTAAGCTCCACCTGTTTATTCCTTCCTCACTGCAAGGCCCTGGTGACCACTGATCTTTTTTTTACTTTTCGATAGTTCTGCCTTTTGCTGAATGTCATAGAGTTTGAAGTCATATAATACATACAGCTTCAGGTTGGCTTCTTGCTTTCATTCTTGCTATTCATTCAGATCTTCCTTGCATCTTTCCATGGTTGCATAGCTCATGAGACAAATGACATTGCATTGTAGATGGAGGAGCTTTTGAATCCATCCACTTACTGACATACTGCTTCTTAAATACTCTAATGGTCAATTATGATAAGCCATCATGCTGTGTCAGTAATGATTTCTGCGCTGCCGTTAACTACATGGAAAAATTTTGTCAGGTCACTTCCCATATCTTTCACTAATTCTATCTCCCATGTTAGTGGAGCTTTGTGTATTAGGTCTCATCCCTATGTAAGCAAAATTTTCCATGATGTATAGGAGAGGGTATTTAAGAGCTAACAAAGTTTACAACTAGCTCAGAAATTATCAATGAAGGATATTACCCAGGGCCCATGTTCTGTGAGAGGTGATATGGGAAATGGAATATTTGAATTTTAAATCTTAAAAATTTTGTTATACTTAATGATGAATTACAAGGGAGGGGTTAGAAATAAATACCACCAAAGACAATGTTTTCAGGAGCAAAGCCTGCTCCTGAAGCAAAGACTGATGGGAAGGAATCAGACTCTGGGATTTATAAAACTGGAGCAACTGTTTCTCACTTAAATGGCATTACCATCTCCTGGCACATCACCCTGTGTGGCTCTCTCCACTGAAGTTTATACGTGACATGGTTACTGGGTTGATGGCTCTGAAACACACATACAATTTCAGCTAAAAGTTCTTTAGACATTGCTCTGGCCTCCAGGAAAAGCTTATACTTAACATAGCATTCCAAGCTTCTAGGCACAGGGCCATTCCCTGCCTCATGGACTTTGCTCTTGAAGGACAGACTGGACAGCTTTGGCTCACAAAGGGTCTCCCCTCCGAAAATGCTTTTTTTGTTGTCTTGCACTATTTCTCATCCTATCCATTCTCCCAGGCCTTCTCCACAAAGCCATCTCTTGTCCTTTCCTCTCTATCTTCTCAGCCATTTAATCTCTACTTCTGGGTTCACGCTTCCCCTGGTTTAGTGCTTTTGTTTATCTGCATCTGTATTTCTCTGTCACTTTGTACGGACTAGTTCACCTGTCTTCACAGCCCATTTCATAGTGAGCATCAAAGAACGTTACTAATAATGTGTCTGAGACATCAATCTTGGTAAATAAATATGCCTGAATTCCAGCTTGAGCTGTTGTCTTATTTACCTAAAAATTAACAAACATATTAGTTTGTTAGGTTACTCCCATGAGGAGTCATGTAAACACCAGGGATAGCCTTAGGTTTATGAAGATTGCAATTCATCCCTCTAAGACCTGCCAGACTTGGCATTTCGTAAGAGGTCCAGCACATGATAAATGGCAGACATTATGTAGCTTCTCTTTAGTGCATATCTGTAACTCTCCAAGAAAAGGAAGATGACCCATGGTAAATAAAGGAATGTTGGTCCAGCATTAAAGAGAGACTGGTAGGCAGAGTTTAGTGTAAACACCAATGGCACTGTTGAATATTTGTAGTGTCTTTTTTGCAAAGTGGCTACCACTAAGAGGGCCTACAGATTCAAATATCTCAGGCAGGAGGACAAAACATTGGCTAGGAATGGTCTTGGGTAAATTGAAAATGAAAAAAAAAAATCTCCCAAACAATTCCCACCTCTTGCCAGATGAGACTAGGAACCTAATGCTATGTGACTTTGCAATCAAAGACTGAGAGCTAGCCAGGCACCGGTGGCTCATGCCTGTTATTCTGAGATCCAGAGGATCCAGCTCAAAGCCACCTGCCTCTAAAACAACCCGCAAGAAGCCAAGCTAGGGGCAGAGCTCAGGTGGCAGAGCTCCAGCAGAGCAAGCAAGCAGAGAAAGCTCAAGGCTGTGAGTTCAAACTCTTCTATTCGGGAAAAAAAAACCCTCTGAAATCTGAAAGCCTGAATATATCAGAATTTTCAAGAGCTGACCATCATTCAAAACATATAAATTCTTGAGAGAATTAACAAATGGCATCAGCAAGTCCTATTCTGGACTTCCAGGGGTCAGTATATGACCTCTCTCTTATTCAAACTTCACAAATGTGAAGTGATTTGTTACAATAAACTAGATTTGTTCTTGGAATCTATCTGGGACCTCTGTATCAGTAGAGCAGGAGAACAAATGCGTTAGCAGAGTTGATTTAGCCCCAGACTCACGAAGTCAAAGCTTCAGGATGCCTCAATTGTGTGTGTGTGTGTGTGTGTGTGTGTGTGTGTGTGTGTGTGTGTGTGTGTAAATACACATTACTAAATACAACTTATAAATAAATTTATATAAACATCAATATATAACTACATAAGACTTTATACCTATTGAATGCGTTGATAAACCACAAAACCAAGTTAGAAAGCTGACAAATATTAACAAATGTTCTAAATCTCAGAAAAATAATGCAATTAATTAATTACCTGCCACTCCTCGATGACACTGCTTCCTATAACTTGAGCTCGGGACTCTCGGATCCCCTGTCTACCTAAGACATCGACATTGAAATTTGTTCAATAGTATGAACCAAAAGTTAGTGCAGCTTTCTTCTGGCATAGTTGTTTGGGATTTATTTTCTTTACTGATGGAATTAGACAACATTTTCAGCATCACAATACATCCTTGGTTATGTCATGGAAATGTCTAAGATTACCATAAAAATAGGGGCAATCCACAATAAAAAAATTAAAAAAAGAAAATGTAGACCCTACTAAAAGAAACAATAAGAAAAAATGCATAATAAAATATAGAAAGCAAAAAAAAATAGGGGCAATCCTCCATCAAGTTTCTTCCATACATAAGATCTAAAATTTGAAATCATTTTTTTACAGAGGCTTGAGGTCCCAGAATTTATCTCAGTCCTTATTTGCTCTACATCAGGTTTTCATACTGGATCTGTCTTTCTGGTTGTGTACCTGTCTGGGTTGGCACTGTGAGAGGTGTGGGTATTTGTGGAAAAAAATACTCACACTGAACTGTTAGCAGTTATGATCTGGAATCACACAATTGCTTTCAAATGCAAGCTAATTCTGTCTATAAATTACCTCCCCACTAGGTCAATGATTCTCAGTGAAGGAGAGAAGTTCTCAATTTTGTCTCTGCAGATACTTTACTGCAACTGTAGAATATCTAATAGGTAGAATCCAGGAATACTGCTAAATGTACAGCTGCCAGAGCAAAGAATTTTTTAGTGAAAATTGTCATGTCTTAGTTAGCTAGATTATTAGCTAACTCCTGCTACCTGGATCTCTAATAAAAAGATACCACATTCACCACAGCACCAGCATACACATGCTTGCATGCACGCGTGCATACACACACACACACACACACACACACACACACACACACACACACACACACATGCACACACATACCCCTCATATATACTAAAAAGAAACATCCAAAATTATATAAAATTTAGGTCCCTTAAAAGTTAAATCTGCAAGCAGGTGTCTCACACCTGTAATCCTAGCTCAGGAAGCTGAGATCTGAGGGTTGCCAGCCTGAGCAATCCACGAGACTCTTTTATTAAAATTGTAATGGTGATGTTTAGAGGGGTTACAGAAGTCAGGTATTGAGTACATTTCTTTCTTAACAGTTTCATTTCCTCCCTCATTTTCTCCCAGTTTTTTTTTCCTCCTGGCTCCCCATTCCCAAATTGTATAGTTCACTCTCAATGTCGTGTCTAATGAATATCACTGCTGAATCGCCAATAAATGGCTCAAGAAAAACTGAACGTAGAGCTGTGGCTCAAGTGGTAGAGTACTAACCTTGAGCAAAAGAAGCTCAGGGACAGTGCCCAGACCCTGAGTTTAAGCTTCCAGCATTGGCACACACACGCAAAAACCTTAGATTTGCATATGATTCTTAGATTCAAAGTAAGTTTTGAGAGAAGTTGCTGGAGTATTTATAGAAGTAATTTCTGGAGAGAACTGCCGTGCATCATGATCTCTCTCTTCCCTTCAGTCACCAAGGTGAAAGGAGCTGTTCTACTTTTGTGTTAAGCAAGAAGAACTACATTCACAGTACCACTCAGAAAGCTGGATGCTTTATTCTGCAGCTTGAGCAACAGCTGGGCTGTATCTGGCTCTGGCTATCAGCTAGAGTGCTAAGAGAGAATCATGTTGGCTGGCTGTTCAGACCATTTTAGACAACGAAAGGAGTCTTCACCAGAAGATTGATGCTCAGAGTGGATATTGGGGCAGAAATGCCATGTATTTCCCACCAGCTAGGCATGGGCTGTGCAGAAACCATGGATTACAAACAACTCTTGAAAATCCTGCCCAGGAGGACTGCTGAGGGGCATATGGGTGGTTGAAAAGACAGTGTAGAATGGTCTTAAAAAAAAAACAAGAAAAAAATGTGTCACTTCACTACAGAAAATCCTCTAAATCAGGAGAATGTAGAAGAATGCACAGGGTTGCTAATGAGACATAGTGCTGAACTTTAAACTCCACCCAGGCCCAGATATGTTCAACACTGGTCAATGAAGAATTTTCCTGCTTCTCCTTCTCCTCCTTTCCCTACCTTGTGGCTCTCCACCATACTCAAGAGGAACTATGTGGCTAGGGGAAAATGCAGCAGAAAAAAGAGAACACACACACCTTTTTTTTTTTCACTGAAGAGTAACTTCAATTTAGCAGTCAGCTCTCATGGCTGACAGCTTGCCCTTAGAAAGGCTTGCTCATGAGAGCAAGCTGTAGCTTCTAGAAACAGGGTTTCTATCTCTAACTGGTACTCACTGTACCTGCATGGTTCACACAGACTGTATGTTTGATGATTTTCCACTTTCCCCGAGAGATCAGAGATCAGAATGTGGTGTGTATAAAGCAGGCAGATGCCTATTCAGTGTGCCTCTCCTGTACCTCTTGGGTTGTTCATAACACACAGATGGGGAACTAAGCCCATCTGCGTGAATCTGTTTGGAGAGGACCGTGAATGTCCGTGTCTAATTTCCCAAGACTTCGATACATGGACCTTTTCCCTAGGTTGATTTTGTTTGGTGTCCTTGTTCCACAATAAGCCATAGCTATGAGTGGCATTATGGGTTGAATTATACTGGATTTCCAAGCAAGTCATCAGAAGTATAAGTCGTTTGGGGAAACTCTTAGCAAAGGCGCTTGCTATATGGAAGCAGAGAAATTTTACTTCTGGCTGTGGCTTCATGCTGTGGTTACTAAAAGGGACTAGATGATTTTTTTGTGATTGAACTGATATTGTTATTTATTTTGCTTTAAATGGCCAGAAAGTGGTATTGGTCCAATCAAGTTTTCATCCAGTGATATAAAAATTATAATCACATATAATGAGTTGAACTAGAGGTCATGGAAAACAAAAATAAACTTGCATTCTGATCAGACCCCAGGAGGCAGGCTTGTTCGGCATATCAGTGCCATTTGCGTTATTCTACTGAATTCTCACAACCACCACAGATAGGAAGGGCAAGGTTTTGATCCTGTTTCGCAAAACAGAAAACTCAAAGTAGATAAAACTCAAGGATTAAGTCAGGTTCTCTGATTCCAAGATCAACCTGAACTTTTTTTTTTTTACTTTGTCACATTAACTTGTTGCTTAATAGAATAACCAAAAAGCCATTGTTCTATTCTCTAAAAATAAAAATGATTTCATTGTTCCCTCCACCAACTGACAATCCTTATCTGTCACTCCTGTGTTCTTAGAGATACCCAACTTATTGGGGACTTAGTTTGAACTAGGTCATCTTCCCTAGTTCACCTATTGACTTCAGAGCACAGCATCCTGGGAGAAAATTCAGTCTATTTCTCCACTCTCCTGGGTCCACAAGATCCCCAAGCCATATCTGCATGTGTCTGTGTCCTAAGGAATGTGAGATTATTTTGTCCCATTGAAGGCCATACTGACAGCATCACATTTGCTGTGATGTTAACCAATATATATGAAACCTAATCTTTTGGAAAAGGCTATCAGGTGTGGCTTCAGATAAATTAACAAATATAAAAGAAGAACTTTTCCTAAACTTGCATCTGCTCAACAATGAGATTGCAACTCCCCAGGCATTATGTTAGACGTGATGAATGTAGCAATGAATTTGCCATTGCTGTGGACCCAAGGAAGTTCCGCATCAAGTGGTAGAAGATGGTTGAGAGATTCACATCAGGGATTTATGTGAGCTGTACACAGTAGGGTTAGAAGATGGACTCTTTAGACACAATGCTTGCTGACTTCATGTGTTACTCTTTGGGGGAGTGGCAAGTGGTTTCCTTAGCCTCTCTGAACCTTTAGTTTCTTACTTTAAACATGCAACTAATGCCAGCTACATCTGAAGCTGTTCACTGATGAATGCATCAAATAGATGAGAGGCTCTGGGTGACAATTATGACAAGAGCAACACATCCTCTCTCTGATGTTCATCCAAAAGAGAGGGGGCAACTGAGGGCATGTGGGGGCACCCTAGTCAAATTTAAGGACTGCTGACTGTTAGCTAACTGTTTTTCCTGGTTAGTCTCCATGCACAAAAAACAGAACCGCATTGTGGAGGGCTGCTAAAGCAGAGAATATTGAAACAACAGAATAAAGTAGGCAGATATGGACTGGGAAGGTGGCTCAGTAGTAGAGTGCTTGGCCTTGCATGCATGAGGCCCTGGGTTCAATTCCTCAGCACCACATAAGCAGAAAAAGCCAGAAGTGGCACTGTGGCTCAAGTGGTAGCATGCTATCCTTGCACTGAAGAGCTGAGTGACAGTGCCCAGGACCAGAGTTCAAGCCCCATGACTGGCAAAAAAAAAAAAAGTAGGCAGATATATTGAACCTGAGGAAGAAAAGATTTTATATTAAGTGGGAACAGATTTTACTTCTTCCAAAGTGGATTTGGGCCCGTCTTCCACTTCTGGCTTGCAACAGTTTCTGGGAGCCTGTATTTACCCTGCCCATCTGCAGGATCCTCCTTCTCCTCCTCCTCCTCCATTTCCCAGAGTCTCCCCACCCCACCCTGCTTTACCTTGCCACTGACTGGGACATCCTGGTACTCCTGAAACTCGCTAGGAATGTTTCCTCCCAGGGTTTTTGTATTCTTGGTGCCTGTTCTGCCCCTTCCCTCACTCCCTTCCCCACTTATCGACTTGCTTAGTCACTTTCTCTAGGAATTTAATAACACTGTAAGTTTCTCTACTGAGCATCTGGGGTGTGTGTGTGTGTGTGTGTGTGTGTGTGTGTGTGTGTGTGTGTGTGTGTGTGTGTGTGTGTGTGTGTGTGTGTGTGTGTGTGTGTGTGTGTGTGTGTGTGTGTGTGTGTGTGTGTGTGTGTGTGTGTGTGTGTGTGTTTATTTCTTTGATCATATCTATTCCTACCTAGACTAGATAGTTGAAGTATCTGTCTTTGTCCATATTGTCTGTCTTTTGCAATTATAGTGGTATACTGTAAGTATCACAGAAGCAAAATGAGTGGTGGTATTTGTTTTATGCTGGGTCCCCAAGGAAGTTCAAGTTTAGGTGGAACAAATCTTATTAATGACACTATAGAAAGCATTTGAGAATTGAATGGTAATTAAATGTATTAGATCCTTTGAAACATGTCCAGTGCCCCATTTATGAATAGATTAAGGGTAACTAGCACTACATTTTATTTCAGCTCATTTATTTTATTTTTGTAGTGCCAGGCATTAAACCTACAGCCTCAAACATGCTAGGCAAGCACTCTCCCACTGAGCTGGTGCCTTAGTCCACCGTATTTTAAAGAAGTAACATTACCTGTCCAGATCGCAGACTGAGCAGCTAACAAAAATGCACCATTACTTCCCTAGTTAGGTTAAAAAATAATTGCTAATGACTAAATATTTATAATTTATTTTAGCACATGTTGAATATTAATATATGCTTAATGATTAAATAATTAATCAAATACATTTTTAGCAATTTGGTTTGATGGCTTTACTTCAGATAAATCACAGCACACAAACTTAATTTTTAAGACCAGGCATGTTGGAAAAAACAGAGAAGCCATATTTTGAGAGGTCCAGTCTTGGAGTCTTTATTAAAAGGCCAGTGACTGCATGGTAGACTCCTGTCTCAAAGACCAGATGCTAGCAAATACATTTAACACTGTTAGGAAACTGAACCATGAAGACCAGAGAGGAAAGAAAGAACAAACACAATACCAGCAAACCAATTCAACTCCAATGGAGAACTGAAGTAGGATATCATGGTGACCAGAGAAGAGCCAGGAGCCAGGAGCTAGGATGTTAGACATGCTTCTTATCTTGATCAAATGTGTGGGTCCAAGACCATATATTGAGTGGCCAGATGGATTACAAAGCCTCAGCCACTGAATAAGCACATTGTAAAACTTCTCATGATGCTTTTTTCCCCCTACTTTAGAATAATGCTTTAGCCTTGTGATTCTTTCCAGGTCTCTGCTTGCTCCTGAGGCAGAATTCTGTTCTCTAATCCCTACTCGATGTTAGCTGAATCCTACTTCTAGACCCTTGTGGATCAGTTCAAAAGAACCTTTCACTAAATACATTTTTCAGAGTATATATAAGAATAGAGAAAGAAGATATTAAGCTTTCTCCCTTTTAAAAAATGAATAAGTATTTATATACTGACCAAATTGCTCCAGGTCTAGTGTTTGTGGGAACATGGCAGTTGTTAAAGCCTTGGGGAAAAGAACATACCTTCTGATCACATCTTACCACTAGAGGCCTCTCATCTGACATACATCTTAATCATGAATAATCATATTTACTTAGTCAACAGAGGTATGCTTTTCACTTAAAGAAGTTAAAAATCAACAAACTCTGTGATGTATCCTATATCATAGGAACTATAAGTGTTATCCATGGTGGATTTGTTTCAAGATCTCTCTCATGGATACCAAATTCTGCAGATTCTTGAGTTTAGTATATCAAATGATAATCTCATTCACTTGTATCCTGTACATATTCTTACATAAATTTTTAATCACCCCTAAGTTATTTGTAATGTCTAATATAATGTAAATGTCATGCAGTTACCACATTGCCTAGAGAGCAATGACAAGAAAAAAACATATTTGGGACAGGCATAATATTTTTTGAATATTTTGAAGCTTGGTTGATTGAGCCAGAAGCCACTGAATATGAAAGGCCAGCCATAGTTTATATCCAAGTAACTACTATCACCTATATAACATATCCAAAATATGTAATTGTGTGTGTCACTTAATATTTGACACCTTACATTGACGAGATAAAAAAAAAATTCAAACACTCATGGTATTTAACAAAAGTGAACATATAAGATACCAGCCCCTCTGGAATACAACAAAAGCAGTACTCAGAGGAAAATTTATAGCTCTGAGTCCTACATCAACAAATTGGAGAAATCTCAAACCAAAAATTTCGTGATGTACCTTAAGCTTCTTGAAAATGAGCAACAAGCCAAACCCATCCAGCAGATGGAAATAGATAATTAAAATTAAATCAGAATTAAATGACTTAGAGCTAAAAAAAATGGCAAGGATCAACAAAACAATGAGTTGGTTCTTTGAAAATATTAACAAAATTGACAGACACTTAGCAAATCTGACCAAAAAAGAGAGAATACACCCAAATAATAAAATCAGAGATGAGAATGAGAACTTCACAACAGAAACAGCAAGAATCAGAACATTATAAGGAAATACTTTGCAAATGTTTATCCTAACAAATTTGAGAGCCTGGAAGAAATGGAAGAATTTCTAGCAAATATTGATATACACAAACTAAGCCCAGAACAAGACAGATTCACAGCCAAATTCTGTAAGGCCTTCAAAAAAGATCTCATTCCAACACCAAACTAAAGCTTAAGAACCAACCCAGATGCCCCTCAGTAGATGAATGGATCAAGAAAATGTTAGATATATATATACAATGGAATTCTATTCGTCCATCAGAAAGAATGACATCACTCCATTTGTAAGGAAATGAAAAGACTTGGAAAAAAAAACATATTAAGTGAAATAAGTCAGGCCCAAAGAAACATAGTATACTATCTAGAATAGTCCTAGCAGAGGATAGCTCAATAGCTATGTATATATGACTATATAAAATGATGCTAATCAAAATGAACTTCAAGATATGGAAACAAGTGGTTTTTTTATGTACTGTTTGAAGTTATTTCTTTTTCCTTTTTTCCCCTTTGGTTTATTCCCTGTTGTCACTGTTTTTGATTTTGGTGCCTTGTTTTTTGTGTACTTTTTTCTGATTTAGGGAAGGGAAGGGGAATAACAAAACAGTGAGATACAGACAAAGGGTGAACTAATGCAACAGTTATACTCTCAAGACACTATGTTGGAAATGAACTTTACAACTTGAGGTGAAAGGGAAGTCGAGGGAGGGAGGAGGGAGAATGGGAGAAAAATGAGGGAGGGGATAAGAATGTTGCCACGAAATGTGCTCATTGCCTTACATATGTAACTGTAACTCCTCTGTACATCCCCTTTATAATAAAATAAAATAAAATAAATTTGATACCTTGTTCCTAAATGTCCTCATTAATCCATAAAACCTCCTAAGTATAATGTAATCAGATATGGTATGATATAGCTATAAAGACAAATTGGATAATTTAAAAATCAGTAAAATATTATAATAAACATGTAATACCAAGATATATGATTCTTGATGAAGAAATACAGGTTTATTCATTTGAATAATTGAATTCTTAAACTCCTGGGTTTTATTTGTTTTATTCCTGTTTTGAGGTACTGGGGATTGAACTCAGGGCCTTGTGCTTGCTAGAGAGACATGAATTTTTTCATTTGAAAAATTATCTTTGGAAGTACAAGTTGTCATGTTGAAAATGAACTTTACAACTTGGGTACGGGGGAGGGTTGGGGGGGAGGGAGGATGGGAAGGGATGGGAAGGGTAAAGAAAGGAGGAGGCTACAATGCTTGATAAGAAATGTACTCATTATCTTGCCCATGTAATTGTAACCCCTCTGTACAGTATTTTTACAATAAAAAAAATTAAAAAAAATATCTTGGAAAAATATAGGAATGAGATTTCTAAGTAGAATTCATGAACAGATTTGTGGACTTTAGTTATTGAGAAACTTGAAAAATGATACTTATCTTACTCTAAGACTTTCTCTTAATTGATAGCTATATTGACAGACAGCTTAAGAAGTTAGGTTGCTGGATGTTCAGAAAAAAATAACAAGGTAGAAATAGAGATAGAAGTTATTAGTAATAATTGATTAAATATCAAGAAGAGGAGGAGAAATCACTTAGGAGAAATGCACATATTTTGGAAGAAAAAAATCACCTCTGATAATATTCCCTTGGCTATGATTAGGAAAGACTGAAGGGAAAATAAGGTACAATATGGTTTATTTGATTTGTCTCAAAAGGGAAAGTAAAGAGGAAGTTGCAATAAGAAAAATAATAATAAAACTTTCTAGGGGAAGATTTCTGCACTTATCACCAGAGTATGGTTAGCCAAAGGGAGCTGGTGGCACTAAGTAGGCACACTGGGGTCCCTGGACCTGGGGTAACAGCAGCCCATGATCATTCTTTCCATTTGCATTTCTTTTCTCCTGCATGTGTTTATAAACCAGAGACTTTCAATATATCTATTGCACACTTAGTCTCTGCTCTCTCAACATGAATTTTATATCCAGAGGTCTTAACATTTAGACCTGTTACTCATTTAAAATGCACTCTAACTGTGCCACTGGCCATGAATCAACTTTTAATCATATTCCTGAGATGGCAATGAAGCAATGCAAACCAAAACAACAAAACTCTCTGGTTATAAAACTAGCTTGTGAATTCCTCAGTTTTTGTTTCTGAAGATACTGTTATAAGATAGAAAGGAAATGATGTCAATGGTTGAGTCCCCGCTCAGTGTCAGAAACCATACTCAGGTTCTTGTAAACACTATCTCCCCATACTTAAAACTCTGCGAAGGTGTATAATTTTTTTCTACTTTAGAAGCAATGAAAACTGGGCTCAGATTCACAATTCAAATCATGGAAAGCCACACAGTGAGTGAATGCTAGTTCTTGGCTCCCAAGCTCTGTGCCATTATGTCAACCTGCTCCTCAGGCATCAGGTTCTTTATTTAATAGTGTAGTAGGTATCCTAGCTGAAGAAGGAAAAGATGTGTCAAAGTTAACCTGTGAAGACAGGAGAATCAGTCACTTTTGAGGTTTGCCAAGTGGAGCTGTGGAAAGGATGGCAGTTGTGATTGCTTTGTCTGTCAGTGCTGCCACATGCCTTGGCCAGACAAAAGTTCCATTCTAAAAGATCCCAGTGTGCCGCAGAGATAGAGGCCACCCCTGCCAAAGCCAGGCTGGGAGCAGGTTCCATGCCCATCTACAGCAGTGCCAGTTATGGTCAATGACTCTCAACAGCCCATGGAATATCATGCTAATCTCAGAGCTCACATACAAATGGAACTCATTAACAATTCTGAGCCTTATTGTGTGCGTGTGTGTGTATGTGTGTGTGTGTGTATTGTGCTTTTCCGAAACTGTTACAATTCCAAATGATTGTTCCCATGCATTTTCATATGTGTAGCTCTACAGTTTTTACTTGAACAGAAACAAAATGCTTCCACCCAGGTGGAAACATGGGTGCTAGTTTTGATTTTTATTTTCTTCTTATTTCTTGGTTTGTCTTCTGGGGAAAAAAGAAAGCACCGGTCTATTCTCTTTCATCAAGGGTAGTGATTACAGGAAATCAAAACCAAAAGTTAATAATAGGAATTCATTGCTACAAGTGTATACAGAATGGTGCTCACTTTTTCCACAAGGATGTATTAAGCAGTGATTCTATGAAAATCCCTGTGTGGATAAAAATATGAATAAAACAGGGCCTATGCCTTCCAGACTGCTGAAGAGGAAATGAAGAAATCACACGAATAATTCTAATAGTGAGTAGAAATGAAATCGGCATCATAAAAGGAGTACAAATAAAATGTGAGCATGGGTGGTGTGTATAGAATTTAGAAGACAATGACTATGTGCTTTGTTTTGGGCCCAAAATGTCTAAGTTAGAATCCTGGCTTGATCATTTGTTGTGGCCATAATTATGAGCACCTAATCATGCTGAATTTCAAATTTTCATTTATAAGATAATCCAAATAACAATGATGTCAATGTCTACATTTTAAAGAGAACACTATGCAAAGTCCTTAATGCATAGCTGGACAAGAAATTGTCATTATAAAGAACAGAACTATTATTTTAAGCTAGGATCATTAGGAAAAGTTTCCTAAAAGAGGTGACAGAAGCTGGGACTTAGAATCTGAAGAGAGGATAAGAGAGTATCCAAAGAGCTGAGATGGGGCTTCTGGGACATCAAGCGAGGTAGAAAGCCTGGCTACAAGCATGGGACATGAGTTCAAACTCTTCCAAAAATAAACAAAGTGAAAACGTTGAGATGATGGGGCACAGTGAGCGCCTGTACAAAAGACAGAGATTTAATTTAGCAGGAGTGGGATGATGTTAGAACACACTAATGAGAGATGGCTGGATTGGGAATGTGGATTAATGAGAATACTGGAGGAAAGGGCTTCAGACCAGGAAGTCTGCAAATTACAGCTCAGAGGTCAAACTTAGGGTGCTATCTGATTTAGGGTGTCTTATGACCTAGGATGGGTTTCTATATTTTTTAATAATGGGGGAAAATCAAAAGAAGAATAATGTGAATATGATATAAAATTGCTATTTCAATGTTCATAGACAGAGTTGTACTTGGATAGAGTGAACTAACCCAGTTGTTCACATATAGTCTCTGGCTTCTATTCTGCAATGGCAGGGGACAGATGAAATCTTTCTCTGTTGAGGATGTGCCACAGTGAAACTTTATTAATTCACAGGCAGAGGGATCGCAAGGAAGACTTTTGAGCAGGGAAGACTTTTGAACAGGAAAGAAATGAATGAGGAGATACTTACAAAATGAAAACTTCAATGGAATTTCTGATGAGAAGGGCAAAAGTCCAAGACACCAGATAAAAGCCATGCCAGGCCACAAATGGGGGCAGGGAGAGTATTATAGAAAGAAAATAACAAGTTTGAGGACTACTATAATAACCACTAGAAGTTCTATTTCACAGTGTCTCATTTTAGCATTTCAAGTGAATTACAATGCTGTAAAATCTTTCATACACTGAAATATTACTGAAGAATGAAGGATAGAAGTGGGAAAACTCTTCATGGGTTTAGTGACCTGGCTGGGAGTACCCCATAATGACCTCATGCAGAAGGAGGGGCTGGGAGATGTTCCAAAAGTCCCATTTCCTCACTTGTCTACTTCAGTGTAGCAAGCCGGAACTTTCTATCTTAGACTGCACCTCCCCATCTTTTGCTTCCACCAGACAAGGCCTCCTTGTACAAAGAGGATGTTTATCTCTAGAGCACTGGAATAACCCTGGATGAGGAGTGAATGTTTTGAGATCAAGATCTCAACTCCATCCAAGGCCAGTACCCAGCCCGCTCAGCTCTGTCCCAGTATTAAATATTTTAGAGACAACAGACACTGAGCAGCATTATTTACAGACAGTTATCAGTAGCAGCCAGAAGAAATTAAAGAAGGCTTATCTGGCTGAGGTGTTTTGTTTACCACTAGTCATTTAAACAATCATAATTGCTTTTTATGCCTCTTGCAATTTTTAAATACAGCCATATTGTTTTCTGATGAACAAATATCAATAATACTAAGTTGGACTAAATGCCACATTAGTATTTATTATTGGGCAGATATTTTTATTATATATTTAAAACTCAATTGACTCAATTAGAACAAATGATTTCCATGGGCATGGTATTTGTATTCCTTGAATATTCTCTGATTTTCTAGGCTTTAAATGGTGGAATGGATTTCCCTGATAAGTATATTTTCCTTTACACCAGCGAGCTGATTACAAAATCAAGTTGTTGTTGGGTAGGATGGTTATTATGCATCTTTCCGGTGTAGTTGTAGAAAGTAATTTTTATAGTACAGAAGGGCCTTGCCCAGTGGCATTGCAAATGGTTTTGTAAATTGAAGAAATCAGTATATGGCTTTTATATTAATTAGCTCAGTGCTGGCTCTGCTACTTGCTAATCTCCTGATTCTATACATGTATAACGAACCTACTGATTGCCTACCCAGCCTCCATTTCCTCTTTTCTTTTACAAGCAACCTACATTTGCTGTTATTTCCCTGTTTTAGCTTCACAAATCAGATGAAAGTGGTCTGACTCTGTGTTTTAAGAGTGGCATTCTTTGGTTTTACCATTCTAATACATGAATCTCTTAGCAAGAGTGATTGAATTAATACTTGCTATATGATCCAAGTTGCTCCTGTCAACTTGTGGGGAAGAATAGAAAGTCTATACGTGGGAGGAGGAAGGGATTTTCCTTTGTGCTGGACAGGAGCAAGGAGATATTTGTCTCAGATTGTCACTGTGACCATCCAGTGTGAACATTAGGTGGCAGAGACGTAGGATTGAGGTGACATTGACAGCGGCAAGAGCTGGGTCCTTTGCATGACATATGGAGTTAACTGCATTCTATTACAGATGTTAATGCATTTCCATATTGATGGGATTTGAGCAGAAGCTCCCCATTCTCAAAGCCAAATACTAATGGTATCTCCAATGCTTGAGAACGAAAGTCATGCCTACGGAGTTTCTCATAGAAATTTTGTCAAGATTGAGACTAAGTACTCAATTAATTGAGCAAAGACTCTGTTTTATGAGTCCTTTGTAGATAGTAGAGTTCTAGACATATAATAGATACTTCATCATATTTGTTGATTCACAGTTTATATAATGCCTGTTCCATTTGCCAACTGCTCACTGGCTTTGTTTTGATTTTCTTTGTTTCTCACATTAGCTTAAGCACTTCTACAAGATGGTAGAATCATAATGCTGCTAGCATCAGCTTTCAGAAATGAACACACCCAGTACTTCCTGCTCCTTTTTCTCCTTTTCCTTCCCTTCATCTTTATATTAAGATAAAAACCTGAGAAAGAAAGGGTGCATGATTCTTCTAGACTCTAGTAGACGAGGTAGTTAGATGAGAAGATACTTTTTCTATTTTTATCTATTTATCATTGAGAATATTATCACTGAGTTGGGGAGTTAGAGTCAAATTTTAGTTTTTGTTCTCATGGTTTGTATTCATACTTTGGTCTCTTTCCCACCTAACAGAGAAAACTAATATACCAAATGCTAAGGGTAACACTAACATTGAGTTATTGCTTTTTTTTAATTTGTAGAATGTACAGTTATTTGCTAAGATATGCTGATCTGCCATTATTTTGTCTCTCTACATTGCTTCGCTGTTGTCTGTTTTGCATTAATGTTTCTTTACTAGTCTGCATCTGTGGCTGACTGTGGGTGCATAATTGTAATGATTTTATTAGGTTTACCGGAATAGTCCACAGGGCCCAGGTGGCACAGCATTGGAGAATGTGTTTAATTGCTTTGTTAAGTGATATATATATATATCTTTTAGACCTTTATTGCCTCAGTACTCTTTGTAATATGCTTGTAGCCATAGTTCTAAGCTGCCTTTACTCTGGGGATCTTTAACATGCACTGGGGAGTCATACAGGAAAATGGAGTAGAAATTGGGAGTGGGGGAGGAGGGCGGTGTTTCCCTGCTGCCTGATGAATGCCTTCTTAAAAAGTACCTAGCCCTAGCCGGGAGCTGGTGGCTCATGCCTGTTATCCTAGCTACTCAGGAGGCTGAGATCTGTGGATTCAGGTTCCAAGTCAGCCTGGACAGGAAAGTCATGAGACTCTTATTGTCAATAAACCACCAGAAAACCTGTGTGGATCAAGTGGTAGGGTGCTGGCTTGAGCTGGAGAGCTGAGGGAGAGTGCCCAGACCCAGAGTTCAAGCCCCACAACTGACCAAAAGGAAAGTATCTAGCCCAGCCTTTCTTTCTGATAGTCATACCTAGAGCACTGGAAGTAGCTTAAGGGAAGATTTCTTTTTGCAATAAGGGCTGTAAAATCACTTAAAAAGTGCTATATTCTGAAAATAAATAATTTGCAAAATACACATGCTGATATCCTAACCCACAAGGTTGGGGAGTCTAATATTTGGGGACTAAGTCATGGTTAAAACACTCTTGAATAAGATTATTACCATTATAAGAGAGAATCCAGAGAATGACTTGTCCCTTAGCACAGTTGGAAGACGATAGCTACAGACAGATCAGAACCTAATGAGAGACCAAATCAAGATTTATCTTGAACTTTTATCTTGAACTTCCAGACCTCCAGAATTGTGAACTATAAACTGCAGTTACTCACAAGTATCCAAGCTGAGGATTTTTTGTGATAAAAGCCTGAAGAGACTAAGGCCAAGAAGATATCTGAAGTTTGAGGCAAGTTAAGAAGGAGAATTGTAGATGCATAAAGGCGTCTGATTGAAGAGTTCTCATTACAAGGGACAACACTGAACTCTTACCCGGTGACAGGAAATGCACAAAACCTTTTGTGACATTATTACATAATGAATACCCTTGAAGTGGATGTCTATTTAAGTTTCAGTTACATAAGTATGTTGAAGGCTATTCTGCTTATAAATAGATAGACCTGCCTGGCTTCAAAGCTTCCACTGATTTTTGTAAGATGTTAATGTGTTCCAAATATGAGCATTAGAACTTGCTGTACTGTCCTCTCTGACCTGGGAAATGAACAGGACCAGAACCTAGGAAATTGTAAAATGAAATATAGATAAAGGCATTATGAGGAACCTAACTTGAGAAATAAGTTGCTGATCTAGCAGAACGATGAGGCCAAGAAGACTCCCATTTGCCTTTAATATCAGCAACAAAGGCTGGCTCCACTGTCAACTGGCTGAGCCATTCTATGTATTTAGCTATTAAGTGCCATTGCAAAGTCAATGCTTTCAGAGACTGTAATCTGCATCTGAAATATGGTCCCATGGCTTGCCCTGTAGCGTAAGTCTCATCTTCATGCCCCTCCTCCAGCCACCTTGGGAAACAATCTTCCTATTTTTCTTTCTCCAGACCCCTGAGACTCCAACCATTCCACTTGTTGTATGCTTATCTCTCCATACATTTCCTAAGTTTAAACCGCTTGTCTTCTAGTACAGAGCAGATGGAGAGGTGCACTGAACAAAAGTCAGCTCCTTAGGAAGATGAACTTTGTCTAGGAATTTTAGGGGACATCTCTCCGTGTGTTTTTTGGTTCAGAACACAAGTATTTTTCAGCTTCAATACACATTCTAACTCAACTCATCCCTGAACCAAGTTTGTCCCTTTCAACCTCTGTCAGCTGGCCATAAAGTTTGAATGGATAAATAATGACCAATTCAATAGTAGTGGGTGATTTATGTCAATAGACCATTACCTCATTAAGTCTCACTGACCTTGCTTGATTCAATCCCGGGTATAGTATGGAGTCGTAGGGTGGATTACTAATGGCCCCCAAGGCACTTAGGATTTGGTGAATTCATTGTGATACCACCCAGTTTATGATGGGAATTTCTGGCCCTATGGCCAATCATATCCCATGGTTGGATGCCCCAGGTGCCGTTAGCATCCATCAGCCCAGTGGGAGATGCTCCATGGTATATCTTTCTCTTCAGCAAATTGTCCACAGGAATTGGTAGAGGTCACATAGGGTCAAATCAGCTAATGGGAGCACTAAACTCCCTTCTACCAATGGAGAAGGGAATAGAGGACCAAGGACAGGTAGATATATAGGGCTTCCAGCATGCCATGCTCATCTGAGCCCTGAGGCAGAATTGGGAAAAAAAACATAGAATTTCTGTTGGCATTTTTCTTTATGCTCTTGACCCCCAAACTATCCTTGTGTTTTTCACAAAACCAGCAAGATAATGTAGTCAAGACTCATGCCTCTGGAAACAGACATAACCAAGCTTATAACCGATGGACTCCAGTCTTCTAACAAGAGCACTGTTGTAAGTATGATTGGATAGAGAATTATCAGGGTATATATACAAGCTACTGTTGGACTTTATAAGACAAGAGGCATTATTCCTACTGTGAAGTATTATTACTCACCCTAGCTAATTATTCCATAGTCTCTCTTCCCATCACATGAATCCAGATGACATACAGTTGAATATAATTCTTTGAGCAGTATGGAAGAGAAAATACTTTTTTCAGGAATAAAATAAGGATTAAAGAAGAAAAATACATCTTCATTGCATAAACTATCATCATCATCATCACAGTTATATAGCACACATACCAGGTATAGATTCGATTGATTCAGAAATATTTCCTTGTATAATATTTGTCACAATTCAATTTCTCTTTGAAGACAGATATTCTAAAACATTTAGAGATAAACTAATTCTCCTAAGATCAAGACATCTGACTCTGGAGCCATAGATTTTAGGATAATGGTAGAGAAGGTTAAGAGGTCAGTGTGCATACAGGAAACTTATAGGTACTTAGCAGCATCTTTCTTTCATGAGTCTCTCCCTTAACATCTAGGTCTTAAAGATTGTCTTGGAAGAAATGTTAGAAACCATCAGAAACAACCCCCTTTTGTTGTGTAATAAGGAAATTAAAACCTAGAGATGTTAAGATTTGCTCTCTGTACATAGCAAGAGTCCCCCATAAATTCACTGCCACCACATCCTTCTATCTCTTGAAGTGCATACATATCATCTTGGAACTCCCATTCAACATTGAAGCCTAACACTTGTTCTTGTGAAGTCACCTCAGAGCAATTCAAACACAAAGTGTCATTCTACCAGTCCCTCTTTTGAGCTACTGTGACATTGAAATATTTAATTTTGGAATGCCTATATCTAAGGTATGGGAGCCTATGACCCTGAAAACTAATGATTTGAACCTAGCAGAATAAATGATTGGTGAGATGAACTGAATCATTTATAATTGACAGTAACAGGAGAAGAAGTCAAATACCAACACTCAGGTCAAGACTTATCTACCACATCTTACAAAGTAATTGTGAAATTCTTATCAAAAGGGCCAGAAGAGCAATGAACATAATGAGGCAGAAGCATTTTTGTGGAAGGCCTGGGTAAACATCCTAAATCATCAAACAACATGATTTCAATTCTGAACTTCTTTATTTCCCTTAAGATAGATCCAACCAAACCAAGGTATAAGAAATAATCCAGAATTTCTGCTTTTTTCTTATTCAATCTCTGAGCAGAGTCAGACCTCTTAGCATCTTTAAGGTGAAACAAACAAAACCCCAAGCAACCTCCCCTTTTAATCCTCCTTTTACTTCTTTCAAGCACTATTTTGTGGTGGGGGAGGGGGAGTGTGTGTGGAGGGGGTGGAGGGGAGGTTTAATGGAATCTTTTAAAAAATTATCTATAAGTACTTGTACAAAGGAGTTGCAATTCAGTGAAGCAGTTTTTGAATACAATGATCTCGATCGATGTCACCCCTTTCATCATTCTCTCCACCCCTTCCAACCTCATATGTTCCCTCATTTCTTAATTTTGTAGGATATGCATTAAAATTTAAGACTACATTCTCTCCCCTCCCTCTCTTTCTGCACTAACTTTGATCCATTAGTCCATTCTGTCTGTGCTGCTATAGTGTAATACCGACGAGTTAATTTAGAAAATAAACAGAAATGTGTTTGTCATAATGGCAATGGCTTTCGTCCTGCATTTTCACATGGCAGAAAACAAAGAGAAAACAGGAACAAACTCCATGTCAATTCCCTTTATAAAGGTTCCCAAACCCTTCAGAAGGAACGTATCTCAGTGTGGGAATATCTTTCAGCTTCCTTTTAACATCACTCTGTAATTCCCTGAACCCTTCCACACATTCTGGTGCATATCATCCCAGGCTCTTCTTGTAGGTTATTACCACCGTCCCTTCCATTACCCACCTAATTACACAAATCCTCTAAATAGAAGCTTGGGGTATGCTTACTACTGTTGGGGAATTGCTAACTCAAGGCCCACTCAGTGGACAGAAGTCTTTTGATGTCCATCCATATCATTAGGGATAGATGGAATTTCTGCTGTAATTGACAGTAGGGAACGGTTTCTTTTGAGAAGCTTCAGAGTACTATGGTCAGGCCAAAGGGAGTCCATACTAGACAGCACCATCATCAAGTGGGTACAAGCACCAGAGCACTACAACTGGAAACTAAGTGCCTTTGATAGAAAGAACAATGATCTGGGATGCCATAGTAACCAAAATCCCAAGACCTTCTGATTATTGTGGCAGTGTGGGGCTATGACTGTAGAGGGTCACAAAGGTTCTAGAATACCACATTGTGAATCTGCACTCCAAAAATCCAGCTCAATCTTTTTTTAAATTTTTATTTATTTATTATTGTAAAAATACTGTACAGAGGGGTTACAATTACATGGGCAAGATAATGAGTACATTTCTTATCAAGCATTGTAGCCTCCTGCTTTGTTTCCCCTTCCCATCCCTTCGCAGCTCCCCCCACCCCCCCACCCAATCATCCCCATCCCCCCCCCACCAAAGTTGTAAAGTTTGTTTTCGACGTGACAACTTGTACTTCTCATTGTTGCAACGGGTCCACCTGTATCCTTATTTAAATGACTTGTTTTTCCCCTTCCCCTCCACAAATTATACCGACATCAAATACAGTAAAAGCAGGGGTTATACTGTGGGGGAGAGACATACAAAGCAACAAAGAAATAATCTTATAAATGCATTAGAAACAAATGCATGAAAGAAAAAAAACATTTGAATACATATCTTAGGGTTCATTTCCCTAACATCACCTTGTCTGACCTTTTCTGCTTGACTCATATACTAGATATTGCAAATAAGGGAAACCATGGGACCTATGTTTCTTTGGGCTTGGCTTACTTCACTTAATATATTTTTTCCAAGTCTTTCCATTTCCTAACAAATGGGGCAATTCTTTCTGATGGAGGCATAGAATTCCATTGTGTATATATAGCACATTTTCTTGATCCATTCATCTACTGAGGGGCATCTGGGTTGGTTCCATATCTTAGCTATAGTAAATAATGCTGCAATAAACATAGTCTTGTTTGTAAACATTTGGGTAAATGCCCAAAAGTGGGATTGCTGGGTCATAGGGGAGCTCTATGTGGAGTCTTTTGAGGAACCTCCATACTACTTTCCAAAGTGGTTGAACAAGTTTACACTCCCACCAACAATGAAGTAAGGTTCCCTTCTGTCCACATCCCCTCCAGCATCTGTTGTTATTAGAGTTCTTGATTTTTGCCATTCTAACTGGGGTGAGGTGGTATCTTAATGTTGTTTTGATTTGCATTTCTTTTATGGCTAGGGAGGTTGAGCATTTCTTCATGTGTCTATTGGCCATCCTTCTTTCTTCTTCAGAGAAGTTTCTCTTTAAGTCTTTAGCCCACTTATTTATTGGGCAGTTGTTTCTTTGAGGATTTGTTGTTGGCGGATTTAATTTTTTGAGTTCCAAGTATATTTTAGATATGAGAACCTTGTCTGTTGTATGGCTAGTGAAGATCTTCTCCCAACCTGTGGGCTTTATATTGATCTTCCAGCTCAATCTTACAAGGAAACCTGTGTTTCAAACATAGGAAATATCTGCTTACAAATGTAGACTGTAGGGCTGGGAAGGTGGTTCAGTGGTAGAGTGCTTGCCTTGCATGCCTGAGGCCCTGGGTTCGATTCCTCAGCACCACATAAGCAAAAAGAAAAAAGCCGGAAGTGGCGCTGTGGCTCAAGTGGTAGAGCGCTAGCCTTGAGCTGAAGAGCTGAGGGACAGCGCCCAGGCCCAGAGTTCAAGGCCCCACGACCGGACCCCCCCCCAAAAAAAAAAAACAAATGTAGACTGTACATTTCTTTCTCAACAGCTAAAGATTAACTTGGTCATATCCCAATCAGATCCCACTCTGTCCTTCAGGGTTTTGAGGGACTTCAAACAATATATAGAACCAAAACACATAGACACAATATTCAAACAATTGTAATTTTTATTCATCCATCCATCCATCCATCTATCCATTCATCAATTAATCCAACTTGCCCAACATGCCCATATGGGACATTTCTGATCAGCCTTTGGCAGCTCACATTCTTACAAACAAATTAGCAACATATATAATTCTACATATGTGTACAATTAACCTTAATTTACTTATAACCATAATTATCAATTAGTTTATAATACTTTACAGAGCATAACACACATTAATATATGTGTGCAATTATTTTGCTTCTTTAAATAATTGTTGAGATTTAAGTTATATTTATGGTTTACCTAAGTACAGCACACATCCTTATTATCAGTGACTTATTATTATCTTCATATTACAGACAAAGAAAGTGAAATTAAGAGACTTTAGGTGATTTTTTTCCATCAAGCTTTTATTCGTGACTAAATTCAATCTGTCTTATTGTAATAAAGTTACCAATCCAGTTTTTATCTAAAGCCGATGGGGTTTGACATTGAACTAAAACCTAAGACTGTGTAATCCTAAACAATGCATTCTTTAATGCAGAAATGGCCTTCAAGTCTCCAGTTTAGCCTGCTGTGTATTTCTAATTGTGTTCCCCTCATTTCTTCTCTTCTTTATTTCCCTTTTTACTTCTACTGAAGCAGCTTAGTTGGTATTCAAAGCTTCCTGGAACTTGAAGGTAGATTTCATTTTTGTTAATAAGGTGGCATAGAGTTTGCAATGATTTAAGGGACAGTTGACATCTTGCACAGAAATTGTAAGAAGATGAAGATACCTGGGAGATATCTATCTTAAAAAGAACAAGCATTCAGGTTTGATTGAAAGTCCATTTGTTTAAGGAGGACAGTATTTGTCTGTCAAAATACCCACTTCCTCATCACTAGCTGTTGTGTTCCAAAAAATGGGTCTATGATATCCAGACAATATAGTTCAGGGACTGCCAAACATTTCTGTGTAGAGCTAAATACAAAATACTTTAGGTATTTGAAGCTGTACGTTCTCTTACTTAACCACTAGCCATACCTTTGTAGCACAAAATTAGACACAGATAGTGGATGAACAAAGGACAGTGGCTCTGTTGCAATAAAACTTTTTTTTTTATAAACTACAGACTAGCCTTAGTCCATAGTTATTCTTTTCTGATCCCTGGTGCAGTAATCAAATTTTCCCATCTCCTTATATCATGTGAGATAGCCAATTGAGCAGAAGCTCCTACTTTGTCCTGCAATAGGAACACATCAGGAGCTGCCCAAGGGGACAGAAGGTCCTCCATAAGGTTCTCTCTCCCTCAGGACAATCAATGTAATGCCAAGTCTCATAAAGCTTGTTGTATCAAGAGGAAGATTTTCTTCTTTTTTAAGGCTAAATAATATATCAGTGTGTGTATGTATATGTGTGTGTGTTAATATCTTTATCCATTCATCCATTAACAAACTCTTACATTGTTTTTTATCTTGGCTATTGTGAATAATGCTATAATGAGTATAATAACTCTGCTTTATCCTGGAGACTGTGATTTTGTTTCCAGTTAATATAACCCCATACTGGATTGCTAGGTTATATGGCAGTTCTATTTTCTTATTCTTAGATGAGTTGTTTTCCATAGTGGTTGAACCAATTTTCATTCCCTCCAAGGTTGCATAAGGATTCTGTTTCCTTTGCATCCTCTGTTGTACTTAGATGTTTTTTTAAAATCATGCCAATTTCCCAGTTCTTCTCTTACTTTAATGTATTAGAACCTATAACCTTCCCACTAGATAGATATTCTGAAATGCATTTATATAAGACAGAGGAAAGTTAATTAATTTCCCACAGTCACATTAACATATGCCAGAGACAAGATTGAACCAAGAAAGTCAACTTCCACGTGTTACCTTAACTGTAACAAGTAAGCATTCCCTCGGATACTGTATGGGATTAATTTCTACCTGGATGACTCAAAGACAAACTGCCTTGCTAGGATAAAAAAAAGGGGGAGAGGAAGCCACCAATTGTCTAACCATTAGCTTTGAATTGTTTAACAATTCAATTTCTTAGTACTCCTCCTTTGCCACAGTCTACCAGAGAAATCCTGTCACTGGCAACAGCATGATGAGTTTGAGGATAGCAATCAAATAAAATGATCAGGTGTGCTTATGCACACAAACACACCTATCCTCCCCCACACACATACTACATCACCTCTCGTACAACATGGATATTAAAAAAGCCAAATTCACACAGAATGAGGAGGGTGTTGAAAATGAGGAGACATTGGTCAACTGGTACAACATATCACTGAGACAGGAGGAAGCAGCCCTGGAGATCTACTGCATGGTTTGGTGACTACGCTAGCCACATACATACTGGAAATCTACAGACAGTAGATTTTTAAACATTCTCACCACAAAATCATGACAAGTATTTGAGATGGTGTGTGTGTGGATTAGCTTTCCTTAATACATTCATATACAGATCAAAACACCACATCATACCTTGTAAATATAACCAATGTTTGTCAACTGAAATTAAATAAGAGATTTTAAAATGTGGCTTTGGGTATCAAAGATAATTAAGCATTGTCATAGCAAAGATTGTCTCTTTAGGTTCTTAGTGACGGTGAGTAAAATATTATTTGGAGGCGGGAGGGAGAAATCAAATAATTTAAACTTGACAGAGATAATCTTTTGTCTTAGTAAAACACAGCTTTTTTTTAATCAAGGGAAGATGCATCTCCTTCAAGATTGTCACAAGGAATTATCTACATCAGCTTAATGCTGTATGACTTGTTTCTGCTACCTTCTGATGCTTCAAGGCTGAGGTAAATTGGTACAGGAATTCTTGCATTTAGGAGAATGAGCTCCAGGCTTCTCTTTCACCCAAATGCACATACTCTCCCCCTTGAATATAGCTCAGATTGAGATCATAGAAGCCAATAATGTTAAAGGCAGCTGCTTGGAAGAATAAAGCTATAAAGCTACCTTCCAACAGGATAAATTAATGGCTGTAGCTGAAGTGTACATCAAAAGATACTCACCCGCAGCCAGGTGATGGCAGGTTCAATGATTTTTAAGCCATTACTTTCACAGATCTAAATTAAAAGACAATGAAGAAAAGATGGTAGGTCTAAAAATCATTTTGTTCATTCTTGTTCATTCAACCAGAACAAAGTGAGTGGAGAAAATGAGATGCAAATTTGAACTGTGTTAGCAATCAATATATTGTGACATGTAAGTGTGTCAATTGTAGACTTAGATTTGTCTAGGCACAAATTTTCACTTGGAGTTATTCAGGTCCTATGCCTCAGTTGCTCACTTGAAAACAAGGGCACATCTGAATGCAAAAGAAGTTAGGTACAACACAGGTGGGTTTTTTTCTTTCTTGCTATTGTTTTTAATGTATTTATAATATACTATGTGATTTTTTTTTTTGTTTCTTTGGTATGTTCCTCTCCCACAGTATAACCCCTGTTTTCACTGTATTTGATTCTGGTGACCTACATCTTGCATACACATTTTTCTAATTTGGGGAGGGGAAGGTAAAAAGCAAAATGCTTAAATAAGGATACAGGTTGACCCATTGTAACAATGAGATGTACAAGATACTATGTTGAAAACAAACTTTACAACTTCAGGCTGGGTTGGGGAGGGGGAGGAGTTGGGGAGGTGGGGCTGGAAAAGATGGTAGGGGAAAAACAAAGTAGCAGGTAACAATGCTCAATAGGAAATGTACTCATTACCTTACTCATGTAACTGGAACCCCTCTGTACAGTATCTTTACAATAAAAAATGTATTAAAAAAGAAGTTGGGAGATATACAAAACACTATGTTGAAAACGAACTTTACAACTTCAGCGGGGGTGGGGGGTTGTGTAGCTGTGGAGGTGGGAGGGAAGGGAGGGTAGGGAAAGCAAAGGAGGAGGCAACAATGCTCAATAGGAAATGTACTCATTACCTAGTTCATGTAATTGTAACCCCTCTGTACAGCATTTTTATAATAAAAAACGTACAAAAAAAGAAGTGGGGTACAGGGAACGTGATAATATGATACTGCAGTAGAAGAGCAAATTCACGCACACCTACATACTTCTGTGTGTATCCATTCCATAAGTATGAAGGAATTTGCACATGTACCACTAAGTGTGTATGGGTTTTGGCACTGGAGAATTACAGGAGGCAAAACTGTGAAGTATAATCACACACATGATTTTAAAGATATTATTTCTAATGGAATGGCCCTGGAAATGATCCGTAGGCTACAGCCTCAAGCAGAACCATGGAAATATTTTAGTTTTGCCAAGGTAACTATCTCTCATTCTTCAGGGTTACTAAGTGGGACTTAGAAGAGCCACAGTCCATTGCAAGCCACCTCCAGTTGAAAGCTTTTTGACCTTCGACCAGAATGAGCCATTCAAATATCGTATTTGATGTGTACTGTAGTGTAAACTAGAAAGACAATTGCTATAGAAACATGGATCAACCGAAGACTTTGCAAGTGGATGACATGTTTATAGAGCCTTCTAACCACATGCTGTATTTAAGGACTGACTCCATTCAATGTCTGATATAGTGTAAGGGCTCAGACAAGGTATATACACAGCTCCATAAAAACTCCTAGAATATCTATTGAAACATATTTTCTGTTAGCTTAGTAATAAAATTACAATGAAATTACATTTTGTTAATCATCAGAGATTAGTATACAATAGACTAGACATGTTTACAGACATATTACTCATATATTAATCATTTGACTCATTAAGTAATGCTTAGAATGCACATAAGTTGAGAAATTCTCACTAAATTCTCCACAGCTGCTCAGGGATTTGGTTTACAATACAATGGTACAGAAATTGAGGAAACAGCTAAGAAATATTCGGTCTTCTGTTATCTTTACAACATTTCTTGACTAATAAGAATTGTGGAGAAAAAGATTACGGGTTGATCTTGGGTATAATTCAGTGAGCCCTTGCCTAGTATGAGAGAGGCTCTGGTTTCCAACACTAGCACTGAAAAAATTATATATATATATATATATATATATATATTATATACACATTTACACATATTTACCCATGTATACCATGTATACCATGTATATACATATACAAAGTTATACATATACATATATAAATTCCCAACATACGTATGTATATACATATGGCATATACATATGTATCCATACATATGTGTATGCATATATATATATATATATATATATATATATATATGGAATTTGAAGGTAACCATGAAGTTGTGAGCCACAGACATATTCAGTGGAAAGTGGCCTAAACAAATAATAATGAATTTCTATAGTGGATATACCAGCAAGAAGTACAAGAGATAAATAGCTTGATTCTTGTGTCCCATGTCACCCTCCCAGGTTTGGTGCTTTTGTGGTACTTCCATTTCAGACAAGGCCTCTTCTCAGTCTCCTTCCCCCCTAAGGTTCAAATCCAGTGGGCAGTGTTTGTCCTTTGGTGTTTCACATGAACCCTGATTCTCATGGATCTGGCCACCTGATCAGCACCCACCCTGTAGGATGGGTAGGAGATGTGAGTGCCTTTCTTGGTTGCATATGCTGGATACCTATGTGAGGAGAGAGAGGATATTTTCCAAAGAAGAGTCTAGATTTCTCTTTCCCAGGAGCGGGAAATGTGGATTGTTTGCAAAACGGCAAGTGTCTTTGCAGACTGAATCTAGGTTAGCAGAATGTGGGTGGGCAAGACATACAACTCCTTCTAAGTCCTCTGTACTCCTGCTCCATCTCCAGGTGAGTGGAGGAGTCTTCAGGGCCAGGGCTGGGCAGGGTTTGGAAGTGCTTAAGATGGTATGGTTCTTAGCTGGCAGCTTGAAAGAAAACTCTTTGCCAATGTCTGTTAGGCTCCACGCGGGCAAGAACACCCTTCTCTTATGAGAAACTTCAAAGATTGTGATGGTCAAGTGTGGAGCAATTGATCCGCCATAATTAAAACTTGTCCTGGATGTGTCCTTCCCTCTGAATTCCACATCACACCACTATCCTCATCTGGGTCACCATCTCCCCTTCTCAGGGGACACTTGCCTGGATTCTCATCACCACGTTCTCCACACTTGTCCCAGAGTTACATTTCTTCTTAAATAATAAAAATATTTCGTAGGGTGGTTGAATAGAGCATGATAGTGGATTTCTGATGGTAGGTATTTGCCAAAACCCATGGAACTCTACAACACTAGGACAAACCCAGATGTGAGCTTGGGGACCTTAGTGGATAATCATGTATTAAAGGGTGTTTATCAGTTGCAAAATATGCGCACACTGGTGGGAGATGTTAAACGTGGAGATTAGATGTTGGAGAACTGAGGGAGAAGAGGAATGGAGTTGGTGCTTTCAGTGTAACTTTTTGGTAAATCTATACTGGCTCTAAAAATGAAGTATTTCCAAAGTAAACTTGGCCAATCCCTCTTGATGCACAAAGTCCTTTAACAGCTTCCTCTTCCTCTTCGTGTCAAACATGGTTTTGTTGGTTCCTTATGCTTCCAGCCACATCTCCTTCTGTTTCTCCCCCTGGCTCTGTGAGTTGAACCTTATCTGTAATTCATAAGTGGCCAGTGCTGCTTGGCTATGATCTAACTGGCGATGTTTCCTCTGACTGAGCTTTTATTTGGTCAGTCCTGCGTGCTGTCCCTGAGCTCTTCAGCTCAAGGCTAGTGCTCTACCGCATTGAGCCACAGCACCACTTCTTGTTTTCTGGTGGTTAATTGGAGATAAGAGTCTCACAGTATGGTGACTTATCAGCCCATTCTGGCATTGAACTGTGACCCTCAGATCTCAGCTTCTGGAGTAGCTAGGATTACAGGCATGAACCACTGCACCTTGCCTGACTGAACTTTTGTTCCTCTGAATCCTCTAATTCTTTCTCATTCTCTCCAACCTTACCTTTCAAATCCAGAAACATATTTTCCAACCATTCAAAACATCATCATTGCAATCTTACTATTTTTACTCTAACTCTCCCTCCATTCTGCCATCGAACAGCATACATTGTACATCGTTCACAAAATGAGGAATGTCTGTTGTATTAACTAACATTAATATTTCAAGGCTCAATACATAATGTGAAAATGGAAATATAATAGATGCACAAAGAATGAAAATGAGAGCAACACATGCATACTCCTCACAATATGCCAAGCACTGCTTTAATTACTTGACCTTTGTTAACTCATTAAACCCTGCTAGCTACTGTATTACATCTCACTACCAAAAAAAAAAGTCCTGGAGATGAACAATAGCTTATCTAGAGCCTTTTATCCTTGAGTTAAAAAAAGTGCAGAAAGAGTAGTCAGGCCCTGAGTTCAAGTGCACGGAGGAACACCAAAAGAATAATAATAATAAATCGTTATCATTATCATGTTCATAAACGGAATCCAAAGGCTTCAACAGCTCTGGTCACTGGTGTCCCTAGACTGGGTTTCAGACAGTCTGGCTGCAATGCTTCTGCTTGCACCCCATCTGCCAAGTTACCATTGTGCATGAATGAGTGAATCTGGGAGTGTCTGACCCAGACTGCACTCCTAACCTGTCACTGTACTCCCTCTGGCTCCCACAAGTTCAGCAGAAAGCTGACAGTATCTCCTCTCATATCTACACTCACATATCAGTTCTCTTCTGAGTCCAAAGTTCAGGTCTCCTTATTACCATTATTGTGTGTCTCTTCTTTGTTACTTATTGTTATTATCCTTAAGTAGATGTACGAAGGGGTTTCAATTCAACATGTCAGTTTGAGTACAAATCACTATTATCCCTTCCATTGTTCTCCCTTAGGGTTCACAGCCCCACCAAACTCTTCAAGTTATCTGATTCCATTTACACATATTTACATAAAATATGATGACTCTATTTACCCACCCTTCCTCTATAAATTTATCTTCCCCCTTCCAGGTAACACATTTCAACTTCTTGGTATTCATTTGGTTAAACTTTAAGTTAGTTGATTGAAGGAGTTACAGTTATTCACCTTTTCCACTGTTTTCCAGAAGAATCTTTTGGTTAGGTGTTAGCAAAGACGATGTCTCACCTTTGGAATGAATCCTAGGTGAATGGCACTCCAGTTGAAGGGAGACCAGGTCAATTACTTTTAAGGAATAGAAAAAGATCAGTTGGTGTGGTTAGCTTTCAGTTACACCATCCCATGGGTTACTATTTGGAGATCTAGTTGGATTAAATAAGGCAAAGAAGTCTTTAGAAAACAGCAGTGCATTATCCCATTGTGAGTGGATGGAATATATTTCTCATTTATTAGTCTGGGGGCTTTCTGCACATAATCTGTACTGGTAAAGTAGGAAACTAGAAAGAGGCAAAAAGAGAGAAATAATCAAGAAAAAACCCAAATGAGTGTTTTGTAATATAGTAAGGCTCATCTAAAATTTAGCTGTAGAGACGCAGGCAAGTAGCACTGAAAGAGGCATCAGCTGACTTGGAATAATGCCACCCAGGGGTTTAGCTGAGAACTTGGCCATGAAGGCATACACAGAGGCAGTTGTTGTGCAGCGTGATTTGAATTGTTGGTCCCCTCTGGGGGCCCAAATGTTTTAAAAAGAGAAATGGTAGTTGCTTTCCATCAACTGACAGCACATAGGCAATTTCTTCTTTGAAAGATATATCTAAATAAAATGTCACAATGATCCATGCTTTTACAGGAGTGTCTGTACAATGCACAGCCCAGCGATGGCTCTTTCTGGCACAATTCGATCGTGGCTCTCCATTTTCTTTGAAGGGAAGCAGGCAGGGCAGAAAGAAACCTACACAAATAGAAATGATAAATGTAGTTGTCAGATGGCAGTAATATTTTTAGTTGTGATTTTATTATATTAATTGAGACTTTTATGGTTGATTATTTTTCCAATTACTCCTTTGAGCTCCTGTTAAGGCTAGTATGTAGGTGTACTCAATGCCTAGGCATGAATGTAAGTGATCACAATGGAGGCTCTTCCAGGAAAGCAAAGAGAAATAAAGAGGACTAAGATTTTTTTTTAAATGTTCATGTTGCTGGGAACTTTGAGCTATAGGTTGGGTATTAACTAATGAACTGTTTGAATTCAGACAGATGAGAGTCTAACCCTCATTTCGCTTCCTTACAAAACAGTCAAAGGTAACTGCTATAGTAGGATTTGATTAAATCGTATATAGGGAGATTTATGTAAAATCTCAAGTTTAACCTTTTTCGTGTGTTGCTTTTGACAAGTATTTATTGAAGGATTACCACATGATCAGTCTTGCCAGGCAGCAGAGAGAGAAGAGCCCTGTTCATATTGACGCCAACAAAGAAATGCATGGTAGGTCTTGCTATGGTGCTTACAGTCTGCTAAGGCTGACCATCCTTGTCGATGATGCCAATAGAAAGGTGATTGTACGCTGAGCTCAGGGTTTGCAGGAAAGGGATGCAGTGTGTACAGTATTACCAAAGGGCCTGACTGATATTGAGGAAGCAGAGACCGCTTCCCTGAGGTATTATCCTTGAGCTGCAATCTTAGAAAGAAGCAGGAGATAACAAAGGGAAAGAGGAACTACTAATTCATATTGAGAAAATGCCATAAGCAAAAGACCTTGGGGTTAGGAAAATGGCAACTTCAGCAAGTCCAAAGAAGGCTAGGGTTGCTGCCAGAAGAGAATGAGCCAAGCAAGTTTCCAAGGAGGAAACAAGGTCAGAATGCAGAAAGCCTCTAGGGTCTTGATTTTCATCCCATGAGCAATAGGAACCTCCTCAGTTTCCTCAGTTAAAAATGAAGACATGGACTTAAAGAGCCAATTGTATATGCACATCACACAACACTGAGCCAGCAAACGTAAGGCATGCAATAAACTATTCTTGCAGGCCATGATCTGAATGGCAAAAGTTGGTCACATGTTTTTATGGATTACTTCATAAGATAAATCTAACTTCTAAAGGATGTGCATGTGGCTGGGAGCTTTGAGCTGTAGGTTGGGTATTAAATAATGAACTATCTGAATTCAGACAGATTACAATCTAGCCCTCATTTTGCTGCCTTACAAAATATTCAAACCGGGGTTGGGGGTTTAGCCCAGCGGAAGGGCGCCCGCCCGGCGCGTGCAAGGCCCTGGGTTCGGTCCTCAGCCCTGGAAAAAAAAGAAAGAAAAAAAATATTCAAACCTAACTGCTGTTGTAGGATTTTGATTAAATCATGTATATTGAGACTTATGTAAAACCTCAGGCTTCCACAGATAAGGATGGCTTCCACTGATAAGAGAAAACATGCATCTTTTGTCTCTCTACCTGACTTACTTCACTTAACATGATTTTTCTAGTTCTTTCCATTTCTTTATACATGGTAAACTATCATCCCTTCTAATGTGAGTAAAATTCCATTAAAATATATATATATATATATATATGTACTGCATTTTCTTATGCTATTTTATGATAGAATATTTTTTATAAAATAGTATTTTGTAATAGGCTAATTCACTATTTGTATTTGGCTTACTTCAAAGACAAGTTCATAATAAGTGTCCATACGCCTAATAATAAACATTTATTCATTCAGAAAAATAAATGAAAATTGAGAACTCCACATTTTACCAATGCTGTCCTTATTATGTATGTCTAAAGAGTCTAATCTATTTCCTCCAATAACATTGTTTCAGAAGTTTTTTGGTTTTGTTTTTTGTTTTTTGTTTTTTTTTTTTTGCCAGCCCTGGGTCTTGAAATCAAGGCCTGGGCACTGTCCCCGAGCTGTTTTTGCTCAAGGCTAGTGCTCTACCAATTGAGCCACAGTGCCACTTCTGGCTTTTTCTGTTTATATGGTGCTGATGAATCGAACCCAAGGCCTCATGCATGCAAGGCAAGCACTCTGCCACTGAGCCACCTGCCCAGACCCATAAGCTATGTTTTATAAAAATATCAAATACCAGGATACTAGTAGAAGCACCATGATTTACTCCTAATCTTACTATTATATTCTAAGATATAATACTAATATATTCTAAGGATTCTATTTTGTACTGAATACTAGTATGCTATCTTAATATCTACACCTAGTATTCTATGGAGTTCTTGTGAAAAGGAGCACTGTCTCTATTCCTTCAAGTAAATGCTTGCTATTCAATTTACTACACACATAGAAAAGTGCACAACACACACTTGGCAAGCTTCCACCTCTGACCAAGGGCTGGTCTATTAGTGGTGCCCTTGGTCCATCCCCATACCCACCTTTCTTCCTCTGTGGATTTCTGCTGTGGTTCATTGACCCTTTCCATTTTTCCTAAATCTTTAAAGTTTAGATTCATGCAGCATGCATTCTTTCTGATATACATTATTTTTGCACATCATAGCATTGGTGAGATTCTTCCACGTTGGAGCATGACATATTATTTTCATTGCTACATAATATTAGTCTCCCAAGAATGCAGAGAATCTATCCATTGGGAATGTTAATAAACACCAAGGAGAATACAATACATATACATTTTTAAAATGAGAAACCTGGTTAACTTCTCAAGGACATCTTTTTTTCTCTTTTATAAATCACTTTTAATAATAAAATCAAAATGTACTCTATCAGATTATCAATGAAGACTAGAGGGAATCAATATTCAAGTTCCCACTCAGTGAGACAGAGTAAAGATTCATTAATAGGGATCTACTTGTAAGTGGTTCAGCATGCTTCTCAAGGATTTAGACCATTATCATGTGAAATATACTTCCTTCAGCAAAAGGGGCTAGAATTAGGTTCTGTAAAGTAATCATACCAAAACAAATACTACACCTGTCATATTTTGTCCTTTATAAGCTGATTTGACTGATCCAAAAACTAGCTATATGTTAAACAAAGAGGCCAAGCCATAGGCATTTAAGCACCTTAATTGCCTTGGGCCTTTTTTGCTCTCTTTATGGCTTTAGAACAAGTTTATATCTGTTCTACTTTGCTCTATCTGATTCTTGACCATGTGAATTTTTCTCTTGGTTTCTGGTGTGTTTGGTGGTAAGTTGAAGTTTAAAAATGGAATGTGAGCCAGGAGCTGGTAGCTCACTCTTATAATCCTAGCTACTCAGGAGGCTGGGATCTAAGGATCACAGTTTGAAACCAGCTCTGGCAGGTTTGAGACTCTTATCTCCAATAAACTACTCAGAAAAAGTTGGAAGGGGTACTGTGGTTCAAATTGTAAAGCACTAGCCTTGAGCACAAAGAGGCTCAGGGACAGTGCCCAGGCCCTAAGTTCAAGCATAAAGACTGGGAAAAACAAAAGAAATAAAAGAAAATAATGGATCATATCTTCTCTTGTGTATCCAACACTATGATATTCTCTGTAAGACCCTCCTATGCTTTGTTACCATATCTAAAGCTCTGAAGAGAGTTCAGATAGCTTTCTTGACCACAAATAGAGCACTCAATACATAGGCATTAATTAGCATGTTGCCTGAGGATTTTAACCATGGTGAACAGGAACCAGTGGAACCCTAATAATAGATGGATGCAACAAGGTCATTGGGCTAGTCCTTGGGAAACTGCTTGATGTGTCATTGATTATAGAGATGAGCTGTAACAGCTCCAGGATAACTGGGGCAATGTGGTATCCCATTTTTCTGATGCTTGTGTTCATGGAATATAATCATCATTTTCACTCAGCATGAGCTGATGCCAACAAAATCTCCCAGTCTAGTTCAGTACTCTCCTGAAAATTCCATAAATTCAGTTACATCTCTACTTAAGGATCTAAGCAGTTAAAACTTAATACAGCCTGCATACAACTGACTGTCATGATGTTGTGTCTTTTCTAACATGTTCTCCTATGTTCCCTAATTCCATGGCAACACTGCTCAATTCCAACATTCAGTAAACTGGACATTGTCTTTGACACCTACCCATCACATACAACCCCCGAGAAATTTTGTCTCTCAGCTAACATACTCTTAAAAACCTACCTGCCTAGCTCCATTCTCAGCTTTCTGAGAATGGAGATTTTCTAATTCATAGTAACCTGGTAAACTTCCAACTGATTTCAGTTTCTTTACCTAACCCCTCTATGTCTACCTACAACCAAAGAAGTCTTTGTCTAAGTTTCATTCCTGATTAAGTCCATTCCATTCTTTAAATCCTTCCAGATTTTTTCTTACTGTCTGGATAAATACATGCTATGTAGAATGAATTAAAAGTTCCCTCAGGACATTTTCCCTGAAGGTTTACAGTCTGTAAAATTCTCCACCTGAGCCATTCTGAAGTATTCTAGTTCTAGGACTGCTGTTTGAACATTCATCTCTGGGCCTTTATATGTATACTCACTGACTTCTGCATGGAACATTTTCCCGCTTAGCCCGTCTTTTCCAGGCTAACAGAACCAATCTTCATATTTCTATTTCACATTTCCTCTTTCCAAAGGGGCATGATAGCTTTCTATTCACCCATTACCCTTCACTTAATCCATCAAACAGTTGTTGACTTTGTTTAGATTCTTTGTTTACCTTTATGTATCCTTCCCTAAACTGTGAACTGGCTGATAGCAGAAATAATCTATTTGCTTTTCATTTTTCTCACTCCCATCAAGCAAAACACATGGCCCAGAATACTGGATTTACTGCAGAATTACCTAAATGTTAAGAAAAAAATGTTCCTATGAAAGTATCCATGGTGGCTAATTTTTCAAAGATGGCAACACTTAGAAATCAAACCCAAAGCACCTCAGCTTATTTTAAAACATACATACATTTGAACTTGTTCTTGGAAAGACAAAATAGCAAATCAGGATTTCTTATGGCTTCGAAACAATTATATAAAATATTTACCTTCTTTCATATTCAGAGAGCTTGGAAGGTTTAATAGAAGAAAACATTTCATGTGGCTCCTAGATCATCTTACTTCTGACAATAAAGAATCTTTTCCCTGAGGAGAACTAGTTCCATGTCATCTTTGCTCCTCTACACACTTTCCACCTTTCAGTGCGACACCCTGGTGTCACCCTGGTCAACTTCTGCCTGACTCCACTATTCATTTGTCCTTTCCTCATTACCAAATGAAGAGCACACTGGTGACTTTTCCCATATCTGGCATTGCCCTCAGCACCTTCCATTGTGAAATGTTATTGTCAATCACTCAATAGATGATTGTTAAATGACTGCATTAAGCATCGTAACAATCAATCTTCTGACCTTGAACTTATTAGTACTGTGCTCTAAATGGCTGAACTAACTAGACGTAAGCTGAGGACAATTAATTTTTTAATGAAAGGCAAGCCTGTGGTTCTTAACTGGGGGTATGTTTCTCCACGGAGACATTTAGCAGTGTCTGGAGATATTTTGTCACATATAGTGGGAGGAGGTGTTATGTGAATGTAATATATAAAGGCCAGAAATGGTGCTAAATGTCTTACAATGCACAGGATAGATCCCCTTCCCCCACCCCTCCACCAAAGACTACCCAGTCCATAATGTCAGTGGTATCAAGGTTGAGAAACTGGGTCAGATCAAGAAACAAAAATAGCTTGTAAAATTTACATAGACTTTATCTTGTTGTATCAGGCTTAGATTGTGTCAAAGCTTCTATCTGCTAAGTGTGTGTTGAATCAAACTTTCAAATAATCCTGAAAAAGAAGTTGTGTATCATTAAATTTCACTAATTTAGAAGAACTTGAGGAAAAGACATTTCATCATATGAACATAATGTTCATTATTTAATGAAAGATACAAAATTTCACATGGTATCTAATGAAATCATGCTCACAAAGTAAATTTTTAAAAAGTGGCTTTTTGGTGGAAATCATGTGATTGCCCTATGTTTGTACTTATAGAAATTATACAAAAAGTACTTTTTAAATTATGTATTATAACCTTAACACCTCTCCCTCACGTTATAATCTCCACTAAGACTTACAATCATTGTATTCCAAAGCACGCATTTCAAGCTAGTGATGTCTAAATTAACAAATGATTTCATGATGAACTCATTAATCATGTAATTCTCACATTGAAGTTTTTTGTTTTTGTTTTTGTTTTGTTTGTCTTGGGGCTTGAACTCTGGACCTGGGCACTATCGCTCAGCACTTCAGCTCAAGGCTAGCACTCTTCCATTTGTGCCACAGTGCCACTTCCAGCTTTTTCTGTTTATATGGTGCTGAGGAATCGAACCCAGGGCCTCATGCATGCAAGGCCAAGCACTTTACCATTGAGCCACCTTTCCAGCTCCATATTGAACTTTTCATATTAGAGATTTCAAAGAGCAGGAGATTTCAAGGAAGATTTCAAAGTACTGGGGAGCTCTAAGCTAGACACTAGAAACGTGAACATTTGGTTTGTGGATATCTGTGACCCCTAGGAGTCTGTTGAAAATCTATAAAAGTTTCCCTGCTCTGTAACAGAAGTTGTGAAACCACTGGCAGTGATAGAGACACTGGTAGGGAAAGAATAAAACAATGTATTACAACCAGGAATGTTTCCAATTTCAAATCCCTAAGTCCTAAGGAAAACTTGAAATTAAAATGATAACACATTCAGGTAAACACAATAAACTTGACAGAGGGCTTTTGAATTCCTCTTAGAGAGCCTGTTACAAAGAGATATAATTGTGGCAGTTTGAATGGAAAACGGAATTAAACATAGGCATGAGTATTCCTAACAAAGTTAGATGAAATGAAGTTGGTTGTATCCTGGTTAAGAAGGTCATCCCAGTGATTAGAAAGAGAAGACTGAGATTTAAAAACAACAGCTGATATGTCGGGCTCCATCTCTGATGACTGTTGTTCAAAGAATTCATCCACTTCAAATATGATGAGATTTCTTTATACCAGTACCTGAAATAATGAAATTGATATGGATACGTATTATACTGATAGCACGTTTGCAATGACAAAATAATTTGTTCAGTGGATATTTATGAGAAGCATCTTGGTGCGGAGGATTGGTTGGGGGCAATGAGGACTGGATAAAAAGGAGGCATCAGACATCCAGAATGATCTTCAGTGCTAACACTTACCATTATATGGCCTGGGACCCTCACATGCACTTATGAGGACCAGTTTTCACATGTGAAAGTGGAATGATGGTGTTCATCAACACTGAATTCCAGTGATGGAGAAAACGCTCAGGTTCTCAGATCAGCATGACTAAGGACAGTTCACGTTGAGGAGATGACAGATGGTAAGCATGAGCTTCATGTTGGAGGTGAAGCAAATCCAACCTGAGACTCGTATCCTCATTCAACCCAATTTTCAATCCAGATTAGGGACACTTCTGATTATTGCACTCATGGGAATGACATGCTCACTTCAATCTATGCTGGACCTTAGCAGAGTAGCTGGTGGAGGAATTCAACTGTGAATAACTCATATGGATTGTTTACCTGTATTCTACAAGGCACACCTTTGAGAACAAGGGCTACTAATGTTCTCTCTCTCTCTCTCTCTCTCTCTCTCTCTCTCTCTCTCTCTCTCTCTCTCTCTCTCTCTCTCTCTCTCTCTCTCTCTCTCTCTCTCTCTCTCTCTCTCTCTCTCTCTCTCTCTCTCTCTCTCTCTCTCTCTCTCTCTCTTGTTCTTTCTCTCTCTCTCTCTCTGTGAAAACTAAGTTCCCCTTAATTTGCCTCACAAATGAACTAAAAGATAAAGACTTGACATCCCTGGATCCACATTACATCTGTCTCCTTTATTTCAAACCTCCCTTTTGAAATCACCTTGGGTTCTAGGAAAGACAGGACTGGTCATTAATGTCTATATGACAAGGGACTGAAACTTTTTCCCAGAGAGGATCAGAAGAACCTAGGGTTCAAACTATGCCACAATTACTTATGTTGTAGCTGCACCCTGGAGCAGGAGAACTCACCTCATGGGAACCAGATTGCACCCCTTGAGTGATGACAGCATTACCTTCTGGAACCCTCTACAGAGCCAGAACTGGTTCATCATTCACCAGGCCACACTTGGCCTTAACCATTTCATAATTATGCCTCCTTGATCTTTTATAAACCTAAAGCCTATGAAATAACCTGAAAATGAGCTGAAATGCTTACTTTGCCCATTCTTGTGGCATACCCATATCACATAATAAACATCCTTTATGTGCTCTTCACTACTATTTACCCCCTAACTTGTTATATTTAGGGGGTAGCCAGACCTGACATGTTGGAAAGCAGGGCGTCGGGCTCAGAACTCTGGTTACAATAATGGTTGTATGGTGCTATGAGATGAAATTGTTCTTGATTAGAAAGTCTTACCTAATCATGATTTCATGATTACCCTCCATTTGAAAACACTCATATTTATAGACACCCCCTCCAACTAGGAAAATGTATTTGCCTCATATATTGGTCACTATCTGTACAGACATCTATTGCAATTATTTGCATGATTTTATAACCTTCCTATGATTACCTACATTTTTGCAAATGAATAAATTTACATTCAGGCAGATAAATTAATCTGAGCGAGTCTCCCCCAAAATATGACATAAAGGAACTCAGTTTCAGCTCTAGCTTTGCTGAGATCCTTATTTGAATTTGCCTGTCATTCTTTTCCTGGGGCTATGTGGCCTTATTTAAAACTAGAAAAGCACAGCGTGCCCAGTGTGGACGCCAGGCCTGCCATGGTTTCTAATGATGAATTATGGCTGCTGTTGCCTTGTAACCCCAGCTTCTCAGAACAGGAGCTTGGCAACCACCTGGCTGGAGTGATTTATTGACATGTATCAGCTCTTGTTTTGATGTGCTGGAGTGTCTGGCTAGTATACCTAGGGGTAGATAGACCGCAGAGAAACACTGCCATGGAAACCTCCCAAGGTGTTGTTTATGTCCTGTAGTTGCTGCCCCGGCCCCCCTGAGAGCCCTTCCTCCCACTGAAGTGCGCTGGGGTAGGGATATTGGAGACAGGGATAGAGAGGATGAACAGTTACCTATCACCACAGTGGCAGAGTGCTGATAAACAGCAGGTTTCCTGAGAAAGAAGGATCTAGAATGGCAGCGTTGCATCCCTCTGTGGGTGCTAGTGAGGCTGAGTAAAAAATGCTAACTTTTTTCAAAGGGCCTATAAATAATTTACAACCCATCTCAGGAATTTTCCCCCAAACACTTCCTTCAAACATTGAGCTCTTCAGGTGGTAACCAAGTTTTATTGCAAACATATTCTAATTATTATTATCATTATTTGTGTGTGTGTGTTGCTGAGAATATATTCTAATTCTTGAAACCATGCTATCGTAATAGGCTCTTGAGTTGGAATTAGATAATGACACGGCTCATCTATCTTCAATGATGGTGGACATTCTGTGGACTTATTTTTGCATTTGAATCCCTTCTGAAGAGCAGTTTGTCATTCTTCGAATATAATTCTTCACCAAAGAACCTCTATTTTCAGCTGTACTTAATTAAAATTTAAGACTAGTTCTCATCCACAGTGAAGCTCAACCAAATTTTGCAGAGAAAAAGCAAAAGAAAAACATCAAATGGTAACATGTTGAGAAATATCACCAAACAACTGAATTTACATACATGTTCTCACATAAAAGCAAGATGTATCTCACAAGGCCTTTTTGATGATGATGTAAAATGCAAATGTATAAAATTTTCATCTCTAGGAACCTAGAGCATGCAAGTAGGAAAAATAAACTACGTGTCACACAACTAGATAGGTAAGATTCTACAGCAGACCGAAGAGTGGATGTCTAACAATGTAGGCATTTGCTGCTCATCTTTGCCAGCTTTTAAAAAGAGAAGTCAGAAAAAGAAAAACAAGTGGTGAAAATTTGCATCTTTAAGTAACTTTAGCTAGTATGAAGTAATGGGGACTGGATAGGAGGCCCAAGTAGTAGAGTATCAGGTCTTGAGTTCAAACACCAGAACATCTGCTCTCTATGCACACACACACACACACACACACAAAGTAATTTCTTATCTAGGAGATAAGAAATAGTCAGATATTCAAAATCATGTCACGCAAATGTTACTTGAAGCCTCACATTGATATCCTTAAAAATTTAATACGATGTCTGACACTTCATAAGAGCATAATAAAGACCGTTTTCATTTGAGAAATGGTTTCCAGTTTTGTTGCTGTTGTTGTTTCTTATTTGTGGAGGGCAATCTCAGGCTCAAACAGCTGAACTGAGATGCAATAGGCGGAACTTAATTACTGTCTCCTCTTTCTGGGCCTCAACTTGTCTTCAGTGCCTAGAAGGAACATTTACTAACAGCTTAGATCTCTGTGTTCTGACATGACTTTTAAAAACACTTTATTTGTTTTGTTTTGACCACCGTTGTACAGTACATACCTGTCTTATATCCAGAGCACTGTGGATAAACATTTCAAGCATCTTATGCATTTATCTGGTGATTTCTTCATTTTTAAAAGTGGGTTCACATTTTTAAAAATTCTCCATGAAACAGAAGAGGGAGTAGGCTATGGGTCACAATGAGCTCTTATTATAAATTTTATGAATAACTAGAGGAGAGGAACTTGAAGTCCCTAAACACAAGTAATGAAAAAGAAATGGAACTGTTAATGATTCTGATTGCTTTCCACAATACATTCCCTGCATGTTGTGTGCATATATTGAAACATTGCAGCATACACTATAATTAGCTACTGTTATTATGTTAATCAGATTTTTAAAATGTTCAGGGAGAAAGAATCATGATACACTGTACACATATATTAGATGATCATGTAATATCCCATACATTTGCTCCCTTAAAGTAGTAGTCTTAAAGAAACTTCCATTAAAAAGAAAAGGAAAAACCTAGAGGGCCATCATGAATTTATTTTGCTTTTAGGATGAGTTGTTTGCTTGTGACAGCTGCGATGTCTGAATTCCTTTGTGTGACACCCTTTTTTCATCATCAGAGAAAATAAGTATCCAAAGACTATGGTGTCATGGCCTTGTTACTTTCAGGATAAAGAGATTTCAAATGACAAAAGCCCCTTCTCATTCTTATGGCTTACGAATCAAGAACCACGCAGGTAGTATTTTATGTTTTTGCCTCTTTGTTTTCTATGTCCTAATGTGTCCACATTCCAGTAAGGCAAACCAAGGAACAAATCAAAATCAGTTACACCTTATAAACCAAAGGCCCAGAAAGTAGAACAAGCGGAGATAATGGAAAGGTGAGCTCTTCACCCCAGAAGTTGAACTAGGGCAGGTAAAAGTGATCTTGGAATTAGAATGTGATCATTGAGGGAAAAAAAATGAGCCTGTGGCCCAGGAAGTAGAGTAAGGTCAGCACAACAAAGAAAAAGATAAATTAATTACAAAGTAGCTCTTGGAAGTCAGAAATGATATGTTCTTTCCTTCTCTGTCTGTCTTCATGCCAGGCAAAGGCCAGTTACACCGGGGATAATTTGAAGAGGAGTGTGAATTATTTGTTTCAAATCAAACAGTGTAGTTTCTCCTTCTTTACAGTTACTAGACTTTAGGAATTCCCATAAATGCTCCTCACCACAGTTTTCTGCCTATAAAATGGGGACCGTAGTATTGTCTGCCTCACAAATGGTTATAAAAATTACATTACACCTGTGAGTGTTTATGGTGATGCCTGATACATAATAAACATTCAATAAATTCCTGCAATCATTATCACTCTTAATTCTTTATTGTAAAGGTACTGTACAGAGGGGTTACAGTTACTTGAGCAAGGTTATGAGTCCATTTCCTATCGAGCATTGTTACACCCTCCTTTATTTTTCCCCTAACCTCCCTTCACTTTTAATTCTTATTTCATATGTCTCAGTAGCCTCCATCCTTAATGAACATATGCCTCACCTACTGGTGTGTCTCTCACTTATCTTCTGGATTTTCGTTACACAGATGCATGTTCTAGTTATTAATTAGGTCTCAGTGTGGGGAGGGAGAGTCCTTGGTGAGACAAGCTCTCTCGCACTATAAAATAATATTAAAATCGCATCTGCTAATTCAGTAGCACAGAAGCCCACAGTCCCAAGGCACTCTCTCAGATAGAATCTATGATAAATAAATGGATAGCAAATTAGGTGTGTACTTCTTGATTAAGGGAGCAAGGAAGATTGTGAGGAACACTGGTTTTGTTCCGTAAAACACAATGTCATACAAAGTATAGCTATAAATCAGAAGGTTGAGGATTTGGCCCCCCATGTTCACTGGGGGGAAGAGAGTCTCTTCTCCTTTTTTTTGAGTATCATTTTTCAATTGAGGGGAAATTTCCTCTGCTGTATGAACATAAGTTGATGGAAGTCAAGTTGACCAGGTTTGAGGTTCTTAAAAAGACGAACTTGGACAAGTGTTGTATAAGTATTACCAAATAAGTCGGTAGGTAGGTAGGTAGGTAGGTAGGTAGGTAGGTAGGTAGGTAGGTAGGTAGATAGATAGATAGATAGATAGATAATAGGTAGATAGATAGATAATAGGTAAGTAAATAGATAGACAGACAGACAAATAGACAGACAGATAAATTCCATAAAGGATTTCTTTCTTTCTCCAAATCTTTCTCCAAAGGCATCATCTTCTCTGTGCAATCTTTACTTCAGTTATTTCCTTCTTGGTTTTCATTTGATGTGTACTTTAAAAATACGTATTGTTCCATTATAAGGTATCATTATTGATCCCTGGCCAACCAAAAGTCTATGTCCCTGTATCGATTGTGTCTGGCCTGATGGCCATTGATTTGTTGGTTTCTTCACTACATTGTTATCAAAGCAGGATACAACACCCCGTGTGTGCATCTAGCTCCCACCTCCAACTTCTACATTTCATATAACACATCTTGGGGAATGTCTGCAGAAATAATAACCATTAGTCCTGTGCCTGTTGGGCTCTGAAATTTCAAAAGCTCTTCCCCATGCATTTTGTTGTTTGTGTTCACAAAAATACCTGGAAATCCAGGAGGCTACTATCAACCTTACGGGGAAAAGATAAGCCTGAGAGAACATAACCAATTTATAGAAGGTCTCTAAGTGACTATGTGGGGATTTGAACTCAAGGATACATGACTCTGGGTCTTTGCCTTATCCTTCATTCACAGACACAAATGCATCTTTTCTAACAGCAATCTGTTTACCAAATGAGTGCTCAGAGGCACAACTAGAGTTCTGAAATGCTGTCATTTTTAATCCTTGTGGCTTCTGGAAATGTTCTGGTTCTTTTTTTTTAAATATATATTTCATGTTCTGGTTCTTTGTCTCATCAAAACTGTCCTGACAAAGCCACAGAAGAATGTATATTCTTTTGGAGTTTCGAGTTTGTCGGACCAAAAAAATCACCCACAGGTCACTGGGGTCACTGGTCTTTGGCAGGATGGCATCAGGAGTTGAGGATTTAGAGACTTACGTTTGGATTTGGATCCTGCTGGATTCTCCTTGTATTATCATGAAAAATATCTCCCAAGTCAAAATTCTTCTTGTGGAAAATGAGAGCAATCACAGTTTCTGACTTTCATGGATAGCATAAAGAATGAAAATAAGTTTTCTATATACTGCTTAGCAAAGAATTTTCTTTCATAACCACTTAAATAAATGATAGCCATTGTTTGTGTTACATTAATTTTATCTTTGCTATTGGAATGTAATAATAGAAGGAAATAAGCCTATGTGAAAATCCTCCAAACATATTTTGTTCCAGGGGTCTTAGGGCATGTTGGTTTCTTAGTCTCAAAGATGATGAATAGAGAACAGGATGAACTGTAAATATTTGCATTCATAGCCTCAGTATCTGTTTCACCTAAGGCAAAGGTTGACTATAATGCCACATTTCTTCCAACAATGAATTCAGTTCAGCAAGTGTTATTAGAGTTCCTGCTTTGTGCCAGGTGCTATGCTAGGCACTGGGATGAAAGATGGTTGACATTCTTAAGCTTAAGAATGGAAGGGAATGATAGACAAGAGACTCCTTTAGACTATGCTGCAAAGGATTTGATGTCTCCATAGCCAGAGTCTCATGGATTTATTTCTTAGCCGGAAATCTCTAGAAGAGCCATTTAATTATATCTGGCTCTGAGAAGGCAGTCATGCTTCTAGGAGGCTTTCTAGAACCACTCCATGGGATACTACTGAGAGAATCCTGGACTTTCTCTTGTAGGTTGGAGGTCACAAAAGAGCAGACCTTGAGACAAATACAACTGCTGATAGAGATAGTTGATGATCTCCAAAATCTTTTACAAATGAATGCACATAAATGTAAGGAATTAAATCACTTACAAATCTCGAAGACCAGGTTTTGAAGAAGTAACTAACCCAGAGTTTGACACAGTATTAACTAGCGCAGGTTAAAGCCTAGCAGCCTCCAGGACACTGGACACCTGAAGATTCGTCTTAGTTCCCACCATTGCCTCTGATGACACATGGACTTCCACACTCATTTCCATTCTTCAGTTTATACTGCAGTCATTAGAGATTGCATTGTACTTATTTTACCCAGGCCCTAGCAATCATAAAACTTCTCCTATCAGAAAATATTAGCAGCACCTAGCCTATATTTAATCGTGTTTGAAACTTCATCCTCTCCTCTACTTCTGCTATTCTTCTTCAACTCACCACCTCCCCTATTTGGATGATGATAACAACCTTCTCTCTAGTATGTCTCTTTCTGCCCTTGTCCTCATGAACAAAAAGCAGAGCTATTAAAAAACAAGTCAGCTCATGTTATTCTGTTCAAAATCAGCTTTTGTTGCTCTGCTCAAAATTCTTTACCAGGTTTGCATCTCATTCAATGCTAAAGCCAACATTTATACATGTGTAGAGCCTACCTGACCAGGCTTTAGATTACCTTCCTGACTTCCTCTCTACTATTCCCTCACCATTCAATTTGACCATGCACACCAGTCTCCATGCTGTTTCTTAAATAAACAAGTACTATATTGCCACAGGATCATTACATTTACTATTCTGCCTGCTACACTTGCTCTTCTTTTATATACCCACTTTCTCATTTCCTCATGTAATTTGGGTTGTCACTAAATATTTCCTTCTTAGTAAGATCTTGTTTACCAGTGTTAATTTATAAAGGTAACTTCCCCTCTGCTAACTCCAATTTCTCTGTGTCACTTATCTCTGAAATATTGAACATGATCTAAATTATGTCTCTATTTTTCTTTCATAATTTTCCCTAAAGCAGGGTTTTTTCTCTCTTGTCTCTGTTGAATGATGACATGAAGTAGACATAGATATTTGTAGAATTAGCTAAGAAGTTCTGGAATGGCAAGTAAAATGGCAAGTAGAAAAATCAGAAGTTTCATAAAAGTCAGAACAGAATTGACAGCTGTAGAAGACAGAGAAAGGATGTCTAACAAGTACTTAATCACACAGAACAAAACATCAAAATAACTGCTGCATAGGCAACGAAGATAAGCCTTTTAAAAAGTCCTCACAGGAAATGAGGTTAGGAAGACCACACTGTGGAAACAGTGGGAAAAGAACTTACAGTAACAAGTACCACAACAGTCACCATGTGAATGTAACATGTTGTTTTGTTAAGGAAACAACTCCCCAAACTTCCCCAACAAAGAGCTCTGTGTGTGTTTGGCTCAAATGTCTTAGTTACAACAAATATCCTAATGAATCCATGCAACTATGTGGCTGACAAAGAAGAATGTTTTATCATCCTATATATATATTCACAAATGTCCCAGTTATTTGGGGTATGAAAATTCATCTTTGGGTATGCAATGGCTTAGGTATATTTATGCCAACCACACATGTTTACTGAGAGAAGAAAACTATTACCCAACAAAGCCAGATTTTAAAGGATAAATCAAGACAGGACAAGCAACATTAACATTCTAAAATTCTTTGTCTTTATCATTGGAAGCCAGGGCTGGAAGAGGAGGGAGGGATAACACAAAGGACTTATAAAACATCTAGGCATAAATCCCAGCCCAGTCAGTAATTAACTGTGACTTTATGCAAACCACTCAAGCCCTTTGAGTCTTGATTTCTTTATTGACAAAATGAAGATAATGCTATCTAGATCTCCCAGGTTGGTTGAACAGATAAAACGAGATAATGCCTGTGATTGGAATTTGTAAATTACTCTAAAAATGTCAGTACTTTTTATTACTCCTTGAGGACCAACGCATTTACCAGTTGAATCATCCTATCAGCTTCTACTTTTCTTCCCAGCAGCTGTTCGTTTCTAAGGGCAACAGAGTTGTCCTGGAACAATGAAGAAAGCCCAGTGCATAAAGAAAACATAACCACTGCCTTGCAGGCCACAGACACCATGGTCCAGATTCAGCATGAGTTCCTTCCACAGAATCCTATGAAGCCAGACCACATCCTTAAGTATTCCTGATCTCTTGCATTATGAACCAGTCAGGTTAATCTCTGGCTAGAATCTCTAGCAACTGCCTAGAGCATGCTCATTTCTTCTGTGGGATTTGTCTTCTTGCAGACACCTGGTTCAAACTTGCAGTGGTCTTGGGTCTGGTCTTCCTGGTCTTTGTCCAAATCTCTTTCTTTCTTGCATGACACCTTCCTCTCATCTCCAGGCATTCCTTACTTTTGGTGAGGCCTTGTTAAACTTTCACTGTGAGCCATGCAAGGACACTAAACTCAGTTTAGGCAATTTTTTTTACTGTCCTGAATCATCAATTTTGGAATTGTGTTAGTTACACTTTCCATATTGATTTTGGAATTCCAACTAAAATATCCAGCTGATGCCTACTAAAGAAATACGTGTTTGCTGATCAGAGTGGTATCTATGGCAGAGCATCAAAATGGAAAAAGGAGTAAAATTATTTGTACCTTATTATCTACATTAAGAAAATATGTTAGAACAAAGATGAGTACTATGCTTCATGTGGAGAGTGGCTGTGTCAAGATGAGACTATTATTTCAGAAATTGGTCTAATAGTGCTACAGTTCATTGAGATAATCCAAAACAGTTAAATACTTGAGAACTTTCACATGGCAAAAATCTACCCTTCAGAATTCACAGGACAGGTAAAAAGTTAAGTGGTATAACATTTATAAAATTATCATTGCTTACCAAAAACATTCAAACTTTAAAAAAAAAGCAGAATATTACTTTTATCAAATACAGTATGATTCTCTGAAACACACTTTGGAAACAAAACTTACTAAAATTTTACCAATAGACATACATTATATTAAGATTTTATTTTATTAAATATGAATTAAAATATAAATTAAAAGATTTTTGTTTTACTCTGTCTCTATGGCTATCACCGAAGGAACATGCCCTCTTTTGAACAATGTAGAATTTTATTTAAAATTAGACTTTCTTTTTATTCCATTTTTTTATTTCTATCCCCCAAAGGTTTGTGTTGGTCAGCATTAATCCATTTCTTTACAAGTGAATGCATGCACACACATGCATGTATATGTATTCATATGCATATAGATACATGTGTACATATGTGTACATATATGAACATGTATTAGGGCTTGTTATTTATTTCTCAAATAAATTATTTCTAAACACAGAATAATACTTATACATGCTTCTGAAAATTTCTTATTCTCCTCTAACAAAATACTGTAGTTATCTCTCAAAGTCTGTCAGGGTAATTTTGCCAAGAACCTATCAGTGTACTCAGTCATTACCCCAATGAGGGATGTTTTATTTCCTTTCATTTTGGATTCTAACAATAACAAGGTTAAAGCTTACATGGATTTTTATTTAGAAGGAAATCAGTTTTCATGGTAGGTATTTTGGTACTTACTGTTCTTAAATAAAAGAGTTTGTATTTATCTTTGAGGGGACTGATGAAGGAAAACTGCTCACATCATCACATCAAGGAAGCCATCAGGGACACAAAGAGAGAAAGACATAGACAGAGACAGCAGGGGACAAGATACACCCTTCAAGTATGTGCCCTATTTCCTCCACTAGGCCTGACTTCTTAGTATTTTCTCCAATCTGAACTCCTCAAAGCCCATTGAGGTGTTAGTGTCCTCATAATCCAATCACCTTTTAATAGTGCCATGAGTTGGATAACTAAGTCATATATATATATATATATATATATATATAATATATATGTGTGTGTGTGTGTGTGTGTGTGTGTGTGTGTGTGTGTGTGTGTGTGTGTGTGTGTATCTTGAGAAGGGGCCCATCATATGATAACCATCATTTTTCCCTTCTTCCAACAGCTCATATTTATCTCATAATATGAACTGCATTTAGGCCATTGCTGAGAGTTTCCAAAGTCTTAACAATTTCAACATTGCTCAAAAGTCTAAGCCCAAAGTCTGCTAAAGCTCAAGGTAGCCTCTAAGCTTTGAGCTTCTGTGAAATCAAAAGTTACTTCTAAGATATGATAGCACAGGATAAACATATTATTTCAAAAGAAAAAAAAGAAAACTTGCGAAGAAGACTCAGATCAGTGTAAGATGGACACCCAACGGGTCAAACGTTAAATCCTTATAGCTCTATAGTGGGCTTCTGGGGTACACAGCAGCATAACCTGAGCTTCACAGGACTTTATCAGTCCTATCCTTTAGCCCCTTTCTGGCATCCTAGGAAACATCAAGCCTTTCAGAGATTGAAAGCAACCTCGACATTTCATTCACTAATTTTTCCTACTCAACGTACAAACATTTTTAAATTAGTTTTTGCTTTTGTTCCCAATTCTCACTAATTCCGGATAAAAGCAGCCTGCAGAACCCATGCCACAGCCTGAGTGCTATGCTCTGTTAAAACTTCCTCTACCAAAGAAACAAATTCACCATCATTAAACAACCCACACAAAGTCACAGGGCATGGGAAAAATGTACACATGTTCTTTAACATAACACAAATGGCCACTAACTAGTCCAATTCCCAATAGAATCCTTATTTTCATATGATACCTCTCAAGCACAGGTTTGTTGTTCACTTTGTTATCAGTCTTCTGGTCTTCCAGGTTTTAACCAGAATTACCCATTACAGTCCAGTTACAGCACTGTAGGCTTTCTGTAATTCACTTCTCCAGGCTTTTTCAAGCTCTTTGTTTTAATCACTGTAAGTACCTGATATAAACGATTTAGGAAAGGAAAGTTTTTCTTTGGCTCACCACTTCAGGGTGTCTCAATACCTGGTCAGAGATCTTCATTGTTTTTAGGTCTATGGTTCTAACACTAGAAGGCAAAATCTGAAGCCACTGAAACAACAGAAATAAGATACCAAATTACATTTACGAAGAAGAAAGGCAAACATCGTTTATTAAAACTTTAGCCAAGTTTAATTTGAGCTACATAACCATGATTGAAAGGGGTCAGGCTGCTGTATACTGAACACATAAGCCCTGTGGAATAACCTATCTACAAACCATATCTGTGACTCTAACATGGAATCCTAATATGTCTTTTCTTTTCTTAATAGCATTTTAGAATACATATGTAGTCATAAAATATGTAATTACTTATTTTCCTTATTATTGTTTGTTTAGAACCTGAAGAAATTGTATCCTTTGAGAGGTATTTCTCACAGTTTGATTTTCATTCTGCCTTATAGTATTCCTGTATGAGAATTACTTTATTTATTTATTTATCATGTGTTCTTTCCCCAGTGTAAATTTGGGCTTCTACTTTTTCATTTATTCCCATTAATACCAGTAATTCCATAAAAATGCCACAAATATCATTTAATATATATGCTCAAAGCTCTATACATCTTCATGCTGAGGGTTGAGAATGCTGTTTTAGAATGCATAAAATTGCCTCTTTATAATTTTATTTAACTAATTGAATGTTTTGTAAATTAATGTGTTATTTAGTGACATTTACTAGTTATTTCTCAATAAACTTGTCTAGTTAATTGACCTTCTGTATCTGTGAGTTCTACATCCTTAAATTTAGCCAACAGTGTATCCAAAATGTATCTGTACTGAATATGCCTATACTTTTTCCCTAATCATTTCCCCCTTAGTCATGGTAGTGTAATTGTTATTTACAATGAAACTTACTTTATATTGTTATAGAACTAATTGTATATTATAGTTATATAGTTAATCCAGAGATGATTTAAAGTATATGGAAGGATGAATGCAAGTTATATACAAACACTCACTATGCCATTTTATGTAGGGGACTTAAGGACCAATAGGGTACTTTTTTGTCAGTTGTGGGCTTGAACTTTGGGCCTGGGTGCTATCCCTGAGCTCTTCAGCTCAAGGCTAGTGCTCTACCACTTGAGCCACAGCGCCACTTCTGTTTTTTTCTGCTAAGTGGTGCTGAGGAATAGAAACCAGGGCCTCATGCATTCAAGGCAAACACTCTACTACTGAGTCACTTTCCCAGCCTGTTTTGTTTTTCTGTTTTTGTTTTTGTTTTGTCAGTCGTAGGTATTGAACTCTGGACCTGGGCACTGAGCCTCAGCTCTTCAGCTCAAGGCTAGCACTCTACCACTTGAGCCACAGTGCCACTTCCAGTTTTCTGAGTGGTTTATTGGAGATAAGAGTTTCATGGACTTTCCTGCGCAGGCTGGCTTTGAGCTGTGGTACTCAGATCTCAGTCTCTTGAGCAGCTAGGATTATAGGTATGAGCCTCTGGCACCCGGCTCCAACAGTTTTGTATCTATAAAACATCCTGGAACCAGTCACCCAAGGACCCCTAGAGGGAACTCTGGTTAGTATTGTTAGGTTTCAAAAACATCTAAAAATGGTGTGAGTTTCAACTAGAATGTCACTGTTATCTCATTTAAATTTTCACCTCACTAATGAAAATGAGATCTAACAGAACCTCCATTTATGTCTCTTGGACTTACGTTTCCTCTTTTAGGGAACATACATCCAGAGTTTGTTAATTTAACTGGGAAATATTGGCCCTATTTTGCCTACTCATAGTCTAGAGAACTCTTGGTCATTTGTACCTGTGGAAAATTACTTCCTTTCCTGAGTTTTCAGTAGGCAGAAACTCCATTGACCCCATGTTTTCCAGAAGGATGTGTTTCATGGGGTATGGGACTAAAAAGGGCCAGGTAAAGTTGATTAAGATGGGCAGTGGAGTTTGTGACAACTATGAATACTTAATTTTAACACAGACTTACCGACCTTTGTATTCATGGTTAGTAACTCATTATACTTGAAAATGCTTTCTTTTCATAAATCAGAAAAACATTCAAACATCTTATTGTGGGCGTTGAAAGCTTGCCATTCCTCTTCAACTATCTGTAGGCTTTAATCAACAATTATAATGTAATGGATGTCAACAGTTTAGGAAGGTATTATGTAGGCATATGAAATGTACAATTCAATGAAGTGTGTCAATTATGGAGCACTCTATTATCTCCACCATGGCCAAGATTTACAGTAATTTTATCATGTGATAGCAGTTTCCGTGTATCACGTAGAGGATGATCTCCTTCCTTTATTCCCAACCCACCCCTGAAAAACACTCAGCTAATTTTGTTTGTTCATTTTACTGCTTTAAGAATCTAATTTCAGTGGAATTTAGCAATATAAAGTTTTTTTTAAAATATTGATCCTTGATAATTTGTTACTTATTGACCCTAATGGTATTTCATAGTATGATGTGTCAGATTTGCTTGTTGATTTATTGAAATCAAACAGGAATTTGTGCGTGCAAGATTTATGGTTTCATATAAGAACTTGGGCAGACATACTTTTTTATTTCTCTTGGATAAATATCTAGAAGTGGAAATTCTGGCCTTTATGGATACTTAGTGAAGATTTGACCTTTTAACATAATGAAATGCTGTCTTAAAAGGTAGCTCTCTGCCTTATTTTTTTTACCAGCAATATATGCTTTCTTTAGGTTTTTAAGAAATATTTTCTCACTCAATCTCAAAAAGATTTCTTTTATGTTTTTTGTATACATTTATAATTCAGACTCTTGCATTTAGGTATCTGATCCAGTTTCAATTACTTTATTTGTGTGGTATGAAGGGATTGTCGTGTGTGTGTGTGTGTGTGTGTGTGTGTGTGTGTGTGTGTGTGTGTGTACTTTATTGAGATCACCATTTAATTTTATTTTTTTATTTCATCACTATTTGTAGAAACATGCATTTCCTGTAATGTAAATACCTTGGCACATTTGTTGAAAATCAATTTGATATACAAGTGTAGATCAGGTTTTAAACATTCTATTCTTTCCATTGATTTATGGGTCTATCTATGTCAATATCTTTCTGCCTGACAATTGTGGTTTTTATTGCCTTGAAATCAGGTTGCATGTGGTCATAACTTGTTTCCAAAATTATTTACCTTTTATGATAGTCTGAATAATTGCATTCTTCCCAAACCATATTTTTACAACCTAACCACCAGCTTGAGGGTTATAGAAGGAAGAGATTTTGGGAAGGAATTGGGTCATGAAGGTAGAGCCCCTGTGAGTACACTGGTGTTTCTTATAAAGGAAGACCTAGGAACTGCTTGGTCCATCTACCATGTGTCCATACAGTGAGGAGCTGATGCTTCTATGAATCAGAAAGAGGCCATCATCAAACTCTGACTCTCCTGGCAACTTGACCTATCACTTCCCAGCTCTAGCACTTTCAGAATGGAGTTCTATAATTCGTAGGCACTCAATGTATGGTATTTTAACAGCCTGAAAAGACAAAGACATCTGGTCTATATACTTTGCGTTTTAGTAAAAATTTTCACATTAGCTTGCCAAGTTCTTCAAAAAATACTTTGGGAAATGTGATTAAAAGCGCTTTGGAATCTTTCATCCTCCTCTTTAAGTTTCGATTGACATGCAATTATTATATATACTGACAGGATTCACTGTGTTATTCCAATACATTTACCTCTTGTGTAATGATTGTATCAGGTAATTAGCATAATCCATCATCTTATTGCTGTATAAGGGAATTCCATCTAAGCATTGTCTTTTCCAATAGTTATTACTGAATTTGTTTATGTCCTTTAAATTTTCCTTTGCAGTATTTGGAAATGTTGAGTATACAAGTATTAGACATCTTTTATTAATATTTCTATTAAGTAATGCTAATGGTATAATAAAGATATTAAAGTATTTATTTTCTGATGGTATGTTGATAGGACAGAGAAATGTAATTAATTTTTGAATAGTGGCACTGATTCCTGTGATTTGTTCTTAATTTACTTATTACTCTAGTATCTTTTGTGTAGATGTTCATTGTTGCAGTCTGCAAACAATGATCATTTTGGTATTTCCTCTCTAATCTATGTGCATTTTCTCTTTCTTACATTGTATTGAGTTTACTGTGTCAAATAGAAGTGGTAAAAGTAGATGTTCCTGCCTTGTTCCTTTAAAGTAGTAAGTTAAATAAGGTGATAAGCACAATGACTTTTGTGCTTTCAAAACAGCTCTTGTTAATGAAGATGAAGCAGCTTTCACCTAGTTTACTTACTCTTATGAAATGGCTTGGAATATGTTTTTCTTAAAATCACACCATTGATATGTTTTTTTCTTTATTCTGTTAGTATGTGAAGTACATGCAATGGTTTTAGATATTTAACCAAGTTTGAATTATTTTGAAAGAATCTACTGATTCTTTCAACAATTTGTTGTCTATGTATGACTGGATTTTATTTGCTTAATTTTAAGGATTTTTATATTATGTCCTTGAAGGATGATAATGTATAGTTTCCTTTTAAGGGTCTTTAATTTTGTTATCAGAATAATATGGCCTCAGACAATGAGTTACAAGTGTCTCTTCCTCCTTTATTTTCTGAGTTGGTTTAATTGCTGCTATTTCTTCTCTGAATGTTTGAGGGAAATCATCAGTGAAGGCTTTTATTCCTGAATAAAATAGGAAGCTGTGAATCCACATAGCCTCCAATAAGCAAATGAGTACACTGAATGTGTAGAAATGAGGTATTCATGTAGCCCTAATTACTCCTCTGAAACCATATATTAATTATAAATGAGAAGCAGTGACTTCACAATGAAGCATTGAAAATTTTCTATGAAGAAAGGTTTAAAATTTCAAACTTTATTCAATTTGGAAAGGTTTCTTCTCATTTCAATTTTGTCAGCACGTTTCCTTAATGAAGATCTTTTTTTTATTGTGAAAATGCTGTACAGAGGAGTTACAATTACATGGGCAAGATAATGAGTACATAATCAAGATCTTTTAGTGGTAGGCACATTTCTATTCTCAGAATGTCTTCATCTTCATCCTTCAAATTGTTTATGTGAGTAAAAAATTTTAAGATATTGCCTTATCTCCTGATTTCCTGTTTTTAATAATAAAATACACTCAATCATTTTTCTCCTTTTAAATGAGCATCATGAATTGGAATGAATGTAACTTCCATTACTTATGGGAAATCTGCTATTTTTATTTCTTTCAAATATATATATATATATATATATTAGGTTACATAATACCATATACATCTTTAACATACTTCTTCATTACTGTTAATCTCTCATATTTCATGTTTTAAAATTTTTCAGGATAATTACACATTCATAGCCAAGTTGCAGGTAAAATGAACAACTTCATTATTACAGAATTGTCTGAGATTAAATTGTCAATAAATGCCAATTTTCACACATATATACCTGAGAAAGTTAAGTGCTGGAATATTGAGTTACAGTATTCTAGTCCCCAATGACAACTTTTAACTGAAGCAATCCCATTATTGGACCATTGACTTGGGCCTCTATGATGTCAGGCAGTATTTAATTACTTGGGAATTGACTTGTGAGTTTAATATACGGAAACATTCACTGTCCTGAAAATCCAAGGAGAGAAATGTTGCCAAAATGTGATTGAAATATTCTCCACTAATTAATGTCATGGTCACAAAAGAGTGAATATAATGTTCTATGTAAAATCCTGTGGACAATACCTTACACAAAACCAAGGAACCCAGTATCTGAAATCATCATCACCATCATTCCTTTTTGTAATGAGGCCTTTTAAATTGAGACTAGGAAGTGATTACAGAGTCATACAGTCAATACCTCTTCATCATCAAGTCTATTCTGTACTGATAAACAAGAAAAGTCATTCAGTTTCATGCACAACACACACACACACACACACACACACACACACACACACACACACACACACACACACACACACACACACACACACACAAAACACTTTCAATATGCTGGTACATTTTCTTTGGGGCTTAGTGGTAGTAGATGGTTAAGCTACGCTCTATTCCCCAAATACTTTATGATTTCAAATGGTGCCTACTTTTTCTTAATTGTTTCTCAGTGTATAAAATTGAATCTAAACATTAATTCCGGTATTTTCTCTGGAGGATCACCAATATAGCTAACTTTTCAGAAGCTCTAAGTGTTTGAGTCCAATGACCTACCCAATGACTCGGATTCAGAACGAGACCTGACTCTCTTTCCTGCCGGTCACATGCTACTCATTCCACTCCCGCTCCAGTCCACTTAGTATCCAGGAAAACAATCATGGGCTCTAAAGCAAAGGGTTCCTGGACTGCAGAAGTTTTCCTTGCATAATTGAATCCATTGGTCTAGGGCTTCATGGGAATCACTATAAGCCCTGAGACAGAAATAGACTGTCCCTAGGTTGAAATGTGTTACATTTAAAATTGCTATTGCTTTTCCCCAATGCACAATTAAGGAAGACAAAGACCTACTTTTGGAGATGCTGTTAAGGGAAATGAAGCAGGTGTCTCCTTTCTCTCATTTCTGCGGGTCAGTCTATTCCTCAAGTCTCCCTTTGTTGAGATGTCTATTGTGGTTCTTAATTGCTAGGGATGATTCCCTTGGTGGCAGCTGAGGACTGCTCTGCGTGATGGGGGAAATTCACAGGGCCAGGAAAGAGGACGTGTGCCATGCACCAGCTGATTCTCATATAGACGGCTCCTGTAGGCTCTGCAGCCACCCTGCCCTCCAGGCATTGTCATTCTAGTCATTCACTAAGTCATTATTTACTGCCCACTCAGAGACCTGACCAGGGGAGGCCGGAATCTGAATAAAACACACATTGTCTCTGTCATTACAGACCTTGCTCTCTCACAGAAGGGTCAGGGAGTAAATGAATAATTTAACAGAATTGTCACCACCAACCCCATTTTAAGGGTAAGGGACCCCAGGCTTGGAGGATGAAAGGACTTGCACGAGCCATTCACCTGTTAACCAGGACATCTTAAGGTCCAAAGCTGGCTGGCAGTCCAGCACACTGGGATGATATGTTTGGTGGTAATGCTTGGCTGTATGCTCCCACAATACATGCACAAGCAGGCCCTCAAGGGAAGATTTCCCTTTAGAACAAGAGAGCTAAGTAAGACTTTCCTTTGCAAAGGCAGGCCTAAGCCGTGGAACAGCACCCTGAGCTCCATTGTAGTGAAGGTGACAAAGTTTTTAAACCGAATTCCGCCAGGGGTCTTAAAAAAAAAAGATTATGATTTTCAACAGGTCATATTTTCAGAACAGTAAAGTTAGTCAGCAAGGACGATGAGTTCCCACACACATTCTGTGCTCCTTCCTGCCCCTTCCCAGCCTTCCCTACCACTGACAACTGACACAAAAGGAGAAAAGTTTGTTACGAGGTTGTACCATAGTGCATTAATGTGCCATTAGCACCAAGGTCACAGTAGGTTGTCCAATTCCAAGCTCAATGTTCAACACATAACAGCCAAGTCCTTGGGGGTAAAGGAGTCACAACCAAGGCTGATTATAAGGCTGGAGATGTTGTCTCTAGTTCTTATTTTGTTCACTATATTCAGTAAACCATATACAGACATTGGGTTTTTTGTCAGCTAGTGTTTTTTGTATCTATTAGCATCTATTTTCGACTTTTCTTTGTGATTTTCAAATTAGTTATGCGTGTTGTTTTGGGGTGTATCATTTAAGTTCCAAATCATTGTTAACTTTCCATATTTATTTCCATCATTTCATACCAGCATTTTAAGAATGACTCTTAGGAGATGTTTCCTTTCAGTTTTACTGAAGTTTAGTTTCTGGCCTAGGACGTGATGGCCTTTCTGTAGAGTGCCTCTCACACGCAGAGGAGTGTGTGGAGAAAGCCTCTCACACAGAACATGGTGGCATGTGCTGGAGTTGTCATCAGGGCAAAGCATATGGTTCAATTATTTCCCTTTCTTGATGATCTTCTCCCAGGCTGTTCTATCCATTACTGAAAATGGGAGGTCGATGTAGTATCACGTGCCTGCAGTCCCAGAACTCGAGAAGAGGAGGCAGGAGGATCATGGGTTCCAGGCCAGCCTGAGGTGTATGGACAAAGCCAGCGGTCCCTCAACCATCAAGTTCTGGAGATGAGTTCAGTGGTAGAGTCTTTGTCTACAGCGTCCAAGGCCTTGAGGTTGATACTCCGCATCATAAGAAGTACAAAACACCTGGGGTAGTAAATGTTGTTTAGAATGTTACTGCTGAACTGTTGATTTTACCTTCATTTCTGTCTGTTTTTGTTGTGTGTATTCCGGAACTCTCCTATGAAGTACAGCAACTGCTTTATTTATACTGTTTGGGGTTTCGTTTTTGTTTCCACAGGGTCTCATTATGTAGCCCAGATGGGCCTCAAATTCCTAAACCTCTCACTTTGGCCTCTTGAATGCTAAAGTTCTTGATGTTAGTAACAAGCCATACCTGGCTCTACCAGCAGGCATTTTGCAGTAAGCTTACGCAGTGTTTGGGTATGCCATCATATGTGTGTGGGAGGAGTGCGTGCACATATAGTATAAAATGTATTTTCTGGTTGTGAGTCACAAGGCACTGGAAAGCCATGACATTGTCAAGCCCGCATGCCATTCCTGTTTCCTTTGTGTCATTATCTGGATTAAAATTTTATCCCACCTTTGCTTGGATAACTGCCACTATTTTCACAGCCTCAGTTTAGATAATACTTTGGTTTATATGATACTTCTCTTAGAAGATGTGTGTGTGTGTGTGTGTGTGTGTGTGTGTGTGTGTGTGTGTGTGTGTGTGTGTTTGTGTGTGCGCGCTCATTCTGGGGCTTGAACTCAGGGCTTGTGCACTGTCCCTGAGCTTCTTTTGCTCGAGGATAACACTCTACCACTCGAGCCACCGTGCCACTTATGGCTTTTCTATAGTTTATTTAAGATAAGAGCTTCTCTGACTTTTCTGCTCAGGCTGGCTTTGAACCATGATCCTCAGATCTCAGCCTGCTGAGGAGCTAGGAGTACAGCTGTGAGCCACTCGTATCCAGCCAAGAGCTATTTCTTAATCAGATATGCTATGCTAAATAACTTCTGGCTGTGTGTCCCCATAGTGCTCCCTGGGCCTCCTCTGTGGCAAAGCTCCCCTCTGTGGCTGCCAGACTTTATTCATTGTTCACTCTACTGCAGCGAGCAGGTGCTTGCCAAATTGTCCATGTTTAAGTCTTCTTCACTAAATGTAAGTCTGAAGCAACCCCAGGAAGTAAGAAAGGGTACTTCCTGTGTTATCAAAGGCTGGCCTGTTTATGAGATGTATTGCAACAGACCTAGGCTAAATGCTTCCTATCTATAATTTCAGCAAACACTACAGCCACCTGTTATCAGTGGGGCACTGATTCTTTTGATGACATGGGGGGGGGGAAGAGGGATGCCCAAATTGATGAGGTAAATGTCCCATTGTTACACTGTACGGGATGTTAAGGAAGAAAACAATAGTATTATAAGAAAAAACATCAGAGCAGGGCGCTGGTGGCTCACGCCTGTAATCCTAGCTACTCAGGAGGCTGAGAACTGAGGATCGCGGTTCAAAGCTAGCCCGGGCAGGAAAGACCGTGAGACTCCTATCTCCAATAAACCACCAGAAAAGCGGAAGTGGCGCTGTAGCTCAAGTGGTAGAGCGCTCGCCTTGAGCTGAAGAGCTGAGGGACAGCGCCCAGGCCCAGAGTTCAAGCCCCACGACCGACAAAAAAAAAAAAAAAAAAAAAAAAAAAAAAAAAAGAAAGAAAAAACATCAGGAAGAAATAAGTAGTGAATCAGAAAGGTCAGTGAAGACTTCTTCTACCAGAGGAATCTAGGTGAGGGAAATGCTGGGACGTGGGCAAGGGAGGTAAGCAAAGCCGGCAGCTCTTGTGCAGGGATGAAAGTGGGAATCAAAATTTATCTTTAACTTTGCTTTTGAAAATATACAACCTCTAAGCCACAGCATCAACCTGTGTGTGTGTGTGTGTGTGTGTTTAAAGAAAGTAAAGCTCTCATTTAACTTAAGCAATGCAAAGCTGTATTCGATTTAGTTCTTTTTCACAAGTAAAGCAGGCCACTGGAATGACAAATTAGGAGCTATTTGATAAGTATCCCTTGCAAAGGACTCAATTCCCTCCTGGGATTGTGTGGTCCGTAGATCATGAAGACATTGCACCACCTAGTGGTGCATTGGGCACATCTCTTCCCTGTTGGATTGTCTTCCTCACACAATGGAGACTCCCGTTTAGTTGGGGAGAAGGATCCATTTGTCTTTCCAGATTCCCAAGGACGCAAGTATATTGATAAAAATTAGAAATGAATCAAGACTTTTAGGCACAATAGTGGGTGGAGAGGTCTTGAAAGATGTACTTTACTGCTCCAAACGCATGGGAGATTTTAGGTGGATTTCAAAAGAACATTATTGGGACAATGCCCATTTTAGATTCAAGAGAAAGAAATTTTAAAGGTTAAAAAATCAAACTTTAAAACAACAACTTAATGGCAGAGTTGTGAGGCTTGGCTTATCAGAATAGCACAGGTAATGGAAACAAATTCTCTCATCTCGGTCATTTGCGTGTAGGTATTGATAAACTTCTTATTCTCACTATAGTTTGCATTTGGATGCCTTTTTGGCCTAGCCAGTCATTTTTGGTTGGATGTCTAAGACTGAGTTTTACCTCATAGCATACTGCTATGATCTGAATGTATGTGTCCTATTTAAATTAACTAGCTGAAAAGTAATCTCTGATGGAATGGGGTTAAGCAATGAGGCCTTGAGAAAGTGACCAAGTCACCAGGATAGAGCCCTCATAAACAGGATTGGTGCTCGTTTGGGAGAACTCCAGAGAGCTGCCCTGGTCATTCTGGCAGGTCAGGATACAGTGAGAAGGTGGCATTTGTGGGCATCAGGATCTGTGGGCCTTCAGCAGACAAAGAATCTGCTGCCACTTGATCTTGGACTTCCTGATCTCCAGAAGAGTGAGAAATAGCTCACTGCTGTTCATAAGCTTCCCAGCTTATGGTATTTCATCATGGTAGCCTCAACGAAAGGCAAGCTACTGGTGTTTTTGCTTCCTCATACTTTGTTCTAGAACTCACTTATATTTCTTAGAAATACCTTGATCCTTTTTGGTTTTGCTTTTTGAGCTTAGGCACCCTAAAGAAGTGTTTAGTTTAGGGCCATTGTTTCTTTTTATAGTCCTTATGAGCACAGGACAATTGCTTACATTTTAAATGACAGTAAAGGGAAAGAAAGAGTAAACAACAGACCCTGTATATGACCTGTAAAGCCTAAAACATTTTCTGCTTACCCTTTACTGAAGTTTATTCAGATTGACTTTTCCCCAATACTGAATATTACTAAGTATTCTAAGTGTTGCTTTATACATTATGAGGTTTTCACTGTCTCTTGATGGGTCTTGCAGGTTCTGCTTGAATGTGTTTGTATGTTGCATCCACTGGCCGGCCATTACTCAGATTAAATCACACAGCCACGTTTAACAGTGGGATAAAGAAGTAATCTTCTTTAAAAGGAAACACTTCAGACTATGTATCAACAGGCTGGGATCCATAAGCGTTTTCGTGGCCCTAATCATTTTAAATTAATTTAGTTAATTGGAGATTTTTGGTTTTGCTGTAAAAAAAAAAGAAGCATAAAGTATAATAATCTCCTATTCTATAGTCCTTATTTATAGACAATTGTATTGTTTTCAATAACTTGCTACTACAATAGTGCTTTATTTGGATCAGCTTTTGTTACAACAATGTACAGTAAGCAAGTAAGCACACTGTTACTTGGATTTGAAAATAGTCATTTACTGTTTGCATCTCTTAGAACCCAAGTTGGGAACTAGTACACTGTCATTTCCACACATGCCATCTTTCATTATTTTTAGCTAAACTAAAATTTCCAGCTATCTTCCTATGCTCCTAGCAATGTGTGGACCTTTGGGGTCTATGTGGAACCATTTCATATAAGCTTCTACAAGTCTTGTCATTTTTCTCTCACTCCTGGCAGCACTACACAATGCTTTCATTATTATTCTTTATGAATAATGTTTTGTTTTGTCTAAAGGTCCATGGCTGGAGTAAAGGGGTTATTAATTAAGCATGTTTCTAAACAGACTTTGGGTATAGGACAACATCTACAGTTTGACTCTATTATGAGCAAATTCATGTACTCTCCTTTTGCACTTACAAGTGCTAGGCCAAATGCTTTTATATGCAATCTATCTCATTGGAGTTGCTTTATGATGAAGGTACTATTATTGTCATCATTTTAGAAATGATATGTTGGCTACAGAGAGGTTTCATGGGCTAGGATTGAAACCAGGGACTATAACCTTCTGTGATAGTTGCGATATGAAGCAATTACACATCCTTCCACAAATTTAAGTGTTGGATGTTCAGTACCATTGTGGTAGTGTTATGGAGAGATGATTGTCTCATGAGAGAGGTAAGTCACTGATGGATTCATCCACTCATGATTTCATGGTGAACGATCTATTAGGAGCTGGGACCTGGCTGGAGACAACAGGTCACTGGGGGATGTCTCTGAAGGACATGTCTTGCTTTAGTCACTACATTCTCCCTCTCTGCTTCCTAGCTGCCATGAGGTGAGCAGGTTTCTCTGCCGTGTCATTGCCACAGCATTGGAAACTTCATCAAAGCAACCTTTCCTCCTTTAAGGTATTTTAGGTATTTGTCACAGTGACCACGAACAGAAAAAAAGAAAAAAAATACTCTCACACACCTTCCTCTCTTAACAACCATGGATAGTGGTTGGCAGGCAGAGGCCATTCAACAACATCGGTATGGCCCATGCATCAACCAGAATTTTAAAAGCAATCTTCATGTTAAAGCAGTTTTACTTGAAAATATTTGTGAGTGGGCCATCTACATCAGAATCTTGGAGTTTTTTTCCCAAATGGATCAACAACTGTGAAGATGAGGTAAAGAAATGCTTGACTTTTTACCACCTCCCTCTACTCAGTGCTTAGAATGCTAAAGCTTGAAGCCTACTACATTTAAAAGATTAAATTCATCTATCAGTAGCTAAAAGATTATGAGCTGTAATCCTAGCTATTCAGGAGGCAGAGAGCTGAGGATCATGGTTCAAGGTCAGCTAGGGCACAAATGTCCATGAGACTCTTACCTCCAATTAACCACCAGAAAACTGGAAGTGGCTCTGCGGCTCAAGTGATAGAGCACTTGCCTTGAGCTGAAGAGCACAGGGACAGCACCTAGGCCCAGAGTTCAAGACCCACAGCCAACAACAACAACAAAAAAGATTATGAGCTAGCATTAAGCTATCTGAGACATTAGCAGATTACATTCTTACAACTTGATATAGTTTGCAACTTGCTCTTTTATGTGTTTTCAAAAATAATTTTTAAAAATATAGACATTCATTTTTCAAAGTAGTTTCATAACAGCATCCTCGTGAAAACAACTGGGAGTCAAGTTTTAAGAATAGTCGCCACAGTAAGCAAACTTGCTTTTGTTGGAAAAGTGGGAGTTACTGAGGGATACTGATCAAAAACCCTATTTTCTGCAGAATATAAGTTTTGTAATGTCAGTATCCAGTCTCTCTTGTTCTACATAGTTTCTGTATTATGAATAATACTTGTATATAACTGATGTTTAATATCATCTGTGTTATTGAGAAGATGGATTCTATGCATTAGAAATTTCAAATAATATCCAACTCATCCATTTTCCCATCTTGTATGTAGCAGGTAAGTGTATGCAATGCCTTTTTACCAGACTTAATGCTTTCAGAGTGATTTCCATGGGCAGAAAGTATTTATCAGAACTCTGTGGCTTTCAAAATATCTGAATTTGCCGGGATTTTTGTAGCATCAAATCAACATAAAATTAAAGATAAAAGTACATAATTACATAAAAAATCCCAAAATGTCTTATAGTTAAGACAATTGCTTTGAGTTGGGGAAGTGGCAGGCTATATATCAAAGAGAGACAATGTTGAATTCAGCAAAGAAACAGAGCAAGGTCAAAGGGAAAAAAGTGGTGTCCTAATAAGTTAGTAAGGATGACCTGATAGTTACCATCACATCTATAATTTAGTCCTAATGCTATATGGATTTTAATTTGCTATTAATATAGATACAGAGTATGCAAGAGCAGGTATTCATAGAAATTTAAAGAACTATCATCTGTTACCTCTCATCTTCTCATTAGCCAAACTCATGAAAAAGTCAGCAGATGGAACCCACCAGTGGAAATAACTCCATTATTCAGGCAGTAGGACAATTTATTTTATACCAAAGCTAGAAACAGAATTAACTTCTCTTTGTCCCTCCCTCCTTCCTCCTTCCCTCCCGTCTTTCATTCTTTCCTTCCTTTCTTCCTTTCTTCTTTGGTTTCTTCCTTCTTTTCTTTATCTTTCTTGACTCCTTTCTTTCTTGACTCTTTCCTTCCTTCCTTCCTTCCTTCCTTCCTTCCTTCCTTCCTTCCTTCCTTCTTTCCTTCCTTCCTTCCTTCCTTCTTTCCTTCCTTCCTTCCTTCCTTGCTTCCCCCTCCTTGCCTCCCCTCCCCCCCTCTTTCTTGGTACTGGGAGTTGAACTCAGAGCTTCACAGTTTTATGCTTGCTAGGCCAACATTCTACCTTATGAGATATGTCTCTAGCCTTTTATGGACTTTATTATTTTTGAGGGTCTCACATGCATGTGTGCTAGCCTAACACAATCCACCTATTTATACTTCTCATATAGCTAGGATGACAGATGCATGTGACTCCTCAGCTATTTATTGAGATAAGAATCTCATGTTTATACCCAAGTTGGCGCTGAACCTCAATCCTCTTCTATTCCCCGAGCAGCTGGGATTACAAGAATGTGGAGAATAGTATTCCTTCAGTCCTCCCAAAGCCACTTGATTTTGTTATAATCTTATCTCACAATTACAGAAGGTCAATGATTTGCTCAAGGACACAGCTAGTAAGGAAGTACAAGTATTCAAACAAAGAGGTTCGTCACGTGGTGAGGTGCAATCTGAACCACAGAACAATTTCTGTGAACAAGGCAAATGACTTTACTGGATCGCAGCTCCTCCAAAGCACGCAGTCTCCCTTTTCGAAGAATGAGTGAAATAGGTCAACATCAGAAAGGACTATAAATCTTTTCCTGTTTTGTGGCTCTCTGCAGTAATGACCAGCAGAGGGTGCCAGAGCTCTTTGAAAATTGTTTCCTATCAGCATTAACAGCCTAAGCATTCAAATTAACCTCAAGAATCAAATTACTACTTGTGGGTGGGGGAAGGTTTCTACCAGTTATCTGACGACCTCATTCACTTTCTTAAGAAGGAAAAATATCCTTTTTCATTAAATTGTAAGAGACAGGCTGTTATGGCATTACTTGTTAATCAAAACAGGCTTCCCAAATCCAAATGCAATTAAAACCAAGTTTTCAGACCTTTATCTCCTTCCTCTTGGGTGCACAGCCGCTCTGGGGCTCCTGCTGGGAATATTGCTTTGAAAACACTAATGTGTAAAGCCGGCCTGTGGGTATGGCACCGGGGAAGGGGAGGAGGGAGCTGGTCTGTCAATTAAGTGAAAGGAATCTGAAAGATGGGAACAGATGCAGAAGCATTCTATGGAGACAGAGGCTTTCTTGAGACTAAGCAGAATATTTCCTGCCGTCTCAGACTACAGGATTCCTAATCATAATTCACATGCCCAATTCACGGAGGTGTTCTGGGGTGAGGTTGAAGAGAATATTACAAGAGGGTACATGTGCACATGCCCACGCGCATGCGCACATACACACACATGCGCGCGGGCACACACACACAATCTCACATGGAAGTTTTCCAAGGGAAAAATATTATCCTATTGTATAGTAATTATTTCTTGCAGAAGCTTTGGCCATCCTAGTAGACATTTCTGACCCAATTTCAGTATTTCTGAGAATTGCTTATTTAAGAAAACAAAACACTGCCCTGACTTCCCAGCTTTGTTAGTTCAAATACTTCTCCTTGTATTGAATTACAACGGTACATCTTACTTGCTCCATTTACCACCAAGGGTAGCCTGATTTGACAGCTTTCCTCATTTCTTTTGGAAAGGTTGGGTCTTCAAGAGCAGGAGAGAAATTCATCAACTTCAGTTTGGAAAACACATACACAGCCCTGGGAAGCAACATTTAATTTGAAATTGGAAGAATGCATCAGATCTGTCCAGCGGCAGAGGGAGGAATCTGTGATGTGTGTTCTGGGCAGGAGAGAGCACTGTCCAGAAGGCTTTGAAGAATGCTCAGAAGGATGATTTTGTTTTCAGAGCACTTTAACCACTTTTCCCAGAAAGACAGTGCAGTGAAAAATAATCACTGTCTGTGGTTTTCCTGTGATTTAAAAGAAGCGTATCACTCCATCAATAATAGCAAACATGAGCAATGGAAGAACTGGTTAGATAGAATTTGTTTATTCCAAAATGACAAATTGGTGTCGGATCAGATCTATAACTACTTTTCTATTGTGCCAGAACTGATGGTGGCCACTCATCTAATCATATTTCCAGGGACAACCCATATTTCAACCTACATATCAGCCTCTCTATGAAATCTGACATACAAAACGGGGGAAACAGGCTGTGCTTCAATTCAAGAGACTTAATGGGGATTAAGATGGCTTCTATACAACTGAAGATGTTTAACTTGCTGTATAACAGGTCTACGCTTACGTGAGTATGACCTCCCAATCCTTTGCCAACCTTGAGGATGTGTTCACTTTTTCTGGTGTCCTCAAGTTCCTGGAAACACCTGAAAAGGTCAGTAGAGCAAAATCCAAATCTGAAATCATTCTACATCTTTCTATTCCAATTACTTGATGGTGGAGCAGTGCTCATGCAGTTAACATGGTTACCACATCAAAAGGCTACAGTTCTGAAGAAGCTCAGTGTGTGTTGGGCCTTGGCCTGGTTGCTCCTTTTGTGTTGAGTCTAAGGAACTGGTGTAGGGTGGAGGTAGCCAGGGTAAGGGACACTTTTCGGGGCATTCTTGAGGAAAGAGGGTTCTGGCACTATAATAGAATGTCTGAGCTTGAAAGGAAGGTGGCTTCCTACTGTTCAGATCCTTCTAGGGGCAAAAGGGAAGAGGAAGGTCTAGAGAGGTTAACTGAAAGGGTGCCATGTTTTCCAGAACCTCTTTGTGTCAGAACTCTTATTATTAAAATGAGTCTGACATGTATCATTCCTTGAGTCACCCTTCTGCTTATAACATGGAAAAGCCGTTAGAAGCATAAGGACCTTCAGGACATAGTCCCTCTATTCAAGAAGAGAAGCACAAATTATTCCCAAGAGGCCTACCAATAGACTGGGAGTCATCTACCAACAGGCATTTCTTACTCTATTCACCCAGTGTCTGACAATACCACAACCATTTTCGAGTGAATGTACCAGGACAAAGGAGATTGTGGGAGATTTAGAGATGGCCTCAGTCTTGGATTTCCCAGACTCTGTGTAGAAAGTCTTCAGAAACCGAAAGCAGGAAAGGGAATTTCAGAAAGATGAGTAGTACCTCCAAGTGCTGAGAGAGCTTTCAAATACCCCCATAGATAGGGGAAAGTACTAGAAATTCTAAGAGATGTCTGAACTAAAGAATGGGAGATGAAGTCTTTGGGCTTTATCCTGTAGAGAAGGCATCTCCTGTGGTGTAGGACTCGTTTGCTTATTCGGTTTTGCTCAACTTATCACAAGAGCAATAAAAGTCTGGAGTTGATGCCCCAGTAGCTCTCACGGTGAGTTCAACAGCAGCCCATGAAACCCAAGCTCGATGACTCAAGTCTACTTGTCACATGCTTGGATAACAATGTACATGTAAAATGTCTAGATGCTTCCCAAACAGCTGTACTTACCATGGAAGGATCAAAAGTCATGGGTGAAAATCTGTCTACAAATCTCATTCAGCAGGTGGGTAAGGATAAGAAAACCTCAGGCATGATATAAGCAGAGCTGTGACATAATAGAATTGGTGTTCTAGGAAGACCAAACTATCTCAAAGTGAGTGAACTTTTCAGACAAAGACTGGGTCAAGAAGAAAAGTCAAGAGGCTAGAGTGTTAGTTCCAAAAGAGTCAGCAAAGTTCCAGGACTGGATTAGAGCATGCATTTAAAAAGCATTTGGGAAACAAAAATGTCGAATACGGCTGACATTTCAAAAGAAAGAAAAGTCTTTGGATTCTGAAGAATCGTGGGCACTGAGGTCAGATCCATAGAATTTGGTCTTGGAGTCTTGAAAGAGGAATCCTAAACTCTATCCTAAAGAAGGAGAAAGACTCATTATGTGATGAAAGGACTTTCTAGAGAAGAAACAAACATAACAAATATGAAGAATCAGAACCAGCTCAGAAGAGCCAAAGTGACCTGAGCACCTCTACGCTTTCTTTTTTCAACTCAGTTATAGCAATGCAGTGTTGTAGTTAGCGAACTTCCTTGAGCAAACTTCCAGAGTTGTCCATGTAACTCTAATCCAACTTCCTGTTTGAGAACTTCCTATCTTTCCATGACTCAAAAAACAAGTCCTAGCTCATCTGATGAAACTAAAAATTACTCTTAGGTTCCAAGAGATACCAGATCGTCTAGGCCACATGAAGAATGGTCTTCTTGTTCCAACTTGGAGGAGAATGAGACCTAAGGAGTGTGTAACTCAGGAAACTGTCATAGTGTCTTCCATTTTCCCACCCACAGAGGGGAGAAATGGTTGTGAAAAGCTTTCTCCAGTTCACTGACATTTGCCGCAGACTCTTGACCCTCTGCACCTCTCAAAAAGCAAAGACAGTACAACCTCCTGCTACATTCCATGCATACTGGCCTTATTTTCCCATGACAGATTGCTGGTCCTCCATCCTCTTGTCATGAGGCCACACACCCAAGATTGTTCTAGACTATCAAGCCAATGAGAGCTCTAGATTGGACATACAGCTGGAGGACTATGTCTTTGGTATTTACAGCCCAGGTAACCAGTAGAGTTAAACACATAGAAGGAACAAAATGAACAGCTGAGGAGTGAAGAATACAATGGGCTTTAACCTGGAATCAACTCGTTGATCATTTATTCCTCCATTCTTCTTTCTGCCATCCTGGCACTTTCTCCTTCTTCTTTTTTTTCATAGTTACTTTTTCACTGTTAATATGTGTTTATTTATTACTTACTATATTTTGGAATCTGGGCTAAGTTCTGAGTACTCCTTGATAAATGAATCAGACAGGATGGTGCTTAATTATTGGGTAATATTAATTCCTGAAGTGAGAGAAATTCCTAATGCCTCACAATCCAAATTCACATTTGTCTATCGGATCTGTATCTAGTCATCTCTCAGCTTTTGCTTACATATTTACATACCAGAAAGAGTTGTTTCCTTCAAAAGTAATTGTGAAGGAGGTACAGGAGAAGGAGAGAAAACAAATGGAGAAAGGAATGTGGCCATCATATTCAATGGGCACATGCCAAAATGAAACCAGGGAAATTGAGGGGATAGATGAGATTTGGAAGAGATAGATAATGATAGGAGGTGAGCCTGATCAAGATGCATTGTACTCATAAACTGACACACTGAATTGAAACCCTTTTGTACAGCTATTTAAAGGTAATGAAAAAATTAAAATAAAGTAGCTGATTGTCCTTTACTGGACTATTTTAACTATTAGGTCTTACTGCTTTTGAAATACCTCCAAGTACTGATAATTATTGTCTTAGGATTATAGGGTGGTTGATAATGGTTTGACTTTTTCCCTTTTTTTTCTTCAAAAAATAGTATTGTTTATAAGAGAGACAAGTTATTTGTGAGATAATAATTGCAAAACCAATCTTTGCAAGTTTTCCATATAATAGGCTTGGATCGCTCTTCTTTTTAGCATATGCATATATATATATACATATATATATATATGTATATATATATATATATATATATGTATATATATATATATATATATATAGACTCTAACTTTGCCTGAAGGCAGCAAGAATAGGCTTACATTTTTTGCTTGCTGAATTGAAAGTATTTTTGTGGCTGATATCGTTGCCAGTATTTACAAAGTATTTGATTCCTTCAGCATTAAAAAAAAATGATTCTAGCAAATGAGGCTTGAACATATTTGCATTTTGGTATAAGTGGATGATTAAGTCTTTCCGTATCTGAAAACACTTGATGTATATTTGTTGATTTTGCATGCTCTTCTCTGCTTTGGCAGTGATGATTAGACCAGAAGAAGAAGTGGTTTGGAGAAGCCTGGGAGGCCGCTCACCATATTGCTTAATAAGGGTTTACTTTGTAGTTAAACAGATATGGGTCCAAATCCAGGCTCCATTGGCTATCTATGCTTTCTTTGTTCCTTCGTGTATTAATGGGGATGATAATGTCCAATGAAGACAACTGGTATGAATTTTAATGTGCTAAGGTATAAAACAAGTGCTGAATGTAGAACATGCACAAGCATATTATTATTCAGAACACCCAATAAAATTCCATGTATTCACATTACTTTCAGATCAATGGGATGAATATTTGTTTCACAACACAGTTTTTGAGCATCTTTTATTATCTAAGAATTCCTCCCAACTTCCTAGGTGTTAAAGGCTATGCTTTTGTTTCCTTCTAACTGCTCTCCTGATGTGGTCCAAGCAGAGGTATTCTAGCAAGCTTAGATACAAAGAAGAAACTGGATATTCTCTACCAAGGAACAGAACTCTTCTCTATAGCCTTGATGGCTTCTGTCTAGTAGTTTTTTGCTTTATGATACCAAGCTTTGCTTCATAGGTTCTAGTGTTTTGCCACTTGTTCTTTGGCTACATGTTTCTGGTAGACTGAGCCTTTCATCATCCTGTATAATTCCAAGTATGTCTTTTTCAAAAAGAAATTATTGTCAAGGAGATGTACAGAGGGATTACAGTTACATAAGTAGTGAGTTCATTTCTTGTCAAACTTGTTACCCCCTCTCTCATCCCACTTTCCCTCCCTCCATCCATTCTCTTTTCATTTTGCTGTTTTTATTTGAGAAATACTATCAGCATCAGATGGGGGTCATCTATTTCTATCCAATTGGATTTCTAAAAATGCATTGGCTTGCAAATGTTAGTAAAGTAAATCCTAAAGTCAGTGATCACCAACTCAGTCCACAATGAACAGCATTACAGATTTTTTTTGGGGGGGTCCAGTCGTGGGGCCTGAACTCTGGGCCTGGGCATTATCCCTCAGCTCTTCAGCTCAAGGCTAGTGCTCTACCACTTGAGCTACAGCGCCACTTCCAGCTTTTTTCTTTTTGCTTATGTGGTGCTGAGGAATCGAACCCAGGGCCTCAGGCATGCAAGGCAAGTGCTCTACCACTGAGCCATCTTCCAGCCCCAACAGCATTACAGATTATGTATGTGGAAGCTCAACAGGGTGGTTCTAGCGTGGGCTGTAGCTAAGATGACCACTTCCAGTTCTGCACATGCTATTAGCAGTTTCTAAAATCTAGATTATCTCCATTGATTGATCAATAACTTTGGTATGACCTTGATTTCTCTGATTGTATCAGTTACGCAGGCCTAAATGGATCATTGTGGCTAGAGAAATCATTGTCCAGTTTGGATCATGGTCTTAACTCTGTGTCATAAGCAATTGGGCCGTGTAATTGATTAACTCAGAAAGAATAGGACAATGATACTGTGGTGTATTTCTGAAAAGGAAAAAGAAAGAAGGTACACAGATCTGTGTACCTCCCCAAACACAGCTCCTCTATTGTGTGTGTCACATGCAAATGATTTGTGTATGCAACAGGCAGAAACAGTAAACATCCAATTTGTTTCACATCTCTAACTATGCCACTTTCCTGAAAACTTTTGCAAAGAAAATTGAATCCCCCTTTACATTAGCTTAGTGGACAATGAAATTCCTTCTTTTTCCCATTACTGAGCATACACTCAATGAAAGCAAAAGTCTTTTCTCTGGGAGATCATGAAGGAGTTTTTCAGATATGAAAAGTCAAAGGAAGATAGGATTGGAATTATAGGTGAATTGCTACACTAAAACCCCCGGGGCAGGGCATAATACACATCAACATAAGGACATAGGAGGCATAAAGTACAGGATAAGAATGGAATAAAATATAAACAGGCTGTTGGTGAGAGGAAAAGTAAAAGAGATTTGGAATATTTCTGAATGGAGCAGAGTACCCATAGCATGAGATTCAGAAACAATAAAGGACCATACAAGTTCAAACATAGATCGATGAGATAATTGATGGACAGTAGGTAGATGATAGATATAGACAGACAGATAAGAAAGATAGAAAAAGAGACAGATGATAAGTAGATAGCAGATTGGATATAGATCAAGTAGAGATACAGAGATATGGATGTTATAGATAGATAGATAGATAGATAGATAGATAGATAGATAGATAGATAGATAGATAAGAGAGAGAGAGAAAGAGAGAGAGAGAGAGAGACAGACAGACAGACCAATGGATATGAGTGAGACAGAGTGAACATAGCAAGCACATTGATTTGTTCTCTGTTAGCTTAAACCTGCCTCGCTTTGCTTTACTTCTGCTCTGTCTTCACCTTTGTGATTCCTCTTCCTCAATCTGCTCTTTCTTCAGCCTCAGTGTTCACAATGAGCCCAAACCTCAATCACAATCTACACTTAAGTGTATTGTCATTGCAGGTACCTGCAGCTCTGTCTACCCGCCTCCCAGTCAGCTCCTCAAGGTCAGGAACTGCACCTTGTTAACTTTTGTGGCTAAGGCATGAAAGGTATTTTGAGTCCATGAGTGGATCACGGCAGGAGATTTTCAATGCTGTTCATTACTCATAAGAGCAGAGGGAGTTACTTTCCCCTGGTGAACTTCTCTTACTAAAGAAACAAATGCCTGGTAGCTAGAAAGTTCCGCATTCCCTTTGAAAGATGACTAATGTACAGCATTCTGACCAGGAAATCTTAGCTGAACACATAGATATCCAAGTGCAGCAGAAGCTAAGTGAGCGCTGGAGACCTCCAGAATGCAGTTCTGTCCTCCCCTGGCTTCTGGGAAGAGAGTCTGTGTGGGACACAGTGGCCTGTCTCACAAGCAGGTTGGGCTCCTCAGAGTGGCACACCCCCTCCCTACCCACTCCCAAAGTGACATACTGGACAGCTGTGCCCCCGCTTCCCACATCCTTCAAGACCTTAACGACTGCTTTCAGGATCTCCTGGGAGGTTTAACTGTCCTTCTGTTTCTCATCTCTCACTAGTGATCCTGATATTGTTTATGCATCCTGGCATTCCTGAGCAGAAAGAACCCCAATCCTGGACTTCCTCTACTGATTGGCTAGGAATCTTATTTCATAAAGGAAGTGATATTCTCCCAGGGGTTCAAGGCTGTCCACCCGCTGCTGATAATCACACTGACTTTCATCTTAAGGGTTCAGGATTCCTCCCTCTTCCCTCTGAACTTTAGTGACAGCAGCAGCTGCCTCCAGCCAGGCAATTTCTCCTTGTTCAGCTTTTCTTTCCTTCTGTAATCCCCCCCCTCAACACACACACACACACACACACACACACTTTTTTTTTAATAAGTCTTTACTTGAGTCAACTGCTCTCCCAGTGTGAGGCCAAGAGATGAAATTGCCTGGAGGTAGTTCAGATCCCCAGCTGTCGTGGCCACTGGCTTCCCGTGATTGTCAGTGACTTCACTGAAAACCTATGTGTGATCTTTCAGCATGTCCACAAGTGGAGGAAAAGGAAAAGCAAGCTCCTGGGGAAAAGAAGCTTCCTGATGTGTCATAAGCACAGACACGTGATGAAACGGGATCACAGGACAGTCATTCTCAATGACTCCCGGCTCCCTCCGCTTCCTTTCTTTAGATGTCTACAGCAAGATCCCAGTGGGACTTGTCACACAGGGAGCAGATCTTTGGGTTGTGCAAGCATGAGCTTCCGGAGGAAGGCAGGAAGTGGGAATGAAGCCCCGCCACTCATTTCAGGCCCATCTCACTCTCTATTCATTAGGGTAATAATGAACTCGTAGCAAATTTCTTTCTCAGAGTGACCTTAGTCCTGTTTTTGTAATTTATCCTGCAGATAAATGCTCTTCTGCAGAAAGAGAAGCTTCCTGAGGAACTGACAGTCTAGAGAGGCCATGAGAGAGGGAGATAGAGCTGTGAAATGCACAGGGTCTGTTACAGGGTTAAGCCAGGGGGACTTATTTAGTTTGAAATGAAGGAGAGCCAGAGGTGTCTCTGGAAGGAAGCTAACTCTGTGAGTAAATTTATTATAAAGCTGTAACAAAACCAGCCCCAATGTTGTGCTGCAAAAAAAAATAAATATAGCATCTATTTTTTTTCTCAACACTTCTATGGTGGAAGGAAATGTAAATATGCAATTAAAATACTTAGCCATCAGTCCTGTAGTGAAGACCAGCCAGGAGCCATGAACACACGTAAGAGAGGCAGTTAATATAACATAACCTGCAGAGATTGAGGGCACCACCTCCATAGCTGGATGCTGAAGGATGTGAAATAAGTAAGAGCTGATGCCCACTGAGGCCTTGAATGTGTCTTCCATGTATGCCTCACATACCACGGCCACCTCTCCAAGATAGAGTTAGTAGTTTTAGCTCCATTTTTAACAATGATGAAATGATGGATTTGCTAGACTGAGTCATCTGCCCAGGCTATGCAAGTTACCAGTGGAAGAGTTAGGTTCTAAACCTTGTGCTCATGGGACTTACCAGGGAAAGCAAGGTAGAAGTATTTCAGAGAGTAATGTTGGCCCTCTGGGAAGGAGACAGAATAATGATAGAGCCTGGTCATCCCATGGGGCAAAGCAGCTGGAATTTCTGAAACTAGTGGAACTCTGGGATTCAAGGCTGAACCTCCAGTGCTGAGAGTTTATTTCTGGTCATGACTGGTATTGTATGAGAGTATTTAAGAGAAAAGGGAGTAAAGAAATAAAATACCTTACATGAAGATATCAAAAAAAAGAGTAAAAATTTATGCAGACCAGAAAACAATAATTATATAGTTTATATGGAAGGGGCAGACATATGGGTGAAAGGTTCCCACCCCATCTCCACCAAAAACATCCAGAAATGTAATTTTAGTCACAGGGCCTGCTGATAGCAGATCTTCGGTAAATAAATGACTGATTAGATGAGTGAGTGAACAAAACGGATAGGATACATTAGACTCAAAAATCATGGAGGTGTTTGAGTATTACCTTAGTAGAAATTTTATTGGGGAAAGATTTTGATCAATGTTTTTGGAATATAAGATTGACATGATCATATCTGGATCTAAGGGGATTGTCAATGGGCATAATGACCAGGTAAGATGGCAAGACTAAGGAAGCAGACCACATAAAGGCTCCACAGAAATAGGACAACATGGAATGGAAGCCATGCAGCCCTTTTGACATGTGTAATGGAAACTATTGGGAAGGTCAAGTCATCACTAGACATTCACGTGTGTGGCTTGGGCTCAGAGAAGGAGCTGTAACTTTAGTATTGATATAGGGATGATGAAACTTCCTGAGAAGGAGAAGACAGGCAGAAGGCAGAAATTAGAACAAACCCTTGGGAAACACCTCCATATTTAGCTAGAAGTCATGAGTGGAAGAAATGCAATGAAAAAAAAAAAACAGTGGTGAATGTTGAAGAGCACTGCACTCTTCAGCCATTGACAGAGAAGAATACAATGGGAGATGAGCTCTATAGGGATCTGACTGCCAGCATGGACTTTATTCCTCTTTCCCTTCCTCCCTCCCTCCCTCCCTTCCTCTGGCTCTCTCTCCCTTTTTTTCTCTCTCTCCCCCCCTCTCCCTCCCTCCATTTTTCTCTCTGCTTCCTGGCCACCATGAGGTAAGCTACTCTGTTCTACCATCCTCTTCCCACCGTGACCCAGAACAGACCTTTTCTCCCACTAGTTATTTTGTTCAAGCATTTGGCTACACTGAGAAAACTAACATAGATGATGACAGACAAGATCAATGAGGGAGACCAGAGGATGGAAATATGACTGTAGAAAGAGTAGACTGAAGTATGGTAGATCATGGAAATGGCAAGGAGACCAAAATGGCAAAGAAGACCAAAAAGAAACATTTATGAATATGAAGAAGTGCAATACAGTAAACTAAGTTTGCTTGCATATTTTAACATCAAACTTAACAAGTGCCCATTTGGTAAAATTTCTTCATATCCTTTTAAAGAAATAAACACACATGTCACTCTCAGTATTACAAAGGAGAAAACCAAGGTACACAGAACACCTTAGTAATTTGTTTAAGGTCACATGGCTTGTAAGTTTCTGAATAGAAGGTAGTGCTCACTTAACTTAATATCGGAATCTGAATTATCAGAATTCCAGGTTATAAAAATCAAAGAAAAGAAAGACAAAGAAAAACCATGATCTTGGAATCTTAGGTGAGAAAACTGTATTTGGTTCTAGTAATTAGTAATATCTAAGGAATAAATTATGCATGTTGGATGGTTGGAGAGCAGGTAACTTCAAGGTTAGAAGCCATTTTATATACTAGGTAAGTCAACAATTAAAACATTGAAAGTTCTGTTTATTTGCCAGAAAACTCAGACCTATGGAATTCTCTTGATCAACCTCCTCTCCCATCATTACAATGTGTGGAAACCTAAACTTCTAGAAGATAAGCATGCATTTGTGTTTGGAAAAAGGTACACGAGATGTAATGAGGGTATTTTCCCTTCCTCATTCATAATGCATAGTACAACTTTAGTGTTTTAAATCACCCATTTAATTGACAGTTGGCCACAATGACAATCTGAAGTATAACCATGTACTTCCTTATCAATTGCTGGACCAAACATGGATATTCAGATTTATATGCTGGCCAGACAACTATTGCCCAAACACTCAGATTTTGCAGATAATCGAAAAGGCATTTAGAACTCAGAGAGGGATAAGATTTTCTCTAAACTCTATTCAAGTCAAATCTATTTAACAAATGGGAGGGTGACTGCTGAGTCACATGCTATACAGGTGAAGACACTAATGCTCAGACTGCCAAACAGTTTTCATCCCAAGGTTATCAGGGTGGTCATAACTACCACTATCATAGAAAATGTTTTGGATCTTTTTAAAAAAAATTTTAAGCTAGTTATTCCTGACAAAGAAGATCTGTGGCTGAACTCATAATTAATTCTCCCTTTCCATTTAATAGTAGACCCTACTTTTTATGGTCTTATTTTTGTCCAAACAAAAGACTAAATGCCATTTTTTTAAACCTTTCCTTGCAATAAGTCATGGAGCTGCATCTTAGCTAATGCTAGATAAACAGTAGTATCACTGAGATGCTCCTGGAACTTCTTTGGTAGAGGGTAGGCTTGTTTTCTGTGCTCTTCTATCCCTTTTCTCCTTTGGGATGAGTGTAACAGTTTGAATTAGAAGACAATTTTGATTATGCAGATATTAGGACAATAGATGCTTTCCATAAACAATCAATTATAGGGGATACTGATTGCTGGCAATGATCTATATACTGAGTACACAGAACCGAACTATGCCTGATTGGAAGAAATCAGAGATCAAGATGGTTATTTCTGGAGAAAAAGATGTACCCAGATGAAGGAATAGTGGTCCCATTGATCTCTTTCAGGTTTCCTATGGAAAGCATGATGTGTAGTTTAAAAATTAGATGACTCGGGGCTGGGAAGGTGGCTCAGTGGTAGAGTACTTGCCTTGCATGCATGAGGCCCTGGGTTTGATTCCTCAGCACCACATAAGCAAACAGAGAAAAGCCGGAAGTGGCGCTGTGGCTCAAGTGGTAGAGTGCTAACCTTGAGCTGAAGAGCTGAAAGACAGTGGCCCAGTTCAGGCCCCGTGACCGCACCCCCCCCAAAAAAATTAGATGACTCAAGCCATAGAGTGAAAATACTAATACTTTCTAAAGATGAAATGTTTATTTCCCTTCTCAAGTCACATATTAAAATCTTAAACTTTAGTGCAATGACATTAGTAGGGCCATCAGGAAGGGAATTGAATTAGCATCTTTTAAAATCACATCTCAGAAAACTCTCTTGCCACTTCTTCTCTGTGAGAACACATCCATGATCCAGGATTGTCCAAAGATGACAAATCTGCAAATACATTGATTCTGGACTTAATAGCTTGTAGATCTATGAAAAGCAATATTTTGCAAGAGAGTGAGGGGGAAAGGGAAAAAGAATGGGGGATGGAGAATAGAAAAAGGAAGAGGAGGAAGAGGAAGGAGAAAGGAGAAAGGAGGAGATAGAATACTGGTTACAGCACAACAGTCCTACTACATACTACTACATCAGTTCTCAGTTATGTACCTCAAGATCTCTTGCGTACAAAACAGAAATTAAGCTTCTAATTTTAAAAACAATTTTAAGTCTTACTCATAGCAGAACCTAGGCTTAACTTCAATGTACATGATTTCCTACTTTGGAAATTGCCTTCCTGTGTTACTTTAACCTCTGCTGTTAATACCGGGATACTTTGATGTTAATACCAAGGTAGTTTGTCTTCTCATCTCCCACCTAATTAAATATTTCTGTACAGGAGAGGGATTTGATGAGATGCCAGTGTTGTCAGTGTCAGTCAATCTGTGATCTTCAATCCTCTGACACTGTTGAGGAATTAAAGAAAATGAAGATCGTTTGAAATCAGAGAGTTGTGAGGAAACCGAGGATTTTTAAAAAAAATTTTGGTTCTCTCCTTCTGTTCCAGTTGTATACAAAGTTCATGTTTTCCTGAGCCTCTGGATTTCTGTGACTATTCCCAGCTTCTGTGGGTATGTTGGAAACCCCAAGATTAGTTGATGAGCTAAATCAATCTGACCTTGACAAAGGAGATACTTTCCACCTATGAAATCTTGCATATGTCTCTGGAGTTTTAGCTCAAGAAAGGTAAGAAAGAGGAAATCCCATTTTTAAAACTGCATTTTCCTCTATCACTTACCCAAATTCTGAGTGATTAGTATGTTTTCCTAATGGGATGTTTTCTTAAATGTCAGAGTTTCAGTGCATTTCACTCTATCTCTCAAACACAGAGTTAACTCTGTGTGGGTTCACTCTGCTGCTGGTTTTGGTAGGTGGCTGCCCATTGATCATGCAAAGTAAATTACCTGACTCTCCAGCTTCTCTTTCCTTGTTTTCTTCTGCCACGTGTTAGAAGTCTCTACAGATGCTTGGAACTCTGCTGTGGGGAATTCTTGAGGAAATGGCTTTCATGAGGGTCCTTGGGAGATGTGTCAATGTCTCTGGTTCTTTGGCAGGCCCCAAGGCAGACAGGCCTGAGATTTGGAGATTGCTCTCTGTTAAGGCTTTTCTGATTGGATTATCTCTGTTGAAGATAGGAAGGATCGACTCAAACCCACTAGCTCCTCTGATGTAATGGAGACAGTGAGTTTACAAATCTCAAAAAGCCCCAAGGAGGCCACCAGCTGCCTCTTAAGCAGGAAGTGGTAGGGTTAATGATGGGATAGTGTCTCCCACTTAACTGAAATCTATAGGCAAAAGGATACTTCTCTGAACTTTCTATTGGCAATTTCCATGGTAACAGTTATGTACAAAATAAAGGAATGATGTTTCTATTTTAAAAAGTTAATGAAGCATAATTCACATACCATATATCCATCTATCTAAAAGTGTACTATCTGATGAGGTTTTAGTGTACAAGATACAATCCTTCCAGAGACCTGGCTTCACCCTAAAAATAATTTGCCTTGGGAAAGCTCCAAAGAACTAAACCCCTTTGGAGGTTCTGATAAAAGCTGTTGAGTTCTCCTATGGTGCCGAGTCTTTATCTTTGAGGTTGGAGTCTTTGGAAACAGACAAATATTATTCAGAACAAATTCTGTTGAGTAACAGCTATTATCATGCTGTGGAATGATGTTTGGAATAAAAAGAAAGGGATAGATTCAAAGTCTTCAATTATGTGATGTGATGTGTGTGTGTGGGGGGGGGGCTTCAAGACAAGTCCTATAAGGAATAAAGAAATCATTTATATTCAAACCGTCCCATTAGGTATATTAGATTAGCCAGTCAACTTGTGAAAGGGATGTGGGTTTCTTTCCATATAGCTGCTCTTTCATATGCAAATGATGTATTCATTAGAAGAAGGTGGTCAGAACACTGGACAGGAGATTGGAGATGAGAGGCAAGGTAAAGGTCCCACCCCTAACTATTTGACCTATACAAACAACTAAACCCCACCAGCTTTCTATTTCTGCTTCTGTAATTGACAATAAGGTTGTCTACGTTGGATATTACTTGGGATGATGCATTTGACCTTGCTAAGCTGAACACTGATATACACAAGAAAGTAAGATTATCTACTTTGAAAATGTTTAGTAAGGAATTTTTTTCCAGAGTTCAAAACCAGAAGTGGTAAGGAGTAGGTGTTGGTATTTCTGGCAGACACTGATTTCTAGAACCAGGTCTGGTCTTATTGTTTCTTAATCAGTTTGAACTTAAGAAGTCTTTATGGTTCATTCACTAGACACTTTCCATGTTTCTTCTTACTCTACACCTAGCTACACCAAATGAATAAAAGAGCTTTCTGTAACTAAGAAGAAAGAGGCCAATGGATATTGGGTAATAACCCACTCTATTCCTAGAGTTAAAACATGGGTTAAGCTTTGTATTTCTTTTTGTTTTAATCTCAGAGCAAAATTTCCCAGGAATAGAAGAAAAAAAATAGTTTTAACTGCATGTAGGAATGCAATAAAAATATCATACTTTGGACTTTTCTTCTTTGAATGATTAACATGGAGGATAGGTAGATAGGTGGGAAATGGAAATTTCATAACATATTTCAATTCCTTTTTTCATGTATGCACTCATTCATTCATCCATATAATTACTAACTTCTTATTGAGGGCCCCATAAGAACAAGGCATGAATTTACCTTCAAATGCGGTTCGTGCTGAGATAAGCAAATCCTGGCTTCTGAGGTCTGTCAGTATCATTCCTTAACCACCGATTGTACTCTAAAATAGCCTGTCATCTCAGCCATCTTAAGTCTTAAGAATGAAGATGCTATTTCCTAAAAATGATGACATCGTTATCTTAGATACTTTGCTAGGAAATGTTATTTTTCTGCCTTCAGGATGGACCTTTCTACAGAAAAACAAAGGATTTTCAGAGCTATGTGTACTTAACCTGAGGCCAGCCCTGAAGCAGACTCATGTTCAAAGTCAGTAGATTGTTTTATTTCTTTGACCACATAACCGACACTTGGCATTACAGAATCACATTGAGTTGCCACCACATCCTTGGGAATAATGACCGTACCAATTGAGTCCCAGAATGCACACAACCTATGTCAGTGATTTCACTCCCATGACCTCTGTGAGGCCAGCTAGGTCAATTCATTGTGCTCCTGCTTGCTAACTTTGTAATTTCAGGTCTACAATCTGTCCTTCTCTTTTTTTCCCCCAATCAGATCAGCACTAAAAAAGTCTTATACAAATTCCGCACCACAAAGTTTGGAGGATATTATCATTGCCAATTTACACAGGAAGCAACAGTGTCAGGGAGGTAACCAGCTTCCTCCAGGCCACCCAGTGTAAGTGACAAAGCCATCTAAGCCTTTGGTTACAGATCGTTCCAGGAAAGATGGTCTGCATGAGTGAGTGTGCGCCCAGGCAAGAACGTGAATGCTGGGGCTGCACTGCGCTCCGCCCCTGTTTCTATGAGCCTCACTTCATTTGGACAGGACACAGCCTGCTCACGTACTTGTGATAATCACCAAGTATCTCTAGAACGGAAACAACTGACCACTGAGAACCCAGGGCAGAGCCTTCTTTCAATGGCTTGCATTGACCTCCTTTGTTACAGCTGAGAGACTTGGCACAGAAATGATTTCATTGTCACACATTGACCCAGTGACACAGGGAGACAGTAGAGACTTCCTGTGCCTTCACCAATGCCTGAGAAGATCTCTTCATACCTCGCTCTGGAGGGAAGCAGAAGGGGATGGATTCACGGTGTAAAATTGTGTACAATGGACTATGGATGGGGAGAATCTCTTGATCACTGTATTCAGCTGCCAAGAGGCTAATTTACCAGTGATTGCTAAATAGTAGGAGGCAGGCCAGCCCTAAATCCTTTTTTTACTCCCTCTTGGAACAGATGTGAATAAGCCACTCACTCCATTTTCACTGGACGTGGTTCATACTTAGGCTGTTATCAGTGTACTTTAACTACCCTATCCAGTCACCATTTAGTAAGGATTCATTGATAATCAGTTGAAGGGAGGCCAGTGATGTCAGAAGGTGGATAATAGGACCTCCTCACAGTCTACTTCACAGTGTTGCTGTGATACTGGTGAGACCTCACCAGGAAACAACCTTTGTGCCAACATCATGCGTCAGGAAGGGCATCTAGATTAAACTTCCAGCTCTATCATCACTGCCCTCATTCCAGGCGTTGGGGAACAAATTAAACTAAACTTCAGTTATAGGAAACTAATGTTCACTGTAACCTATTTGCCTATAGTAACTATGTCTATATGTTTACCAGTGCATCTTCAACATTAGTTCATGCTGTATATTGCAACTTTTAAATGGGTGCATTAAAGCCTCTAAAAAATCACTCTGAGTATAAAAGGCACTAGGAACTGGAACAGGACTAGTTAGGATCTATTGTCCCAAGAAGAGGAGTGAGGGAGGAAGAGGCCCATTGCCCTGGGCGGGAGACACAATGCTAGCCAATGTCAGCAAGGAACAGAGCTGCACAAATGTTACAAGTGTCAAGGAGAATGATCTTCCATCTGGAGAGGAAAGAACATGGGGATGAGGATAATTCTGAGGGAGCACAGAGTTCAAGGTACGGAAGCTCCATTCATACACAAGACCTAGAAAGGGGAGTCATGCCCACGGGGCAAGGACAGACATTTATTAAAGGCCATGTTAAGCAATGAATAAGCCTTTTCTTTTTTTTTATTTTTAAGGATGGTATTAAGTACCTTTCTCAGAGCAACTCTTGAAGACAAATACTACCTTCTATCTTACAGTTGAGGAAATCACAGATCAAAAATAAATCATATGCCATGAGTACCACCTAGAATAAATTACTTAACAGAGACAAGAGCTGAGGTCACATCCAGGCCTCATGCTTTCCCTACAAAGAGATTTCAAACACAGCGAGAAGTGTAACTAATCTTAGCAGAATGCAGAGAACAACTTCAGAGGATAGACAAATTGCTCAGTGTTATAAGTGGGAGAACTGATAACTAACTTTAAAGTTAAGCCCCAAGAAAATGCTCCAATGGCTATTAAGTATTTTATTTCACACAACCTAGGAAGGAAGCAGAGATAGACAGGAGTTGTCAAGGATTATGACAGTTTGTACATGGATTATGAAAGAATAATTTGCTCATCTCTGTCCTTTTCTGAAAAGAAGCAGAACTGGAAAGGCTTTCAGTGTTATGAAGGCCCAGGGAGTCCATTTCAACAAGAGACTTGGAAGGTTCATGCTGAATATTATGGAAGAAAAACTAGAGACACAAAGCTTGGAAGATTATATCCATTGTAAGTAATATACATTGAATGAAGAAGAGGACCGTCTCTAGCTCTGCAAATTCTGTCTGTCTCTCCCATGTCAACTTTTGAGGGACTGAAATTAAGACTGAGTATGTAAGGATGGTTGATGGCATGAGAAGTGTTATTAGTTAGGAACCCAGAATCAAGACTTCAGTCTAAGACTAAACCAGTGTGATAAAGATGGATCCAATTATAGTTTGAAGACAAGGACCAATTCAAGAAGTGGCAACAAGATTCAGTGATAGGCAGAACTGTATTGGGTAGGACTGGACTAGAAAGGTAGCCATGAGAACATTAGTGCTCATGGACAATAGCAAGTTTAATGACCATGAGCCCCTCACATTTACCTAAGAACTAAGAACTATATCAGCCATGGGAGTTTCTTCCTTCTGCCAGTGTATGTGCATGTGCGTATCTAGGAGAAAGTCACATGACAGGGTATAGAGACTACATCCAATCAAGTGTGGTATTTCAGCTAGAGGAGAAAAGGAAGGGTTAGAGAGATCAGTCAGTGTAATCAATGAGCTTTTGAGGTAGAGAAGAGTTCATATATATGTGTGTATATGTGTGTGTGTGTGTATACATATATATATATATATATATATATATATATATATGTTTGCTTCTTATATCTTTCATCCAAAAAAGGCTTTGAAGCCACTAAAACTTATTCAAAATTAACTCTGAGTAGCTTCAAAAGTATGAACTAGGAGATTATGAATTATGAACTATATAAACTATATAAAAGTATGAACTATGAAAGCCCTCAAACAATAGAATGTCTAGCCTGTGTAAGCGATGGCCTACTATCCTGGGAAGTTCCCAAGTGCAAGGTATACAGAAGTGATATTCTCTCTCTCTCTCTCTCTCTCTCTCTCTCTCTCTCTCTCTCTCTCTCTCTCAGATACACACACACACACACACACACATTCAGAAATTAGGTGAGGTCTGCTTAATTGGCCTACTAAGCTAGCTTCCGGTGCGTTTTCTATATGTATTTAGTTGTTTGATCATTCTTTTACACATTTTGTTTTCTTTAACTTTTTTCATAACAAACACAAGATATTGTCAGCAAGCAGCAGGCTCCTGGCTTTAGTCACTGATAGCTAGCGCAGCTGTGAAGGTAAAGGCATCTTTTGGAAATGCAGTTGGTCAGACCTAGTTTTTCTGAGAAACTTCTCTAGTTGTTACGAGAAGATTTGAGATGAAGGGAGAGCTGAGCACAAAGCAATGGGAAGACCTCCTCTCTAACCCCCCAGTGACTTGCTCTCTGGACAATATTTTCTACATGTGCATGCCTCCTCTTATTTTCCTTGTTCTCTGTTTGACTCTATGCAAACATGCTTGTCCTTAACTACTCTTCAGATCCTGGAGGAGGAAGGACATTCTAAGAAGTTATTGTCATGACCAGTAGGGGCAATTTTTTTTTAAATTTCATCAAAGGAATTTATTTTCAAAGAAAAGGGAATGGAGCATGGCTTCCTGCTCTTGACCCAACTGATGACAAATCAAACAGCAACTGTCACACTCTCTGTTGTCTTTAAAGTCATGGACAGAACATGGATGTGACTATTTCTTCCAGAGTCAGATTTGCAAATGCAAAAGAAAAAATGGATGTCACTTCCTAAAGAAGTCCTTCTCTGGCCTCCCTCACAAAGTTGTCTTACCTTCTACGAACCTTCATACACACATCTTTCATGTTGTCATTTATCCCATGATTGTGCTTAAGAAGCAGCGGAATCCTTGGAGCACACTCCCTAGTACAAATGTGCCAACCGCAGCTCTGCCACTGACTAATGCACTTATTAGCACAATGCCCTGAATAATAACATCTGCCTTATGATACATGAGGAACCCTGGAGAGTCAGGAATGGCTTACAGAATTATCCGTCTGGGTTCAAATTCTGAATACTTCATAGGTAGTCTCCTGAGCCTTCACGCCTCTTGGCTACAAAATAGAAGTAGTAACAATCTTGCCACTGATGAGGTGGTTGTGTGTGAATCAGAGAATATGTCTGACTTGTAGGGAACACTCAGGGGAAGTTGCAGCTGGACTGTGAGGGTTTTCAGGATACTGGCCAGTTTAGCCTGGGGCTAGAAGCTGGTAAGAACCACTGGATTTGTAGATCCAGACTCACTGGGCTAATAAAGCCCCTCACGCTGCCCTTATTAAACATATTCACACATATTTCAATGCCACAGACACCACACATGCAGATACATTTAACATATACACACCACATGGAACACCACAGCAAACACCCCTCACATCACACAAATATTAGACATGGGCACAGATACATACGCCACATGGAGATGTACCACATATACCACAACACAGTATCAATACACACATGCACACAGACAATGGACACACACCACACATATTTATAACATATACTACATACACAACTAACACAGGTACCACACAGACACACACATAAAGCTTTTTTGCATCCCCCTTACTTCCTCCCTTCCAAACACATTCACCTTCCTCTCAGCGGCTCCACTGAGTTGAAGGGAGGTGTGTGGGCTTTGGGGATGTGATGATTCAGCTTCCAGGGCCTGTTGCTACAAGCAAAAGGTCTCCCAAGGGCTGTGACCAGCTCCCAAGAAAGGCATGCAGGATGCGGTCCAAATTTACATTTCGGCCTGAGGCAAAGGGTGTGGTATTTTTCCTTTTCTGATTGTTAAATAATATGTGTACCGTAGCCACAAGACCATTTCTCTGAGCAGAAATATAGGTAAAGCCCACCCTTCTTTCCAGCCTTTTAAGACCCCTCCCCCCTCTCTCTCCCCCCCTCCCCCCCCCCCAGAGAACTCACAATGCTCATATGGTTCTACCAGGCATCAACCCTCAGAGATAAGGGACAGTCTGGAAATCTAGACATTGGCGAAAACAACACAAAGGGGTCTGGTGCGGATGGGAGCCCAGGTGAAGCTCAGAAAATCACTGGTATCCATTATTTCATAGTGGAGAAACCCAATCCCAAGCATTGAATGAGCTGCCTGGTTAGCAACAAGGGCTGGGCCAATCTTCAGGTCTTATGACTTTGAGTCTTGTGCTTGTGAATTATTTAGACAAGCCATTGCTTCTTCCCACTTTTTAAAAAAATCACCAAGCACTTTCAGGTTAGTAAGTATCAAAGGGCAGACAAGGTGATTATGTAGCCAAAGTCCTGTTTCCTCTGAGTGACTCAGTTTCCTCAATACCGGTCTTTATTGGCTGTCAAGCCTACTATTTATATTTAATTCTCAACCAAACATCATGTATTCCAATTCCAAAGAATGAGAAAGAGGTACTTAAATCTCTCTGTTAAATTTCTTTGTGCTCACTCTTTTAGAAGTGGAATATCTTTTTCAAAGTATTACACCCCAAATCTTCTCCAGCTTCTTGGTTGCACAGATTAGCCATCAGACAAGATCAGCTCACAGGCCAAAACTGGCTCACAAATCTGACTTTATAAATACATTTTTATGAGAAAACAGCCATGCACATTTATTTATGTACCATCAATAGCTACTTTGGTGCAAAATGACACATTGGTAACCAGACCATCTAGCCTAAAAATCCTAAACTATTTGATACCTGGTCTTTTACAGAAAATTCTAGTCATTCCTTGGCTTGGGTCATCATTTGGGATGTTCACAGGAGCCCTGGAACATATATAATGCACATGAAACTTGAGCTGACAAGAGAAAATTCTGAAAGACACAGCTCTTCTGCAGTATACCATATGGCCTTTATTCTGAACTTGTAACTAAAGCCTGTCCTGCTGGACTGCTTTGGTCATTTCAGAGCCTTCTTCAATTGGCTAATGAAATCCTTATTGTACAAAATGATATTTCACTTAAAAAATTTTCATTGGAGTGCTTATTTCCTAAAAGCCTATCCAATGTCAGGCTTTAATAAAGTATCAGGCATCCCTTCCCTTCAGTGTGCTTACTCATTCTTCCCCACTATTAAATATGTTCAGTGCTTTGTGTTTTGCTTTATTTGTAGTGGTAAAGGTCCAGCCTAGGGCCTTGTTCATGCCAGACAAGTGTTCTACTACAGCCCCAGTCCAGCTATAGTTAGTTTTGAGCCATGTTTCCATGTGTATCATTTCTGTCTGGATCTACTACTGTCTGGATGAAAGCACACCTAGCAGGGCTGGCCCAAGAGCTGGGGGATGCGTCCAGAAACTGATTCTGCTCCCTTTATTCCTGTTGTTGTTGCTTAGCAACAATTTGAGAGGAGCCAGCGAGATTCCAAAGGCCTGTAGACTTGGCACAAAATGACCTGTGAGCCATTATTGAGAAACGATCCCTGAGTTACACTCCTCATTGCACTTGCAATTTCATAGGCACTCGTATATTCACACACCCTGTGGCCATTCAGATAATTTTCACTATAGGAAGGGATTTGCTGTGTAGACTCTCAACCGAACCATTTTTCCTGGGAGATAAGAGCAAAGTATGATGAGAGGCCATCAGCATGCTATGTGTTCCTTGAGGAGACATAATTTCAAACCTGCTTTTACAGGAAGACTGAACTGGGACTTAAACCCACAGTATTTGGAATACACAGGCCTGACATATATTACCTTTTTTGTAGAACTATTATATGGATTAAATATGCATGTTTATTCATAGTTTCATCTGAGTGGTTGGTGCTATATGAGTGAAGACCGTATGTGATAGTGATAGTGCTTTGATTTTATTTTTTTCAAAAAAAAAAAAAAAGATCAAACTAACTAGGTAGAAATTTCTAGGACTTTACAAAATGTCAGAAAAGACAAGGAAGTGGTAAGTCTCTTACCGTTTCTTGTATTAAGGTCCCTTTTCCACTGTAAGTTGTATCACCTCTCCCTCTGAATTTGGACACTGAGTGCTTTTGCATTAGTCCTCTAGGCCTGACCAAACACACCAGAAATGGAGGCTTGAAAAGCTCTCGTGTGTCTCTGCTTCTGTCCTTGCATGGTTGGATTTGCTAGGAAATGGAATCCTGCCAACTTCATGAGACCAAGCTTGGACTAGCCTGCTGGAGGATGAAATACTAGACAGAAAGGAATTGCCACAGCCAAGGTCATGCTGGACTAGGGTGAGAAATAAGGCCCGTCAGGATCTGCAGATCTGCTTGATTCTGGGCTGACTTGGCAAATTGTGTGTGAGCCCAGTCGAGATCAATCGGGCCCAGATGACCTATCCACTCATGAGATATAATACATGGTAGATATTAAAGCCATAAAGTTATGGAGTGATTTGTTGAACAGACATAGGTAGCTGATAAAAAAAAGAGTATACACTAGTATTTTAGTACTACTAAATTATTTGCTCCATAGGGAAAATTTAAGCTTGCAATATTCTAAGATTGTCAGTAGCCTTCCTTCCCTTTACAAAGAGTGGTGGTCTTGAAGTCAACAGAAGAACATCATGTTCAGATTAATGGTTGCCTGCTTTGTTAAATGCCAACCCAGTCCATAGAGATGAATAATTAATGAAACAGCTGCTAATAAGTTAAATCAAGAGTATATTGTAAAATATTTTTGCAGTGTTTATAGGAAAGAAATCTGGAAGGGGGAATATCTAATTCAGGCTATAAATAGTGTAACTATATTTCTCAGTTTGGGAGAAAAATACTCAACAGAGAAAAGGAAAGGTGTTTTTCATTTTCTATAGACATTGCTGGCTTCCCGAATGCCTGTGTCAGCTTGTGGGTGACAAGGAAGGCTGAATAAGACACTATTACAGTTTAAAGTAGAGCCTGAGACAGAATTGGTTCACAAAAGAAGAAAAGAAAAGCAGCAAGCGATGACCACAGGTGACAGGGATGCTGTCACAGCTTTGATATCAGGCTTTGTGGGTGACCCAGCCTGGAGGAATGGTACTGATTGGTTCTGCACCTCCCAGCAAGCGTTCAAGTCTTCCAGGAAATGAAAAAAATCAAAGCAATAAGAAACAACCACAGTGTTCTTCAACAGGATTTTGTGACATGCAGATTAGGTGAGCCAGTATGCAATTTGTGATAGGGAATCAGAGCTAATTAGAGAGAGTATGCAAATATATGCTGTTCACTCACTTACTTGTGTAATTCTGTTATACATTATGAGCCATAAATACAATATAAAAATTTCAATCGTCCATGCATTCATTTATCCATTCATTTAAGATATTTATTGAGCTAATATACTGGGCACTAGAGAAATAAAAATGAAAAAGAACAGTATTCCTATATTCCAGGAATTCACAGTCTAGAACGAAAGAAAAAAAAAGAAGTAGAGAAAGAAGCTATCTCTGACTATACTGGAACTTACTTGAGAGGGACGAAGGTTTTTGTCTTAAAATTTTGTAATAACACAAAAGGAAACCTTAGTGTGATGTGGGCTTGAGGATCAAGGATGGTTTCACTGAAGAGGTTACACATGCTCATGGATGGGGAGTACATAGACAAGGAATTAGTGCCTTATTAAGTTTCAGAAAAAAATTAATAGCCAAGATTTGGTCCATGATGATGAACAGATGATATCTAATGTGGATCTTGATTTGTAGGTGAATTTTAGTAAGTGGAGAGACTTGGTAAGCTCGTTCAAAACTGAAAAAGTACAAATATTAGTTAATAGAGAGTGACAGGAAAATTCATGCTCAAAGATGATGCAGGCCAGATTTAACATGTCTGTGAGGAATGCACAAAAACATAGGGGACATGTGATGAACTCTGTCTGGAACCAGGTATGGGAGCATCTGGGATACCAGGATGCAATGGGAACTCATTTCTTCTGTGCTGTATCACACCTGCCTGGACTCACTATGGGACCACAAGAGGAAGGGTTGTCTCCATACAAGATAAGAACAGATGGTGAGTTGAAGAGACCTCAGGGAAACAAAGCATGAATGTACAGTCCATGAGAATCATCCTGACAGACAGGTTAATGAAGGGCAAAAATTAAACTGAGTTATTTGAGGTAAGGGTGATTTGAGTAGAAATTAGAATGTAAATGCCACTGGGAATATTCACTTCTCTTAATAGCTACTTAGAGGAACCATCATTTCCTCAGGTGGAAATGAGCAGCAGGCAGGAAGTTGCCCAAGGTAAGAAAGATGTGTTGAATCTAGACTTAAGGATTATGAGTAGTGGATGAAATCACACAAACATACACATATATGCTTTTTCTCACAAACATATGTATACATACTTACACATAATGGAAAAGGGAAGAGAGAAGAAGGAGAGAAGAAAGAGGAAGAAGAGTGTGGAGATAGAGAGGGAGAGGGAGCAAAGGAGAGAGAGACAGGTAGAAGAGAAAGGGAAGGAAGGAAAGAGAAGGAAGGAAGGAAGGAAGGAAGGAAGGAAGGAAGGAAGGAAGGAATGGAAGGAGGGAGGGAGGAAGGAGGGAAGGAGCAAGCCAAAGAAATTAGTTTGGATGGACATCTCTTTTGTAGAAATAAGAAAATACTCCTCAAAGTAATAACAAGATATAGCTAGCTTAGAAAATGGCTAATATGTAGCATGACAGAAGTAATAAGATATTTCACTTCAAATATTACTATACTGAGACTGATTTGCCTTCAGATTTACTCTTAGTTTCTCCACCTCCTCTTCCTCCTCCTGCTCCTCTTTCTCCTTCTTCTTTCTTTTTTGAAGATACTAAGGTTTGAACTCAGGACTTCATGCTTGTTGAGCTACACTTCCACCTCTATTCTGGTTATTTTTGAGATAGAGTCTGACATGTTTTGCCCATGAAAGGTTGTGCTATGATATATATATATATATATAATATATATATATATTATATATATATATTACAGTGGCTGAGAAACACATACTACTATGGCCAACTTTTTCTGCTGATCAAAACTTTTAAAAACTTTTTGCCTAGGCTGACCTTGAACCATGATCTTCCTCATCCAGGCCTCCTAAGTAACTAGGATTATATAGGCGAGTGTCCCAGACAAGCTGCCTGATCTCTCTTCTTATCTCCAAAGAGGGAAGTAAAATAGCTGCTTTAGCATTTGGTGACTAAGAACCTGGATATTTTTTTTTAAACAATGACCTTGGACTGGGAAGGTGGCTCAGTGGTAGAGTGCTTGCCTTGCATGCATGAAGCCTTGGGTTTGATTCCTCCACACCACATAAGCAGAAAAAGCCAGAAGTGGCACTGTGGCTCAAGTGGCTAAAGAGCTGAGAGAAAGAGCCCAGGTTCAGAGTTCAGGCCCCATGACTGACAAAATAAAAGACCTTTATAGATACCTATCAACTGATTTTCCTTTAGTGTTTCTGTCTCCTTACTTGCTATCTGCCAGCATAGCATGAACAGAAGGTGGTATATGTGTGTATGTGCACAGTGGGTATGAAGCAATGATTAGATGCCCTTGAGAAGAAGGAGAGCCCACACCAGGAAAGGCTCCCTCTCCCTGAACCCAGAGAAATGAGAAGGGAGAAACAGGCCAGAGAGGATGACAGTGAGGGTTAGGACCTTATCTTCCATTGTGGAAAGAGAAAGGAGATATAGACAGACTGTCTTGCAGACAATAGAGGGTAGAGGACTCTTGCCCAGATTCTTGCAGAGCTCTTACCATGACACCGCAATGCAGCTTGGCCAGACGCTGACAAGTGGGGTGTCAGCCTGGTTTTAAGGGGTGTGTGCTGTCATGGTGAGAGGATTTGAATGACAGTGTGGAAATCCCTCAGATTCTGGCACAGCTGAAAGAGCACCACATTTAGAACCCTGGTGCCTTTAATTGGGACAACAAGGTGGGGAAGAGGAGACTCTTCAACAGAAGCAACGGGATGATGGGCCACATTGGACGATGGAAGTGGGACAGACTCAGAGCCTGCAGTAAGTAAAAACCAAGTTGGCCTTGGTGGTCTCATGTTATGTAGCAACATCAGACTCAACCAAACTAAGGTAAGTCTAGAGAAGCCTTCATCCTCCATGGATGCTGTTGTAAATATCCCTGAGCAGCTAGTGCGAAGGAAACTCATTACGCCCGATGAGATGCTGCTCACGACACACTCAACAATAGACCCAGGGCCTTCTGTGCATAGGATAGTGTCCACCATTCTCTACCATCCTCAGAGAAGAGCTGAGGTGGGAGAAAGCTGAGAAAAACAGCAGGGATTTCAGACAAGGCCTTGAATTTCAAGAAATGCTGTGATAATTCATTAGGTAGAGCTCTCTATCCAGTAACATCTACTGACCAGAGTATTTTCCTTCAAATGCTGAGCAAATTGGGGTGAGGGAGCATAAGATCACAGTACAGAAATGAAAGATCTATAGTCTTTGTACACGGAAGTCTAACTTCATTCTGCTATATAACTGCAAACTCTTTTGATTTGTCATAATTTACTCACTGCTTGTCTACCCCATACTAATCTCTTCTGATTTGAAAGGGGACACATCCCTTATTTTTTTATTATTTATTTATTTTTATTTATTTTATTTTTTCCTTGGTATTGTTTGTTTTTTTTTTTAATTGTGAAAATACCATACAGATGGGTTACAATTATATGGGCAAGATAATGAGTACATTTCTTATCAAGCATTGTTGCCTCCTCCTTTGTTTCCCCTTCCCATCCCTCCCTTTCCATCTTCCCCTGCTTCCCACTCCCCCCTTATTATTTACTACCTACCTTGATGCCTTGGTCAGCAGTGGGTATTTGATAAATATTGTGAAAAGTGAATGTTCTTTTTTAGAATTTAGCTTATACTGAATTTTTAACCTTTCCCTGCAGTTTTAAATATGTTTTTATTATCTTTAAGTAGTTGTACAAAGGAACTGCCATTTAACAAAGCAGTTTATGAATACAATGGATATTTATTAATGTCATCCTTTTCATCATTCTCCCCCACCCTCCCAGCCCCGTTCCTTTCCTCAGGATATGCACTGAATTTATGACTGTAGCTTATGCAGACGGTAATATCAAAGTGAATGGGCTGATATTAGGTTTGGGGTGGTCTCTTTACCCCCAATCCTTACCTTACTCTCTCAGAATCTGCATGGCAGTCTTTCTACAACCAAGTTGGAAAAAAAAAAGAACCAGAGGTTCATTTAGGCTAACATAAAGAACAGATAACAATGTAATATGTCCTGTCTCCCACAGATTCCCATTCATTAAATGGTTCCAATGCTTGGCACAGGGACCGCATTCCTGCAGCAGGTGGGCCCAATGGAAACAGCTGGAAGAGAGATCTTAGCTTGAGATCTTAGATTTGAGATCCCCTCAGTTATGCACTAGTGGCCCTGGGTCATACTGCTTGGGAGAATGTGCAGCTTTGATTGATAGTAGGCTTTGCTATAATAACTAATAAAGAATGTTTAGATTTTCATGGGTGTGTACGTACGGGGCTGGGAGAATAGCACTCTCTCTTAATCCTCATGAAGGCAAAGAAAAATTTAATCTGGGAGTTTAAATTTCTACCTCATATAAGCTTTTGTGTTTCATCCCTCTTTTTAAGTCCAATTTTATTGCTTCCTCCTTGTGAATGAAAGATCACACAGGCCTGGGTTTCTGAAGGTTATCTATAGCTTTGCCTAAAATGGTTATAATTGGAGAAATGAAATAGTGCTAACTGCCAAGCCTGAATAACATTATAACATTATGCAAAACGCAGGCACTTTAGGAGAATAAAGCAATGATGACAATGCAAATCAGAGCCAGTGAAGGTCAGGCATTTTGCATAGAGCTCCTTGCAATCTAATTCATGTGAACTTTTCCTGAGGAAAGAAAAAAGTGACTTATTGAGGCACAATGCTTTTTCAAAGAGCATTACCTGGGAGCCCAGGATCTGCTTACAAGGCCTGCAGGCGGCTGGCCTCAGGATTCTGTGAGGGTGCTGGGGAGGGGCAGAGCTAAGCTGAACTCATAGAACCTTTGTTCAGAAATAAGAGAGTCCAGCCTCCGGGTTGGTTGCACTTGGCTGGCTTTCTTAACCCTTTGGGAGTGGAGAGGGATGGAGGTTGCTCCTAAATGGGCTGAGGCAGCCATTGCTGTGCTTACTGTCTACTGTATTCTCCAACTCATCTCAAGAAAGAGGTTTTGTCTTATTTTTACTGGTCAAGACATTGGGACTCAGCAGTTAAGCTTTAAGACCCACACAGGTAAGCCTTGTAGCTGACATGCATGCACTGTTAGACTCTGAGGATATAGATGTATATATATCTTTGCTATATATATGCTAATAGACAGACAGACAGACAGACAGATAGACATGGATAGCAAAATGACTGGCTAAATGGTAATAAATTGCTAGTAAAAAGCATTTGATCAATGGTAGCTTAACTTCTATGGCTGAAAGTTGTGAGCTTTCTGGAGAAGATCATTCAGGAAAGATAATGGCAAGCCTTAAAGATGAGAGGTTCTGTGCGCTGAATGTGGCGAAAGCAGAGGGAAGAGCCAGGATGCCACACTGAGGGTGGCGAAGGTTGCCTGGTGGTGCAGTGGGAGCTTCACCGCTAGGCAGTCGGGTCTGCTTCTTCCCTGTTTGGATGCAACAACCTTGCCAAGTGCACAGTTTGCAGCAGCGCATCATGATTAGCCGAGTTCCATCCAACGCTCCTTTTCTCCTTTGCAAGAGTCCATTTTCTTGCCCCCCTTAAATAAAATAGAGAAGATATAAACCTGTTCATATGGGTGAGTGTTAAGAGAATGTGGCTGGTGCAGATAGAAGCAACAGATACATCTTTCCACTTTCCATCCTGGTTTTATTGAAATTTGGAATCTGGGCACAAGGGAACCTATTTTTAATCATGGCATGACAGAAATGAGACCAAAAGTCCAATTTCTTATGGACAGGGAGGTTGAAGAAGAAGAGCAATGTTACAGGAACCCTCCATCCAGCTCATTACCTAGGCTATCTATTTACACCCTTCCTGACATATGAAGGAGAGAAGCCAATATTTGTCTTACCTATGGTTAGGACCAAGAAGAACAATTTTATTTTATTTTTCAACCCACATTCCTTTTCAAAAAATTTTTTATTGTTATTGTAAAGGTAAAGATATACTGAGGAATTATAGTGACATTAAGTCAGATAAAGAGTACACTCAACAGTGTCACCCTCTCCTCCCTCTCTCCCAGTGTTTCCCTCCCATCCCCATCCACAAGTTGTATAGTTCATTTTCAACAGTGTCTAGTGAGTTCCACTGCTGCATTTGTTCACCTTTTATCCCTCTCTTTCTGTACCCTGCCTCTTACCCTCCCAAAGACAGATAGAACAAACAAAACAAAAGGAAATGAAAACCAAAACGGCAACAAAGAAAAACCCTCTTCTTAACTGATCATATACAGCTAAAGTTCTAAGGAAGTTTTCTCTCCTTTCCCTTTCTAAGAAACACTGCCTGGCTGTATCATGACCCTCAAAGCTCTTAGAAAAGAGACCATAAGAAACTCTGCTTTGATGGTAGGAGGACGAGATTTTGATTCACAAGAAGTGTCCTTTCAGAAAACAGCACATATGTGTTTCTATAATGATTGCCATGATTATTAGGCATCATAGCTTTATAACTGCGTTTGGGAATTGTTCCCATATTCAACAGAGTAGCCTTTTGCACTTTGTCACATATTGTGTCTGTAGCTTTTCAGGTCACCGGGAGCCTGGTCAAGTTGGAATGAGAGCTATCTACTTAGATAAAATAATTCATCCAACATTCAGAAATCACAAACATGCCAACAAGAGACCGAGTCCACTGTTCTGGTACAATGAGAAGCATTCCTGACCATCTGCTCAATGTTTTCCACCAGGCTGTAAGGGTTAAATTCCTTTGACAACTCGACATGAGCTTGAAAACTCGGAGGAGCTTTGGGTCACATTCTCAAGACATAGATGACTCTTTTGTCAGCTGCAGGTATAAGCTGATGTACATGAGCGCTATTGTTGATGCAAAATCTGCTTCTATCAAGTTTCAGAGAACATAAGGCTATGAATCATACTGAAATTGTATATGCTCATGAAATCACCATGGCTAATCCTGTGTTTGCTATAGCACATTACCCATTTTGGCTGCACAAACATTGGAGATTTGTGTTTGGTTTCATGAAGCTAGGGTTAACCAGTGTGTGCTGATAGACAAGGAGTGTGTATTGCACAATGTAATCTACCAGACGAAAACGATTGCTGTGTCCCAGTGTGTCTCCCCTCCTTGTGTCAGAGTACTGGCAATTCCTAGATTGCTTTGCTTTTATTTCTCTTTTGTGTACGGATTCTGCCAAAAGATGGGATAGTGATTAGCTTGCATGATGGTGTAAATGATTCCTTGCATTCCATTGGCTTGGCTTGGGGGACCTGGATGAATCGAAGTGGGGACTTTTAAACATAGTGGTCTCACCTTTGCTTCATGAAAATCTTAGGTGCCTTTTAGACTTGGTTCCTTTGATCGTTGTGTTACTGCCTGAATTGCCCTTCTTCTTCTAATGCTATCTTCCTGCATGGTAATCACCATCTAGTATTTAGCTCAAGGGTCCTCATCTCCATACAGCTTCTCATGGTCTGCTTCCTCAGACTTCACATTCCCTTGACTCCTCTGTTCTCCCAGACTCATGTGTTGCTCCATTCTTGCATTCACTTGTTTATTTCTCAGCATCCTTGTCTTTGCTGAATTCTAGAAGGGGATTCAAGAGGAATTGAATACTAGCACTATTTGGTAGAAAATTACTCTCTGAAAAGTATTATAAAGAGGAGGCACTTAATGCGATGAGGGGGATTTGACCCAATCAGGAAAGTTATGATGGAAATGCCAAAGGATGTGAACATCACACTGTTCACAATAGCCAAGATGTGGAAACAACCCAGATGTCTCACTACAGAGGAATGAATCCACAAATGGTGGTACCTATACACAACGGAATATTACACAGCCATTAAAAAGGATAAAATAATTGCATTCACAGGGAAATGGATGGAACTAGAACTAATCATATTGAATGAGGTAAGCCAAGATCAGAGAGGCAGAGGGTTCATGTTCTTTCTGATATGCAGATGTTAAAATTTAAATGCAATGAGATATGACAAAGCAAAACAGGACTCAAGTTAGCCATACACAGGGAGACCAAAAGAGGATGGTCTCAGAAGAAAAGCACAAAATTACAATACCCAAGCCCCTCTTCATTTGTATATAACAATATGCACAGTGCAAAGAACCCTAAGATAAGGAAACAAAGGACTTCTTCTTCATTTGTCTTATCATTTTTGGATGATGCCGTATTCTTTACCTCATATGTGGTGTTTACACATGCACATCAGAGGGAAGCTGGGAGGAGGGCACAGAATCAGTGGAAAGTGGGTGAAGAAACACAGCATCGGGGCCCATCAGCTGCACTGGACATTGATGAAAGTGAACCAAGCAACTCAAGGGCGGAGATGGGAGGGAGGGAATGAGAGAGAAAGAGGGAACCGCTGACACTAAGCAAAAGGAAAGAAATATCATTCAATTTATTAAAAAATAGTTTTATTGTCAAAGATCATAGACTTCATAACAAAAAATAATTTTAAGAAACAAAATAAAACATAAAAACAAAACAACAGCAACAAAAAACACCTCAGGAACGCACTCAGGCCCTGAGTTCAAGCCCTAAGCCAGCATACACATACACACACACACACACACACACACACACACACATACACACACACACACACACACACACACACACACACACACCAACCACTTTGCCTTTAAATCACGCTTGTGTATGTATGTTATTTTTCAAAAACAAAGGTAACATTTAATGGATACAAAAAAAAGGGATGTGAGCACTGATTTGCCATCACTGGGGTAGAAAGCGATAACCAGGCAGAAGCAATTGATTCTGATACTTTCAGGGCTGTGGATTTGAAGGTGGACTAAATGAGATTGTGAGTGTTCTCATTATTGTTCCTGCCACTTGGTACATGCCCAGTAAATGGTGATTGCCATGGTTACTTGCATCTGAGCTTTATAACTACGCTTGTGAATTGCAGGTATATTCAATAGCATAGTGTTTTGGTTTTCATCAAAGTAGATCAAGATCACCTAATTATATAGTTTTATTATAAATTTGTTATTTCAGAAGCTCAACTTTTTTATTATAGTATGTTGAGATGAAACAAAAAGAACTGAACTTTTACTTTAAGTAGATGCTGGTCTAATTATCTTTATTTTTATGTTTCTCCTGAGGTATATGATTTTTAAATTTCTGGTTAGTATTACTAATTCAAAAGCAGAAATTTTGTCAAAGTGTTTATCAACATTTTAAATGTACACATGATCTGACTTAGCAAATCTCCTTTCTAAGAATCTAACCTGTTAACATAAGAATGTGCCTAAACATGTAAATCCAGGGTTGTTGAACTCAGTGTTGTTTATAACTGTAAAAATCACCCAAATGCCCATTGGTGGCAAGTGCTCCTGTACATTTCTCCAGGCATTGTCCCTGAAAGACTTGATAAGATTTTCAAATAACGAGGACCAGCTATATAGATTTTCATACCAAGAAATCTAAGGCCCATTTCAAAGTGAAAGTAAGTTAAGTCCCATCTAGCATGATCTCATTTATGACCTCAAAACCACCGAGACAATGCACTGTGTGAGCATCAACAGAGCAAGCTGGGAATTCAGACTACCTAGGTTTAAACCTAGTTCCTCTAGTCCTCACTGGGTAAGTTTGAGAAAGTTATTTACTTTCTTTGACATCAATTGCCATAAAACAGGAGCAAAAGTAGTACATCTCTCAGAAGGTCATTGTGGGACTAAATGACTTAAAATGCTTAGCATATGGTTTCAGATCGAGTGTTCATATATTCAGCCTTTCTCTTTGTTTTCTCTTCCTTGCAGTAATAATAGTGACACTGATACTGATTACATATACATGTAAATGCACAGGAAAAACTGTAGCTAAGGTGTAGAATTTCCAGTGGGTTATGAATGAATGGAAACGGATAACACCATCATCTTTATACCATAAGTTCCTTCCATTTAACCAAGGATGCAAAACTTGAGAAAGGCAGACATGGCCCCTCGCAGCTCAGTACCTCATGGCGTTTTTGCTCTGGTGTCTTGACTCTTCTTCATAACCAAATCCTGAGGGTGTCATTTTCTGTCCAAGTTGGGCACGGGGAGAGAGAGAGAGAGAGAGAGAGAGAGAGAGAGAGAGAGAGAGAGAGAGAGAGAGAGAGAGAGAGAGAGAGAGAGAGAGAGAGAGAGAGAGAGAGAGAGAGAGAGAGAGAGAGGAGAGAGAGAGAGAGAGTTCACAGCACTTAGAATGTTTGCTGCAGGGAAAGGACTTTATATCACTGCAAGGATCTGGGAAAATTTTGGCTATTGACATCCTGAACAATTTAGTTTTAAGGGAGAGTTTCCAACCAGTAAGCTCCCATGAATGACAATCTGAACTCAGTTTTAGAAAGGCCACATTCTCCAACTGACGGGGGAAAAATGTAAGTTTCTAGGACTCTGTTTTCCAAATAAGGAATGTTTAAATTTAATTTTTATTATTATTATAAAGGTGATGTACAAAGGGTTACAGTCACATAAGTCAGATAAAGAGTGCATTTCTGTGGGGGCAATGTCACCCCTTTCCCTCACTCTCTCCCAGTTTTTTCCCAAATAAGGAGCCTTAAGATGCAGCTTTTCAGAGGTTCAGGTTTAGCTTCATTCTGCCTCTCATCTCTCATCCTCCAACCATCCTATAACTACTTTTGAATCACTTTCACTAGGTACTTTAATTTAACATTGAATTTGGCCCAAGACCACAAGTTCATTTTTCTACTCATCCGCTAAGCTCTTCCTAGTGAGGTCAGCAAGGAAGGAGCTAGAGACTAGGAGAGGGAAATCCGTGGAGAGGAATCTGAAGTGTTGTTCCTTACATTACTTCATGCTTTGAAGTTGTTGAAGCAAGAAAGTATTCACATAAGCTGGGCACCACCGGTGACTAACGTCTGTAATCCTAGCTACTCAGCAGGCTGACATCTGAGCATCATGGTTCAAAGCCAGCCCAGTTATCTCCAACAACTGTCTCAGAAACCCCTGGAAGTGGTGCTGTGGGCTCAAGTGGTAGAATGCTAGCTTTGAGCATAAAGAAGCTCAGGGACAGCCCGCAGACCCTAAGTTCAAGCCCCAGGACTGACAAAAATAAAAGGAAGGAAGGAAGGAAGGAAGGAAGGAAGGAAGGAAGGAAGGAAGGAAGGAAGGAAGAAGGAAGGAAGAAGGAAAGAGAGAGAAAAGAAAATACATACCAGTCATCAATGAGTGCCTTTATTTATTTGTTTGTTTGTTTATGCCAGTATTGGGACTTGAACTCAGGATCTGGGTTCTGTCCCTTACCTTTTTTACTCAAAGCTGACTTGCTACTACTTGAACCACAGTTCTGCTTCTGGCTTTTTAGGGGTTAATCAGATACAAGTGTCTCATAGACTTTTTCTACTTGGGCTAGCTTCGAACTGTAATATTCAACTTCTTGGGGAGCAAGGACTCACAGGCATGAGCCATCTGTGTCTGGCCAATATGTGCTTTCTAATAAAAGAAGAAAGTTCTTGTTTGCTTTCTCACCATAGCTGCCTACAGAGAAAACATCAAATGATAACACAGGATGAGCGAAGAGTTCAAGCTCCGTAGTTCTGTGTCTAATTCTTTACTTACAAAAAGAATTTTATTGTAGAGGCCAATACCTTTGTTTAATTTCTGCTTTCATAATACCTTGCTGTGTATGTTTTGATCTTTTGCGTTCCTGATCTTTTTGACTTGTATTCTACAATGTTTATATTTTACAGAAAATTATTGAGAAAATTGCTAATTATCCTGAGATATTTCCTCCATAACGTGAGTACAATTATTAGACTGATCGAAATTATCGGTAATTTACTAGTGGAAAATATTTCCCAGTCCACATGTAAATGTCTTCCATTTACCCATCAGTTTCTTTGATAGCTGATTTGCTCAGACTGTATACTACTCTGGGGAGTTTGGGGTGACTTTTTTGAAAGACTTGGGAAAGACATTCAATTGTCTTGATGCTCAACTAGAAAGAAGCAATGATAGCCGTGGAGATAGCCTTACTCTTCTTGGGTGATGGTTTCAATGCCAGGGCCAAATTACCTGTCCTTCTTGCTTAATGACCATGCAGCAGAATGGGAACAGGCCTGTGATTTCCTGCTGGTATGAGTTTGGAGTTGGATGACCAATATGAAAATCACATGCAAATCCAAGCAAATTTTGGAAACTTCCCTTAATGGGGTCAATGAGAAGTGAAAAGCTGGAAGATTATTTCTTCTATTAGGAAAGAGAACATGTTCTTAGATTTCTTGACCTGAGGCTTTGTTGGTTTATAGCAGTTGGAACTCCACTTCCCCTCTCTGGGGAAGGGATTTTAACCAGTTACTAGCAGCTGGTGGCTTAAACTTGGAATCTAAATGATTTGTTCTGAGCAGCAAATCTCCTTAGCTGGTCAGGGTGATCGCTGCTCTGCACATTGCCTCTGGCTGCTTCCAGAGTCACCAATGCAAGTCCTAATTCCACAGTGACTCCTAGTGACCTTCGCTTCGCTGTAAAAATCAGCCACATCAGCTGGAAGATGAGAGTGCTGACCCCAAGTTCCTTAAGCTAATTTCTGGTTCTAAAGCATGGAGCATCCCTGGAAAGGTCTGATGATTTTAACTGAGTTTCTCTGGCTGGTGTTGACAGATATTCAGGTCATACATGGTCTTCAATTATATGCACTGCTACCACCCAAACAAAAGGAAGGAGGAAGGGAGGAAGGAAGGGAGGAAGGAAGGAAGGAAGGAAGGAAGGAAGGAAGAAAGGAAAGGAGGAAGGGAAGGAGGGAGGGAAGGAGGAAGGAGGGAAGGAGGGAGGAAGGAAGGGAGGAAGGGAGGAAGGAAGGAAGAAAAAAGGAAAGGATGAGAGAGAAAAAAGAAAGAAGTCTCCTTAGATGTAATTGTATTAGTCAATTTTATTTATTATTTGTAAAGTATATATATATATATATATATATATATATATATATATATATATATATATACATTCATTCATTCTTTCATTCATTCAAGTGGGTGTTCTGATACCCATAAAGGATCACAAGCACTGGAATCTAAGAGACAGTCTCATGGGCCTTCTGTGACCTACCTGGAACACTAGAATATCAGAAAAGAGCAAGCTCCTTCAAAGCTGGAGAATGAAGGTGGTGAGAATTCCAGAGTTCCGTGCGGGTATTGTCCATGGCCCTCTGTGCAACATGGCAGTGTCTAACCTGCAGCCCTGAGAAATTAAAGGACAGAACACCGTCTGAATCCTCACAGGCCTTTCACGCAGGACTTTATTTACTCCACAGCGTAACTACAAGAGGTGTTGTCATTCCCATTGTGCGGATAAACTGAGATTTCCCAAGCTGTTTTAAATAGAATACAATGAAAACAAGGGAAAAATAAGTGAATTAGCAGTTCTGATTATTCAATTTGTATATAACATGATTTTTCAGTCTGTGAATTAATTCTTGGCTCCTTACGATCTTTGTTTATCATGTTCTGTGAACTCACTATGCTTCATTAAAGAAATGTATCATCCAAATAGAAAAACAAAGAATACAAAAGGAGGCTGCCAGAATATGGTGACAAAGTCCCCCCCCCCCCTTATTGTCAGCTTCTCTGTCTGCATTCTTATCTTTAAAAAGTGGATAGACATTGATACCCTCCAGGACTAATAATTGAGAACATTTGTGATTTAAAGTGATCTGATTTCCTAGTATATTGGTTGGTGGGTAGATATTTCAGCTGTTTTTTTTTGTTTGTTTGTTTGTTTGTTTCCTCATCTGTGAAAGGAGACTGATGCCAGCACCAGCAAGTATCCATAGGAATGTGATGACAATCCTGTCAGTTAACTCAATCCATTGAGAAGCCTTTAGAAGAATGCTTGGCATACAACAAACACTAGTTCTTTGGTGGCTGTATTAATCTGTCTTAAACTCTCTCAGTGGACAATGGTTCTTCCTGAAGTAAGACTGAGGACAGGCCTCAAGTGGTAGAGCTCCTGTGTATCAAGTGCGAGGCCTTGAATTCAAACCCCAATATTATCTTTTTTTTTTTTTTAAAGTTCCACTGAAGCAGATACTGTATTGTTCTCATTTATTGCTGTGCCCCTGGGGTCTAACCACACTGTGGATAGTTCAAGAGGTTATTGCATGCTCTACTTACAACTGCCTGAATCATGCTCTACTGGATATCTGCTATATTCTGGGACATTTTACATGTAGTATCCTTCACAATTCCATAAATTAGTTATCATTGGCATTAACACACTTTTTTTTTTGGTTGGTCATAGGGCTTGAACTCTGAGCCTGGGTGCTGTCTCTGAGCTCTTAGGCTCAAGGCTAGCGCTCTACCACTTGAGCCACAGCACCAGTTCCAGCCTTTTCTGTTTATGTGGTGCTAAGGAATCAAACCCAGGACCTCATTGGCATTAACTATCGGTCATTGAGAGAACTTAGGTTCAGAGAATTAAAATGCTTAACCTTGTTTCATACAGAGATTAAGAAGTTGGGGTAGTATTGAAAACCATGACCAGGTGACAAGGCCCTGTCCCCTTTGTCTGTCCCTCTCTGTGGTACAGGAGGACACTGAGCCTTATGTAAACCCTATGCAAATTGGTGGTTCTGGTTTCATGACACCAAAGCCAAAGCAAAGTAAGCAGAAGTTAACAAAAGAGTCACTGTCATCTGATATTTAAATTTACAAAAAGAGACCTCCCCCTTCTTTCCTAGATACCCAAAATGGCGGATGATTCTTAGGCAGTGGCCAGAACACATGAAAGCTCTTCTCACGAAGATCATGGATCTCTGAGGAGGAGACTTAACATCTATTTGTTAGCGTTGAATCATGAGCGACCATTAGGAATCTGGGTCACGCTGTCCTAAGAGAACACCAGTGCTGGGCTGCTCAGCTAATGACCACTGGAGACAAGAATCCAATGTAGATCCTACAAACACAAAGAGAGAGGGAAGAGGGTGGCTAGAGGAGGGATAGATGGGACGGCTAACGGGGGGGGGTGACATTGATCAAGATATAGTGTATTCATAAACTGCTTTATTAAATGACAACGCCTTTATACAACTACTTTAATAATTTAAAACAAAATCCAGCTTGGAGCTGGGGTGGGGGGAAAGAGCAATGGAGAACTACTATTATTCGTACCCTATGTGCTCATGAGTCATGGGGCCCGGGAAGAACCTGGGATTGAGCATTTCTAACCACAGGCTCAGCTTGTGGCTGCTAGCACAGTCCGCCTTCAGAGGCAAGGGTCTGTGTGACTTTCTTGGGCTGTTCCCTGCCCTAGTAGAGTGACTCCCCGAAGAGCGGGAGTCTGACCTGTAGGTCCTGATCCCAGGGGAAATGGGCCCACTGTGGGCCCACTGGATGGTCCTCATGGGACAAAGGGCTGGGAAAAGGACAACTGTCAGATACAAATGATCCCTAAGGTCCCTTTCCATGCCAGGATGGCATCAGACATTCAAACACTGGCATTGCAACTGAGCTTTGGTTCCTGTTCTTTCTTGGTGCGTGTTTTAAAAGAGGAGCCTGGAGGTACTTGAAATCTGATGAAAGCATCTTCAAGCGCAGCCTTGGGAGCCAGGAGATGACCCACAGAGGGCCATCCCAATGACCAACACTTCCTCTTGCTTGGTCTTTCTGGTCTGTGCCCATTCCCACCAAGGGCTGGGAGCATTTCGGATAAAATGCCTTCATTCTCTTCCATGATTCCTGTCTCTCCACTTGCTGTTGAATCCACATTTATTTCACATTTAGGGCTTCAGAGGTTTCTGTGCTGTTATTCTCATAGAGAGAAGGCAGGCAGGCAGATCCCTGGTTTCTCTTTGCTTACTAATACAGAACTTGATGAAAATCACACCGTTCTACAATATAATTGCTGATGGATTTATTTGCATGAAGTGAGAGTTTAGGAATCTCATGAAAAGAAAAGCGTGCCTTCTTGTACAAGTAGAGAGCCACCCGTCACCCAGTGAGATCATCACACTGACTGATCACCATTAGAGACACCACCCATCAACACACACTCAGGGTGTACTTAGTGCCAGGTGTCACTAAAGGTGTCCTAAGAGGCATGGAAGCATCTACACCAATAATCCCAGCTATCAGCACAGTAAATGGTCAGGTTACACTCTTTGAGAGAGACAAGGGAACTGTAGTACAGTAGGAAGTGCATTTCTGCTTACCTGAGACTCAACCATTTCCTTTTTTTCTTTCTTCCTTCCTTCCTTCCTTCCTTCCTTCTTCCTTCCTTCCTTCCTTCCTTCCTTCCTTCCTTCCTTCCTTCCTTCCTTCCTTCCTTCCTTCCTTCCTTCCTTCCTTCCTCTGTACTGGGGCTTGAATTCAGGGCCTCTCACTCTTGCTCAGCTTTTTTATTCAAGGTTGGCACTCTACCATTTGAGCCATGCCTCCACTTATGAATTTTTGCTAGTTAAATGGGGATAAGAATCTTGCTGACTTGTTTGCCTAGGATAGCTTCAAATTAAAAGCCTCCACTCTCAGCATTTTGAGTGTCTAGGATTACAGATGTGAGCCACTGGCCCTTGGCAACACCCAGGCATTTACTGGTTTCAGACTCCCTTCTCTGCTCACAGTGCCAAACCTGAACTTCAACCCCTGCATTGCAGCCACCACCCTGCCTTTGTTCTTCCTAGGTCCTGATTTGCTAAATTCTCTCATTACTGCTCCCCCCATCCATCCCATGTCAGGGCTCACGAGGTTCCAGCCCGGCTCATCTTTCTTCTCCTTAGCTTCAGTCAAGTCCCTTTCTCTTTCTGGCTGAACCTTTGTAGACTTCCTGAATAAACTTCACCGGTCACTTCTACTGTAATGAATGGTTGTAAATACAATGCAGTAAGGCACCAACTCATTACCTTATAGACTGGAAACCAGAATATCAAAATGAGTCTTACTAAGCCACTAGTATGGAATGGAGTTCCTTCTGGAGCCCAAGGAAGCTCTGTCCATGGATATTTTCTGGCTTTTGGAGATTGTTTAGGGTTCAGGGTCTTCTTTCTCTTTATTCCGAGCTAACAATGGTTCAGTAGAGCTAGCAATGGTTCAGCCACAGTTCTCCTGGCATTTCCTCTCTGACTGGAGTCCTTCTGCTCCCACGTCCTTGTTTAAGGGCTCCCCACAGTGAGTTTGCATGAATGTTCTAGAACAATCCCCCTAATAGATGCAGCTGATTGGAGAGCTTCGTTCATCTGTCATCTTAAGTCCACAAATGGGCCTTCCAGGTTGTTTCCTGACCCTGGGAGAAGATTCTCTGAGAGATGAGAAGGAAATGGCTAAGCCACTGGAAGCAAATGGTCAGAGAAAACAAAAAGAAGCATCTGAAATAAGATTCCTGTTATGTTAGCACAATAAGCTACCTCCCCTAGCTTAGCACGCTCCCTTCCTAGGCAACACGAGGCCCGTTTAGTTGAGGCAGTAAAGAATCACGCTCCAGCCCCCTTTAACTTGGGATGGCACTTCTCTGGGGCAGCTACCACCATAGAAGGCAGCAAGAGCCCCTCAGAATGACCTTCAGGTCTGGGTAGCTGCAGAGCCCCTTATCTACTACTTGGGCAGCAGCCATAAATCCTAGTCCGCCATGAGGAAGCCCCTGACACACACATTTACACCAGGGTCTCTGCCTCCTAGCCCCTTCTAGCCCCTCCTAGACCTCAGTAGGTTATGTAGGTCACCTCAGACAATAGCCGGCACTTCTTCTTACTCCTCTCCTGTGAGAAGGGGGTCTTGCTGGTTTCTTTGCTGGCAATAAATCTTTTCTTTGTTCTTTGTACCTGGATGTCTGCATGGTTTTCTGGCAATGACTAATTTACTCTCACACTTTAGATTGCACAGATTTCTCACCTCTTTCACAGATTTGCCAAGGAGCATCAGATCTAGCTGAAAAAAATCATATTGCAGTTCAAAATATTAATCAGCTTGGGACTACAGTAGTAAATTCAATATGTAGCCTTTGCTAGTAAGAGGACTAAACAAAAAGGCATGAAATATTTAAATTACAGCACAAGGAACATCTATTATTAAATACAACATGGGCTATCATTGCATCCATTTCAAAAATAATTCTCAGTGTTAGGAGGGAGCTGATTCCATGTCAAACAATAAACTGGGTATTTTTCACACTGATTATCTTTGTTTTTTATTTTAAAGCACTTTGATGAGGTAAGTATGAATCGATGGTCATCAAAATTAGGAAATACGGACTTAAAGAGAGTATGTCACAGAAGGTTACCCAGCTACTCTACAGGAAGGAGGGATTTGAACTTGGGTTTGGCTCTGTGGTCCACACACAACCCTTAGGCAGCACTGCTACTTTAAGAGGTCAGAGAAAGAGGCCAGCAGAGAGAGATTTGAAGTAGCAGAGAGAGCCTGACCTTTGATTGGTGCACTGGGATGTCACACATTTGAAAGGTTGCTCGGTGGAAAGCTCCTTAATAAAGATCTCTTAAGAGAGTCGTGAGAAATCATAGCTTCCCTTCCAACTACAGAAACCATCTCACCCCAGGGAAGCCAGCTGCTTCTGTTCCCACCTCCCATGTAATTTTGGTAAGACCATTCACAGAGAAGTCTACCTTGCTTTCTTGTGGATATATAGAACATAAATAACGCATCACCTGCTATGTAGTATTCTCCACACATGCCTTGCGTAGATGCCCCTTCTGTGTGGCTCCTTTCATCCAGACAGTAAATATTTTAGGCTTTGTGGTGGAAAGGCAAAGGAAGGCTGTTACTAGATACTCACTTAACATGAAACCAATTGAAAAGGTAACAAGGACTTTCAGCTCATAGTTTCCTGATTCTTGTTCCAAGGCAATTCAATTTCTCTCTGCTTTCTGAAGCTTGCTACACACACACACACACACACACACACACACACACACACACACACACACACACACACACACACACACAGAATTGAACACATTCTTTGACAGAGAGGATATAGGTTATAGGTATGGATAACTGTATATAGTGGAAATATATTATACTATGTTTTATACTATATATCTACACTAACATACAACTTACCATATATCCTAATGTTCGTGTACACAGCTGTTTCTATCCAGGTATGATCTCTTTGAGGACAAAGACTGCGCAAACCATTTTTGCTTGTCTAGAGAGGACTACATGAATTCTTACTCATAGCTAATGACAGACTGTAAAGGAACAGATATAATCCATTGTAATTTACCACTCTCTGGAGATGGCCCCGCATGTTTGTTTTGTACCAAGTCACTAATTCTGTGACAGGAAGAGACATCGTGTTGCTCCTTGAAGTGGTTTTAGGAAGGGCCCTGGGATTTTGGAGGTAGATGGATTTCAGGCGTCACATCTTCTGGGCATGTAGGAGAAGAGAGTTTCGGAGGGCGAGACCCAGCTTCCCAGCTGGCTTCTACTACTTCACCCTGCAGAGGGAACACGGGTCACTGGTTGTGAAATGTCCAAGAAGATGATTTTCTTGACGGTGACGGAAGTGCATCTTCACAGTTTCTCACACAGCCACGAGCATTTAATAGTCACGTCAGCGCCCAGCGTTCCATACATGGTTCTATTCAGCTGTGGGGTGGAGAAATGGAGGCGTGGAGAAGGAATGTGATGGACATAAGGCCACACTGGTGGACGGGTAGAATGACAGGCTGAGAATCAAAAGCTGCTGAAGTGACTGTCTTATCACAAAACTCCCTGTGACCTTTGTGACTTTGTCAGAAGAATTTATGTGACAAAACAGAGCTTCCAGTCAAAGAGAGATGGAGGTTTAGAGTTACAGCTTAACCTGAATTTAGAACCCAGGTTGACTTTCTTTGATCTTTTCTGTCAAGAATGGTCAGTGTTGCTTGTAAAAATATTTGATTTTATTATTAATTATGTTGCCAGCATTGACGTTTTGAACTTAGCTTTCTTGCTAGTCCGGTGCTCTACCACTGGAACCATGCCTCCAGGTCAGCTTTTTGCTGGTTACTTTGGAGATGGAGTCTTGCTTGGACTTTTCTGCCCAAGGTTGGCTTTCAGTCTGGATCCTGTAGAACTCAGCACCCTGAAAAGCGAGGATTACAGGCATGAGCCACTTTCCAGTGTCTGGCTGGTTTTACTTACCTTTGCATTGAATGAGTGAATGTCTGCTATGATTCTTTGTCACTTCTTCCTCTTCTTCTAGAGGAGGTTAGTCTCCAGCTGTGACCACACTTATGAGGGACTGAAGAGAACCCACTGATTATTCAAAGGGCAGCGACCTTCCTGGGGAGAAGGATGGAAAATGGGTGAGCAAGAATATCCTTACCCAGCATCCTCTGCTCTGGGCAGGTGGCAGGGGTGAGGGAGAGGTTTCAGTGTGGCAGCAGATGGTTCTCAGTGGGGCTGTCAGGGCCTTGTGTGTGAGACCTTGCTTGTCACAGACTCAACTTCTGGGCTGTGAGCGACAGGGAGGTGACCTACAAAGCTTTGCTTGCTTTATTTGCACAATGGAAGCGGTAATGCAAGGCTATTCGTTTGCACGTTTAAACCCCCCCTGGATATGAGGAAAGACAGTTCATCAAGCCATGCCAAACACATCTGGCTGCTCAATCCAATCCGAAGTGGCAGGAGGTGTCGTGTAGCCACTTTTAACCCAGTCCGACACTACAGTACTTTTTTTTGTAACTGCACAACCTTCAGGCATTTGATTACAATATATAATGCCAGACCCTGCCAATGGGGTCAAACAACACAATATAGGCACTGTGTTTCCTTTCCTAAACTAGTGAAAATAATTATAAATCGCAACACTCATCTGGTCCTGAGTTTGGGATTAAGGATAGTGGGCTTTCGTTAACTACCTCATTACATTTTTATGTTCATTATGTGGAATAAAATATGGGAAGCGCTTAGGAGAGTTTGGGGCACATTATAAATCAACACTGAATATCACATTTCTTAAATCGCTGTTGCATTCTATGAACGAGGAACCCCAGTCAGAGATTTTGCACCAACATGAAACAAGCTGCAAGAAGAAGAAAGAGGAGGAGGAGGAGGAGGAGGAGGAGGAGGAGGAGGAGGAGGAGGAGGAGGATGAGGAGGAGGAGGAGGAGGAGGAGGAAGAGGAGGAGGAGGAGGAGGAGGAGGAGGAAGAGGAGGAAGAGGAAGAGGAGGAGGAGGAGGAGGAGGAGGAGGAGGAGCAGGAGGAGGAGGAGGAGGAAGAGGAGGAGGAGGAAGAGGAGGAAGAGGAGGAGGAGGAGGAGGAGGAGGAGGAGGAGGAAGAGGAGGAAGAGGAAGAGGAGGAAGAGGAGGAGGAGGAGGAGGAGGAGGAGCACCATCATGCAGTAGTGTTTGAGGTGGACATCACTATTCACTCTAGGGCTTTTGTTTTTTCTCAAAATGCCTTCCAAGCCTAATGCTGCTGTGGTTCTCAAGTGATCTGCATGAGGAACAGCTTAAGATGGGGGTGGTCTCAGGGAAGACCTAAGTTCCCTATTCTAGAGGCGTATTGCATCAATCGTTTAGTGACTGGAGGAAGCCAGCATCAGCAAAGTCACATCCTTGGCTCCTTTCATCCTAGGTAGAGGCTGCCTCCACTTGTTCGGAGCTAAATGGAGACAAATCTCTCTCTTTGGATGGCTTCGGATGACTGCTGTACTGTCCCAGAAAGAATGTCCAATGGCACTGACATCAAATACAGTGAAAACAGGGGTTATACTGTGGGGGAGGAGCATACAGAAAAACAAAGAAATCACACGATACATTATAAATACATTAGAAACAATACCAAGAAAGAAAAAAAAACCACTGTCTCCCTATCTTGGGGTTCATTTCACTTCACATCATCTAATCTGGTCATATGTACATAGCTTTTGACCTTTTCTGCTCTAACTTGGGGAGGGGAAGGGAAAAACAAAATGCTTAAATAAGGGTACAGGCTGACCCATTGTAACAATGAGATGTACAAGACACTATGTTGAAAACGAACTTTACAATTTAGGGGGGGAGGTGGGGAGTGGGGAAGGGGGAGTATAGTTGTGGAGGTGGAGAGGGAAGGGATGGTAAGGGAAAAACAAAGGAAGAGGTAACAATCTTGGATAGGAGATGTACTCATGACCTTGCTCATGAACTGTAACCCCTCTGTACAGTATTTTTACAATAAAAAACTTATTAAAATAAAAGAACGTCCAGTGGAATGCACCACAAGCAATCAAGGAGAGGGCATACAATGACTGACGCATTGATGGCTTGCTGAAGCACAGGGGTGGGCTTTGTAAGCCCTGTGCTGTGTCCCCGACTCTCCAATTAGATGGCTTTGGGGGTCCTTTAGGGGAGGAGTGAGGAGGGGAGCAAAACATTTAGGGTAATATCTTCATGTCACCCAGTGTATCACTGAATTATCCTTCTTCTGCTTTAAGACTGTCCCAAGGAGTGGAGAATTCTCTCTCTATTGTGGATTGTTCTTGGGAAACACTTCACTGTCTTGAATAAATGTTGATGTTTGCCAACTTTCCCACACAAGAGGATGTTGTAAAGAATCCCAACCTTGATGTTCAGAAGAAGGAGAATGATGGGTCCAAAGACAGCCCCTATCCAATTACATGAAGATATGACGGAACCACTTGATTGTATTATGATGTGATGGCCAACAGTTTGAGGCTGGGTCCTGTGCTGTGTCTGAACTGGCTGTGGGGACTTGGTCGGGTACATCCCCTCTCTGGGCCTTGTTTCCCTCAAGGGTTAAATGTCGCGGTGCCTTGGAGAGCTGCCCTGGTCCCTACCAGTTCTCACATTCTCTCCTCCCCAGCTCTCCTATTTCCAAGAACAATAATCACCACAGACAATATCATCTTGCCTAAGATTGTGATCTTCATGACTTCATCCGTGTGAACAGACAAACATCCAGAAACAGCCGAAGCATAACACAGGATCTACGGCCGTGTCAGGGCCCTTCCTCAAAGCCTCCCGTGGGGATAAACTTTCAAACAAGCCACGCTTGTGTGACCAGGGGGAGGCCGAGAAGTGGCTCAACAGGAAGCAGCGTCTTTATTCCAGGCACAAGCTCCAGTTTCCTGGGCCAGTAAGCACCTTGTCTATGTGCGAATCCTGCTTGACGTATTTGTCCAGGCTGGAGCTTGAGGATGGCAGAGGAAGAAAAGTAGGATGTCTTCCTCCCTCGGGCCTTCTACCTCTTGCTTCTTCCCTAGTCTGCCTGTTCTCTGTGCCTTCTAGATGGTTTGCTGTTGGGAGGGACCAGGCCAACATGCACCCCTGCAATCATGAGCTCATATACACGCACACGAGTGAGAGCACCCTTACCCAGCATCCTCCGCTCCGAGTGCAGCCTTGGCTTATCAGAGTGACATTGTCTGCTCTTCCCTTGAGGCCCCCCTCTGTTCTTCCAAGGCCCCTGCTTTGCTTCTTGTTGCTGTTGCCTAATAGAGCATTTACTTTATTTCCACCTATATCTATCCCTTCTAGATCTTAGAATGCAAAGGATATATCTGATTGATTGATTGACTGATTATGAGAGTTCCAAGCTTTGGCACATGAAGAGCAATCAATGGATGGTGTTTGAATGGAATTAGAGTTAAGGGACATAGCAGGTACTTTCTGGAATCTCCACCCAATTCATATCACCCTTGAGTAACTGCTCCCCACCTGAGATGAAGTCCTAGCAGCCACTTATCCTGCCTGGTAACTTCAGTCTGAGCCACATTCCCATTCGTAGGTGGAGAAAGTCGGGGGAGGGGAGAGCGCACTTGGTCTTTTCCAAGGAAAGAAGAATGAAATGAGATGGTCCCCTTCCACCTTGTATCTAGAAAATCAAGCTAGGTCCTGCACAAGACACAGAATTGAATCCTTTAAGTAATGCATGCTCATTAGGATAATTCAGACAATGCATGCTCAGAGGGCAAACAAGTTAAATTTCCAGAATGGATAAATGTATTTCGTAAAGAAAGAGACGATCTACCAGACAGGAACAGTATAGTGCTATGGTCTACACACTCGAGCAAAATGGATAGGATCCATCTACATTTAGTATCTGAATGAGCGGTTCTCCATGATACACAAAACACTAGATTACCCATTTATTTATTTATTTATTTATTTATTTATTTAGTTAGTTAGTTAGTTAGTTATTTTGGTCAGTAGTGGGGCTTGAACTCTGGGCCTGAGCTCTGTCCCTCAGCTCTTCAGCTCAAGGCTAGCTCTCTACCACTTGAACCACACGCCACTTGCGGTTTTCTGAGTGGTTTATTGGAGATAAAAGTTTCACTGCCTTTCCTGCCTGGGCTGGCTTTGAACCATGATCCTCAGGTCTCATCCTTCTAGGATGAGCTAGATTATAGGCTCGAGCCACCAGTGCCCAGCTAGGTTACCCTTTTTATACTGAGAGAAAAAAAATAGGGTGTAGAGACAACTTCACATTTAGGTGAAAATGAAGTTAGCCTATGTTGAGAAGAAAGGTTAAAATAAGTTCACATGAGTTAAATATAATGAATTCAGCTACTCAACAGGCAAACCAAGAGGACTGCAGGTTTGAAGTGAGATGAGGCATAGGTGACAAGACTCTACCTCAACATCCGAGTTAAATCAAAAGGACTAGGACATGGCTCAACAGACAGATGCAAGCCTGAGGCCTGCATCCAATCCTGAGAAGCACAGAGGCCTATTTTCATATTGAAGCTCAAGAGACAATCCTAAGTCAGGTAGGATATCTAGAATCTGTAAAAGAAAAAGGAAATGAGCAGTTCCGATTATATTTAGGTATGATGTTAATATTTTAAAGGTTCTGAATGTAAAGGATCCCCATGAAGAAGACAAACGACTAATGTGAGAGAGTACTAGCCACTTGATTTACACCCCAAGGCTTCGGTCCCCAGAGTGCAGATTCTTAACCTCCATGTTAGAACTCAAAGACAACAGAACAGTGAAGGGGAGTGGAGTTCTAAAGCCTTTGTTTATTTGTAATATAATTGTTTGTCGTATGACCCCTTTAGGCCCAGCCTGTGAAGTTCTGTAGAAACCAGCCCTTCTTAAATATAGGCTGCTAACTTTAGCGTGGAACTCACCTATGAGACCTTAACAAAGGAACCAAGGACACAGGACCATCCATTGCAATAACGACACTCATAAGACACTATGTTGGGAAAGGAACTTTACAACTTCTGGGGCAGGTGGAGGAGTTGGGGAGGTGGGGGAGGGAAGGGATAGGAGAAAAACAAAGGAGGGGGTAACAATGTTTGACAAGAAATGTACCCATTACCTTACTCAGAGAACTGTAACCCTTGTTTACAGCATCTTTACAATAAAGTAAAATTTAAAAATAAAAGTAAATAAGCAGAATGTGCTGCGTTGCTTTCCTAATTAAGTTCAGGGCTTGGGGAAGGATTACCCAGTAGAACCTAACTCGATTATTTCTGCTCCACTTTCCTTCTTATCTCTCGCAAGACTACTTAAAAGCAGGAGTTGTTTCGTAAGAAAAGGCGACGGGGAGAAGGAAACAAAGAGAGAAGAAAGGAGGAAAGGAAAAGAGGAAAAGTCCCTTAATCAAATGTGGCAGTCATTTCCCGGTGCAGTTCCAGCTTCCGCCACATGATGGCAGCACGACCACGGCAGAGCCCTAGCGCTCTCAGGTCTGGCACTTTCAATCCCCAGTTTAAAAGCCAGGGGCGCCTGGGTGTGTTTGTGTTTGTACCAGTTAAGTGGAAACGGTGCCCAATCTGGGCTGAGCCATAATGCAGGTCTACATGAAAATCTACAAGGGTTTCACGGTTATTGTTTTTTTTTTCCTTCCCCTTTGAGAAAAATTGGAGTTATGTGATAGTAAAAAAAAAAAAAAAAGTACATTGTAAGTCATTTCAACGGGGGAGAGATTCCTTGAGTACGCAGCAGCATCTGCTCGGCTGAGTCTGCAATCTGTGTGTGGGTATTGCAGTTAATGAGCCACCAGCTTGCCGCTCCCAGGGCCAGGCTGGAGCAGTCAGCTGGTGGAGAGCTGGGAACTTAACGCAGAGCCCTCTGCAGCAACATGCCCGCGGATGGAAACTGTGATTTGCGACACAGTAGCTCGGGAATAATAAGGAACACATAATTGCTCCAGGCGGATTGCTGCTGCTGCTCTTTCAGTGGCTAAGCTGCTTCACTTTAGAGGGGGAGGGGACTGAGTTATTTATTTATTTATTTACTGCGCTTATACCTCTAGGACATCCAAAGGCAAACCAGCCAGCCACAGCCCTTCTGTTTCCCAGGGACCGAGGTGTGGCGGTGAACCTGGAGGAAAGATGGCGTTGATCTCTGAAGTCACGGATGGACTGGGAAACCTGGCCCGGTCCTCTCCCATCTGAGACTGCTGGAGTTCTGCTTTGCATTCTGGGGGAACAAACAAACAAACAACAATACATTAAAAGGTCAAGATTTTCCCTCTGCATACCCCCTGGGGGTTTCTGCCCATTTCTCTTCATGTTGGTCCCCCGAAGAGGCAATGCTTACCGACTGGGACCCCAAGAACCAGAAAAGAGAAAAATGACACCTGGGCAGAATCTTCTGGCCGCGTCATCTCGGGTTCGGTGCCACTGGGTCACTAGAAGGTACCTGATATCTCTGAGCTCGAACTTCTCAGCTGTCTAACGACAGAAAGATGCCAGTGTCATGGGCATCCACTGGTTGTGAGATGTTTAGGACAGAGCCCAGGACCTCTCCTGGAGATCCCACCCCTCTCCAAACCCATCGCCGGGGCCCGCTGACCTTGTGCTGTCCGCAGCAGTATTTGGGTCTGGTGCTCTTCCTGCTACCAGCCCTCTCCGGCTGACTCGAGGCTTTTGGCTCAGCTCTGGAGTATGGATTATCAGACAAGAGTAAGGCTTGTAAGGTTGAACAGGTCACAAGGGGACTAGAGCCATTGGAAGAATGTGCCTACCTTGGTCATTTCCCTGGCTGATGGTGCCCAGCCTCACAACCGTTGTGAAAGAATGAAGCCCCCCCTCACCTCCACCAACCCCTCCCCCCCTGTTGTCACCAGACCAGTAGCACATGCTTGCATCCATGTCCTTTTCTTTCTTTTTGCCACGGCCAAGTCTCATTCTTATTCCTGGGGGTCGTTCTCCACAAATACTACCTTGGTAGCAACCGGGGAAGGCTCTTCATTGGGCAATTCAGGTCTCTGACTTCAAGGAGCTCTTTAGTTCACACATGCATGCGTGCATACACACACATGCATGCATCCATGCATGCACGCACTGTGTCCACACCGGGCAGCTGGAGCACATGGCAAGTCTGGCCAGCGCTAAAGTGTTTCCAGGACATCACACAAAGTTGCTGGGGGTGGGGGAGGGGAGGTACCCCAGAGCAGAGCATGTTTTTCAGGTGCAGGAAGGAAAGCATTGCTGTGCACGCATGCGCATACCTGTCCAACCCCAGCTGTCCCATCACTAACAGCAATTTAGATGTAGGCTCGGCTTCAGGTGGAGCCAGCAGCTGTCTCTGGGGTGTGATTTAAGCACCATTAGATTCTGCAGTGCAAATACATTATGGGGGTGGAGTGACACTTTATCCCAGAGCTGTGTGTCACAGGGGGTAAGTCAGAGCTTGCTGTGGGGTTGGCCACCCTGGCGTATGCCCACCTCTCTATAAGCTGCTACTTATTGGTGGCCAGGTCTGAGTCAGTAGCTGTGCACACTGCTGAACTCATCGGGCCTTTCTGAGAACCTTTACACATACCAGTGCTGTCCGTTTCTCCCTCTCTATCTTGCTGTGTTACTTGGTCTGGGGAAGGAGCTTAAGCATTCAGACAGCCCCGAAAGAGGGTTTCCTGATCAGCCATGTTGGAGAAGCATCCATTTACATTGCATCGCTTCATTGTCTCCTCCAGAAAGCTATCCTGCCTCCCTTCAGATTTTGAAGTAAGACACAGTGCAAGACTTAGAGCGATGAAGGCATACAGCCAGCGAACGAAGGATCAAAGACTCACATGTGGGTCTGTAGGATTCTAAAGTATCAAGTTCCAAGGGGGAAAAAAATCCAGAAAACACCTGCCAAATGTCCCTTCTAAAAATCTCAAGACAGAGTCAGGCAAGTCTGCTTCTTCAAGAGAGGATGTTAGGGTATTCAGATGTTAGGAATTTCTTTGAAGTTCTGCACTTCATTCTAAAAAACTCCCTATTTGTTTTAGTACAAATAAAGTAGAACTTCACATTCTTTTCTATAATATGGATGCTCTGGACAGGCAGTCTAGGGCTCTACACTGCACATACCTTTGTTGCAGAAGAATCATGCATTCTGAGTGAGCAGCTCAGCCCTGATTCCTTTACCAGAGGACAAAGAAGGCTGGGGGCTTCCTATGAGGGCTGATTGGACATGCAGAGTGAAGACAGAACAAAACAGGGAAAAAGTGACCCAAGTTCAAGGCTCCTCAAGATCAATCCTGGTCATCTGTCTCACTGCTTTGAAAATTCTTTTATGCCAATACTGTGGCTTGAACTCAGGGACTCGGGCACTACCATAGCTTTCTCCCTTTGAGGCTAGTACTACACCACACAAGCCACACCTCCACTTATAGCTTTTTGCTGGTAGCCTGAGCTACCTTGGAACTGTAATCCCCAGATCTCAGACTCTTGAGTAGCTAGGATCGCAGGCGTGAGCCACCAGGGCTGGTCTAAAATCCTCTTTACTTCAGAATATGCAAACAAGAAAACGTGCAGAGAGCACAGCTCATGATGTGGATTTCGTATTTTCCTATCAAACCAGATAGTAAAGATTCTGGGCTTGTGCTCCCTCTGGTCACTGCCAGTCACAATTAATCAGCTCTGTTGCCATAGTACAGAAGAAGCTAAATGAAGGGGCATGGCTGCCATCCAACAAAACCTCATTTGTAAAGCCAGGCGGGTGGCCTAGACTTTGCCTGGGGGTCATAGTTTGTTGAACCCTCTTCTATTTTGCTTATTAATAGACATGGGCCAGGCACTTAGTTCAAATCCTACTATTCTTAGTAATCTACAAAAGTCTCAAACTAAAAGCTGGCCAGATCTCTGTGATTGCCTTCATATTTGTTCTCTGATTGCACACATGCTCTCAAACACACACACACACACACACACACACACACACACACATTTATATCACACATGTATGTGTATATGTCCTAATACAGATTTGGTTTCTGAATGAGGATGCTGAGGTGTAGAAACATTCAGGCTAACAAGGAGCAAGTCAGAATTTGCACCCAGCTCTTGTGGGAAATAAAACCCAGATATTTTCCAGGGTCTCCCAAGGCTTCTAAGAATGTCTTTGAAACCATTTCTAGCTTGGAGATCTGTGAGACTCGGATTTTTATTTTCATCTCTCTTGGTGACTCTCTTCTCAACATATCAGAGCAGGGACATTTTTAATGTATCATCATATGTTGATGATTGAAATCGCGTCGGCAAAGCACACAATGACTTGGCATCCTGAAGGCAAATGTCAGGAGAGCAATTTCTGCCAGCCCCGCCTCTCCGCATCAAGGAAAATGCTTGGCAATACATCGGAAACATCTCCTTATTTCTGGCCTTTGACCTTTCATCTGTTTCTGTTGTCACAGGATCCTAGATGCGTTCAGGGGGTCCAGTCCCAATGCAACTGGCCTGCTAAGAATAGTCTCTCCATGACACTGGCTTCTAATGGCCTTTGTAGAACTATTCACAAGGCCCAAAGTTGATGCCCCTCACTCTGTCATCTACCTCCTCCAGTGTGATTGTGTGTCCAACTACTTCAAGAATCTAAATGAAAAATACAGGTAGGCTCCTCCTATTGACCTATCCCAGCTAGGATGCCAAAGCCTTCCCCTTCTGTATTTGGTCCGTTACCTTTCCACCACACTCAACAGGACCTTACGCGTGTGCGGTGGGTATGTGCTGGGGTGATGACTCTTTCTCTATGTAAGCTTGGCACTCATCCACGGGCACAATCTCAGGATGTTGCTGAGAGAATGTGGAGCATGCAGTCTGCATGTATCCTCCTCTACAGCTCACGCAATAATGTTTTTGAATGGAGGAATACGCGTGAGACAAGTCAGGAATCTGACAGGTGGCTCTTTACTCTTTGGGGAATGACAGATCTTTGGGAATATCTGATAAGCAAACGTTAGCAGATTTTTTTCCTAGAAAATGTAAACAACTTCCCCCCATTTTGCATAGTCTGTCAGAGCATTCATGTGTACGAGCACGTCCCCACCCCAGGTAGGTCATGACGCTAGACAGCGGACTGCGACTAGCATACACTGGGTCTTTGAGCACGTGTTTCCAGAAATGCTTCTCCAAGCTCCTTCTCTTTGCACACCAGCCCAATTTCCAGCAACAGGTGCTTCAGTTCTCTGCCTAGATTTTGCCATTCTTAGGTCAGCCTGAACTGTCAGAGCACTAGTACACCAAGGGAAGAGCACTCAGCGTTATGTCATGGTTATGGGATGGGATGGAATGATGCATTGTAATCATTTGATTTTGGTAGAGAAGATATAAATGCCCCAGGAAAGCCTTTCAACATGTGAAAGAGGATGATCTAACACACACACACACACACACACACACACACACACCAGTAAGAAAGAGAAGTAAGAAAGGAAGAAGATAAAAGGAGACATGTGCTATGAAGGTCAGTCAGTCATTTCTAACATTTGAGATAGGCATGCGAACAGAGAACTCCCAGAGAACCCTGTGACTTCACCTGGGGACATCCTGGTTCTGGTGGCTCTGGTACCCCAAACTACCCATCACTCAAGAAACTGAGGTTGTGACATCACAAATGAATGGAGGTGAGTGGAGAATGTGTTTGGAAAGGCCACCCCGTAGTTCCTGGAAGCATGCTCAGGATGACTTTGATCGAAAGCTCTTCAGAGCAAAGCAAGGTCTTCCTGATGCCATCGTCTGAGAGGAAGCACTGAACACCTGGACGTTTCCTTCAGAGAACGCAGGGCCTCCCGGGCTCTGCCTTGCTGATGACAACCGCTCTAGGCTGTGGTTCCTCTGCTCAGGTACAACCACCACCACCACACCACCACCACCACTACCACCATTTCTACCACATCATCTCTTCTAATTCCCAGGCCAGTGCTGTTTGCCAGTGGGATCTTGCTGCCTCAGCAAAGCTTCCTGGCTGGTTACATAAAAGCGATGTGGGAAAGAGTTAATTGGCAAGCACAGTGGATACATTTGCAACCCAAGAAGGCCTGCTGCGACTTGTTCTCTGCAGGGCTAAGCAGCTTGCTGTACAAGTGATATTCGAAGCTCAGAGCTGTGAATGCCAATGGGCCCACTGAACACCTCCCTGTAAATGGGCTCAGGATTAATATATTGCCATTTATGTTATGGTATTTTTACCCCCCACCCCCACCCTGGGGAGGAGAAGTCTTCCTCATCTTTTGCCTGAGAGAAGGTCAAACCTGACAATCAGATGCTCACTGGAAAGTTCCTTTCCTAACCTCTTCCCTGTGCAGTGTGAATCACGGAGGTGGGGGATGAATCAGCACAATGGAAAGAGCGTGGACTTTTGGAATCAGATACTTAGTCACTAAATTAAAGTGTTATTTAGTTCATCTCAGCATTATCATTTCATTTTCCCTTTGTGTCTTTTGGTTTTTTTTAAAGACATAATAAAACCTGCATCCCAGGCTCTTTTTGGATCTGGCTTCTGTTCTCCTTATTTACTGAAATGAGTCTTGAAGGATCAGCTAACTTTGAAGCCATTTCAGTTGTATCTCCTCGCTGAGCACCGACCTCCTCCCTGCAACACGCTCGTGGCTTCCTGCTCCTGATCTCATGCATTCCTGCTTTCCTTTCAACCACAATCCAGTTACACCTGCTCCATCTCCCATGTTCTATCTGATCTCGGAAGCCAGCAAATAGGCCTTCATCCTCCTTTCTCTGAAGTACCCTTCCCAGATAAAAGCCATTCTCATCTTAGTAAGCACCACATGTGGCATGTGCTGACACGTCTCAAGTTTATCTCTACAGCCTTCTGAGTTGAGTCTTTTGAGATAGGGTCTAGTTCATCCACCTGCCCACTTGACTTGGCCACTGGCTGAGGTTTAAACATCTTCCACCAAAAATACATATGAGTCATGAGCTTCTCCTTAGAAAGTCAGCCACATCTCAGTTCCTCACTCCAGAACTCCCATCGGAAGCCTCGGGCTCATCATTGAACTATTTCCCCCTTTTCAGGCTCCATCTACAGCACAGCTGTACCTCCCCAGCCATGCCAATGTGCAAGATCTCTTCATCTGTTCCACTCCTATGGTCACTTTCTGGGTGACATATTTTAACACTGAGACCCATTCTTTACCTTTCTCATTCTGTCCTATTCCTTGGCGGGCTGATATGCGAAACTTACACCAAAAACAGCTGCCTAGCCTGGTTGGGTTTCGCTAATGGAAAGCAGGTTGGTGCATGTGTTCTGTGGTTTCCTCCTTTCAGGATTTTCATAGAGAGCTTCCACAGAGTGCTTTGCTCTGTAGGGGCAGCAAGCCTGTGTGTGTGCAAGTTCCCGTACCCACCCTCCATTCCCATGACCCCACCCCACCCCATTATGTCCCCCCAAGGGACTATGAAGCCCCTCTTGTGGCTCCTTTGTCTGCTTTGTCTGGTCCCTGTGTTAAGCTTTCCCCAACTGCCTTTGTTTAAAAATGTTATATGCTGCTGTCTTGGGTTCAAGCAATCTATTCCTTGAGTCATGTCCATGTGTATGTAGATGCATGTACACACACACACACACACACACACACACACACAGAGGTGGGCAAGGGAGAGTGGAGAGAGAGCTCATTTGCTCTTCTATAGTTACTGAAATGAGCCCAATCTCTGTCAATGGCAGCAATGAGTGATCACTATAAGACATAAACTGTTTCACCCCTTTGCTCAAAAGCATCCAGAAGCACCCCTTTACATTCACGGTAACCACTCACTGTGGGATGGTGTTCCTTCATGACTTGACCCCTGCCCATCTCCCCAAATAGCCCCCACTGTGGATTCACTATAGCATACCTCCCATAATTCAGTCATGCTAACATTATAAAATCTCTAAAACACTCTGAGCTCTTCCTTGCCATATAGTTGTATGTGTGTTCTTGTTTATCCCTGAATGCCAGCCCCACAGAGCACGGGCCCAGGTGTCCCTTTCTCAGGGGGAAGCGCTTACTCTGGCTGAACTCTTAGACTTCATCACCCTTCCCTGTGGTTCCCCCATCCTTTGCTATTACTTTCTTTATAACAATTATGTCTCTAATAAGTATGCATTATTTAATGTGTGCAGAACTTTTGTTGTAGACTATTATCCATTATGCATAGGGACTAGGATACTAAGGATATATATATTATATATATATACATATATACATATATGTGTGTAATATATATAGAGAGAAAGAGAGAGAGAGAATCAGGTAAGTAGGCAGGAAGTATAAGCATAGAATAGGCTTTTTCCTTCATTTGCAGTAGCTAGAATTTGTCTATAAATCTGTAAGTAAACATGTTGTGTGGCATGCAAGTGGTCACAAACGTATTAACTGAAATATGGTAGACTCTAGGGAGAACTCATATAATTTAATTCCTTAGAACAAAAAATATCAAAGGCCAGCAAAACAAGTACTAGGAAAAGGGTACAACCAAGATGGGTAGTGGAACAAGGGGAGAGGATGAATGAATGCAGGGAAGAAGGGGAAAAAGGGAGAAGAATTCATTGTATGTATGACAAAGTTAAGAAAAGTAAAGGACAGGGCTGGTTGAAGGGGAGAGAGAGTGTGGAAAGGGATGACACTGAGCAAGAGGCATTCTGTTCACTAACTGCTTTGTTAAATGGTGATTATTTTTTAAAAGCATAGGCTGTGCTATGTTTGTGCTATGTATGTTTACTAAGTGTTTTTTGATGCCTAATATTTGTTAAATAGTGTTTGTTCGAGTCAGCTCTCTCTCTCTCCCTCTCTTTCTCTTGTTTTGAGCCTGGGTGTTGACTTTGTGCTCAAGGCTAATGCTCTACCACTTGCGCAACAGCTCCACTTGCAACTTTTTTGGTGGTTAATTGAAATCTCATAGACTTTCCTGCCCAAGCTGGCTTTGAACCAAAATCCTCAGATCTCAGCCTCTCGAGAAGCTAATATTATAGACAGGCTTGAGCCCTCAGGCCTAGCTTCAAGCCAGCTCTCTTTACCGGCATTTCTGGGGTATCTCAAATTAATTTTGAGATGTAATTCATGGGAATATTCAGGATGAATAAATCAACATGTAATGGGGAAACCTAGTCCCTAAATTACAGTTTTAAAAAAAAAAATAGTAATGTAGTTTTGTTGAGTCAGAAAATAGAGAAACAAATATCTATCTTCCTAGAAGCTTGAAGACTGGGACTGATTAATGTAGGACTGATCTGCATTAATGAGCACACATTCTTTATTTTTGAGATGTATTATTCCTAATAAAGTGAATTTGAACTAAAAGGCTTCTGGATGGATTTTCTGGGGTCCTAGATGCCTCCACCTAGTGTTTCTTATTTGTATTACAGGCATAGTCCTGAGAAGAGACTGATCAGTCTACTATGCCCCGGTTATTTGAGCAAAAACAGAGAGCAAATGCAAATCAATGTAATGTCAAAATCATTGTGATTTAAAAAAATCAATTTGACTGGCAAGGAGAATTATAAAGGACTGCTAACTCACTGTAGTTAAAAGTTTCTCATATTGTTAGAAAATTTCAGATGTAAAAGACAACCCCAAGAGCCTGCTTTTTAGTACCCATCGCTCATAGGAAACCAGAGGAAACACTAGTAGCACCATTTTCTGAACAAGGCCTGAGGATCAGAGCAACGCAGCCGAGTTGGAGATAAGAACGGGGCTCCCAAGTCCTTACCTCTTGGTACTGGATGACAGAGAAGTCCTCTGCAGGCACATATTTTAATTCGCTTTAATTCATTCCCTACTGTGTGCCAGGTGGATGATTTCAACAAGCTAAACAGTTGAAAGTGGGAGCCCTTTCATACTCCTGATTTCAGTTCAGCCCCAGAGCAACGTTATCACAATGGTGTTTTGATGAGAGTGAGACTCAAGAAGAAAGACACTGGCTTTGTGCTGGCCAGACAAACCAAAAGGAACACAATAGGGGTTTAAGTTGTGAGTGAGCTGAGGCCAAGTTTTGTCACCTTTCCACTTGTGATACAAAGCCCGTGGGATAGACAGGATGTCTCCCATCCCTTTCATTCTCTTTCTATTTTGAGGTAACCATTTTAACGGAGAGTGTGGCTTTCTGGTTGCTCCCCAGAAGCCCAAAGGCAGCCCATCCCTCCAATGGAACAATCACCCCAAATCACCTGCTCGCAGTGGAGCTGCCAACAGGGCCAAGCACAGGGAGCACAGGCACCCAGAAGAAGGAAGTGGAAGGCAACAGGGCTTTCCCCCATCTCTATGATTACTTCTTATGGGGAAGGTATAGGAATGTGAAATTACAGGTACATCCTAACAGCTCTTGTTGGCAGGTTTTGTGTCAGTAGAATATATCATTCTAGGCTGTACATTACAGAGCCATTAGAACAAACAGGTCTGGGAAGATAGTCTTGGTTCAAAGCACACTTTTATCCTCTGCTAGAATTGTGACTATGGATAATGTTTACCTCGGCCTTTTAGAAGTTCGGTAAAGCATATAACAAGTATGGAATTCACTGACGTTTTAGAAGCACCCTGAAACATTGGTTTCTGTCTTCTTCACCTTCCATTGGGTAGAGGTAGACTGCCAAACACCTGCAAGTGCAATGCAAATAAGGGAAATGCAAATGAGGGGGATGCAAATGCAGGAATGCAAATGAGGACAATGCAAATGAATCCTGTTCTCATTGTATATGGCAGCGAGTGTGCACGCAGAGACCCACAAAGTCTGGGGATGCAGTCATCCTTTTAGGAAACCAATGGCCAAGTGGATCGTTGCCCTCTGTCCTTAGCTGACCCTAGGACACTCGTCAACCTAAGGACTTTCTGTATGGCTTTGGGATGAAAGGCTTCAGGCAGAGAGAATTTATATAAATTGTCCCAAGTCATTCCAAAGTTGGGTATGAGTCACTTTAGAGCCTGGTCTTCTCTGGCTTGGGCAACAGTTGTTCCAATCCAATTGTATTGGCCGAGTTTATTTTTAGAGTCTATTTTTCTAAAGGTTTGTAGTCTTTCTCCTGGACCATATTTTATATCCCCTTGTTGTCCTTCCCAATTTCTAGGTTCCACTTTTCTTTAGAAATTTCTCCAGGTCATGATTTTGACTTTTATTCATGTGTAGTAATAAACTTCTTCCTCTCTCTCTTGTGTAAAAAGAATAGTTGTTAACATTAAGATAACAATTAATACTTAGTCATGTATGCTAATAATTTCCTTTGATCCTTTCATGAGTCTTATAAGTGCACAATAACATCTTGCTTGATAGCAAAGCATGGAAGGCTAGACAGGTAGGATCATTAGAATGTTAGAGGTAAGGCCAGCATGATTCATCTGGGTGTACTAAGCCTTCAGTACCTATTCTTAGATAGTTTTTATTCTGGTTATGTATATGTTAAATGTCTTACCTCATTTCTTTGAACTTAGGAATAGATTTTATTTTCTTTTAGCTTTTTGCATCCAACCCCATAATAATAGCTTATAGTTTACAGCTTCTTAGCACTGGCCAAGGTTGGAATGGCAGCTGAGTTGGCACCTCCCCTGAATAACTCAAAACATGTCAGACTTAACATTGTCATGGCATGTGGACTCTAAACTGACCCTCTTCCTCCTTGGGGAGTTCACAACTCATAAAATGGTACCCTTGTTAACTCAGGTACTTACGTGAGAAATGTAGGCTCCCTTCTTAACACAGCTGTCTCCTTCTAAACCGCTATCTCCTTCAGATGTCACAGCCCGCAAATCAGTAAGTTTTGATTATTCTACCTCCAAAATAATCTTACTTGACCCACATCTCTCTATTTCCATCATCACTGACTAAGAGGTCAGACCAATACCGAAGAGGTGTGGAGTCAGGAAACTTAATAATTACTCGCAAAGTTGAATTTGATAGACTCTACATTCTCATCAAATTATGGGATTCCCTAATATTTTCATTCCCTGATTTTGTATTGAAATCTCACAGTTAAGTCTGTAAGGATTCTAAATGACAAATGCCAATAAAGCATCCTTAGCCAGAACACTTACATGCTACTCAGTCAAGTGAAACTGAACTCTTCCACAGAGAGTGTCTTTGTTTGGATTTCTCCTATGATACCCTGTCGGGATCTATCAGATATTCTCCACAGATCACACTCAATCCACACAGATTGTGACACTAGACTGGTGAAGGAATGTGAACAAATACTAATGTGTCACCTGGGGCTTGTTCAACTCCCTCAGAAATAATGAACATAGCAGCCAAAATGATCACCACCTCCCAGAGCTGGTGCCTAGACAAAATAGAACCATAATACTGACTATGAAGACATGTATATTTCATTCATTCATTCATTTCAAGACCATCAAGTGCTAAATATATTCAGTGATAAGGATGGATGAAGAGAAGAGAGACTTACTTAGTCTGAGGGAACCTACCACTTACAGAGGTAGATAGACATTAAACAAATGCAGCAACAGCCTGTAGGTAATTCTTTTGTTGTTGGTGGTGGTGGTGCTGGTGGTGGTGGTCATGGGGCTTAAACTTAGGGCCTGGACAGTGTTCCTGAGCTCTTTTGCTCAAGGCTAGTGCTCTACCACTTTGAGCCACAGCTCCACTTCCAGTTTTCTGGTAGATGACTGGAGATAAGAGTCTCACTGACTTTCCAGCCTGGTCTGGCTTCCAGTCATGGTCTTCAGATCTCAGCCTGTTCAAGAGATAGGATTAAAGGCATGAACCACCAGAGTCTGTATACTTCTAATAACAGTGAAGACTCATCTGGGACTTTTCCATACTTAGGCAGTGATTTACCTCCATTGGCTCTTTCAGTCCTAGAGTAAGCAGCTGACATCTTATCACACCATCTTTTTAGACAAAGGAGCAGCCGCATAGCGAAGTGAATGAACTTATCCAGACCTTTCCAGCTATCAGCTCACCAAATTCAGATTTCAACCCTGGCTATCTGTTTATAATCCTCCTGTCCCATTACACTGATCATATCATAAAGGCAAATTGTAGAGCACCAAGCAATAATAATAGAGAACATTAACACAGATTGGAGTATTCTGGGAAGTCTTTCCAAGGAGCTGACATTTAAGATGCCACGTGAAGGATGAATGTGAGCCAGCTGTAAAGGAGGGAGGAGATAGTTCAGAGCAATACCTTGATGTGGCTGTGAGGCAGATAGAGATCAGGAGGGCGGAACCTCGTGATGAGAGGGCGGGACAGGGGAGCAGGAATGACTAGCATCCAGGGGTAGAGGAAGGAGCACTTTAGGAGTCACGCCAGGGACTATGGGTTATATTTAGAGAGCAGAGAGGTCATGACAGGTTTCCAGCAAGGCAGTAACATAGTGATTGGCAGAGATCTTGGGCAGTTTGGGCATTATAATCCTTACAACAACCTAATGAGGGAAGCATTACAAAGATGGCAGGGTGCTAGGGAGATCAGCTAACTTTCTTAAGGTCTCCTAGGTCATCTGAGGCGATACCAGGGTTTACCATAAGGCTAACCTGTTTCCACCACTTAATCAGAGCAAGGTCCTTCTGTATGAGGTGTACCCCCCCCACACACACACACATACACACTGGTCTCTCATATTCCACTTGGCTGTAACTCCATCCAGTCCCAGGGCTTTCCATCCCATAGATGAGTCGATGATGCTGACCTTGATGTATCCAGTTCTAATCTTTGCAAGGAATTCCAAACCGCCTGTTTACTTGGCAACTTCATGTACATGCTTCATGCCATCTCAAGCTTGACATGTCAAAATGTGAATTTCTGATTCTCCCTTCTCCCAAGCTTCTTCCCCTGGCAGATGTTAATGCATTCACTGAGGGCTGGGTCCTCTCCAGGTGGTTGGTGTGAGCCAAGGTCGTCTTCTTTGTCAATGTCTATATTCTGCGATTGTTTGTCAGTTTCCATGTCTCTCTTTCACCACCCCAAATGCAAACTGGTAGCTCTTCTTTCATACATACACTCCTCTTCCTCTCCTGAGACAAACCACTAGCCTCTCAGACCTCACTGGCATGTAAACACCTCTTCACAAGTCACCTAGATTCAATGCGATCAAAATGACATTCTCTCTTCCCCTGAGAGAAGGCTAATGCCTTTGCTCTGGTCTGTTTCCCCTTTTGCTTCCTAAGGCCCAATTTTCTATAGCAAATGCTGTAATACCACAGTAAAGTAGTTGCCACCAAGAGTCTTCAATCCATAAAACACAGAGTATTTAGTATTTGACCTTTTACAGACAAGTTTTTTGTAACTCATTCCCTATGTAATCATACTCTCCTTAAAACATGCACGTGAACACATGCCTACATCCAGCTATGCCCATGTGTGTCAACACAGAAACACCTGCACACATATGCTTTCCTCTCTTCTCTGTAACTTCCCAAGTATGTCTCCCCTCTGAGAAGTTCACCTGCAGTTCCCTCTGGAGGTGGAAAGAGATGACCCTTTGCTCACACAAATTCCTAACTTGCCTTTCAGGTTTCTACCCCAGTGCTGTCCAAATTACAATGTTTGTCTAGATTTCCCAAGTTTTTAAAAAAATACCCCAAGCCCCTCACTTACTCTTTTCCCTTTTTGACTATGCCGGTGGCATTCTATCTCTACTCTTCACTGACAACGGATCTTGTACATTTCTTGACCACTTCCTAGGATAGAAACACCATGATGCAGAGACTTTATTGTACTCGTGGTTTTTACTAGGACAGACCCAGGTGCCTAATAAATGTGCAGTTATCTATGGGGAGATAAACGAATGCATGCAGAAATACTGGAAAAGGTGAAAAGATATATGTAGGGGACAACAGGATGAAGTCCAGGATATTTCTGGGGTGTCTGTCCCGTGTGAGGTACCTGGCATGCACGTGCACATACACAGACTTGATGATTGCCATCTCAATAGGCTTGGAAAGAAGCGAGCCCTGTTTCTCTTCCGTTCTTCTCATAAAAAGATAAGGATGTTCCTGAAACAATGCGCCACAAAAGTTGTTATGTATGGAGCTGGCAGGAAGGAGCCATGTCTCCAGTGTGCTCATCCGTGATCATTCCTTACATTGGAGCCACCTCTTCCCTCCAGAACGCTTCTGAGGAAACCCCTGTCATCATTAAGATGCTAATAATAAATCTTAGCTAGACGGTCTTTTCCTAAAATGATTAAATCCAGATTCCTTCCCCAGAAATCCAGTTCCTGCCACAGTAGGCATCCTGTTTCCTGTGCTCTCTGTAATAGACCTCTAATAGGAAAATATTAGAAGAAAAATTTAAATGTGAAGCATCTATGAATGTAGCATTTGGAATTTGTCTTCTCTTTCTTCTCATTCTCATTTCTCTTTCTCCTCCTGCTCCTTCTTCTCCTTCCTTCTTTCATCTTCCTACTCCTTTTCCATTAAATGCAATACAAAACACTACCTAGAATTAACCCTTTCAAAACGGTGCCAAATATAGAACAAAAGTCTTCAACTTGAAGAACTGAAACTTGAAAACCATTCAACAAGTCTCCATCCCTCCTCCCCCCTGCCTGGAAACTACCACTCAATATTCTGTCTCATGAGTTGAAGGTACCTCAAATGGGTGGAATTATATAAGATTTGAATTTTTCCTAAACATGATGTATTCAAGATCAATCCACATTGCAGCATGTATCAGAATTTCCTCACTCCTTAAGCCTGAATAACATTGCATATTGATACCACAGTTGGTTTATCCACTCTCCCACTGATAAATACTTGAGTTGTTTCCATGTTTTGGTAAAGTGAATAATGCTACAAAGAACATGATTGTACAAATATCGCATCAAAACCCTGCTATCACGTCTGTCAGGTATTGAAGTTGCTAGAACATAGGATGAATCAATGTTTAATTTCTTGGGGATCCTCCATAATTTTCTAATGAATCTTTTATGAAATTTTCCTTAAGCAATATTTTAAAATTCAGATTTTTTTTTATCAAAGAACTGGCCTTCAGACCCATTACACAATGGCAAAATACTGCTCTTTCACCTGGCCTCGAGTATCCTGACTTAGGCACTGGATTTCCAGGCTGCTCTAATGGCCACTTTGTCCTTGTAATAAAGTCCAGGTATTCCATCCTTCTTTTTTTCCATCTGTGTTTTGTTCTCCCAAGTGACTCAACGGAGGAAACTGAGAAGGCCAGGGAACAATGTGAAGCTTTTTGTGTTTCTTCCTTCCCTGTTCCCGGTCGTCTCCCAGCTCAATACCCTCAACCCAAGCTGGAGGGCCAAACATGTAGGGTATTTCCTTTTAACATACCTGTGACCTCAAGAACTGGACACTGACAGACCCCGCCAAGGTTAAAGAGCCACAATTGTGCTGCAACATTGCTTCATAGCTTGAGTATTGAGCCATGTAATGGTGTGTGTGTGTGTGTGTGTGTGTGTGTGTGTGTGTGTGTGTGTGTGTGTGTGTGTGTGTGTGTGTGTGTGTGTGTGTGTGTCGGTGATGGAGAGAGCCCTGGATATGGCAGCTAGAGATGGCTCCCGCTGGCCTGGCCAAACCACTGAGCTTGCTCTTGGAGTTGATGAATTTTGCTCACTCCTACTCTTCTTCTGTCTGTCCTCTTTTAAATTAGAATCTGTTTCTTGTACAAAGATGGTTTTATTATAATATTTCTATACAAGAATATAACACATCCTGAGTAAACATATCCTCTCCATCACTCTCTCTCATACCACTTTCCTCTTTCTTAAAGAAAAATTAAATTTGGACCTATTTGAGAGGATTCAGTGTGATAATTAATATACATGCACACACAGTGTCCTGATCAAACTCACCCTATCTATCCATTACTCCCCTCATCCCACCTTGTCCTCTTCTTAAACAGTATCAGCAGGTTTCATGGTTTTATTGACCTTCAGGTGTACCAAGTTGTTTGATCATGTTCACTCCCATTCACCCTCTCTGCCCTCTCTCCTCCCTCTGATCCCTCTCCCCCAACAGAGCCTGTTTTGCTTTCCTGTCATTCATCTTTTTCCCATTATTTTTAGTGTATGTTAGCTGTCCAAGGAGGTTTCGCCATAATATTTAACGTATGCACATAAAATGTTTCTGTCAGATCGACTGCCTCTATTACTCTCTCCCTCCCAGCCCTGCTTGTCTCTCTATGATACAACCTAAGATTCCTGATGCTATCTGTACATATGTAGACATGATTCATTCCAGTATTACCTATCCTCCATTATTTTTTTACTTCAATTTTTTAACAGTAGGTAACTAAAGACAAAGTATTATTCAGGTCTCAAGGCCTACGTGATATCATTTGTTTTCAAAAGAGAAGAAAAGTGAGAACCTCTCTCACCCATGATTGCTCACCTACCTCCTTCCTCTTTCCTGGGCTCACCATGCCACGTTGTAGCACAGCCCAGCACTCAGCAAGGAAACTGGTGGAATTAGTGTCTTGTTACTGATTTCTAGCTATGGCGTACTTTAACGGGACTCTCTAATAGCTCAGCATGGAAGCTTCTTTAGTTATAATCTGGCTGCCTAAATGTACTTCATAAACATAGCCATTCATCAGATGGCTAAAGATACAATAAAGTATTACCGATGATTAATATGTGATTAATATATTAGTAATGATGAATGTATTAGCGATGATGAATGTATCAGTGATGGTTTTATTATCTATTATATGATTGGCTGATATTTTACTCTGACTTATTGCCTTGTTTGTTACTGCTGCATTTGTCAGAGCTTTTGAGGTTAGAAAGCTGAGGCTAAGACAGGCAAAGTGATTTTCCCAATATAACATGGTTGGTAGATGGAAGAACCAGGATTTAAGCCTAGGAAGTTTGGCTCTTTGCACAGATACTTAAAGATAAATAAATTCCATATGACAATCTCCTTCTAAAAATTGTCAATGAGAGATAGTTCTGCACTCAACAACTATGAGAAGCAGGAGAGCTATCTGCTGACCTGCCTGGCACCATGACACCAATACTACTGTGAGATGGTTTTTTTTTTTTTTTTTTTTTTTGTCCAGCCAAGTCACCAACCTTATTGCCTTTAGAAACAAAAGTCCCCCAGTCCCACTGATGGATACTTCGGCTGAATTCTGCAAGAAGTTCCAAAAATTAAGGTGATACCACTCAAAGTTCACAGTTACAAGGTAATTCTTTTAGTTTGAGATGAGGTCTGTGAAATTGAATTCTCCATCATTTTTCACTGTTTGTCTCTCTTATGGCCACACTAGGATGGGATAGTTAGTCCTTTTTCATTGCACAAGCGCTTCCTCTAAGGTTGTACTTTTTCCCCTAAAGGCTCTCACCTGAGTAACTGTTATCGTTTATTGAGAAGAAAACATTGATTCTGTGAGCAGAGGCTGGAAATGTTCTTATGAATAAATCTTGTTAATTTAAAATGCCCCCCCAGAAGTGCTTAGAGATGGAGATATGACAGAAATCAGAGTTCTCAGAAATGATAGCAGGAGTTCTAGGTATATTTTAGATATAAGACCCTTGTCCATTGTATAGTTAGTGAAGATCTTCTCCCAATCCGTGGGCTTTCTATTGATCTTGCTAGCTATGTCCTTTGCCATGCAGAAGCTCTGCAATTTCATGCAATCTTATTTGTCCAACCTTTCTTTGATTTGTTGTGGGTCTCTATTAAGAAAATTTCAGCCTGTGCAAAGGAAACCTAGTGTTTCTCTTAGTCCATCTTTCTTGCTATTGTTTCTAACATATTTATAAGGTGATTTTTTTTGTTACTTTGTATGTCCCTCTCCCAGGGCATCACTCCTGTTTTCACTGTATTTGATGTTGGTATAATTTGGGGAGGAGAAGGGAAAAAACAAATCGTTTAAATAGGGATACAGGTGGACCCATTGCAACAATGAAATGTACAAGATGCTATGTCAAAAAATGAGCTTTACAACTTTGTGGGGAGGAGTGATGGGAGGGCAGGTATGGTACGGGAAACAAAGGAGGAGGCAACAATGCTCGATAAGAAATGTACTCATTACCTTGCTCATGTAATTGTAACCCATATCTATGGCATTTTTACAATAAAAAGCCTTATTAATGAAAAATAAAAAGAAATGATAGAAGGAGAGACAAAGAAATAAAAGCTCAATGAACCATGCTCATGAAGGGAATTTAAAGGAATAAAGGAACAGGATCAAGATTATTCCTCATCAAATACTTACAACATGCTAGAATCCTAGCTCTACAATATATAACTGGCAACCTTGGACAAGTTTCTGAACATCTGCAAATCTCAAATTCCTCAATAGTAAACCACATGCAAAACATCTTCAAGATGTGCTGTTGGGATTACCCTGCTTTGCAGGGATGTAGCCACATAGTAGCGCTATGGAGATGGCTGTTATGGTTGTTGTTGTTGTTATTGTTATTGTTATTATTATTATCTGGGCCTTTGTTTGATTTTCACTTACAGGAGTCAGCTGGAATTCTAGATTTTAAAAATCACAAAACAAAGAAGTTACACAACTCTTGCTCACTGGGCAAGCATTTCTGTGTAAAACAAACATGAAATTCAGATCAAGTAACGGCTATTGGACAAGAAAAAGTTGCAGGGAAAAAAATGAAGCCAGAGGGGAGACAAAACTTGCAAATTTTGTCCTGCATTTGGTTTTAACGTTTGGCATTCTGTCCTCATTAGTGACTGTATATGACTCCACAATAAATTGAGAGTTTGCTGTGTGAGAAAATGAAGATTTATACAAAGCTAAATTGAACAAATAGTGAATAATTGATTTAGCTGACCTGACAACTCCTACTTGTAAATAACACAGAATGTTTTACTCTGGCAGTAATTTAGTTTTCTGGGCAACCTAACAGCTCTTAGTAATTCACTACAGAGACTTCATGCTCTCTGGCTTTCTTGTGTAGAGAAAAAACTTTAGCTCGTGGGCTCTGTGTTCCCAGTATCATCCTGGCATGATCTACTGCTAGTGTGGTTTACATTAAATACCTTTAGGAAAATGAAAAGGATCCTTTATTTAGTGTTTTGATTTAAAAATATAGTTTGGCATCCACTGAACAAAACTTTAGACATGTATTTGGGTACACTTTAGAATTACTATGATTACCAGGCTTATAATATATTACTCAGAAATAAAGCAAACTAAAATATATAACATAAAACAAGTATGAAATGGAAAGACTTGGAAAAAATTATATTAAGTGAAGTAAGCCAGGCCCAAAGAAACATAGGTCCCATGGTTTTGCTTATTTGCAATAACTAGTATATGTCTGAGACAAGCAGAAATGGTCAGATAGGTTGATGTTAGATGAAATGAACCCCAAGATAAGGACTCAAATGGTTTTTCTTTCTTGCTATTATTTTTAACATATTTATAAGATGATTTCTTTGTTGCTTTGTATGTCCCTCCCCCATGGTATAGCCTCTGTTTTCACTGTATTTGATGTTGGTATAATTTGGGGAGGGGAAGGGGAAAAACAAATTGTTTAACTAGGAATACAAGTGGACCCATTGCAACAATGAGATGCACAAGGGGTTATGTTGAAAAATGAACTTTACAACTTTGGCAGGGTGGGGCGGGGGCTGGGAGGGCAGGGATGGGAAGGGAAACAAAGGAGGAGGCAACAATGCTTGATAAGAAATGTACTCATTACCTTGCTCATGTAATTGTAACCCATTTCTGGTATTTTCACAATTTAAAAAAAACTTATCAATTAAAGAAATTGAAAAAAAAAAAAACAAGTGTGAAACAAACCATGTCGTGAAATTGTTTAAGATGCCCTTGCTGGTCTCTGAGTACAGAAACATGCCGTCTCAGAACATATCAGCATATATGTGTTAATATATAAACATACGTATATACACGTATCATGTTTGCCTTGGTCATCTCTGCAAAGAGATCTATACAAATTCAAAGATGCTCTGCTAAATAAGTCATAAAAGCAAATAAAGATATTTTAGAAGCTACCTTTGTAGCATTCCAGAATCATTTAATATTAAGATTAAAAGTCCTCTTGAGAGAGAGCATTTTACTTAACATCTTGATTCTAAGTTGAGGTACATTCAGTAAAGACACAGTGAGGTTAGGTGTCAGCTGTGTGCGTAGTAAGGAAAAAGGAACAAAATATCTCCCTCAAGGAGTTTGTAGGCCAGTAAAAGGGTTATTTTAATCCATATGGACTGAAGTGGCATGATATCACTGGGAAAAAGTAGAAGTAGTTTAGAATTAGAAATAGAAGTCATAGTTTTAGCCTGGACAGAGAATTGTCATTCTTTTTGTTGGTCATGGGCTTGAACTCTGGGCTTGAGCGCTGTCCCTCAGCTCTTCAGCTCAAGGCAAGTACTCTACCACTTAAGCCACATCACCACTTCTGGCTTTTTCTGCCTATATAATGCTGATGAATCAAACCTAGGGCCTCATGCATGCAAGCACTCTACCACTGAGCCACCTTCCCAGCCCAGATTTGTCATTCTTATATATAAGTTTCCTTTCCTTTCAATCATTCAATGAAAATATGGATATCATCTTGTATTTGGAAAATCCCCATCAGGAGCACTTAGGGATTCTGAATGCTATACTCTTACTTGACTTTCATGGTCACACAGGCTAATAATGGATCAAGAAAATGTGATATATATATATATATATATATATATATATACATCTATACATATATATGTACATATAATGAAATTTTGCTCATCCATTAGGAAGAATAATATTGTACCACATCTAAAAAAAATGGAAAGACCTGAAAAAATTATGTCATGTGAAGTCAAGCCCAGATAGACAAAAGTTGTAAGTTGTATGTTTTCCCTTACATGCCAAAGGTAGATTTAGCTTATAAACTTATAAGTAAATACTTTGGGTGGTATACAAGTATCTACAAATGTATTAACTAAAATGCAATAGACTCGAGGGAGAACTCAAATAGTGTAATTCCTTAGAAAGGCAGAGTCAGCACTCAATACAATAAACACTAGGGTGTGGGTATTTGATAGGGTGGAGTGGGGCCACGGGGAAAAAGGTAGACAAATGAAGAGAAGAAAAGGGGGAGATTGCAGCCAAGAACTAAACGTAGAACCTACAAAATTAAGAAGAGTGAGGGGAGGGGTTAGTAAGGGAGGATCAGGTGAGAATGTTAAATACACTGCATTCCTAAACTGCTTTTGTTAAATGGCAACTCATTTGTACAACTACTTGAAGATAATGGTGATGATGATGATGATGATGATGATGATGATGATGATGATGATGATGATGATGATGGATGGAAATTTGCAGGACATTGTAAGGTCAAGGGTACCTACATTTCGATGTTGCTTCTTCAGAGAGACCTATGTGTAGCTGAACTAGAATCAATTGAGAGAGATAACCCCATCCAGTCTAGAGTATTGTCCAGTTTTTTATTGTTCCTGTTCAAGACAGAGAGATGAGGTATATTGATGACAAGATAATTATCTAATCCTTACAAGTGCAGACCTCCAACAGATATAAATTGTGCTGTTTGGTGGACAAATTCATAGCTAATCAACTAGAGAGGTCACTGAGATTTTTGTCATGATTTTATACAATTGAGAACTTCTTGGAGGGCTAAAAGCAGATTCTTTTTTTGCTTTAATTTTAATTTTTTTATTGGCATAGATCCACATTGGTGGATCTTATTTGATCATATTGCGTCTCGTATTTCCTGCATGTCGACTGATGGCATTATGCACACTAAACACTCAGTCCGTTCTTTGCTAGTCAGCTTGCACTGTGCTTACTGACCTCTGAAAGTAGAATTGCTCTTTGGGCTTATGGTCACATAGTTCAAAGATTACACTGCTTTGGGCCCACTATCCTTACTGGTACTAACTACAGTTGCTACCACACTAGTATTCTGCTACAATTTATAACTTCAATTTTTAGTTTCATCTATTTGAACAACCAATATTCAAAACCTGATATTTTTTCAGACATAAAATGTCTTGAAATTATCTTTAGTGACCAATGAGAAAATACTGCCTCAATATGTAAAAGATTCAGGCATGGATTTGTTATTTGGGGTTTATGCAATATTGAAAATATATATTACTTACCTACAGATCAGTTTTCTTCTCTGTAAAATAGGGCTAGTTAATGTGTCTGCTTCACTATGCTATTTACCATAAGTATATTTGGCATTGTCTGGCATATAGTAATTCTTAAGGACTATAATTCCAATTGATGGAAGTTATTCAGCTCCTATTGTGTATCCTCTAGTAAGTTTCTTTTTCACAGAACCAATTTTTATTGGCAAAGACAAAGAATGGAAAAGATAGAACTTAAACCCAGTTAGATATCAGAGACTGTACAATATTCAACACCTCATCTGTGTGATTAAAGTTGATTTTTAAACACTGATTTATTGAACATCTAAGTCTGTGACACTCACTGAGGCAGACTCCTCAAATCTGATCACTATTTCATTCAGCCAATCAATCGGAGCAATTAGTATCAATATGATTTTGTGTTATCCTAAAACCAGAATTATATCCAATTAAGTTTTCATTAGGATTAGAATTTCAAAGTACACTTGAGAAATTTGATCAGAAAGGATAACTTGTAGAAATTTCTCCTATACTTGGCTTGTTGCATTTTTGCCATTTGTGGGTTCACTAGTATGTGTTTGTCAGAGTTCTCTGAATTCTTGTTTACAACAAAGCAAATCAGCTTTTTGATGAAAAGAATGGAAATTTTGAGGAAGTGATGGAAAATATATTTGTAATAAACACTTATTTGCTGAACAGTTACGTGTCTGGCACTTTATAAACATATGATTTCTATTTTCAGAATCACCTCAAGATCAGATCATTATATTCAAGTGACAAATTTAAAAATGGAAGCTCAGAGAAATTAAATACCTTGCCCATAGTTACCAAGTTAGCCTTACTCCAAAGTGAATTTTCACTTCCAGTCTGAAACCTCAGGATGGAAGAGAATGATATTCTTAGGAGAAACAGAAGCATGACTCTACCTGATTGAAATAACATACACATATATGGATGGACATGATACAATGGGATTTTTTGTGTGTGTGTGTGTGTGTGTGTGTGTGAGAGAGAGAGAGAGAGAGAGAGAGAGAGAGAGAGAGAGAGAGAGAGAGAGAGAGAGAGAGAGAAAGAGAGAGAACTAAGATACTGTATAAATTCAGAATAGTACAAGTAAAATAAATAATGACACCTTTTGCAAAATTAAAAAAATCATATAACAATAGAAACCCATAAAAATTAGTTTAAGAATTGTACATTTTTTCTAAAGACATTTCTTCTTCAGTTTAAGGAAAAGCACAAATTCAAAAATATAGTGTCACTTTATGAACCCTTATGATGCCCTGATCACCCTCAATAATCTGTCCTTCCATAACAACCTTTAAACGTTTTAAATTGATACATAAGAATTGTAACTATTTATGGAATATGGTGTGATGTTTCAATATATATATAATATACATAATGAGCAGGTCCAGGTGTAATTTGTCAAGGGAATCTTGATTTTTAAAATTTTTTATCTTTAAGCAGTTGTACAAAGAAGTTGCCATTCAACAAAGCAGTTTTTGGATACAAGGCATCTTGATCAGTAGAATCTTCATTTTTATGCAGCAGCTTTTACTTTAATAATCTCATGATGTCTGTAATAGCATCCCTGATTTCACTGCATCTGGAGTAAACATTGCAAAAGGGGGAGAATTTAGGGGGGAAAAAGAGTATCAGTCACTTATATTCATGTAGGACTCAATATTCTAATTGGATTGACTTCACATTCTTTTTTCATTTTATAGACAATAGAAAAGATCATAACATGTCATTTGATAGATTATAGAGAAGTCAAGGAGAACGAAAGTGCTTAACCAATTTCAAAAATGGCAGAAGCAATAGAATCAGGATTTAAGCATATCCTTTGGTACAAAACCAATATTGTGTCATGTTCTGATTTTTGTTTCATGTTTTTTAAGGGAGTTGGTGGAGGAGAGGGTCTCCAAGAGCTTAGGAGCATCAATAACCTACACGAACAATCATTTTAGTAGCACTGGTGGACACGTGTAGGTTTCTTTTCATGTCATAAATTTTTAACCATGAACTCATAGTCCCTTGAAAAGAATTAAACTTCATTAGTCATATCCATGGTCTTAATTTTCTTGGCAAGATTGAAACAAAATCATATCAGAAAGACTGGAAGTAGATAAATGGATTGAGCATGTGCAAGGTGCAGGGAGTTTTCCATCCAGGCAGACCAAAGTGATTGTAACTAATACACTTTAGAATAGATATTTCCTTTGCTATGGATGTTAGGAACAGAAGGCTCATTAGCCAGGATGGTATCAAGATCTCCTTTATATAGGTGATAATGTTTATGTGAGTGGAAATATTGCCTCTTGGAAGTCATGTAGACATGGGTATAAATGGGTAAAGAGTGGAATTCAGGCTGAAGAACATATGGTAGCAAATGACAGTACATCAAGGAAAGGCAGGAGACATTCACCAAACAGCTTACATCAAACAATTCAACGTGTCTGGATTATAGACTATGAAGAGGAAACATTTACAGATTGAACTGAAAAAGAACCATGAAATATGTCTGTGATGGGGTTTGCTTGTCTGTTCAAGTACAGACTATGTACTATTAGTAGTGGGGAAACCAGAGGGACTTTTCAAAACATGGTGAGGCAAAGGACAAAGGGCAAACCAATGCAACAGCGATGCTCACCAAACACTATGTTGGAAATGAACTGTACAAATTGGGAAGGAGTTGGGGAGGGGAAGTCGGAGGAAAATGAGGGAGGAGTAACAACTTCAACAAGAAATGCATTCACCACCTTACGTATGTCACTGTAACCCCTCTGTACATATCGCCTTGACAATTAAATGTAATAACGGAAGGGAGTGGAGCTCAAAGTCACATTAAGTAGCCTGGTAGGTCCTCGGAGCTAGAAGCCAGTTCTCTGGTAACAAAATGGTCCAATTACAAGGATAAGTGTCTGAGAAAATGAAAATGTAGGGATTTGTAATCACAAGCAACCCACATTTAGAACAGATCTTCCAGGACTGATGTCAATCATGTGAGCCTTTCCGGTAATAAACAAAGCCTCTTTTTGCCACTGGCCAGGGCAAGGGTGGCGGATGATGCTAAACACACTTTAGACTCGGGTGGAGGAAGTTGCCTTCCATCAAGGAACTGGGGCTTCCTGGTTGGGTACAGAGGGCACCTCCCTTCTTCCCTTCCTAATGCTGACCCCTTTGACCTCTCAAAAATCTTGAAGACCTCCTGTCACTCTTTAATGGTCAGTCCCCTGGCCCGAGGAAATAAGTAGGTCGAGACAAAAGAAAAAAGCTAATGTTCCAACCACTAAATGTGAAGTAGGTGGAGACTGTTGACCTTTACCTCTAGTTGCTTCCAGACCTGTCTACTCCTTAGAGTCACCCAGAGTCACAGTGCAGATGAGTGATTCCAAACATGTCTTTTCTGGGGACAACTCCAAAGAAAAAGTAACACTTATAAATAAGGTATACGGGGGAGGGGGTTATTGGAGGTAGATGACTGAAGAGAGGAAGTAGAGGTGGGGAATACAAATAGCATATTCAATGCATGTCCTGTGAAACTCAGAAAACTGAAGGGAGAGGTTGACTTGGGAGGGACAGGGGATACAGATGAAAGGGCATTGATCAATTTGTACTTGCAATGTGATTTGATGAATGATAACCTTTTTGTATAACTAAAGATAATAAAATAGCTAAGTATTATTTGGAGGACTGGAGGTATAATTCTGTGATCGAGAAGAACATACCTGGATTGCTAGATTGCTGTCGGCCCTAAACTCAATCCCAGCATACCACACACACACACACAAAATGTATAGTCATAACTTTAAGTGTATTATTTTAAGGTTACAGACATATACACATGCACATAGTATTTTCGTGTGTGTGTGTGAGGCTAAGTACTGCAATGATCAGAAGCACAGTTAGTGACCGGCTCAAGGTATCCAATATCAGGTCCTCACTGAGAAAGCTGAAGTCTATCAGTGCTCCAAGGCCAGTGGAAAACCTCTCCATAGGGATCCTGTGGCTGAGCTGGGGGGGGCACTCCCAATTTCCCATATCCCAGATCAAAATTCTTCCCCAGAGTATATAAATGCACATTCCTTTAAAACAGAGGAGATATTTATCTTTGTCAAAGTGCCGCTGTAAGAGAACGTACAGAAAAAAAAATATTCACCAGACAAGTGCTCAGTCTCTCCTGGTGTGGAACAGAAATGGCATTTCTGGGCTATGTGATGGAGAGGTGCGTACCCAAAGCCCTGGGGATGCTCTGGGGCCCTGAGCTCTCTCTGATCCTTGTATTATAAAGGTGGGTGAAAGGAGAAAGCGATTGAGGTGAAGGCCATTCTCATTCATCTCTTCAGGATGTGAAAGACATTTAGAGAGTGAATGATTTCCAGTCCTCTGCACAATGAAAGGTAAATATGGTGCTGGAAAAATGCTTTTGCCTTGGCTTTAAAGGTTTGTGTGAAATACTTCCTGAGGGGGGAATTGTGGGTCAGTAAAAGGTTGCTGCTCACTAATGCCCTTGATTGGCTGAGGGTGTGTCTCTCCCTCTGAAGTGGCAATCAGTCAAAGTGACCACTGCCCTTTTGCTGCAATTATCAATGGTCTGGCAATTTCCCCCTATTTTAATCAATTTGGTTTCTGAATAGTTCTTTTCTTTGTTTCAGACAAAAGAGGTAAGTGTTCTCTACCAGTGTGTTTCCCTCCTCCCTGGCAGCTCTTGTTTTCTTTAGAGAGTCCTGTGGAGACCTTCTCCATTTTTAGGTTGTGCAGAAGACTAGCCTTTCCTTTCATAAAGCAGGATGCATTCAGTCTGGTGTTCCAACCCAGTGCAAAGTGATCAGCGCAGAAGTGTGGTGGGTTAATGAGGGGGTTAGGAGAACTATGGTAAGAAAACAGATGGACATGGTTGAGATGTTGGTACATAGGCGCTCTCAGTTGAGTTTGGATGAGAAACGAACAACACATCCATATGAAACATATGCTTCTTTTTTTCACTGATGTTCTAAATTCCCAGTGTAATAGCTGTGTCCTCTAGGTTTGAATTGGCTAAATCTGGGAGTTCTACTGTTACTTAGATAAAGGTAAAGTAAATAGTGTCCAGGATCAGGAAACTAAGAAATTGATAGTAAAGTAAAATAGTATTGGCAATGACGAGACATGCTTCCATTTATTCATTTATCAGTGTATTTGATATTTTAAAGATTTAGGGAGATGGAACCAGGTTATTTTTCTTATTTTAATATTTTAACACATTCTGGATGACCTCTAAGCTCTTTACACATAAAAAATAATCTCATAGTAATGATTCTATGATATTTTAGCAGATTTTCTAAAATAAGGAAACAGGACTCAATTTATACAATGTCCATCTAATTCCTAACAATAAATAGTAGAATTAGAGTTAAAATGCAAATATATCCCATTTGAAAGCTCAAGTTCATTTTCTAAACCTGTCTTAAAACATAAATGTGTGTATACGTGCCAAAGGAAGTAAGGAGGTCAGTTCTGGCCGGCACCATATTGGCCACATGGTGGATGGTAGGGTCTGGCATCTTGTCTTCATGCTGGGGGAAGGAAATGCCCCATGCATCACCTGCCTCCCAGGACACTTGGCTGATCGGTTACTGAATCTGTCAGTCTAGTTCCTGGGACTGGGAATTTCCTGTGGACCTGCCCCTTGCTCAGACCCTATTCAGGCCTGGACCAACACAGGCGCCATTACACCATGCCACCATGTCTCCGTGATCTCCTGTGCCCTGTCTCCTGGCTCATCTCCAGTCATCATGGCATCCCAATTCAACTCTCCATCAGAGCTGAATTGGTTTGTTGGTATTGTTTTTTTGTTCTTTCTATTTAGCCTGTTTCCTAGCTGTGTTGGGGGCTGCAGGCCTTTGTAACAACTGGATTCCTGTAGCCTGCTAACTGTATAATAAAGACTCCAATATTTCATATTTCAAAATGTGGCTTCTGAGATGATTCACCTTACAAAACAAATACATGCACACCCGCCCCCTCTCACAATAGAAACAAATCCGTGTACCAGGCATGTTGGCATGAAATAAGGATATTGGATTTAACAAGTGCCATCTTGATAGGGAATTGAGTTTTACTGGCCTCATCTTGTCTTCATGGTGGAGGAAGGTGAAGTTCTACCCCTAGGTGATGATAGGCCTGCCTAAATTTCTAGAGGCAGGGACAGAGACTTGGACAATAGGTTACTGAACTTGTCAGTCCTGTCCCTTGAACTTGTGGGACTCTCCAGCTTCCTGTGACATCTGCCCTCTGACCCTGACCCTATCTGGGTCTGGGCCAGCTCAGACACCGTTATGCCTCATGTCTCCTGGCTATAGCATCGCTCTTCAGCTCCTCATTGGAGTTGGTCTGGCTTACTGGTATTGTTTCTTGACTCTTTCTTTCCTCTCCTGCTCTAATAGCTCTGTAGGTCTTTGAGGCAGGAGTCCATAGGCAGTCGCTGTCTCTCCAATAAAGACTCCCAATTCAAGCTCTCAAAATGTGGCTTCTCTGTTTCTCATAACTGAATTCCCGTACCACAGGCACATGTGTATAATCTAAGCTCTGCAGAGGAAGGTGTAAAAGAATCAGAGTATGAGGCTGGTCTACCATCTGAAAAATAAAGTAAAGAATTAAAAAAATGATGGCGACTGTGCATGTCTTAAGTGATAGAATGCCTTGTCTATAAATATAAGACCTTAAGTTCAATCACTGGTACCCCCTCACAATAGAACAGTCTATTTACCAAACACCAATAACAGCAAAATAACTAACAACACCCCTCCCAAAGAAAAGCAAAACAGGGTTGATAGTCCCCCCCCCGCAAACCACTACTCTGCTTCCAGATGTTTCCTTCAAAGATCTGGTATATTTATATATACAATGGAATTCTATGTCTCCATCAGAAAGAATGACATTGCCCCATTTGTTAGGAAATGGAAAGACTTAGAAAAAATTATATTAAGTGAAATAAGCCAGGCCCAAAGAAACATAGGTCCCATGGTTTTGCTTATTGGCAATAACTAGTATATGTCTGAGATAAGCAGAAATGGTCAGATAAGTCGATGTTAGGTGAAATGAACCCCAAGATAAGGACTCAAATACTTTTTCTTGCTATTGTTTCTAACATATTTATAAGATGATTTCTTTGTTGCTTTGTATGTCCCTCCCCTATGGTATAACCCTTTTCACTGTATTTGATGTTGGTATCATTTGTGGTGGGGAAGGGAAAAAACAAATTGTTTAAATAGGGATACAGGTGGACCCATTGCAACCATGAGATGTACAAGACGAACTTTACAAGTTTGATGTAGGGAGGGGGGAGGGAGAGGCAGGGGGGAGGCGATGGGGGTTGGGGGGGAGATGGGAAGGGCTGGGAAGGGGAAACAAAGGAGGAGGCAACAATGCTTGATAACAAATGTACTCATTACCTTGTCCATGTAATTGTAACCCTTCGGTACGGTATTTTCACAATAAAAACATAAAAGATCTAATACTGGACAATGGCATGTTTTCACATCCTTACCAGACTTCTTCCAAAGTAATAAAACAAGCAAAATTAATGAGAACAAAAGTTGGCAACTTGTCCTGAGAGTAAAAGATTCTGGTAGGAGGTTTCACTATCGATTAGAGAATGAAATTTTATGGTAGGCCAGTCCACAATAAAGTGCCCTGTTTTGGAAGAGAAAACTAAAAGTAGAAGTTACTAGGTATAACCACAACTTTATCAAAGCAACAACTGGCAGCACAGTTTGGGACATTTCATACTTTTTGCTTCCTCCTTTTTTATCTCTGGGGGTTGCTTATTTCCTTCTCTGGGCACTGGTTTGCTAAGCAAAAGCTCCATCACTCAACTCTTACACCACCAAATGCTGGCAAGTTTGGGGAAGATGACTCAGAGACATCTGGACTGAATTTCCTTCATAACAGACTTGGGATTAGAAATTAAGGGAAAAAGTTTTTGGCAAATGGTACTTAGGGAGATCATCAATCCCCAAACTAAACATGAAACCTAAAATAGAAAAGGATGAATTCATTTGCACATCTATTAAACACATTATTCAGCAGACAGGTCTCATGTGACTAGCACTTTTCTAATACTTTGGAAAACAGTGAATTAGACAGAGAAAACTCTTAATTCCAGCAAGGAGAACAGAGAATAGATTTGCAAACTTGGAATAAGCTGAATACTTTCAGTCTTGGATAAGTCCTGTGAAGAAAATACAGTAGGATCATTAGCAGTATCCTTGTAAAGTTAAGTTGTTGTTCCATTTTGGATTGAGAGTTCATGGAGGGCTTCTTTGAGAAGGGAAGATAAGAGAGAGACTTCAAGTTCCTAGAGAAATATTTTCAGATGTTTGAATTCAATGCTAAGTGAATCTGATCAGCTCTTACACACTTCTGGTACACATTGTCTTTCCGTCTGGCTACTGGTCCTTGTGATTCCAAGCTACTTTTTTCACTACTTTACTGTTCTTCTTGTGTGTTAAAAATTTTTACCCAGTTTTCATTTTTTCATATATACATATAAAGATATAGATAGATAAATATAAAATATAGTATTAAATTAAATTATATGTGACTATATAGTATACAGTTAGTAGTATTAGATTGAGTTGTATTTTGTAGTATTTGATTAATTGTTACATTAATTGTACTTTGCAGCTCAGAAAGTATAGATGCTGATGAGAACCTCTATTTTGAGTCTTTATTCCTATTTCCTACACTGGTAATAGGAAATGTTTCTTTTCTCCATTTTCTCAAGATACTAAAACAAATTGTTGTTAAGACTTTCAAGAAGTTGTACACTTTGACAACTTTTAACTGATTATATATTTGTAAGAAACCATTGTAAAAAGCCAAAACAATGAATGTAACCATCACTCCTGAAAGCTTTTTCACATACCTTTGAAATGCCTCTTTCTCAGCCCTCCTCCATTGATACGTTTTTTCTCATTCAGGATGGAATGGACTTTTATTGGACTTTGTATCAATGGAATCAAATAGTTTTAATTATCTTGGTTTCTTTCTTTTAAGAGAATCATTAATATTACCACATGTACCCAATAGTTTGATCTTTTTTATTGATGAGTAAAAGAACATTCACCGGATGTATCTATTTTTATCCATTCACATACAGGCAGACATTGCATCATTTCCAGACATTGCCTATTGAGAAGAGAGCTTCTGTGAACAGGTATAGGTATCACTGTACAAATACCTGCTTTTCTTTTGGTTGGATGCATTCCTAGGAGTAAAATGGTTTGAATGTGTGAGGTGCATGTTTTAATTTTCAAGGAACTATCAAACTGTTTTGTAAAGTAGTTGTAGTCATTAACTATAGTTTAACTATAGTAGTGTAAAAATGTTTGGTCTTCACATATTATTGGATTCAATCTACTAAAATTTTGTTGAGGATTTTCACTCATCTTCCCAAGTTATACTGATATTTTGTTTTCTATTCCTTAATTTCTTCTTCTTCCTCCTCTTTCTCTTTTCCCTTCTTCCTCCTCCACCTCCTCCTTCTTTGCTTGTCCTCCTCCATCTCCTCATCCTCCTTCTCTTCCTCTTCTTCCTCCTCCTTCTCTTCCTCTTTTTCTTCCTTCTTCTTCCTCTTCTTATGTGGTTTGGCTATCAGAGTGATCCTAAGAAGTGTTATTTCTTCTTTAACTGTGTATGAGAATTTGTGTATTTTTTGCCTATATTTAGTAAGATTTTCCAGTGAAGTGATTCAATAGTAGAGCTCTTTTGTGGGAATGTTATTTTTAAATGAAAATTAACTTTATTTAATAGACTGAAGACTATTTAGGTAATCCATGTCTATTTGAGTGAGTTTTGGCACTTCAGGAGCTAGTAGGATTTACTTAAAGTTTCAAATTTGTCAGCATAGTAAGTTTTACATAATATTTTTATGATTTTAAGATAAAATCTATACTTATACTGCCTCTCAAATTTCTAAAGTTTATAATTTTCCTTTAAAATGTAATTTGCAATTGCTTTTCCCTTCCAAGTAAGCTAGCGGACAATTAATTTTATGGACATTGTCAAACAAGCAAATCTGTATTTTATTGATTGTTTTCTATTCTATTTGTTTAAGATTTTATCAGTCTAAGGTATGACTATTTCATTTTTTTTGTACTCATTGTTTATGCATTTTCACTTTTGGTACATCATCTGTACTTCCATGTTATTCTGCTAGGGTTAAGGGAGACCGTGTTTTGGTCTGTGTGATAGTTGTGTTTTCTAACTTTGGACTTAAACTAACATGGTTTCTAAGTCCATTGTAGCCACAACATATATGGTAGATTAAAGGAGAACTCAAATAGTGTAATTCTATAGAAAGGGAAAGTTAAAGTTCAACCAAACAGAAGTCAAATTGGGTATTTGAAAAAGATGGAAAGGGCCAAGGGAAAAGGAGTAGATGGATGAAGGGGGATAATGTAGTCAAGAATTTAATATATTGCCTACAAAATTAACAAGAGTGAGGGAAGGGGTGCGTGGGAGGGATGGATAACATGGGTGACATTGATCATGGAGCATTGTATTCATAAACTGTGTTGTTAAGTGGCAACTCCTTTGTACAACTACATAAAGACATAGTTTTTAATTGGTCAAAAGAAAGAAAATATCTAAGGCCCCGAGTATTAGATTTTTCACCTGGGAAAGGGACCAGGGCAAGATGAAGCCACTGGACTGAATACTGTTTAGTGACTTTCAAGTCTATGCTTTTCTGAAATAAAGTTTGCCCCATGTATTGAGCTTTTCTCATTTATATTTTTTATTGTAAAGATGTTTTGAGCTTTTAATGGTGAAAGCTGGGGTTAAAGATATTGGTATTATGCATTTTGTCTATCATCTGACCAGAAAACGTATTCCTTAGTCCTCTATATTCACAGTGATTCTCCTTTGGGTGATCACAAAGGGAAAAAAGAAAGAAAGCTAAGCCAATTGAGGACTTAGTGGTAGGAAATATCCTTGGCATTTCAAGTTCATTCTAGTTTTCAGTCCCACAAAAGCATATAGAACACTTATTATTTGCATCATTGTGCACATGGGGCAAATGAGCCTGAGAGGTGGAGAAAGTTTTCCAAATGATAGCTGCCCATTCTAGGATCCAGGATTTGCATATAACATTTGTCTGACTCCAAAGCATGTGCTTAGCATCTAGTGTCACACCTAAGCAGGAAAACAGGATAGGAAGCAGCGAGAGACAGCAACTATAAAACGAGAGACAGCAATGATAAAAATAAATCAACTGCTCCCCTCATCCACCCTGGATGTGAACTTGGAGAAGCAAGAAAATTCCCTTGTAAAGAAAACTGGCCTTCCAGAGGAGCTAGTTATTGTTCCTTAGCATTCTATAGGCTCTTTTCTAATCTGACTACATCCTGTCACCTCAGCTTCCTTCCCTTCTCTGATCTGTAGAGACAGGAACCTGGGTAAGCTTACTTTTCTCCTGATTGGTGTAGAAAAGATTTGTGACACTTCCGCACGTGTGAGGATGCACACTCCAGAGTTGGAGTAAATTTCCTCCCGACCTCTTAAGAAAATAAATAAAAGCAGAACAAACACGAGGGTAGCTGGAGAGCTTCTTCCAGGCCGTCAGCAGCAGATAACATTCCTCCTGCTTTAGTGTAAGTGACTTCCCCTTTCCTTCCTTCTTATCACTTCCTTTAAAGCGTACCTGGAGTCTTAGCTAGGGGGAAAGTATAAACAAGGTCAGGGTGGTGCTAGATTGGAAGGAAATTTAGCTCCTGTCTCCTGTCCCTCTCACAAATAAGCAAACAAACTTGCCAGACACCATAGTGTAACCTTCCCTTTGTATACTAGCTTATTTAAAGAGATAGCTTATTGAGTTTTCAAAAAGGCCCACATCTGGTTCTGACTTTCCCTTTTGAAATGAGAGCCTTTCAGACTAACTTAATGGAGTTTTATATAATTCCACACAGTTCCCCTCTCACATCCCCTACAAAAAGGTAAGATCTTAGATGGTGACTTAGAATGAACCACAGAATGAGGTGGAAAGATAATGGGGTAAATGATAGATCTGCAAGAGAAATCTTATACATATGTTTTAGGTGACTTTAATGAGGTTTTGTTTTTGAAAGATGTGAGCTAGCCTTTAATAATTCATCAATTTCTCATTAATTGTGTCTTTAGGAGTTACCTTGGGAAAGTTGAAGGTATAGTATCACTGAGTGGGAGACTCCAGCTGAACAAGTTAGATGAGTGTGAATAGCCACTTGTCCCTCTGGAAGGTGAGCCTTCCTCCCTATGCATTACAAACTTAGAGCTCCAAGGTCATTCGCCCATATGCCCCTATCTTGACTTTATATTACCATTATATTTAACATAACTATTCTGCTTCAACAGTGGAATCCTGTGAGTTGAACCAACAGGCCTTCATACAGTTTACATGCCTTTTCCATTGACATTTAACTTGGTTACTTATGATCAAAGCCAGGCTTGCAATTAAAATACCAGGAAACTCAAGTCTAGACATATATGATGATTTATCTCAAGTCAGACACATAGTCAGGAGAAGGTCATCCTTAACAATTCCTATCTCATTACTTAAAGCTCGGTGGTACTACTGAGATTTCTGGCATTTAGAAGTAACATTTTGGGTTGTCCTGGTAAGTATGAGACTCAACTTGGGTGTGTGGGGGGAGGGTGGTATGGGAGATTTTGTGTGTGTGTGCCAATCCTGGGGCTGCTCCTGAGCTTCTTTTGCTCAAGCCTAGCACTTCTTTACCACTTAAGCACAACACCACTTTCAGCTTTTTCTGAGTTGTTTATTGGAGATAAGAATTTCAAGGACTTTCCTGCTTGGGTTAGCTTCAAACTGCAATCCTCAGATCTCAGCCTTCTGAGATTACAGGCATAGTTGATGTATAGTTATAACCACTATGGTGTGTCCCTTGTATCATATTAGTTATTCTGTCCCATATTTCCTCATTGAACAGCCATTTATAACTCTCTGACCCTATAACTTACTTCTATCCTCTACAAACAGGCAAAGTTTGTTTTTAATAACGCACATTAATAATATGTAAAATAATAATATGCACATTAATAAAATGCATGGTAGTAAATTATACTGAAATCTCAGTATAAATAAACAGGTTATATACAGTATAAATAAACTGGTTAAAAACGTAGGTTGCAGAAGCTAAGCAGAACAATACTAGCACTTCTCACCTATAGTATCTTTAGCAACTGTCTTAAACTTTCTGGAATTTTCTCCCTAATTATGTTCTTTTTGTGTTCTGACACTCCATGGACAAATACAAAAACACAGAGTTTCAGACAGTTTCTATTATGTGGTACTTGCTATAGATATATGACTGTTGTTTAGAATTGATTGTGTTTCACACCATCTCAGAAGATACTGATTGCTAAGATATAACATCCACCTATCCACCTACAAAACACTTACATTCTTGTTGATTTACACTTATGAGTATCTCATTACTTCATGAGGCCTTAGAGGGCTTTTCTATGGGAAGATAAATGCTATTTTATTTTAAATGACTTTCCTTTTTCCCATTTGTAATACTTTTATGATACAGTATTGTGTTTTGAAATTATATGTAAGAATATGTTATCTATGCAACTTATTGCTGATAGTAGGAGCATTGTACAGTACTTGTCCTGGAGAGGATTTGGGTTTGGGGCTGTTGAGTATCATTGCCTCATGTTTGTTTTTATTTTTATGTATGGCTAGTTACTGTTTCTATCTTTCTAGGCTTTTAAAAAGTGGCTACATGGATCAAGTCATTGTATTTTCTCCATAATGTTTATAGTAGCCAGTTTTATGCATAAACAGAATAAAGATTATATAATCAACTTCCAGAAACAGTCTCATAGCTTCTAGGAGAGTAACACCTCTGAGTTGACAACCATTTAGAATGGAGAAGCAGGTCTTAGGAGATAGGAAAGATTTATGCTACTGCTTCCTAATATCTTGAGATTAAAGTGTCATATTCAAACTTTAAGGAACACAGATTGATGTTTGAATCTATTTTATTTCAAGTATGATAAGAAATCATTGGAAAAGTTTGAATGGGTACTTGATTGGAATTTGGTTCTTCAAATCATTATTGTACTTGGAAGATCAAAAGTAGAAGCAGAAAGAACAGTTAGAGATATTACCTCAGGAGAAGTAGATTTCACTTTGGTAGCTGTGGTTGTAATGAGATGGTCCAATTAGCAATAGATTTCCAAGGCTGAGTGAATAGAGGGTGCTGATTTCAGGATTAGCTGCCCTTTTGGTGCATGAAGGCTATCAACCTTCTACATGAAGAACGATGCTATTAGCTAAGAATAAGAACACTGGAAGAGAAGCAGGTTTGGGCATGTAGAGCCATGAGTTTCATTTTGAACATGATCAGCATCATCAGTTTATTGTTGTCTGAGTTGAAATACTGACAGTTGGATAAGGGAGTCTAGACTTTCTGGAAGAAGTATAGATTCAAATTATGATTTGATAGTTATTAGTGTTTAATAGAGTTAAAGCCCTGAGCTTAGATGAAATTACTAAGGAATGATCTTGGAGGCCCACTGATGTTGAAAGGTTCAGGATATTCAGAAGACCTAGCAAGATAATGAGAAGAAGAAGAAACAAAGACAGCACCCAAAGTGAAATCATAGTCTCAAAGTAACAAGTGCACCTCAGGCAGAGAAAGTGTGCCAGTGTCTTACATGTGACTGAAAGGTTGAAGAAACAGGTCAGTGTGGATCTACCACGGGTCTGGCAAATGGCTTTTTAGCTCTTTCTTTGAAGTGTTCTAAAATTATTATCACAGGGGAGACTTTAAATAAGTCCCTTAAGGCTTTAAACTGGAGACTTGTGTGCTTCTATTCTGGAAAACTTCTTTGTATCTATTTTTTTCATGACCCCTAATTCCCACTTTTTTAGGCTATTCTTTAAGGAATTTTTATAATTCCAATTTTCAACTAATTTCCTTGCTAGATTTTCTAACTTAGCTTATTTTTTTTTACTCCAATTCCCCATCTCATTGTGTTTGTATCTACTTGGGAGATATTCATTCAAAGCAACAGTTTAAGAAGAAGGAAAGGATTGTAAGTTAGATAACAAGAAGAACGGAAAGGTTTACTTACAGTCATTAAACCAACCACTTGCAACCTTATATCTTAGCTCTGGGGAATTATGGAAGAGGGTGTGCGCGTCCTTTGGCAATCTTCAGTCAGATTTTGAAAGCTTAGAGGTATGAGAAAGAGCATCCCTTGCGGGGAAGAAAATGTGCTCAGGAGATTTACTTGTCTTGTGGTCACAAGTTAAAGAACACTTCCACCGATACTGGGCTAAATCCTGCAAGTTCCTGTTGTTCTCAGTGGAATTGGAAAGATGAAAGCCAGCATATCACTGTGGGCTATTTGCCTCTCTGTAGGAAACAAGTGAATCCTGGGGCTCCCAGAGGCTGGTACTCAGAGGGTGACAATCATGCTTGCTGTTCTTTCTTTGGCTCACACTTTGTCAACTTTTATTTATTTATTTTTATTTAGAGTTTTATGGTTCTGTAATTTTGGAGTCACCAGAACTGCTAAAATGTGATGATGATCTGCATCTATAATTTTATAATTCTTTCTACTATGTTCTAAGTGTAAGCATTATGCCCACCTTTGGTCCTCAGCTCCACCAAGACCTGAGCTTCTCCCTGCCCTGGGGTTCCCGTCATACAGCTGGCCCTTCCCTCTATCCACCCAGACCCATCTGAGCTCCCATCTACCTCACTTCCTACCCCCCAGACCCTGCTGCTAGCTAGATAGTGGGGGTCACCGTGTGCTCTCTCTCTGGGGCAAATATGGCTCCTCTAATAAACCTTGTAATCATCTTTCTCCTGTGCCTGCCTGCCCCTGCGTGGTCCCCTGGGGTGGATGTGAGGGGTCCTTTCATTAAGTTCCTGGAAGGCGTTAGGAACAGAGAAATGGTCTTTTATCTTTCAGCTTATGAATAAAATAAAAGAACAAGGAAGGAGAAGATAACACACAACAGATAAAATTTTTCTCTAGAAGGATTAATAGAGTCTATTTGGACTATTGAGTTAGGAAATTCATGAGGCCAAAGGAGGATACTTGTAGGGGAAGAAAACAAAGATACACTGCCTGTGTGCCTCTGAACGTATAAAGTAATAGTCATTGAAATGAACTCCAGGAAACAGAAACGAGAGAGATCTTTTTCTTATTCTTTTCTTTTTGTCTTGTTTGTTTTTGTCTTATTTGTTTGCTTTTCTGTCTTTGGGGAAAGAAGACACAAAAATAGAGGGACATGGGATGAACAAAGGTAGCAGTGATGCTGAATGGACACCAAGTTGAAACTGAACTATATAACCTGTGGATGGGAATGGTAAGGGAAAAAATGAGAGAGAATGAAGGAAGGAGTGACATTGTCCAAAAAGAGATGCATCCATTACCCCTCTGTACATGATCTTTATAATAACAATATTAAAAAAAAAAGAATGGCAATAAACTCCAGTGCTCATGAAATAAAAAGAAATTCATGTTGGATGATGCCTAGTTCGACATGAAGAAGTACATAATTTACTACAGCTAGAAAAATGTCACTTTCTCCTTTTGTGTTTATCTACTCTAAGGGGCTTAAATTTTTGAGAGACATAAAAAGCCTAGCTGTAGAAGTGGTCATTTCCTTCCAGATTTTGCTAAGAAGAACCATTGTGAATGGTGTTCCCGAGAGAATACAAGGAATAAGCAAAGCATGAATGAGTGCTGTATGCCGAGGTCTTACTATCATAACTATGAGAATACTTCCACCTCTAGCTCCAGCCCTTATTAGCTCTCAATCCTAATCGAAGTAGGTAATTTCTTCTTTCTCAGCCAGTATTGTCATTCATACGTGATAATTTTATTTCAGGCTCAATATTCCTGTTTATCAAATGAGAAGATAGAAAGATGCTCTGTCATGTTCTTCAAGGAAGAATCTTATGCAGAGACTTGGTTTATCTCCTACATTTAGGCTGCAGGAAAGCTGGAGACTGGACTAATCTATCATAAAAACCTGTCCTTTCCCTCACTCTCCTCCATTTCTACCTCCCTACCACTGTGCACTTCTTTTTTTTTTTTTTTGTCGGTCGTGGGGCTTGAACTCTGGGCCTGGGAGCTGTCCTTCAGCTCTTCAGCTCAAGGCGAGCACTCTACCACCTGAGCTACAGCGCCACTTCCCACTGTGCACTTCTTAAGAAAGAAACCAAGAATGCAATTGGTCCAGGAGTAGCTGATATGAGAATGGGTGGGCAGTGGATACAAGGCAGTTCAATTCTAATTATTTACAAGGAGGTATAATGTCACAGGGCATAAGCAGTTACCAAATACTACTGAAACATACGTGCTTCCTATGAGACTAGATGACTTGAATTGGCTAACTGAGACATGCAAAGAGAAGACATTCTCTCATTGACTATTTAAAAAAAATATCTAGAATGTGCCTATAAATCTAGACATAAACTCAATGGATAGTAAAAGACAAATAATTATACCTGGGCATCATTAATTAAACAGCAGTCTAAATATTGACACAGTAAAAACAAAGGAGTATATTCTTAGGAAAGGATCGCAAGGACTCAATAGCTATGTGCATAAGATCATATAAAAAGATGCTTATTGAAGTGAACTCCAAGAAATGGAAGTTTTATTATTAAACTGTTTGCAGTTCTTTTATTGTCTTTTGTTTTCTTCTTTCCTTTTTCTTTGGTTTATTCCTTTCTGTCTGTTTTTAATTTCTGTACCCTTTGTCTTGTATATAGATTGATCTGATTTGGGGAAGAGAGGGGGAAACACAGAAGTGGTGGGACAAAGGGTAACTAATTCAACTCACTAGACATTATATTGGAAACGAACTATACAACTTGGGGGCAAGCAGAAGTCGGGAGGGGAAAAATTGGAGGAGAATTAGGGAGGGGGTGACACTGTTTAAAAGGATATCTATCATAGTCATCACCTTTACAATAAAATTTTAAATAATGGGCTGGGAATGTGGCTTAGTGGTAGAGTGTTTGCCTAGCATGCATGAGGCCCCAGGTTCGATTCCTCAGTACCAAATACATAGATAAAGCCAGAAGTAGTGCTGTGGCTCAAGTGTTAGAGGGCTAGCTTTGAGCAAAAGAAGCTCAGTGACAGTGTCCAGGCCCTCAGTTCAAAAAAAGTTATCTTTAATTAGTTGTACAAAACAGTTGTCATTTAACAAAGTAGTTTATGAATACAGTGCATCAATGCCACTCCATTCATCATTCCCCTCATCCCTCTCATCCCTTCCCTCAGTTTTCTTAGTTTTGTAGGATATGTTCTGAATATTGTGACTACATTCTGCTCCACTTCCTCTCTTCATTCATCTATCCCTGCTCTCCTTGATCCCACATCTCCTTTTGAGTACCTCTTTCCTGGTATTTATTTTGTGGGACTGGAAGTTAGAAATTGGCATGCTTTCTTATTTCAATGTGTTTCTTCCTTTATCAGAAAAAAAGTAGCAAATTGAATTTATTAATTCTTCTGCCTCAAAGTCTTTATCCTTTTCTTCACAATTTTTTTTTCCCAACGAAAGTTATAAAGAATGTCAAATAGTTTGTTTATGTAGGAAGATGGCACAGTAATTCATTCAAAGCTGTTGAGTAATGACAGGGCTGGAAGAGAGGTAAGAACCATAGAGGGTGTTAGTATGATTATTATATGCATGTATGAAATACAGTAGTGAAACCCTTTTATACAATGAATATACCTTTACAAATGAACAACAGAAAAGCAAAAAAGCCTCTGTTGAGGAGTGGGTTCCAGTGGTAGGTACTATAACTGCGGTTGAAGAAATATTTATACATATATGTATATATGTATATACATATATGTATATATGTATAAATATTAAGTAGACAGAGAGTGACTTTAATCAGGGTACATTGTATTGAAATCCCTTGTATAACTAATATATATTAATGAAAATGCTTAAAAATAAAATGGGAAATATTCATTTTATTTGAAAAGCAGAGCCTGATTTCTGTCTTCATGGGTCCATGATGAGAGATGACCTCTTTAAGTTGATTACCTGAGCAGGTTTCCTTCAAAGTAAAAGATGAGGATCACCATGAGCTTGCTCAGATCCAGACAAGCCAGCTTGGATAGGCTTCTTCTCCTTTGCTTGTCAACAGCTTTGATGGTGTGCCAGGTAATGCTGTCTGTAGCTATTAGTACTTTGATGACATCAGGCACACACACACACTCCTTGGCATCATCAGACTCACATTCCTGTGGAAACTCAGGTTAATCTAGAAGGATCACCTGTAAAATTCCTTTTTGAATGTTTTTAGTAAGAAATCTTTGCCAAATATCTTTCAAATGAGGTCAATAACTCTGTCCTAATCCTTTTCTCTTTTTTGCAGAACCACGGATCCTTTAAGCAAAAGACTAATGCCAGCAATATGACTTTTTACTGAGTTTTTGTGATAAGGGCCATGGGCTGGGATTGACGGAGGTTCTTGCTTTTTTAACCAACACTTTGCCACTGTCTGTGATTTTTCAGCAAATGCCTCCTTACTTTGCAGCCTACATTTCCTCATTTGGGCAGAAGTTAGATAATAAGAGGTAAAAGTAAGAGCTGCTTCTGAAGAAATTACATTGCCCAACTGTCTTGAGTTTACAAGTGAGAAAACCGATGTTGTGCTTTGAGCTCAGGCTAAGATGAAAGGATGCTCATGAACAAAGTTTTGTCACTGCACAGTAAGTTCCTATCCTTGCAATTACAGCCTTGTGGTTTCCTGTGGGAGCATCCACTTCCTTCGTTCTCCATCCATTAACAGGAGCTGACCATGGTTCACCTAGACATACACATATGGCTCATGTCTGCCCAATTAGTACTTTTTATATCCTCACATTTCCTCAGACGTAGAGATTGACTGAAGGAGCCATCATAATGGGAGACAGGCTAACATTCAAAGCCAAGGGAATGTAATTAGTAGCCTTTGCATGAAGAGCTGTTGAAAATCTAGACATTCTTTCTATTGGACTGGTTGGGAGTGAAGGTGGAAGAAATGAAAGTCACAATCCAATCATGAGAGGAAGTTGTCCTTGAAAACAGAGCCAAAAGTCAAGTGGGAGACAATGTTATGAAAGGAAGACAGAATCTTTAAATGTTAAATAGAATTTGAATATTTGGTTCCAACTTTAAGCTAAATGTTGAAGCCAGACTGCCCTAATTCTACAACTCTGTGACTAGCAAGGTTTTTTTTTTTAATTGTGAAAATACCATACAGAGGGGTTACAATTACATGAACAAGGTAGTGAGTACATTTCTTATCCAGCATTGTTGCCTCCTCCTTTGTTTCCCCTTCCCAGCCCTTCCCATCATGCCCTCCCCCAAACTTGTAAAGTTCAGTTTTTTGACATAACATCTTGTACATTTCATTGTTGCAATGGGTCCACCTGTATCCCTATTTAAACAATTTGTTTTTTCCCTTCCCCTCCACAAATTATACCAACATCAAATACAGTGAAAACAGAACCAGAGGAAGAATCCAGTTACCACAGCCCCCAAGGAGACTAGCAACTTATGTGATAAGCTATCATTAGACTCCTGTATGTCCTATCACCTCACTGAGGTAAGTGAAAATGATGAACAGAAATCTACCAAAGTTGCCATGATAAATAAATGATCTCATTGATAGATAAGTAATCAACATATTATGACTGGACTTTACAGTGATACGATCCAGTAGATCCAACTTTTTTCTTAAGCTAGTTTTATCTCTGACTTAACTGATCAAGCCTCAAGTTAGTAGATGATTTTAAAACCTGATCACAAAGATGAAATGTGTATCATCATACATGTACATAAAACTAGGATATTGGTTATATTCTCTGAGTTTATTGTATTATATGTCAATAGACACTAAAGACTAGGTATCCAAAGATATGAACTGTTGATTTCATGAACTTTATAGTAGTGTTACTGCACTGATCAGAGAAGCTTCCTCTTCTATGTTCTTCTCCCCTCCCCTCCCTTCATCTTCTCTTCTCCCTCCCTTCCTTCCTTCCTTCCTTCCTTCCTTCCTTCCTTCCTTCCTTCCTTCCTTCCTTCCTCCCTCCCTCCCTTCCTCCCTCCCTCCCTCCCTCCATTCCTTCTTTCCTTCCTTCCTTCATTCCTTCCTTCCTTCCTTCCTTTCTTCCTTTTCTCCTTCTTTCTTTCTTTCTTTCTTTCTCTTTCTTTCATTATATCTTTTTTATTAAGTTATTGTTGTAATAGAGGTGCTGTACAGAGGAATTACAATTGCATAAGTCAGGTAATGAGTACATTTCCTTTTGTACAGCGTCTTCTGTTCCTTTACTCTCTCCTAGTCTTTTCCTCCAGTCTCCACCCATGAGTTGTATAGTTCACTTTCATCAGTGTCCAGTGAGCTCCACTGATATACTTTTTCACTCTTTTTCCCTTTAGTTCTGTACCTGACCCCGAACCCTTCTGAAGATGTACACTTGAATGCAACATACACAAGGTAAAGAAGACTTAATCATCAAAAACTGAAAACTAAAAAACAACACCAAAACATAGAGGTCTCTTGTTTCCATATCTTGGAATTTGTCTCAATATAAGAGACTTCTCCTTCTTTCTTTTCCTCACCTTTTCTTTTCTTTTATAAAGGTGTATACAAATGATGAAACCTATTACAATGTACAATTAGTGTATTTCAATCAAAAAGCTAAAAATATACTCACAAGAATAAATCCATATAACACACAAAGAAACACAAGCAACTGCACTATCTTAAAAATAGATAATTGAATGTTCATTATAAAATTCTTTCAACTTTCTTGTGTGTTTGAAAATTTTATGTTATAAATTTTTATTACAGTTGACTTAATTGCATGTCCTCCCTTGCTTCCTGTTGGATCCCCAGTGGCTATAATCTGGTCCCTTCTCAATGAATACATAATTAAAGGTGAACAAAGCCTGTTCCTGGCTTTAGGCCAAGAGCTACTGAAGGTATGGGTGCTGTCAGATTGTCTCATCATCCTCCATCCCTCATGCTTTCCTATTATTTTCTCCTATGAATAGCTGGAGCTCCTCTCCTGCAGGTTTTCCTCTAAGTCCCCAAGTCTCTGCATGAGTCAGGCTATGTATTTGGAAATTGATGCCCTCTAAGAGTTGTCCTGAACAAAAGACTGAACAGAAGATGGAGGACAGATATTTAGCTTTTTTAGTCCCCTTGGTGGACCACCTCTGAGACTTTTTTCCTTATTGTCTCCCAGAGTTTCCCAGTGTCACTGGGCTCCAGTTTCCCAGAGCAGTAACTTGCTGTTGGACACATTGTCCATTAGCTTACTTCCTCTCCTTTTCTTTTTTTTTTAATTTAATTTTATTTTATTTGTGAACATACTGTACAGAGGAGTTACAATTACATGGGCAGGATAATGCGTACATTTCTTACCAAGTATTGCAGCCTCCTCCTTTGTTCTTCCTCTCCTTTTCTTATATCTCTGCTCCCTTAGTAATGTTTCACAGGATCACTTCCAAAATAAACAACTTGTCTTCAAGTCCTTGTCTAAGATTCATCTTGCATAGGTAGCCTAAGACAGAAAGGTAAAGGAGATTGAACTTGAGCAAAGTCATCAAGAATAGCTATGGAGAGGGCAATCGGATAGGCCAACTTTTGGATACACTGGAAAGAATTTGATCTCCTATGACTGTGGCATTACTGAAAGATAGATACTTCTGCCTGGGGACCTTTTATGGTTTGTTCATGACTGACCAGGTGGTTCTGCTACCTTCATTGACATCACACACCACCTTCAGCCCTTTTAGAATAAAATCACTCAGCGATTCCATTTTAAATTTCCCCTTTCACTTCCTCCATGAGATATTTCTTAGTGCTGGTTTTTGAATCATCGGCCAAAAATTCTTTTCCTCTTCGCATGGTGACTTTGCAGTACAGTAAAGACATATGCTCTTTCCTGAGAGCCAAACCTAACTTCTATCCTGGCTCCTTCAAATATCCTTGGATGAAAATAGACATTCCATTCTCCTGCAATCTTTGTGTACTCTTAGTTATTAGAAATGGTATGTTAAATCCATTAATGGAGCAGTTATATCTATAAAACTGATAAATTGGATGTGATTCAAAATAAAGTTCTCATGAAATGAAGCACACAGCTGAATGAAGCACGCAGCTGCCTGTGAACAAATGAAGTTGCTTTAGCTTTCTGTTGTCTATGAGGTCCAACACAATCTGTTCAGCCAGTCTATGCAGGCTCTCCATCCCTGCAAGCTGCATGACCAGTGGAAAGGGCCAAAAAGATCTACATTTAATTTCTACTCAGTTTAATGTCCTCCTTGGAGGTTTTGAATCCATGTTGTGTGTTTTGTTGTCCTTTCAACACACAACAGACACACAACCCATGATAACATAACTCTTATTTACCCAGTAAGTGAGAAATCTGATCCTCATCAACTAACAGACCTTTCTTTTCTCTCATCTTTTCCAGTGCTCCTCATGAAGTATTGTCAAATCTAGTCACTTATATGTGAAAACTCTGACATTTCCTGCTTAACCTTTTCCAAGAGCTTTTCCTAAACTATTCTGGAGGAACCCTTCAAAGTTTCTCTAATTAAATTTCCTACTTTTAGCACCTCATTCTCCCAAATCTCCCATTCCTGTCTCTTTTACACTGCTGTCAGTGTGATTAGCCTCAGTGGGTTGTATTATACTGTCTTAAATATCAATTCCTGGTTTCTAAATATGCATCAATTGTTCACCAAATTCTACTTAGTAGGTGAAGCTTTAGTTTTCTATTCAAAACCTTGAAGCCTATATCCCATCTTCTCATTCTCTAGAACATTCAATCACTTTCCTATCACCAAGCTTTTGCTCAAGCTGTTCCTTCTAGATGGCCTTCCCACATGTATAATTGTTGAAGTTCCATGTGGTCTTAAGATTCTGCTCACGTTTTATTCAAATCTCAAGTAATCATGAACTTTTTTATTGACTCCGGATGGTTTCTCCATAAAACAATTTATAATCTTGTTTGCAGAATGATGTTTTGAACATGTGTTTTACTCATTTACTAGTGAGCTTTTAAAAGAAAGTAACTGTTGTAATTCATTACCTTAGAACTGTCTTCTGGATCTCTTCTTGACCTTTTGGCTATGATGAAATATAGAACTGTGTTCTGAAAATAACAGGCAGCATACTGAGTAAATCTGAGTCATAATAATAGAGGAAGGTAGGATATATGGCTGTTAGAAATGGGAATGAAATGGCTAAACCTCTAACCATTATGTACCTCTCTTCTGGGCATCAACAATTCAAGAAATAAAACTTTCACCCATCTCCTGTGCCCAAAAGGTTCTCATGTGACATCCAGTGGTTCCTGTCTCTGGTGCTCATGTGCTAGGACAGCCCTTTCGAATTGATCTCCCAATTCATTCCTAATGAGGACATGCATCAGAAGTCCCCAGATGTCGCTTCCATAATTACCAATGATAATACAGTGGGTTTGGCCAGCATGCTCTCTTTGGTTGGTATTCTCACTTTTTCCTGTTGCCAGGCTGTATCTTGCTTGAAGAGATTCAGGTAACAAGGAGCCAAGAGAGATCTTCAAGAGATACCTTGCAAAGGCTGTTAAGGCCCAATAGCTGTTAAGGCCCAATAGTTGAACTGTAAGATTTTTACTGCTTTCTTGAAAACCCAAAGACAGTTGACCCAGCTAATCTGTGCCCAGATATTTCGCTATGATATTATATGCTTTTGCTTCAAGCTACCATGTTCGTGAGTGATTTGTTCTGCAACAACAGCTCAATTAGACATCTACTCTTGAAAATTCTTATCACCATATCCAAGGTACCAAGACATCTTTCTTTATTGATCAGTGCCAATGGATTTATTTATATTTTCTTTCTATACCCCATTCCTCAAGGCATTGCACAAAACGTGTAAGCTTCTAGTAGCATGCTCTATGGATATATACTCACAGAGTTAATAGTACATAATCTACCAAACCAGAAACTCAGTAGGTTAGAACTTACAATAAATATGTAAAAAATTGATGAATTATAGATTACCTAGTGGTTTAAGCAACTTATGTTGTATTAACTATTTCCCCAACTCTACAAATGATGGCAAACAAGAATCAAGTTAAGACTTTGCTGAAGATCACACATCCAGCCAATGTTGAAATTGGATATCAAGGTCATTATAAAAAGCAAGCTCTTTCCCCAAGCTCTTATCTGAAGCTGCCAGTTGAAATCATCTGAAGAGCATTAAATAACTATTGAGAGATTTATATTCATAATTAGGAGATAGACCATTTTTGAAAACTATCAATATAATGTAAATATTCAGCCCAAATCAAAGACTACTAGAGTTTAGACTTTCCCAAACTGCTAATCCATTAGAATTTATCCACAGTCTGTAATTGTATCTGAGTCTTTAATTTGGATCCCAAGAATCACACAAAATGCAATTTCACAATGACCCAACAAGCTGTTGAGGATGAAGTATTGAGGAGGAGCATTTCACAATGACCCAACAGGCTGTTGAGGATGAAGTATGGAGGAGGAGCATTTTAGATCAAGCTGTTGAGGATGAAGTATGGAGAAGCATTTTAGATCAAGCTGTTGAGGATGAAGTATGGAGGAGAAGCATTTTAGATCAGCTATTGAGGATGAAATATGGAGGAGAAGCATTTTAGATCATGAAGAACAGAAGGGAAGCAGTAATTGCTGACCTTGCGATAATCATAGAAGGGAGGAGAAGATTTTATTACAGAGCAGAAAACTGGTCAGCATTTCCCCCACATATTTGCTCATATTTCACTTGCCCTTGAGTGATGATCATTCTCCTTAAATGGTAGTGATTCAGAGCTAAAAGAAAGTCTAGAATCCAATCACTTTATGCACAAAGATTTGATGACTGTAACGTAGGAAATGAGTGGCCCAACTATGTCTACATAGCGTGGGTATTTTGGTTCCTAATCTACAGACGGTTCCACAGCACTAAAGAAACCGTTTCAACTGAATTCTAGGTAGGTAGACAGATGTCTTGATGAATTCACCAAGAATGTTTGTCCCTTTCAGATCCATGTTCCTCCTGCCGAGTGTCTGATATTAGGGATTTCACATTTGCTGCTTGTGTCCTTGGAAACCCTGTATTGATAAGGTATGGCTATTTCCACTGAAATACTATCTTTGCTCAAATGTTTCCTTATCAGAGAGGCTATTTAACTATTCTCCAGAGCATAACCCCCTTCCTCTACACACACACACACACACACACACACACACACACACACACACACACACACACACACACACACACACACACACACACCATTTTCCCTTTATGTAACCCTCTTCTTTTATTGCATTTATTATCAATCAAAACATTCAAAAAGTATTCATTTCTATTCCCCCCTTTTCTCAATAGAGTGTAAACTGTAAAAAGTTATTCGTATCTTGTCTTACTCTACCTCTAATGCCTTCCTGAAGAAGAACTCTACAAACTTTAGCTAATTAAATGCAGAATGAAGAGTTGAATCTTCAAAGATGATTCAAATCCAACATCAATGGATGTATTCAAGTGTAGATTAGGTTATCAGTTAATAGAAATAGAGAAAATGGTATTCAGACATAACCAGGAAATTAACTCTATTAACTTCTAAAATCTCTCCCCAAACAGAGAATCTGAAATGTGAAAGATTATGTCTCCAAAGAAATGAAAAGACTTGGGATTGTTGAAATTTTTATAGATTCTTAAATGTTTAATTCATTCAATATTTTCATTCATTTAATACATATTTACTGAGACTACTTTATGCAGGTTATATACAATCTTTCCATAAATATGGCAAGATAAAGTGGAGCCTCTCTTACTATCTTATCATTTCTGCATTCCTTTATTTTTATTGAAAAGGTATGAGGGGGGGTACAGTTATATACATAAGGCAATGAATAGGTTCGTTTTAAATCATTGCTACCCCATCCCCCATTATCTCCCACTTACCCCTCCCTGTTCCCTTACCCCCCAAGTTGTAATGTTCATATATAACATAGTATCAAGTGAGTATCAATGTTGCTTTGGTTCATCCATTGTCCTGCGGTTTCTATGATTCGCTTTCCTTTCTACATATTGCATAATCTTATATGCAAAGCACAAGGTTAAAAAAAAAACTAAGAGAAACAAAGAAAAAATAAAATAATAGGAAAAAGAAAAAAACTACATACAGCATCTAATAAGAACCTCATGTTTCCACATATTGGAGTTCATGTTGATACACTTCATTGTGTATGGTCCTATGCACTAAGCAGTTGATCTCTTGATTCTTGACTGTTCATCTTCTTGTAAGAGTACACTCCTTTCACGAGTTGTTTTACCATTTTTAGAAAGCCACATTCACCCTAAGTGGTAGTTCATAGAAAAACAAAGAACAGAGGAAGCAGCTGGACATGGTGGCTCATGCTTGCAATCTTAGCTACCCAGGAAGCAGAGATTCAGAGGATCTCAATTTGGGGTCAGCCTGGGCAAAAAGTTCATGAGATCCTATATCAACCAATAAAAATCTGTGTGTAATAGTAAGTACCTATCATCCTAGATATTTGGTAATTGTAAAAGGAAGGATTTCAAGGTGGGTGCTGGTAGCTCATGCCTATAATCCTAGCTAATCAGGAGGCTGAAATCTGAGGATTGCAGTTCAAAGCCAGCCTGAGCAGGAAAGTCCATGAGACTCTTATCTCCAATAAACCACCAGAAAACTGGAAGTGGCACTGTGGCTAAAGTGGTAGAGCGCTTGCTTTGAGCTGAAGAGCTGAGGGACAGCGCCCAGGCCCAGAGTTCAAGACCCATGACCAACAAAATAAAAGAATGATTTCAATCAATTCTGGCACAGGTATGTAGGTGAGACTCTCTCTCAAAAATAATGGAAATAAAATAGTTGTGAACATGGCTTAGGTAGTAGCATGCATGCCTTGCAGGTCCTGGGCTCATAGTTCAAACCCCAAGTGTCACTATTCAAAAACTAAAAAGAAAACCTAATTTTGTAAACATCTGAAATTTTCATAGGGGTTGTATTTAATCTATAATTCCACTTGGGCTGTACCATCATAGCTATAACTATATCTTCCAACTGAGAAACTTTGGAAGTCTTTTCATTTTATCTTTCTCTGTTTCTTTCTACTATATTTTTTGTGCAAGTCTTGAACTTGGAAAATCATTCCAAAATATTCTAATTTTTGCAATTGTTTGTGAATTAAATTATTCTGATGATTTCATTTTCATAATCTTCAAGGTTATGTATAAAAATATAATGGACTTTTAATATAATAATCTTCTAATCTACAATCTGGCTTGACTCATGTTAGAATTTTTTGTGGATTAGTTAAGATTTCCTAGGTCATCTATATTTATTGTTTTAATTATTTTATTTTTCATCTATATTTTTTCACTTTTATATAGATATCTTATCCTTCACTATATACTCCAATTCTGTTTTATTTTTCATCTTCGAAGGAAAGCAGTGTGTGTGTGTGTGTGTGTGTGTGTGTGTGTGTGTGTGTGTATGTGTGTGTGAGTGTGAGTGATTGACTGGGAATTAAACTCTGAGCCTTGTACATATTAGCCAAGACCTCTAGCACTGACTTACTGACTTACATCTCAATCCAGCATTTTTTTTTAATCCAGCATTTTTTAAAGTCTGGTACTGTGGTGTTTGAAAAGATAGTCTTTATCGGGTTGAGAAGGACATTGTCCTAGTGTTTTAAATACTTATAATGATCAAACATTGTTTCTTTCAAATTATACATCTATATTTCTTATAATGATTATTTTAATCTTTTATCCTATTAATAGGATTTACTATACTGATTCATTTTTATAAGTTAAACCAACTTTGCCTTCCTGGAGTCAATGCTGTTTTTTTAATGATAGGTAGTATTTTATATTTCATATGTTGTTGGTGTACTAATCATGTGATAAGAATTTGCAATAGCTTTGTGTGTCAAGTGAAGAAGACAATGTTCTTCCTCCATTTTATTAGAAGAAGATGTGAAGAATCGGTGTTAGGTCAACTGGCCTCACCCAGTCTGAGGAACAGAAGGGAAAAGAGAAAATAGTAAGCAGAGACTCAGATTTGGGAGATATCATCCAGGTAACGCCATGCACATCCCCACTGGCTCTGCGTTGTCACTCGGCAGTTATTACCAGGGTGGCCATTAGCCTTTGGTTTCCATTTCTACAACTTGCCCTTCCCTGTCCCAGGCAATCTGTGCTGAGTCTATGTCACTGCCTAGTTCCCATGGGAGCTGAGCTTGCGACTTCTAAAATAAGACTGAAGAGGGAAGTAAAAAGACATCTTGGAAAGAGCCAGTAGCATAATAGGAAACAAGAATAATAAGAAACAAGAAGCATAAGTAAGTAACAAATAAAAACAAGAAGTAAATGACTCACAGTTTGATGAAGAGTAAGGATGGTTGAGCCTCTATTGGGGAAGGTAATAGAAAATATATCTGGAGAAAATAATGAAATCTTTATGGTAGCAGTAGATATAACAATGGTTTGATGTTCTTTGTCATTTTATAGAACAAAAATACCAAATGTATTTTCTTTTCCAGTGGTGGGGCCTGAACTCTGGGCCTGGGTGCTGTCCCTCAGCTCTTCAGCTCAAGGCTAGCACTCTACCACTTGAGCCACAGCACCACTTCCGGCTTTTTCTGCTTATGTGGTGCTGAGGAATCGAACCTAGGGCCTCATGCATGCAAGGCAAGCACTGTACCACTGAACCACCTTCCCAGCCCTCTAAATGTATTTTTGATCCTTATTTATATAATCTAAATAACTGCAGTTATGTATGAATGCAGATATTAGAACTAAAAATCATATAGGCTGCCAATGATTAATAGCAAAATTAGAACCCAAATCCAGGTCTCTCAATTCTGTTTTATGCTGTCATGAACAGCAATGAACTAGACTTTAATTTATCTAGTCCTCTCCTCTGTGTTTTTTTTTTTTAATCTTTAGTGCAGTACTAGTGCTTGAACTCACAGGCCCTTTGCTCTTGCTTGGCTTTTTCCTTCAAAGCTGGTATTCTACCACTTGAGTTACACCTTCATGTCGGGCTTTTTGCTGGTTAATTGTAAATAATAGTCTCATGTACTTTTCAGCCTAGGAATACTTTGAACAGAGAGATTCTCAGGCATCAGCCTCCTGAGTAGCTAAGAGTCAGGCATGAGCCACCAGGGTACAGCTGCTGCTCTGTTCTTGAAACTGAGAATAACACTGACACATGAATGAAAGAAATTATTGACTTCTACCAACAACGATCTGCTTATTCTAGAGTCAGATCTCATTGGTTCCTACATAGGGTTCACAGATGGAGCAGTTCCTAGAACACAAGGAATTAGCTTAGAACAGCTTGAAGCTATTTGCATGAGTTGAACCTGTTCTTCTGTAGAGAATTTTCTGTTTAAGAAGACACCAGGGAGTAAATTCAGCACAGAATTATTTATGATGAGGAAATCTTGCTCACTTATGAGATGGGAAGTCGGTAAGGATTGAGGGCTATGGTGGCAGATGGTTGTCACTCAGAACATACTTAGTTTATACTGCATAAGTGTTTCTACCCTTAACAACTGTGTATAACGTATGTGACCACTATTTGCTTAGAATATTATGTCCTCCTGAGAACTTACCTTAAAGTGTTAGCTTCTTGTGTTGCATTTGTGAATTGTTTCTGGATATTTGGATTTCATATGGGACATAAGAAAAGTTTACAGGATTTTCAAGGGCCCCAGACGTAAAATTTATCGTATTATATTTTGTTCACTCATGAATAAGTGTGTATGTATTCTATTTTGGCTGGCTTTGTTTTAGTACAAATTATGCTAGGCAGGAAGTCTTGAGGTCTGCATCTTATATGTAATTTCATTTATTTTGTGGCCTAAGATAACACTGAGTTCAGTGATTAAAAAGAAAACAGAAGAAAGAAGAACCTCTTTTAGGTTTGCAGTTCATTTACTTGACTTTCTCAAAATTCTGTGAAAAACTTCAAGTCCTGTGATTGATTTTTGCCCTTACTGTTGTTCCAAAGGCATAAAGGCTTAGTTCCACTGAAGACACGCTCTCACACTGAGTCAAAAGGTCCCCACAAAATCAAATATTTGCTGTAACAATGTTTTGTATTTGTATAGCATCTTGTAATTTTTAAAATAATATGAGCATTTAATAAGTTTTTCTATGTTAACTGTTAGGGAGGACAGGGAGGTGGTGGCAAGTTAAGGAAGTTATTCTAATTTTTACATGCAAAGAAACAACTTACAGAATTTCTGAAGTTCATCTAAAACAATGTGATAATTAATGAGAGAGGTGGGAGGGGAACCTGCAATATCTGATACATGCTTGAGAGCTTTAAACCTACTAAGTAGGAAATTACTTCTATGTAACTCATCATGTTAGACACTGAACATACCTTTAAAGTGAGGCATGTCCGCTACTCTTCAAGAATTTCTCATCTGATGCATCTGTTGTGAAGTAATTCCGATAAACTGTGTGAAAGCAATATTTGTAATGAGTGTGGGTTAAGAGAATACAGAACAGGGAGTAGCCCAGTCCAAAGCTAAAGGTTCATGGAGGGGTCAAGTAGCAGATGGCATCTGACTTCGGTTATAAAAAATGGATGAGTTAGCCAGGCGAAGAATGGAGGAAGGGATTTCCTATTAGGAAGAACAATATGAACAAAAATAGAAAACAACACTTTCTGTGCAGAGAAAGATAAACCTTTCTGAATAGTGCATCCATTGTGTTATGTTTGTTGGTTTTGTTTGGTTTCTATGGTGCTGGAGATGGACCCAGGACCTCCCACACACTAGCAAGTGCTCCATTGAGACATACCCCAGTTATGGAGCACATATTGGAAAGCAGGGATGGGATAAAATGAGACTAGAAAGATAGCAAGGGTCAGAAACAAGAAGTCAAACCCTTAGACAAGAGAATCTTTGTTAAGGACTTGAATGGGTGCCTAAAGGCTATGATAAGAAGATGTCAGAGTGCTTTTACATAGGATGATGACTCCATCCTGTTTGAAGATGACCCACTATTGTAGCTGTGGAGCTTATGAGCTAAGGCCAAGCTAGGAGGCAGGAATCACTTGGGAGGCTTTAGCTTAGAATACAACATTGTCAAGTATTCTTATTTTTGCAGCAAGAGCAGGCAATGGAATAGAAACTTGGTGGATTAAAGTTATCTTAGAAATTTATTTCCTTTAAAAACATGAAACATGATTAGATTTTCCCCTGGAGTAAGCTAATGTAGTTTTAAAGTGTGATGAAAAGCCCCTACTACTACTACTGCTACTAAATTTTTTTTTGGGGGGGGTCCGGTTGTGGGGCCTGAACTCTGGGCCTGGGCGCTGTCTCTCAGCTCTTTAGCTCAAGGCTAGTGCTCTACCACTTGAGCCACAGTGCCACTTCCAGCTTTTTTCTTTTTGCTTATGTGGTGCTGAGGAATCAAACCCAGGGCCTCATGCATGCAAGGCAAGCGCTCTACCATTGAGCCACCTTCTCAGCCCTACTAAATTTTTTAAAATGATGTGTCCAACAGTTCAGGTAGTGAGTTTATACATCAATTACATTAGTTAGTATCCCTAATAATTTTGTGAAGTAGGGTTACCTATCACAGATAGGGAAATCGAAGCTATTACTCGTTAAAGATCACAAGCTAGTGCATGATGGAGTTAGAATTTGAATAAAGTTTAGATTCTTTCTTGAAAAATAGCTCATATTCGGGGCTGGGAAGTTGGCTCAGTGGTAGAGCGTTTGCCTTGCATGCCTGAGGCCCTGGGTTCAATTCCTCAGCACCACATATGCAAAAAGATAAAAGCAGGAAGTGGTGCTGTGGCTCCAGGCCCAGAGTTCAGGCCCCATGACTGGACCCCCCCCCAAAAAAAAAGAAAAAAGAAAAGTAGCTCATATTTGTTACAGTTCATATTTGTTACAGGAGGTGAATGGAGCTAATAGAAGAAAGATCAGATGCTACAGAACACTAAGCGTAGAGAATGAGGCATGGATTCAGGAGGCTCTATGAGTTCCTGAATGGAGCCTAATGGCAGATCACTCGAGTGAAAGATCCAAAAATCCCCTCTGGAAAACAGAAGAGCCAGCTTTCATTTTTATCCCAAGGGCAAGTATCTTCTATAGCTTGCCAAAAAATCAAGATTGGATACTGGATATATGAATGGATTTTAGGCTCCCTCAGGGAGGGATCTCTCCCAAGGAGCATTCAGCCATAACATGTGTTATTCCTTTATTTGCTCAGCCGTCATTGACTCGGACTGCTGTGATCTAGAAGAGCTGGGGATTAAGATTACAGATGACCCAGACAGAATTCTTGCCTTCAAGAAGCTTTAGATGGTGATGCACCATTCTACATAGAAAGGGGTTTAGTTCCATTCCCAGGTAAGTGGTAGCACAAATCATTACCCTTGTACTCAGGACAAGAAGTGTGAGGTTTTTAGAGACATAACAAATATTCTTTCAGTGTGTGTGTGTGTATCCATGTTTCTACTTCTCTGATTAAATGCCCTCAAATGATGCAGTGTTACCTTCAAACAGAATTTGAAAATGGAAATCTTTGGGGTTGTTCAAAAAATAACATCAGAGGGGCTGGGAAGGTGGCTCAGTGGTAGAGTGCTTGCCTTGCATTCATGAGGCCCTGGGTTCGATTCCCCAGCATCACATAAGCAAAAAGAAAAAAAGCCGGAAGTGGTGCTGTGGCTCAAGTGGTAGAGTGCTAGCCTTGAGCTGAAGAGCTGAGGGACAGTGCCCAGGCCCAGAGTTCAGGCCCACGACCGGACCCAAAAAAAATAATAACATCAAAAAACATGTTCTAGGTGTTTGTGAGCAATACCGTCTCTCTGTCTCTCGCTGTCTCTTTGTCTCTTTTGTTGGGGTTGTTTTAACAGTTTATCAAAACAGAAAGACATTCCTCCATCCTGTCCACTCCTTTATTTTAGAGAGAGGGATTTTTAACAATAATCTTTTAGTAGTTGTAGGAAGGAACTGCCATTTAGCAAAGCAGTTTATGAATATAATGCACTTTGTTCACCGTCACCCCTTGCAATACTCTCACCTATCCCTTCCAACCCACCCCTTCCCTAACTTTTCTTGATTTTGTATGATATACATTGAATTTTTATCCTAGTTAATCTTCACCATTTTATTCTTCACCGAACATCTATAAACACCTTTTATTCTATTCTTGTCATCTCACTAATGTATCTTATTTATTCCACAGCTTCTACTTCTGCGCCTTTGTTCATATTTGTGCTTCTCACATTGCCTGAAACAATTCTGCCTTCTGAGGATTCTTGCATAAATAGTAGTTGTCTTTAAAGGTTCATTTGAAATCCTATTTATTCTACAAAAAAATCACCTTTCAGCTTAAAATTCATCTCTTTCAAATTCTAAAACCTATCACCTGTACTTATTTGTACATTTTTTGTGGCTATTACGAACCAACTCTGTCTTTCAAGAGCTGTTAATGGCATCGAAACAGGATGCTCTAGAAACACTGGTCTTTTTCGTAATTCCTGCTTAAGAAGATTTCAGGTGTCTGTTTACAGTTTTAGAGTGAGGAAGAATATAGATTATTATAGGCTCTGGGGTGTAGAATGCATATTTCTAGATGACTTGTTAGGATAAATAGAAAAATGCATTTTTGAGGAGTGAAGTATCACAAGCCTTGGACAGACAGAGTGGAAGGGAGATACTAGAGAAAACAGAGCCTATCACTTGGAATAACAAGCAAAGACACTTCAGTGACTAAGCCAGCAATGGATTAAAAGGACAAGAAAGAAGCTGAGTAGTCTGGGTTCTAAGGTAATTGGCTAGACTAGGTTCCACAAAGCAGTCTGGTTTGAAATTACCATAAAGATGCTTTTAGTTGTTGGTAGTGGTGGTTATGGTTCTTGAACTCAGGGCCTGGGTGCTGTTCCTGAGCTCTTCTGCTCAAAGCTAGTGCCCTACCACTGGGAGCCACAGTTCCACTTTCAGTTTTCTAGTGGTTAATTGGAGACAAGAGTCTCATGGGGACTTTTCTGCCTGGGATGGCTTCAAACCATGATCCTCAGATCTCAGCCTCCTGAGTAACTTGGATTACAGAGGTGAGCCACCAGCACCCAGCTTCTTGAAGATGCTTTCTTAAGGGGTGTTTTTGGAATCAACACATGTGGAAGCAAAGAGAAGGAAATGGGACCATGAAGTGTGAGACATGCTGTAATTGTATCCATACAATCTCTAGAAAATCCCCAGCTGACTTGTGGGAATTCTGAAGATGACAGTTGTCCTGAGCATTTCTATTCCTTGAAGAATAGAATTATCAAGCAACCATTGGACACAGGATACTCCCAGAGAGCAGCAAGATGATTTCTTCCAACAGATGAGTTCTGTTTGCCAACAGTTCTTCTTGAAGCTTGGCTCATAAATCTATGATGCATAAAAGGAGCATCTGGACCATGCATCACAATGTCCAACACAATGTGTTTCTGTGAGACAATAAAGCTTTCGAACTGAGGCTCCACATGGCATGAATAGGGCTTGGTTTTTACCAATCAACATACCCATGATGAGAATTATTATATAAGAGTTGATCTCTCCTCAGCTATGAAAATTCATCCTTACTCAGTAGTCTGTGTCTGCTAGGAACCAGAACACTCAACCTTTAACTATGTGCCTCTGTGCCTGGTACATAACACACTACTCAGAAAATGCCTGCTAAAGCTACTGAATTACTGGAGAATTGAAAGTTCTGTCATTTTCCTCTGACCCTAACCTCATTGTCTTTAGAAATCCTTTGCTTTTTCTTCCTCATTTCAATCTTGGTTGTTTTTTTTTTATCAGGATTGTTGTTCCTCTTGATCTTATGCTTTGGTTATTTTATGATTTCCTTTTTATATTTGAAAGGTATTTTTTGCATGCACTTCTCTCTTCTCTGGCACTGAACAGAGCTTTATTGCTTTGTTCCTTGTGCACCTGAGAAGGGTATACGCTTGTTTGATCTGGAGCACATCTTTTTCTTGGCCTAGAATAAAAGTCTATTTACAACATCCCATCTTCACTACCCAAGCACAGACAGGTCTTTGGGAAAACTCAAATGAAAGTCCATAAAAGACAGAGACAGTCTCTAAGAAATGTCTCTTGGACAATTGCCTGGATCTTACTAAGCGTTTCTTAAGTGACTCTAAGTCTTCAGGGGTCAAAAGCCTTATTTCCTGCCCCCTGAAGGCTTTAGAAAAATATAGATAGTGTGGGAAAGTCATGGATGCAAAAGTGATAATCAGCTATCATGTCTATATAGCAGATAGTTCTCAGTAGTATTATTTCTAAGAAAGTAACCTTTCTAAAAAGTAAACTTAGCTACTGAAGAGGCTGAGATTTGCAGCCTGGGGAGAAAAGTCTAAAATTCCATCTCCAATTAATAAAAAAAGAGCTGCGCTAGAGACATGGCTCAAATGGTATAGCACCAACCTTGAACAAGAAAGCCAAGCAAAAACACAAGATCTTGAGTTCAAGCTCAGTTACTGGTATTCAGACACACACACACACACACACACACACACACACACACACACACACATTAAACTTTTTTAAACCTTAGTCTAATCTGTCAATTAAAAATTATATTAACTATTTTATGTATATTAAGATTAACAAATTATATATTAAGCACCTAACACATAGAGAGCCAGTGTTCAGTAAATTAGCATTTTATCATTTATGTACTATCATCAAATCAAAAGTGAGAAATGCCACAGTGTGTTTAATAAAATATTAATCTGTTTAGAAGCAATAAAAGACATAGAAAGATGTAGTTGCTGCCTGGACACCAGAGGCTCATGCCTGCAATCCTACCTACTCAGGAGGCACAGAGCTATGGATAGAGGCTCAAAGCCAGTCAGGAAAGCCCACGAGACTCTTATCTCTCCTTAAACACCAAAAAGCCAGTAATGGAGCTGTGGCTCAAGTGATAGAATGCTAGCTTTGAGCAACAAAAACACAGGGACAGTCCTCAGACCCTGAGTTTAAGCTTTAGGTTGGGCGAACACGCACACGCACACACACATGTGCGCATGCACACACACACACACACACACACACACACACACACACACACGACAAAGATAGCAGCCAATGATTGCATGAAAAGTAGGTTTCAGGTTGGCAGAGAACAGGTATTTGAGATATATTTTATAAGACAGGAGATGGGTTAAGACTCAGGATAATTGATTTCCAAATATGTTTCTTTCATAGTGTTTGGGCAAACATTCCAATTTGCTAAAAGTTCACAAAGTCATACTTATAATAATAATAGATAATATTGTGTTTCTCCATATGTTTTTCATGTATTTCCTTCTAGTTTTCCTCCTCTCACAGTTCACTTGTGAATAGTTCTGACCAATAAACAGTGTTCAAAAGTGGTGTGGTTAGACTCAACAGTAGATATGAGGTCCTTACATTGTTTCTTTACTTGTGACATTGTATGTGGAGGATATGAGTTGATATGAAGTAGACACAGAAATGGGGCCATGCTGTATAGGTAGCTATCGAACTTTCAGTGTGAGTGATCATGTATGAAAAGTATGCATGTGTGTTATGCTATTGATGTGTGCATGTGTGTGTGTGTGTGTGTGTGTGTGTGTGTGTGTTTCTGTGCGCATAGGATTAGATAACATAGAAGACTCATTCCAGCTTAATGGCTCTCCTACCCATTACACTAAGTGAAGAACATAAATGCTGTACAAAAAATGTAGTTTTATCCTGTTTGTGGCCAATGCACTTTACCAGGACTTCTACAGGTATGGTAAATGGAGACTACAGCAATAGTCTTAATCTTTTTCTCTCATAATACATATGCATTTAGGTATATATATTAAAGTGGTGTAACTACTTCTATTACTGCTTTATTTATTTATTTATTTATTTGAGATAAGCTCTTGCTATAATAGCCCCGACTGGCTTCAAACTTTCCTGAACTTCCTGCCTCTGCATTTTCTGCTGAGATCACAGGCATGGGCCCGACATCCAAATGTCACTGCTTTTAACAACTTTGTATTTTTTTATAGGCTAGCTCAAAATAGGATTTGAAAATGATAGCACAGGCCACCGATATTTCTTTAATGTTAATTTACTGATAGGAAAAGGAAAATTGGAAAAGCAATCAAAGATTTAATGGTGTTTTAAATTTTTTTAATTTTTTCTTTCTTTATACATTCATACACAAAAATATAGTCTTATGCCTATAATCTTAGGTACCTGGCATATTGAAATTGTAGAGATCACAGTTCAAGGCCAGCTCAGACAGAAAAATGTTTTTGAGAACTCTCCTCAAGAAACACCTAGACACAGTGACCTCCTTGTAATATCTTAGCTACTAGCAAGCCTATCATAGGTGGACTGTGCCTAAATTCACCTGGGGCCAGAAGAGAGAACCTATCTCAAAAATAGAAAGCAAAAATTAGGGCTGGAGGCATGGTTCAGCAGTAAGAGCATCTCTCTAGCAAACCCCCAGAGTTCAAACCCCCAGTGCTGCAAAAATACAATAAATTAAAAAATATACAACTGAGAACAACTAGAATACTGTGCCTAAAACATAAAGGGCAAAACTAATATGAACCAACAATTTTATATCCGGCCAGGAACAACAACCAAGGAATTTCCCCTCCCCCCCATCCTGTGCACACCCCCTCCCACACACACCCTCAAACTGCAAGTCTGTGCAAATGTTAACTGTATTAAACAAACACAGATCCAAGTGGATATATTAAAATCTAAAGCAAGACATCTCTCAACATCTGTACAAACTTATACAAGATAGTTACTATTTCTAAGCCTCAATTTATTAAAAGGTAAAAGGGAAGTAACAGTAGTGTAATGACAATGCATAATTCACGGGGGCTATTCTGAGCAGTAATCACCAGTGATGTCTGTAAAAACCCAACATAATGCTTGGCATTGAGGAAATACTAATAAAAGTTAGCTATCAACAAAATTAAATCACTTCAAAGCAAAGAGTAGCCCTTATGTAACAGAAGACTGTTTACTTTCCTGGCTAGTGAGACCATGTCTTAGACATGAGGTCAAGCTACTTCCCTATTGATGTGGTCTTTCCTACCAGGTTACTTTCCAGTTGAAGATTACATGATAATTGGTTTCTTTGAAACCTATAAAGAGACTTTTCTATAAAGCTAAATGCCTTGCTATACTCGGAAGAGACAGTGGTCCCTACCTGTCCCTGTCTTTCTCATAGACATGACATTCACTTCTCAAACAGTGAGCTAACCATCTGATCTTCTATAGAAAGGTGGAAAGGCATGAAGTACACATCTGCCTAACACTTAGGATTTTCTTTTTCTTTTTTTTTTTGGGGGGGGGTCCAGTCGTGGGGCCTGAACTCTGGGCCTGGGCGCTGTCCCTCAGCTCTTCAGCTCAAGGTTAGCGCTCTACCACTTGAGCCACAGCACCACTTCTGGCTTTTTTTTTCTTTTTGCTTATGTGGTGCTCAGGAGTCGAACCTAGGGCCTCAGGCATACAAGGCAAGTGCTCTACCACTGAGCCACCTTCCCAGCCCCTAGGATTTTCTTTACTCCTCTTTTTTCTTTTCTTTTACTTTTCTTTGCTTTTCCTTTTCTTCCGTTCCCTTGTCTTTTGCTTCTTTTCTTTTTCTTCTCCTTTTGTCTTCACTCTTTTCCTTCTCTTCTCTCTTCACCTCTCCTTTCTCCATCCCTTCTCTCCTTTCTTCTCCTCTTTTTTCTTTTACATTTGTTTCCTTAGTTCCATTTTGTAACTGCCTAATGCTGTAAAAAAAGAAAAGACTTCTTGCATATTACACAAAATAATTGGAAAACTGACTTGAGTTAGTTTTTTATTACCAAAATTAATACTGAACCAAAGGAAATGTGGATTGGGAAGATTAAAACCATACAAAGAAGAGTTGACAACAAATATTTCCAATGATAAGAAGAGACAGTTCAGGGCTGAAGTATGACTCAAGTGGCTGAGTGTATAACCAACAAGCTGAAGGTCCTGATTTCAAATCCCAATATGACATAAAAAAGTGACATGTCAAAATGACAAAGGAGGCAATTTACCAATAAAGCATAAGTTAATTTATATTATATAGATGCTTCTATACTCAGAGCTTTGAAATATATACAGTAAAATCTGATAGAACCGTAGAGAGAAAGTAGATGTGTATTCCAACGTCCTGTTTTAGTGGTTGATATAAAAGGGTTAGAGATGTACCAATTGATTATGGGATATGTAAATATTTATAGGCAAAAATGATCTGCACAGATATATTATGAATATAAATATAAAAACAAAGTTATGTTTTTATTTTGTAATAAAATGCTGAAGAGAGTATGCTGTTGAGCAAGACACAAAAAGCTCTTAACCTAAAATTTTTTGAAAGATAGGACTATATTTTTTAAAAATCTGCTTGTCAAAAGCTATCACTAAGTATATGAATATCCATACTATACACTAGAAGAATTTAGCAAGATGCTACACTGACAACACAATTAAATAAAGAACATTTAACAGAACTCATAAGCCAGTGACCAAACAAGTAGATAAAAAGAAACTCAAAATGGACAAAAGCTGTGAATAATATTTCTTAGATTAAATGATACATAAACATATGTAGTTTAACATAATTTACTCATCTGCGACACATAAAAATCACATTGAGAAATCATGTCATACTTGGGGAAGTAGGAAAGATGACAGGGCTCATCCAGATAAACAGGCAGAATATGGAGCAGAAATTTAAACACCATAGTTAGCATAGAACCATTCTACTTTCAGATATTGATCCAAGAATGACTATAATAGATTTTGTAATTTGTTTATCCAAGTCTGGTTTGTTATTGTTAAAATCCAGAGGCAGGGCGTTTCTCAAAGGATAAAGAATCCATAGTATATTCAAAGGACAGAATAGTACTGATCCAAAATACAAACCAATTCCTGACTTACACACATGAATGAATTGCCAAAGCAGGGAGCTGAGTGAAAGTAGGTATACCCAGGAAGAACCATGGCATAGATTTAGTTTTTGGCTGAAATTCCACAGCCTTCAAATTAAAGATGTTGACAAATACCACAAGTGGTTAGCAATGGGCAAAGGAGTGGGATTGTGAGCGATTAGAAATCCACTCTAAACAGAGTCTACAAAGCCCAACACACAGTGCACAGATTTTACAGCAGGTGCCATTGAATCCTTACAAAATATATTATGGTTACTACAAGGAGGAGGAAAAAGAAAAATCAGACAAAGAAGACAGGGAACGTGAGTGTGGAATGTGGAAATGGTTCAGCTTCTCCATGGTCTCAATTTAAACATGCCTTAAAAGAAATAAAGTCTCTGTTGGGCACCGGTGGCTCACGCTTTAATCCTAGCTACTCAGGAAGGTGAGATCTGAGGGTCGCAGTTCAATGGCAGCCCCGGCAGGAAAGTCCCCATGAGACTCTTATCTACAACTAACTATTCAATTAAAATCAGAAATGGCACTGTGGCTCAAGTGGTAGATCACTAGCCCTGAGCACAAAGAGGCTCAAAGACACTGCCCAGACCCTGAGTTCGAGGCCACAACCAATAAAAAAGAAACGAAGGAAGGAAGGAAGGAAGGAAGGGAAAAAATGGAAAAGAAGGAATAAAATCACTTTGACATGATTTTGGAGGACTGAGTATTGATTGGCTCATCAACATTGTCATAGCCTTAGGAGAGTTTATACTGTGAATTAATTCTGTCAATTCTGTCTGTTAGGAACCAGTGGTTCAGCTTCCCTGTTAAATGACTTCCTTGTTAAATTTAATCCAAAAAACACACATGGTGATGTCTATGCCAGAGAGATGGGGTCTTGACAGACACAATGCCCCTTTATCTTAGGCCATCTGAACTGCTTTTCCTGCCTTCCCCTTCCTTAGTCTTCTCTGCTCCAGATAGCCAGGGGATGGCTGTGGGGAACAGAAATAGCAGGCAGGGGCACTGTCTTTATGGTAAGGGCTCATCATTTAAAACATATTTAAAGGAAGTTTGAAATTTGTCATTCTCCAACATCCTCTTGAGATAGTGTGTGTGTGTGTGTGTGTGTGTGTGTGTGTGTGTGTGTGATATAATATTTGATGTCCACCATCCAACAATGTTGTCAGGCTTAAGGAAGAGAGTAGTTATTCTTTTGCTTATGGATGATACTATCAATGCATTATGAATTATGACCGAGTATTTATTTTACTTATTAAATTGGCTTTGTGTGCAAGTCACAGGATTTGAACTCAGGTCCTCATACTCGTTCCACTAGCAAATTAACATTTGAGCCATTTTTGTTTTTGCTGGCTATTTTATAGACAGAATCTTACAAATGTTTCTGCCTGGGCTGGTTTTGAATCACTATCTTCAGATCTCAGTCTCCTGAGCAGCTAGAATTAAAAGTAGGAGACACCGGTGCTTAGCTTAATTACTATTTATGAAAGTGTTTATGTGTCATGGTTCCATTAAAATCTCTCAGTGCTCTTATTGCTATGATGACTATCTGTTAAACCCTCTTTATATGTTTTTCACTGCAACCTGTGAATCATTTCTCATTATTACCATCATGATCACCCTCATTGTTAATTGTCTTTTATAGAACAGGAAACAGGGGTTGAGTTTTAATAAACCACCATGTCTCACACCGTTAGATGTGTAGAAGTGGAACTCCAGACAGATCATCAGATCCTGGGTCCCAGGCTCTGGATGCTGCCCTGCAGTTCATTCCCAAGCCCACAGCCACTCTTGTCCATAATTCTGAAGAATCAAATGGCAAAGCTTCTCATCATCACTTGTTATATGCCATTAGTATACTAATATACTTAGAATGGCTGAAATCTGGTGATGCTTCGTAAGGCTAGCAATCTAACATCTGTCCTCCAGAGTTGCAAGAATTTCAATGGAAGCTATTGAATATAAGAACCCAAATCACTTCATCAAATACCACAGCAAAGATATTTGTTACATGATTCCCGGTAAGGTATTGGTCTGATACAGCACACAGGTCAAAGAGTTGGTTACAATGGTAAATTTTCTGATAATATGAGGGAGTCAGTAAACCCAAGGATCAAAGTCCACCTATTCGTCCTCTCATCATGTCATACCCCACTGATTGGTGGAAAGAAAAGGCTAAATTTCAGATTGCTTCAGAGTTAAAGCAGTCATTTTTTCAAGATGAGATACCTCTATTTCCTAGCAGTTCAAATTGGGTACTCCTTTTTCATTCCCATCTTAAGATGCTGCAAAATGGTCACTTACACGCTTTTAGTATTATTGTTTGTTTTAAGTAGCTGTGTGGAGGGTTTTAAGCCAACATCCCAAATTATGAGTATAATGCAGCTTGATCGATGCCATCCTTGTCATCATTCCCCCATCGCTCCTGACCTCAACCATCCCCTTGCGTTATCCAGTTCCACGTTCACATCTGTCCACGGAATTTTATGACTGTATTCACCCACACTTCCTCTCTCCATTTGTCTCCCCTCTCCCTTTGACCTCCTGCACTTCTGACAGCATATGTTTCAGCTTCCTGGTATTCATGTTGTTAAACTATAGCTTAGCCGTTCAAAGGAATTGTACCATCGCACACTTCCCCTGCATATAACACACCTTGGACAATATGTGTGTGTGTGTGCGTGTATGCATAAGATACTATATATGTTTTCATACTTACATGAATGCAATTGTATTTAACATTTATAAAGGGATTTCAGAAGGAAGTTGATAGTTTTTTTTTTTAACATTCTTGTTAGCATCAGTTATTTGTACAGGGGGATGTAAGTGCACATGATGCACCTTGATCAGTTTCACCCCTCTGTCTCTGCCCCTCTTTCCAACATGACCATCCAATCCCTTCAAACCAATCTCCATTGCTCTATTTTTACACCCATTGTTAAAGTATTTTGACCATATTCACCCTCCTCCACCCTCTCTGCACATGCTTCACTTTGTGACTAGTACCTCCACTGGCAGGGAACTATTTTACATTCCGGTCATTCTTGTATTTGCTTAGTGTATGCTAATTGTTCAAAAGGCTTTAACTGTGGTAGGACATATATGCCTAGAGTATACTTTAATCAGATTGGCCCTCTTACTTACTCTTGAGTGCAAACACGCTGCCATAAGTGACTCTAGAAGCACCTCCTGGAGTGAGTATAAGCTGTGTGTGATGCCTCTGCTCTGGTCTCAGTGAACCTCTAGTCTCAAGGGTACCAGTCCCTTCATTGTGACTGCCTTCTGCTTCTTCACAGGGCTCTAGTCTTAGAGTTTGTTACTTTTTGTACAAACCTAAGTCTAGCCCTTCATTGAAGCTGTTCAAAGAAAGTACTTTTTGAAAACCAAAGGAAAAAATGGCTTTGTTGGATATTACAAATTGAGAATTTTGGGTGCCACTTTCATTTATTACTTTGATCTTATCTCACTAGGAGAGAATTCCAAAATCTCTTTCTTAACCACAGCCTTTGGATCAGTACTCAAGAGGGAAGATGTAGTTATTAATTATTTAATCTTTTCCTAAGTTTCCTTCTATTTGGGTAACACTTTCTTCTGTCTTCCTGGGGTCTGGCTAAATTAACACATACATTAGACTTCCTTACTTTGGCCCAAGCACTTCTTTTAAATCCTTTTTGTGATTCCTGTGTCTGTCTTAACATCACATCAGACTTTACTTACACGAGTCAATGTCCTATGCCTTGGGTCTCATTTCTAGAGTGTCCTATTCTTTTTGACAAATTTATGGGAAAGTATATTGTAATGAAACAAGGAACTCAACAGACAAATTATTATTTTTTTGTCAATTGTGGGGCTTGAACTCTGGGCCTGGGCACTGTCCCTGAGCTCTTCAGCTTAAGGCGAGTGCTCTACAGCTTGAGCCACAGCGCCATTTCCAGTTTTCTAGTGGTTTATTGGAGATAAGAGTCTCACGGACTTTTCTGCCTGGGCTGGCTTTGAACCATGATCCTCAGATCTCAGCCTACTGAGTAGCTAGGATTACAGGCATGAACCACTGGTGCCTGGCTTAGACAAATTCTTTTAAAAAATATTTTTGTTATCTTTAAGTCATTGTTCAAAGGACATGCCATTCATCACAACACAAAGTGGCTTATGAATACATCTTACCCTTTTCAACATTCTCAGCTATCTATCTCTACTAAGAACTTTAAACACATCATCTAAGATACTAAGGGCTATTATATCTTAGAAATGGTGGAGAAAGGGACAAAAGAACATCTCAAACCTGGGAATGGCCTGAGAGCAGTAGTTCAATCCAGTAAAATGACACAAACCAGACTTCTAGAGACTGGGTTGGTACTTCATGCCATGTGTTGGTCAGGATGTTTGCAATTCATCTGCTAATAGAAAGACAATACTGAAGCCCACTGAGAGCAGAGATGAGGCACACCTTTTTACAATCTGTTCCTTCTTTATGGTATACCTTTTTAAGGCATTATCTATTCATAAGATGAAGGTGAAATCATCCTTAAGCAGAGTTGGACATTCCTTCATGGAGGGTCTTAGCCTTTGTCTTGATTGTCAACTGTATCCCTGGACAGCCCTCATCAACCTGAATAGCAAACAGCTGCTGCTTTATTTTTTTCCCCTCACTGTAAAAGGTTATTTAATGACAGGGACTGTGTTCATTTAATTTCCTCATCACCAGTTACAGTCAGTGCTTAATTTAAATGATGAATTCAATTCTCCCCTTAACCTTGTGAATTTCTTCTGATTATCTCTCTCTTTTTTCATAAAATGAAGTTTAAACAGAGAGTTCATAATATAAATATTATACATCTATAAATACAGGCTCACACTTGTAACCCTAGCTATTTAGAAGGCTGAGATCTGTGAGGGTCAGGGTTTGAAGCCATCCCAGGAAGGAAAGTCTGTAAGACCCACATCTCCAATTAACCACCGAAAGCTGGAAATTCGATAGAATGTTAGCCTTAAGAAGAAAGCTCAGGGACAGAGCCCAGGCCCTGAGTTCAGTTCCCAGGACACACACACACACACACACAAACATGTTTAATTTTGTCTCATCATTTTGTAGGTTCCAGTGTATAGTTAACTAGTTAGCTTTACTACTTTTATTATCTTTAAGTGGTTGTACCGAGGGGTTTCGATTCAATATGTCAGTTTATGAGTACATTCGTCTTGATCAATATCCCTCCTTTCATCCTTCTTCCTCATCTCCCCCAACCCAGGTCATCCCCTCCTTTTTCCTGATTACCTCCTAAAGAAATGAAAAACCTTTCACCTATGCACACTGCTGTCTGGATTCTAAAGTCCCATAAACGCCAGCGATTCAGCATGCTCGACATGGATGCCCAGTCATGGAGCAGCTATGTTGTTGCTTTTCCTTCTGTATTTGGCAAGAAAGATAAAAGAAACCAATTACTCTTTCAAGTTTTGCCTTGTGAGGCTCTGAAACTGCTGTGCACAACAAGTATATAAATTATTTCACCTACAAAGACCTAATGAGTTCGCTGGAGGTGATTCTATCTCTCAGGCAGTGTCCGTACTCATTAGATAGTTCCTTTGGCCTTGGCTCCGAGGGCCCTGGAGCACTACCTTTGAGCACAGCGGGGGTGGGGGGGTGGAGGGTGGGGAGAGATTTCTCTTGTACACCCCAATGTACTTCCAAGCTGCTGCAAAAGAGTCTCGCTTATGTTTGAGGAAATTTGAAGTCAAAAGAGGTCCTGGTGCACGGTCACAAGATGCCAGGGATAGCAGCTTTGTAATGATAAGGCTACAAGGAAACTTACACACATTCATGACTATTCTATACCCTAGACTTCAAAACATTGTCTGCATTCTCACTTTTACCCTATAAGAGCGAATCAGACACCAGCTACTCAGAATATGTCTTTCTTCTCTAGTTCCATTGTTACACTTCTCCTTGCCTTCACCATCCTTGTCCAGAGGATGTTATTTCCTAATTGCCCTTCTTATCTCTCATCTCTACCTGTATCTCTTTCCAATTTGTGCAAACTCAGCATTAATCTCTGTTCTGTTAAGTGATAGACATATATTATGCAACTTTTCTCTGAAATTTATCAACTTACCTACCTGCATGTTTGCTAGTGCATGCATATATACATTGTCTTCTTTAGAGGTAGTGCTATTTTATTTATATCTCTATGCCCAGAAGCAATTATGGTAACTGGCATGGCATATAAACCAAATACATTTCTGCTAAGTGACAATGAATTTCAGACTTTGAGCAACAGAAAGATGGATCCATGATATTTCATCCTGCTACTGCCAGGTTTCTGCAAGACTTAGGAGAATGTTGCAAGGACAACTCCAACTGTAGAAGCATCTGATGACTCTTTTTCACTGTTGTTGGCCTGATAAATCATGGACAGCTGAAAACACTAACTTTCTATTCCAATCTATTGTGTACCACGGGTATAATCATAGACCCCTCCACAGTCTCATAAAAGATGTAAAGAAATGACCACAAAGAGTCTTTAACTCACTGCGAAGGAAACAGGGAATGTCTCTCTTTTTCCCCCACTCTTCTCTACTCTATCTTGTTATGCTGAAACAAATCCTTGTTAAAGCTAAAAAAATAAAAAGAAGAAGACCTCAATAACAAGTCCACACATTTCTGGAGAATGATTTGTTTTTACCTAAACATCCAAATCCAGTTAATAAACCAAGACACTTTCTTCCTCCCATGTTACATTTATTCATAGTCCGGGTTTGCCTAGGGGCTGTAATCATTGCCAGTGTCACGCAGCTGAGGTGTTGGGCTGTAACACATGTGACATATGTGGCTTCAGGAATGGAGGGGGGGATGACAAATTCTACCATTTCCAAAGGCTACATCAGATGAAGTGGTCTTTTAGTTTAGCAGGAGAGATTTCAGCAATAAGTAAGAGCAAACTTATGACAGATAATAAATTAAGTGTGCAAAAAAAAAACCCATCCAACAAGAGTCATAAATTCTTTTTATTGTGTCTAGAAAACTTTAGAATTTACTTACTCATCTATCTGGTATGATTACCTATATGATGAAGATACAGAAATAGACTAGAAGATTCCACAAGATCTTAAAATGTCAAAGTATCACTCTATGTAAAAGTCATAGCTTGCTCATCTTCACAATGGCAATGACAGTGCAACTATGTAGTAGGATGTACTGTATGCTTAGTTCTTTCTGAGCAATGTAGTAAGCACTTAAGCAATATCTGAGGGAGAAGATGGAAGAGGAGGAACAAGGGAAACAAGGCTACAAATGGAAAATGAAAGCTTTTCTCCTCACTATTTTTTGGCACCGATCACAGGGCTTGAACTCAAGACCCTGCACTCTCACTCAATTTTCATGTTCAAAGATGGCCCACTACCATGTGTGCCACATCTCCAGCATTCTAAATTGTCTTCTGAGAATCCTGGGGAGTAACATGGAATTAGAAGCCAAATATAGGATTGAATTGCACACTAATTTGTGCTATTTTAAGAATGTTCTTGACCTTCTCTGGACTTTGGTTTGCTTCATCTATAATTTCAAAGTGATGTTATATCATAAAATGGTTGTGGACGTTCTGTCATAGAGTATATTCAAGTGGACAGCATAAGGTTTGGTACACAGGAACTACCTCCAAGCAAACAATGAGCATTGTAGTTTCTTTATCCGTACCAGTTAATATGTAAAATGATGGCTCTAGCACCCTACAGAAGCTCGTGAATTTCACTGCTAAACCCAGACACAGGGCTAGCCCTACATCTGGACAAAGTTTCCAGTCATTTCATGGTGAGTTTAAACAAATTCTAGGAAGGTATTGCATGCCACCCAGAAGTGTCACTAATAGAACTTTCCTGTATGTCTTTGACCTTTTCTCCATTACTGTTTTCTTTCCTCCAGTACTGCAGGTTTGAACCCAAGGTCTTGCACTGACAGGTCCAGCCAGTCCCTACAGCTCAATCGATGCTTATGGCCCTTTCTCAATTACCTTCTAACTGAAATGCAAAGTATTTTCTTCAGGATTGGCCTACTGAAGAAATAAGTTACTACTATTTATGTTTCAAACACTCACTGCCTTCAAGATTTTGATTATCTATTGCATTTTGGAGAAAAGTCAGAAAAGATGGGGGCCACTGAACACTGAAATATGTGTAACCCCCAGATCCAATCTCTGCATTAGTAGGTGAATGAATGGCTTTAGGTAAGGCAATAAGATTGAATACATGAGGTATGCAGGAGATTCCCATAAGCATATAGCCCACTTAGATCTAGCTATTGCTATTACATAACATATCCTGTTAAATAAGTAAGCTGACCTAACAGAAAGTAATTGCTCCCTATTTTAAGATAGTACAGAGTGCTGAGAAAGTGAGAAAATGCTATTACATAGTATTTCATAAAGCTCTCCTTGGGGACCTCTTACACATAGAAATACTCCTAACCATGCCTTCCAGTCAGTAAGAAGTCTTTGAACTCACGCTGATGGTACTAAGATGTCCCTGCATATCTATTTACTGTCTCAAGTGAATTCCATTTCCTCCTCATCCTTTGATGCCCATGACAATGCCATTGTTCTCCCACATCAAGTTACAGGGCTGAGCATCCTTTCTATTTGCTGGTACTCTTGCTCTCTTCCTTTTTTACAGTTCACTCCCTTCCCCCATTTCCAAGCTGTCAGCCTACAGTACCAAAGTCAGGGAGAAGGAATTAAAGAGACTATCAGAGAACTTGAAGGGCAATTGTGGTGGCCAGAGTCCAGTTTTTGCTTTCATCTCTGGACTTAACTCCTTTCAATGGTCACTCAGAGGAACTGGACACAGGATAAAGAGTATGAGCTTCCTTGATTATCAAAAGCTGCTCCTATTCCTGCGATAGCACTGAGGACCAAATCCATTCAGAATGATCTCTTTTGATGAACTTCACCAGAAGTGCCAGGTTTGGTTTGAGACTAGCTGAATTCTTCTCAAGAAGAATGGTTGGTAGTCAGAGATGAGGAAGGTCAAAGAGTTCTATCAGTCCCCAATAGTCTTCCCTCATTCTCATCAACACTCAGTGAGAACCAGACTTCCCTCAGAAATCCGGAGAGAATTATACTTTTCTGGGTTTCTATATGCCTCAGATACCCATGTTTTTTTCTTGAGTCTTGGTATTGAGGTTGAGACCTACTAGGCTGGTCTCGGTTCAGTTTAATTATCATAGCGAAGAACCTATTTCCAAGTAAGGTCATAATCCCAGTCACTGGGGAGTTTGGATTGAGAGGAATTTTTCTGGGAGACACCAACAAACCCATTACACACAACGGTCTTCAAGGACAGTCGAACAACAGCCGATTTGAGAGATTCACTCCTATTCATGTTGCCTTGGCACATAATCACAGGGGTGAGTGGTATTTTAGAATCCGATGTCATTTGAAGATTTGCATTCAAATTCCACTAATGAGAGACAGTCCTACTTCCACAGGAGACTTTAAGAGAAGCAAAACTCAGTAAGATACCATCTCGTGCTCAGCTGAAGCCTGATACTGTGAACATTTTGAAAGTCATCTAGATTACTTAATTTACATGTCAACTTTACTAACCTCAAAGGGTACACAGACAGCTGGCAAAATATTATTTCCACACATGTCAATGACAGCATTTTCAGAAGATATTACTGTTCAGATCAGTAGACTGAATAGAGAATGGCTGTCATTGTTTTATATGTGGGTGCCATCCTGTAGGGCCTAGATAGAACATGAAGGTGGAAGGAAGTTAAATTCTGTCTCTGTCTTGTCTTAAGCTAGAATATCGATGTTCTCTGTTCTAGGATATGAAAGCTTGTGGCTCTCAGACCTTCTGTCACTAAGGCTGACAGAATCTCCTCATCCTTATTCTCAGGTCTTTGGACCTGGGCTAAAATACATCACTGGATTTTCTGGCTGTCTAGTGGTAAGTTGCATATCCCTAGTCCTTCACTTCCTTCTTAATCACACAAGCTAATTCTCAAAATAAATCTTCACTTTCTCTCTTTCTCTCTCTATGTCCATATATACCACACTGATTATCTACCTCTGAGAATTCTCTCTTCTAAATTTTCTGAGCATCCATTCTCTCATCAGTATGCTTGGGAGAAAAACATGTTCCATATTTCCATAGGGTTGTCTGATTCACATATGTGAAAGAACGACATGACTGTCTATGTATAAGGAACGGGACACTTCCTCTAAAGCTGCTATTGCTTAATTTTGATTGCACTTTTTAGCTCCTTTCATTGAATTGTTTTGATGCAAAGAGCATTTATCTGCAAGAAATTAGGTCCAGAATGGGAGTCAGACACATGAGACTTCCCATTCTTTCAGGATGTCAATGAGAATGATTGAATCCCGGTGAGCTTGTAGTTCCTGTGACCCAAGGTCTTTCTTTCTTTCTTTTTTTCTGGAAGCATGACACCTTGCCAGTCACACATCATTGGTGACTCATCTTATGGCTTTGCATGCATTTGCTTCACCTGACCCCAGTCCATCACCACCTGTTTATCCTGCCACTCTCCTCTTTCTCATCACCCTACTTGCCTCTCACTTTGGCAATGACAGCAAAGCAATGACAGTAAACAGTAGACAGATTGGTGAATGATGGAGGTAGGGAGCACATTCTTTCATTGTCTCCAGCAGCTTTGCTTCTCGTGTGGCTTTGTCTGTGAACACACACACACACACACACACACACACACACACACACACACACACACACACACACACACACACACACACACACCAATACAGCAAAAATGTCCTCAATGATGTAGTAGAGTAGGCATTGGCATCAAAATAATAAAAAATAATGGTCCCAGAGCAGAAGTGATCTCTTCGCATTTGAATGGCATGAGAAGTCCTTTAACCAACAGCAGATATCAGAAACTTTGGGGCAAATTCCTGTGGATTCAAAACTGGATTTTACTTCTTAAGAACTCCATAGTCTTAGAAGAATTACATAATGTCTCTCACAGATGGCTTCCAAATCTGAAAGATGTGAATAACTCAACTAATTTCTTGAAGCTCCCTGTGTAAGTGTCTACCAGATTGTAGGTCTTCAATAAATGTTTGTTGAGTGACAATTATCTAGCCAAGACTGAATAAGGTAATGGATATAAATCACTTAGAACAGTGAATAGTAACAAGTAATTGTTCAATGTACAATAGCTCTTACTATTGCTCATAGTGTTTGTATTAGTCTGTTCCTGGTGCGATAACAGAATGTCTTTAAATAGGTAATTTATAGATTGACTAAAAATTTTTGCTTATCTTAATGGAAGCTGGAAAATGTAAGATTAAAGCATGAGAAATTTCATGTCTGGTGAGGAGGACTCAGTTTGTGCTTCCAAGATGGTTCCTTGCTAGTGTGTCCTTGGGAAGTAATGAACACCGCCCTTGCCTGGTGGAGGAATGGGAGGAAAAGCAAGGATTCATGCAGGAGGATGGAACCACCTCCCCCAAACCCCACCATAATAGGGTTACATTGGGAATTCGAAATTTCAAACTAAATGTTGGGAGAGAAGTGCACGCTACAGTAGAACTACTTCATCTAGTGGCTCTTCAAATCTTCCTGTGCATTTATGTCTCTGTTATAAGAACAGAGTAATTGAGAGTTGGCCCCAAAGCTGGATTATCGAGATTTGAATCATGGCTAAGCCAGCTGTGTGACTAGGGGCTTGTTATTTACCCTTCTCTGCCTTTATTTCCTCAAATGCCTAACAATGTGATAACATGTGTTTCATACAATAGGAAGGATTAACTGAGCATATACAAATACGATGCCTGAAACTGTCCAAGAAGTGTTAAATACTCAGTGAAGTGAATTTTTTGGGGGGTGCTGTCCCTCAGTTCTTCAGCTCAAGGCTTAGTACTCTACCACTTGAGCCACAGAGCGACTTCTGGCTTTTTCTGTTTATGTGGTGCTGAGGAATCGAACTCAGGGCCTCATGCATGTGAAGCAAGTGCTCTACCACTAAACCACCTTCCCAGCCCAATGAAATGAATTTTACCTGTTAATTATTATTAGAGTCTGTGTAGCTTGCCTCAGGAAGTCCAGACACAAGAGAATGATTGCTGCAAAAGCATTCTTGGCTGGGCTATGTTAATTACTGCATCTACTTTTGGAACGTGTGTGTTGTGAAATTGGCAGAAGATGAAATCTTTTTAAAATAAGTTGTAAATCAAATAGAGCCTTACTTACACTCCCATGTAACTCTCCTCATTTTACAGGGGAGAAAAACGAGGTCCAAGAGGCTGAAATGTGCCTATAGACATCCTCTTAGGAGCTGACACCTGCCCAGAAGCTGATTCTCCCAAGACGGTGTTTTAATGTCTATGCCAGCACTGCTTTTCACCTATTGGGAGACAGATTTAGAAGAAATAAACAACCAAAAAAAAAAAAGATTGACAGTATACAGGTCTTCAAAAGCTTCTTATTTAAAAATGCAAAAGAATGATCTCCTGCTACGGCTTTGCCAGTTAGTAGCTGAAGGATGAAAGCTGCCTCCTTCCAGGCCCTTGCCTGATTAAATGAGAAAGATGACTGAGCATGATGATCTGAGATGACTTTCTCTTTCAATTCTGTCTGGTCCAAGCAACAAAGGAAATGGAGCAGTGAAAGGAATCTACCCCTGTACAAGGAAGAGTTGATAGCATAGATAGCGTAGGATCCATCGAGCTCCAAGTAGGGACCTTACTGCTGTTCCTCAGGTCTCTTTGATCCTTGTCTAGTCATTTACCCTCTCAGAGCCTTGAATTCTTCATTTCTTAAAAAGAAATAATAGGAGATAACTGGGTTCTAAATCCTCTTCCCATTCTAGTATCCTATGAAGCTAGCTACAAATAAATACTATGTAGGTAGTGTGTCAGAGTGGCTTACTTATTATAGCCACATGCTCCAGACTGGGGAATCTGTGCTGCCAAAATTCTTTTCATACAATGCATCCCTTTGAATGACACATGGGTAACTGTGAAACGAGCTTGTAATGTGAGAATGTGCATTAAATTAGTGTAAAGACTACACTCACAATTACCAGATGTCAGAATCTTGTGATGTCATTTTTCTTTTCTCTGTTCAGATGTTCCTACAAATGGTAGGCAAATGCCTACAGGAGTCATCTCACCAAACAGCATGCTCTTGACTGACTTGCTTCCATCAATTTCTTCCTGGAGAGTTATATATTCTCTAAGGCTCACTGAAGTCAAGCTGCCTTTTTAGAAGATGAGAACTTGGTGAGAATACTTCCCTTGTGTATTGCCTTCTATGCTGGCTCTTATTTTACTTTGAACACTTGAAAACACTGCCTGGTGGTAGGTAGTTTACCCAAATTAGTGACAAGAAACTGAACTGTTCAAGTTTCACGCAATCATTTCCATTTGGTACACACTCCATCCCCAAATAGGCATCTGAAGAGAAAGGGTGATTTGTCACAGTAAGTGTTGTTAGAGGGAGTTTAAGCCCAATCATCATAAAATGTGCATAAGTGGAAAGGCTGAATATCGATTGAAAGGTTTTCTTTTACTTGTCTGATAACAACTGAGATACCCAAAGGTTGTTTTCTTTTATCAGAGGAGAGAGAGAGAAAAATGCAAACAATTAAAACAAGAGATTAAATCTTCTTTTTTTTATAGCACAAGGAAGCTATAAAGCCATGATAGAAAAACTATAAACTATTCTACCTTTAAACTCATTGTTGCTTTCATCTTTTTTTTTTTTAATAAAAGACGATACCCAAGTCTTTTGTCATGGAAACTTGGAAGGAAATGTGCTTTTCCTTTGAAGTTAATTCATAAGGTTGAGCTGAACTACAGATCCCCAGGAAGCTGTGGTTCATATTTTACTAGACTCATGTATTCACTGGCTAAAATAGGATGGTGACCCCTGGAGACAAGTCATGTATTAGGCTCGGCAAAGTTGGAATATGCGCATGGAGTAAGAAAAAGAGTCAATGAAGAATGTGTGTGTCCACAGGCACATTAGATAGTCAGTTGTGATGACAAGTCTCATACAGATGAGGAAACTGAGGCCTAATGAAGTCAGGACACTTACTATATACTAAGCAGTGTGGGAATTCTGTGACAAATCACAGACACTCAAAGTTCCAAACATGATAGCATATCTGTTATTTACATTATGATCTAGTGGACGCATAGCAAGCACTACTCCAAGTGAGATTGAGGAACCCAGTGTTTTCTAGGGTCCTAATGCCCAACATCTTCTGGAACTCAGAGATCTGCAATGAATCCTCTTCTAATTTAGCAGAACATGAGAACCTGAAAAGCCATCTGAAGAATTCTGGGCAGGGCTAGACAGGAAGTGGCTTGTCGGCCTGGTATCACTTCTACCCACATTCCATTGGTCAGACCTAGTCAGTCATATGGCCTCATCACACCACAAGGGAATCTGGAGAACACAGTCTCTGTCTGCTCAGGAAGAAGAGGAAATGAGTCTGGTGATCACTGAGCATTTTCTTTGTCATATTTGCAGTTGCTAAGAAGGAAGAGGTCTGTTCTCTGGAGCTTCAACTTCTATGTTGAGTCCACCCTCCCAGTGACTTCTGACCAAAGGGCGAGCAAAAGAATCCAGCAAGGCTTGAGGTCAAAAAGAAAAACTGAAATGCAATTTGAATGTTCCTGCAATGTCTCAGTTTTGCTTACATAGACACAGATTTGGATGTTGGACTGAAATCTTCAGATCTCATTCATATTAATCTCAGACATGACCTAAGAATTGCCTGAAGATATTTGGTCTGCTTGTGTTTACGGCTCTATGCTAAACAATCCTGAAATGTTCTTGTCCCTGCCTGTTTTCCCTTCATCTTTGAGATTTTAGCTATTTCCTTTGTGTCAATTACAGATGGTACAAAGCTGCCTTCCTACCCATATCTTCAGTACCTCCTTCATCCTCTCTCTCTCTTCTCAGTTGAAGGCCTAATATCCAACAACCCACCAAAAAATCCTACAAAATCAGGAGATTCCTATTTTTGTTTGGAGTCCTTGATGGTTCCACAATTGTTTTTAATGTTTATTTTCTTTCCTTCTGAAGATTGTCATTGGTATTTTGCTAGCTTATTGCATTGAATTAGCAGATTGCTTTTGAGAATATGGACATTGTAATAATGTAAACCTTTCAAACCATGCACACGGGATATCTTTCCATTTATTTGTATCTTCAATACTTTCACCAGTGTTTTGTATTTTTCAAATTACATTTCTTTCTCCTCCTTGGTTAAAGATTTTCTTAATATTTTTGGTGCAATTATAAATGGAATGTTCTTTGTTATTGCTTTTTAGGTTAGTTCATTATTGGTTTGTAAAAATGTTATCACCATTGAGTATGTTAATGTGGTTTTACCACAGTGCCCTTTACTATGTTAGGGATCTTTCTTTGATCAGAAGTTGTTAAAATGAAAAGACAATGACTTTCATTAAATGCTTTCTCTATATCTAGAGAAGTTCATATGTTTCTTGTTCCTCATTCTGGTCATGTTATGTAACATATATTATCTCCAAATATGTAATATTTAACATATGTAACATGTAATATGTAACATATATATTATCTCCCATAAACTGACAGTTTTGTGGCTGAATTCTACCAAACACTTAAAAGGGAAATTCTTCTCAATCTCTTCCAGACAATTGAAGAGGAAGGGACACTTTCAAATTCATTTTGTGAGATCAGAATTTATTAAAATTAAAGCCAGGAACAGACACTAGTTTTAGGAAAAGAAAACTATAGAAAAATAAATCTTTAATGAACATGGAAGTCAAACTCCTTAACAAAATACAGCAAACCAAATTCAACAGTGCATAAAAAGAATCAGTTGCTAGGATCAAGAAGAAGTTATCCCTGGTAAAACATGCTTTATTCCCAAATGGTTTTTTTTGGTATTCAGATTTTCAACATGCAATTGAGCTGTCTAAGTAGATTGAGGTTTTGTGTGGCCTGTAACTTCAACAGACATACAAAGCAGCATGACAACGAAAATGCAATTCTAGTGAGAAGTAAAACATTTAGAATAAGAGAAGCAATCAAAACCAAGTACAATTTTTAACCTGAAAAATGTTAGAGTTAACATTCTTTCTTCCTTTTGTGTTTTATTTCCAGCTGCATTAACATACAGGAGACAGTCTGTTGTTCTAAGCATTGCTGATAAAGCATTATATTTGTTATTGTTGGATGAAGGCTTTCCCATGCCTTAATTCTGTACAGTGTCATATAAATTTACTGAATTTTCTACAAATTTCCTATCAAAGTTACATCCTAGTATTTCTTAATCTTTTCTTTTGAAGTGACTTATTTCAAATGCCCTTGGATTGATTATACTTGCCAACACTGATGTGGTCTCTGCCATGACCTTAGAAGAGATTTTTGTAAGTGATGGTCCTTAAAGCTTTTATTTCATCACTTGGTGAAAACTGTAAATTTGCTTATGCTTATTCACCCTTAAACATTTTTCCCACAGACAATCAATTGTCAGAATATTTGCATTTTTTGTTTCATAATGGGTCTGTTTCTATTTCACTAGCTTTTAAAAGATCATAGCAAAATAAAGCGAACCAAATTCAACAGCACACTAAAAGAGTCTTTAGTCATGAGCCACTACAAACTTTTTGCAAACTACACACCTAACATCTTTTCTCTAGTCCTGAAATTGTGAAAAAAATATTGCTCAAGTAATAAGTTCCCTTAAAAAACACTTTTAACACACAGGGAAAACTTTTGAGAATCTCAAATTTTTTTACATTATTTTATTTTATTTTTTTAGCCATGAATGACTTGGCTAAACCTCTTCTTTCCAAAGCTGAGATTCTCTTCAGGAAGACACATTGGCATGTCAGCCATTCACTCCTGAACATCATGATGCCACCATATGTTAGGGGAATAAAACTCCCAGCATACTTTAAATTCCTTACCTTTGATAGGAGGAGGATAGAGGGATGGGGGGAGGGGTTCAGAACTATCCCATTGATACCTTCATCCTTTTTCCCTCCCTCAATTGTTTGTCATTCTTATGACCACATGTTATCCTGCCTTCATCAACTTCCATGGAATAAGAGCTGGTTCTATCCTGTGCCTCGCTTTTATCTCCATTGACAGGGTGGCAGACACGTACTTCTTTGAACAAGTTGAATTATTGGTCACATACTGCCTGTCAGATCTTGACCAAGTAAATAACTTCCACAAATCTAAGTATTCTCATCTGTAGAGTAGTAATTATCCTGATAAAGATTTCATGCAATTGTTGTGACAATAGTGATAAAAATCACTTACGCACTGAACATAGTGCCTGACACTTAGTAATTACAATAAATATTACCCAGCATTTGGTTCTAATTAGAATGTCCACAGGAGAGTGCAGCATGAGGTAGCACAAAGATCTCAGGGGATTGAATCACAATTGGAACTTGACATTATCATTAGATAGCATGGGCCTTTGAGTAACATATTTTGATTTTCTGGGCCTTAATTTGATGTTTCTGAATAATGGGAATAAGGAAAAAATTAGTGTCACAGAATTATGCTAGAGATTAAATGAAGTATTACGAAGAAATTAATGCAACCGCATCAACTACCATTTTAATTTCATGTATTGGGGAATAAGAACTTTCCATCTGCCAGTCATGGGCAGTTGTCCTGAATTCCCTGCTTTGCTCCTGAAGAGTTTAGGAAGGCCATGGAGAATCCTAGATGCAATGTGCTGTAAAAGTACAATGTATTGTTGTTTTCATTGTAAACTCTAGAATGTTTTAGAGTACAATAGCAGCTATTAACATTTCTAATTTTGGAGATAAAAAAAGAAATCTGAAGATTACCATTGGAGGTAATTTTACCTGACAGGAATTAAATTTTAAATTCGTTTTATTTCTAGCCAACTTTGTTCCTGGTATAGTGTATCCAGCCCTCTTTTCCTTTCTCATCTCCTTGTATGTTAGGGTGTGTACAGAGCCTGTTTTCCTCTCGGGGAAATGCACATGCTTGTGCCAAAAGGTGAGCAAAGCCAGCTCTACCAGAGGTCTTAGTGCCTTTGTAATGGAGCCAAGAGTAGATTGGAACCGGAAACAGAATTTCTCGAAGCTGCAACATATAATCAAACCCCAAAATAGAAATTCTCATTGTGAGTCAAATGGGCAAGAAAACATGCTTACCACAGAGCCGTTCTGGTGGGAGAAAGATGGAACACTGCATTGATTCTGGAGAGCTGTGTGGCTGCCATGCAGAGTTGGTCTGCTGGAGAAACTGAGGCTCTACTGGATCACTGGGAAGGGTGCTATTTGTGTAGATGGTGGTCCAGGGATCCTGCAATGGTACAGATGGAATTCAAGAGATGACAGAGTACTGTCCTGAGGTGACAGGTACAGAAAAGAAAGGGCTACCATTAATAAGGAGACAGTTTGCATCATGGTCACAGACATTAACCATAGAAGGGGCTGTCTAGAGAGAAGCCTGGCACTAGCATATGTAAACTATGTGTAATCTTGGCCAAGATATTCAATTTTTGGTCTATGGTGTCTCCACCTAAAAAATGTGGGTGACTCTGGTAACACCTTGTAGGACTGTTGGGAAAGTTTGATGAATTAATCATCAAAGACATTTAGAACAATCAAGTCACTCTGTATATGTGCTTCTGTTCTCACGGCAGTTCTGTTAGGTGGATTTCTAAACCCTATGAGAAAGCTAGGGCTTCTAATTCAGGGTGCTGACTAAGGCCTCAAAAGGATATTTGAACGAGGAGAGAGGATCCTCAAAATAGGAAAAGTCCCAATGATAGGAAGATTTGTTTCATCAGTATCAGCCACTGAATGGCTGACTTGGAGTTTTGCCATTTGTGAGAAAATGTAGGAATTCCTTTTTAATAGACTACAGTCCTCTTAACTCCCTCCACCATTCCTCAGTCAGAATAGTGCCAGATCTCCTTAGTCCAAGAAAGTAACAGGAGAATTACACAGCAATCCCAAATAGTCCCCGGAACTGACAGAAGTTCAGTGCCTTTGCGAGAACATATCCAAAAAGTCTACATAAGTCCTCTATCTACTTTGATCAAATACAACCTTGATTTTAAATCATTGCTTCCAGGATTCCATGTGACATGTGCAGTAGACTGGCCCTGATACATTTTCATTCTGAAGAAGAAAGGTTGTTTCTATCATCTTTGAAAGAGCAGTAATAGAGTGTCACGTTCTCACTTTAATATTGACCATAATTTTGATTTTTCTTTCTTCTCTGCATCCTTTCTTTTGCTGTCTCATTATCTCAGTAGGTCAAAGTTCAGAAACCTGTCTAGAGAGTCAAAATGTAGAACAATGAGCCCATGAGAAAAGCCAGGCATGATATTAATTGCATATTAAGCTTGATAGGTTTTTGGATCGTTCATCCCAATGAAGGGTAATGGAGATTCTGAGTGCTATTATATTTCCTTCATGGAAAAGATGATTAAAAAGTGAGAGGAATTATACATGCTTCTACCTCATCAGCACGTAGAGATAAACCCTACTAGGCTAAGTACAATGAGTTCCAGAAGGTTCTACCTTGGTACTCTGGCTAATTTATTTTATTGTATCAGACACTTACCAAGCATCTCAAAACTACCGGGCATTATTTTTGGTACCAGGAATATATAGTAAATAAGTAGATATAATAGGAAGTAAATGCATATGCAATTTGGACTTTATCTTGAAACTCAGAGAGGGTGTGGTAAGATTTAGTCTTCCAGAGTTCCATGTACTAGAAGCTTGGACCCAGTGTAGCAGTGTTGGTAAATATTGAGAGTTTTATGAGGGAGTAATAGAAAGTAATGTCTGTCATTAGGAATACTACCCTGGGGAGAAATTAATACAGTTTTCATGAACCTTGGTATTACGGATTGGAAATGGAGTGTCCCACAAAAGGGCATGCATTGAGCATTTGATCCTCAAGGGTTGATATGATTAGACCATAAAGTCTCTGACCTGAAACCTCTGGATGAATCCATTGGCGGATTCATCACTTTATCACCTTTTGGGAAGCTGATGGGAGATGGAACATGAATGTGGGAAGTTGATCTCTAGAGGAATGCCAATAAAGGGTTGTGTCACTGGGCCTGTCCTGTCTCTCTGCTGTCTGGCCACTATACATCACGGTTCTCCCCTGGCCAGCATTGTCTACTTTGCCTCAAGCCCAGAGCCATATGTTCAGCCGATCTCACAGTTAAACCTCTGAAGCCAAAATAAGTATTTCCTCCTTTCAATTGTTTCCATCAAGTATGTGTCACAGTGAAGAAATGTTTAACTAGCACACCTGGTTGGGTTCCATGAGGGTGGCTTGCAGTGAAAGGGGTAAAAGTAGCTGTGAAGGGTTCAGAGGCCAGATTTTTGGTTTGCTTGTTTGCCTTTTTGTTTTGCTATATGATCTCTTAATGTTGCTGTACTTCTGTCCTCTGCCATTTGACATAGGATGCAACCAAGAGGCCCTTTCAGAGACCAAACATTTTGGATATAAATCAATTTCTATGATATAAATCCATTTCTTTTCCACATTAAATACAAAACCTTTGGGCTTTTGTTACAGCAAGAGGAAACAAAGACAGGTTTCTAATTCAACATTAGTACAAACTTTGTATGACTCTGAGCAAGCCTGTTTTCCCTTGTGAGTTTTAGTTTCCTCAACTAAAGCAGAGCTTGTTTGAAGTAAAATATTCTGCACATCTGTTTATGTGTTTTAGATTTTGAAGTTTATTCTGTTGGAAAAAAATATTTGCTAAAGATGAAACTGAGAGTGAGTTCTGGGTTGAAAGAGACTTAAGCATGACTTCTCATATACACTCAGTGTAGCACAAGGATAGTGCTTGGTTCTTTGGACACAGGAGAAGCAGCATCCTTTTTGATAATATCATCTCATGAGATGCTCTGTATATAGAGATTCTCAGCATTGGGATTATGTGAAAGGCTTTCATACCTTCCTTGCAAACCTCTACAGGGAAGGAGAGAAAAATTGATCATAACACATGACTAGCTCAAGAAGACATTTCTTGATAGTTTCTCCCAATACATTAAGACTATGTGAACACAGATACAATAGTAGCTTTTTATATAATATAATTTTCTTAGTGTATACTGAGTCCTTAATGATGAACATTTTTCAGTGATATTAGAAACTATATTAAATGCTCTTATCTTGTTAAGTATTCATTAAAGATAATTAACTGCAATAGGTATAGTAGTTATCTGACTAACTACTGTTCACAATGTCATGTCCTTGAATCTTATCCCAGGGATTTCTGGTGACATATTTTCTTCCTGCTCATAAAAGAAGCATATTTGTGGTGCCTCTGTAGCATCTCTGATGTAAATGGAAATTAGCTCAAGAAGCAAAAAGTTTGGTGAGTAGAATGGGCAGTGGAATCTAATAGGCTTGGACACAAATGTGAGTGGAATCACTTAGACACTAAGTGACCACAGAAAAGAATTTAGCATTTCTAGCTGGTTGTTACCTGGAAGGTGAAGATAACACCATCATCTACCTCATGAGGAGTTTTGCAAAGGTAAAATAGAATGTTTGTGAGAGTAAATAATAAAATAGAGATAAAAATAAATTTTTCATAAAGGCTTATAAATGCACTGGCTGTACAGGCTCTGTTTAGAATATTCAGAAGTAAATAATAAACATTCTTTTTGAGAATATTTGGAATAGTTGCAGGTTTTTCACTAGGTTCTGAATTTTCCCTGCCATGACCTGGTGTTATTTATTAGAAGTGACTTCTAGTCCCATTTTCTTCCTTTGGAGAGTAAAGCATAAAGGCAGAATCCCTGGGCACTAGGCTGAAAGACAATAGTTAGTCTCCTTTACATTTTCACCTACATTGACATAACACAGTCCTATTTGGATCCTAAACCTTCTGAAAAAAGACAAAGCAATGTTCCTCCAACCATCATCTAGGGATGAAGGTTGCAATTGCCATATGTTACAAATCCTTGGGATAAACTGAAGGAGGTTAGAAAATATCGGAATTTGACAAGTCATCTTATTGCTATTGAATCTAGTAATATAAATTTTGAGTTTGCATTTTGATGGCTATCTTTTAAATAACATTTTGCTGGTAATTCATTTTATTAGACTGTACTAAAGTATCAGACTATGATGGGCTGGAAATTAATTGTGAAAATCTGATCCTTCAGTTTAGAAAGCAGGAAAGGTCTTATTGTAAAGCAACATAGAATAACATAGATATGTTACTCATTACACAACATTCCCACTACTTAACATCTCAGATTATTTATCTTCATATTGAAGACATTGTTGGGTGGACCTTGGGTTTAAATTAGATAAAAGTTCATAATCTTTAAGATGGCAATTTTTAACAAAAATAAGTGAGATTATGAAGAGTACATCCCTTAATGCTGATATTAGTTTGAACATCCTGAGGAATGCCAGCTTTGTTAAGGAAGTAGAGGAAATGCTTCAGTTACAGGGAAGAAATGATATGCCAACATTAGCATCATAGTGAGCAGAGGTGATAAAGGCCAAATGTGATGCCTGGATAGTTACAGAAGAAGGGGGAAAAAAGCAGAAAACAAAATACCTTCCACCCCTGGTTAAAAGGAGTGTGAAAGGAAGACAAAAAGCCTGCAATGAGCTTTACTTGGGATAAATGTCAAGAGAAGACTTCTAGTTCTTAAAACTGTGTACAGGTGTGCAAAATAGCCCACTACCACAATCACTCCTCACTTTAGATTTCAAAAGTTGCAAGAATGCATTTAGTTTCAATTATATAGTTCACAGAAGTCTAAAAACAAGGACCAACACCACAAAGTGCTTAGTCCAAAGACAAATCTGAAAATGTATGTGAAAGCCACCAGCAGATAGAGCCCCGAGTTTGGCCAATCCACAGGCAATTGACTGGACAGTTTTATTTTTTTTCTTCAGAGGATGATTATTGAAAAGGAAAATCTCAGGATACTTGTGAAGCCCTGTGAAATAGTATTACAAGAGACAGGGAAGTGAGTTCTAAGTCATCTACTAACTTTTGACCGCAAACCTTTTTACCAACCATTCTGAAACAAAGTTCTATCTTATCTAGAGTGGATGTCCTAATCACTACTGTTAAGGGAGTTTTTAAACAAGGTATGAAGGCAGTCTAGGATATGGGTTTGTTCCTCAGCCACGTAAAGAATTTAGAAGCAGAGTAGAAGTGAAGTAAAGCAGCCAGTTAACTGAAAGCAAAAGTCAAGTACAGACCCTCTACAGAGAAAATCCCCACCACCAGCAAGTAGTCCATTGCCTTCTTGTACATTTGCTGCTTTGACTTTATTTTTGTTAGTTCTCTCTTCTCAGGGCACAAGCATGAAAGTAAATCAGATCTGTTAAGTCCAGTTGTACACTAGGCATGACCTCACTACTGATGAAGGATTTTGAGTGGAACACCAGGGCATTATGGGAAAAAGAAGTTCCATTTTGAGTAAGAGTCTGAGGAGCACGGGAAGAAGTGCCATGATGGGCCACCCACGAGTTGTCTGCCGTGTATTCTGCTCACCGCTTTCTAGCCTGATCTACCTAACAATTTCCTTTTATTTCCCTCAATATTATCTAAAGCCTCAGTAAAAGGTTCAGAGTGAATTTGATTCTGGATTAGTACCAAGCCTGTTTACCAGGCTTATCTGACCACGTTATCAGGACAGAGACATCTACTTGCAAACCATCCATGTCCCCAAATTCCCCATCTATCCGTCTTCCTGGGGTACCATGATAATTCCTGAGCCACCTCCTTGTTTTTAAGATGGTTGTAACACCCTCTAAAGTGTGGTAATATTTACAACCAGTGTAAGATTTGAAGAGCAAAGACATATGCCTACAAGAACTGTCTTATTGTTTACAAATAATAATAATAATAATAATAATAATAATAATAATAATAATAATAATAATAATAATAATGTATAATCCTCCACTCCTGTGTCACCAGTTTAAAAAAAAGGTAAGACTTGTTTGGCATGAATAAATATTAACCTAATTCATCAGTTGCCAAAAGTGGGTCTTTTCTTAACATAAGAAAGTTGACAGCTCAGTGTATAGAAAGATAAGGAGGGCTTTCAGCGTCTCAGAAAACACTGCATTTGTTTCAGTCTTCATTTTCACCTTGAATAATTTTTCCTGAGAAACTTTGCTTGTCATGTGTAGGTAGGTAGTCTATGTAACTGTTTTCAGAGGTTCTACAGGAGAAATAACCTGATAAAAGCCTGAAGGCCTTAAAATATGCTTGGAGAATAGAATACTCAGCTCAACCACTCCATGCAGGGTGCAGTAGTAAGAAGGTATACCTCAGACCATGTGTTTGCATACCATGCACCCCTGTTCACCTTTCACTCAGCACTGACTCCAGATTCCTGTCTCTCACAGAGCCATCTTGCCTTCAGGAATGTGTGCTGATTAAGTGCCACAGCTGGGACCATTGTTGGGTCATTCATTAGGCTGTTTGGTGTTCAAAGTCATCCTTTGAACCTCACGTTGAACCCTTGAGGGTGAAACCTTGAGAAGCTTTGCTTGTGTGGCTGCTTCCTCTTATTCACTTTGCTATTAATGGCAACACCATCTATTACCCCGGGAAGCCATTGCTACTCATGTAGGATATCCTGTTCTGTGCCCGAATGCTGTCTTTATTATTCAATATGGGCCACAAATAGAAAGGGAAGGAAGTGCATATTTATTGGGAGCTTACTTAGCTTCAGTCTTCAACACATTATCTCATTTAGTCTTCATAACAATAACACATAAGGTACAGATTTTTATTTTACTTTTGCTGATAAAAGAAATACAAATAACTGATGATATTTGCCCAAATCCACATAGCTGACAAATGACTGCAGAGACAGGAATAAAATCCAGTTGCCAACTCCAAAAACGAGCTTTCTATTTCATTATACCACATCCTACAAGAATAATTCATTCAAGTAGTGACAAGCACAGATAAATTGGCTTTTCCTTCACTTGATATATATTTACATATATGTAAATGTGCACTTGTTTACATGTACTTATGCTGGCTTAGGATCTGAAAATACAGCAGTGAGCTAAGTTGATACGGCTCCTGCTTTCACAGCTTTTGGAAAGAATTTGCATGCATTCAGACACTTAAGTGGGCAATTACATTTCATATTGAGCTGTTGGGAGAAGCTGAAGTTAAGACAACTGAGATTCTATTTCTTTCTTTTTTTTTTTTTTGCAGTTGTGTTGGTTGTAGGGCTTGAACTCTGGGCCTGGGTTCTGTCCCAGAGCTCTTCAGCTCAAGGCGAACACTCTACTACTTGAGCCACAGCACCATTAAGACAACTTAGAGAAAGAACGTTCAACACAGACTGGGAAATAACTCAGGATGAAATGGTTATCTTGACAGAGAACTTCTGAAATTCTGAGCATTATCCAACAAATAATATGGAGATAGAGTTTGGGCAGAAGTGTCAGTAAATGCACTTCCTGGAGGCGGAAGAGAACCTGTATATCAAGAGCAGCAGAAGTGGTCACACATAGTGCCTGCTCATTGTCATACAATGAACGACACAACATGAATAAGTATGACCTCAGACATGAATAAGTATGGATCTCTCCATTCAGCTAGGCATTGACGATCACCATAGCAGAGGTTAACATACAGAAGCTAAAACTATCTGATCTTAGTGATATGCTCTATAAAACATAGATCTATGCACTACAGGATGCTAGATAGAGGATAAGCTAATTCATAAGATTCAGAGGATGGCTACAGAACTGAAGAAGGCTCCAGAAAGGAGGCTCTCATGACTGAAGAATTTTGAGATTAAACAGGATGGTCCATTAAGGAAGACCAGAGAAGTATACTCAAGAGAAAGGCATGGCATTCATTCCCAAAGGATCTGTAGAATGTACTTTTTTAAAAAAAACGTGTTAGTAGCTAAATTGCTATTTATATTCTTTTCTTCATTTATGTGAGCATGTTTTTCAATGGGCATTGAGAGCATACGAGATGATATCATGGAATATCTCACTAAAGTTATAGTTCTCATCCGTTTACTGTTCCCACATGAGGGCAAGCAGGTACAGAAAGAAATGTGAAAGAAATAAAATTGCAATGGAGCTAGGTCCTGTTCCTATACAAGCATTTGGCTTGCTGTCAATTTTCATGAGATTCTAGTATGCTTATCCTTTTCTCTTCCAGCTCCTAAAAACCTAGCTCAGTGCCTGACTGGTAGTAGGTGTTAATATTTATGGAATAAATGGGAAAATGTAAAGGTAAACTTAATTGGGAAAGTCTAAGATGATATTGGGGAGTGCCAACTCATCTAAACTCAATCAAAACTTGAATTTGTTTCTACCATGCACACTTTCCCTTTAGAGAAGTTATGCTTAACTTCTCTATGACAGCAGGTCTTTGTGTGGGAAACAGAGCTCCTCACAGGAAAAAAACGAAGTAGCGTAAAGCATATAAATGACTTAAAATAGGACTAGGCACATAAACTTTATAGTAAATACTAGCTCACACTATGGTAATTAGTATACAATTTTTAAATAGTAAAACAATAACTCCTACAGATGAAAAAGCAGATGTATGGTATTAATTTTACTAACTCATTAATGAGAGGACTGGCAATGTTTTACAAGTTCAGAGAAGATTCCAAAGAATGGACACATTTGTAATATTAACATGAATCTGCAAATGTAGAAGAACATTTTCACTGTGAAGAACTCACAAAATTTCTGTGTCCATAGATCAAAATAATTCAATATTGTTTTAAATTATCCATCATTTGCACAGTTATAAAATGGCTCACATAAAAGGAGAAGCAGATAAGTTAGAACACTGTACTGTAATATTTATAGTTTTCCATTAGAGTAGAATTTCCCAACATTGTCATTATTAAAACATACCTAACATTGTTTATGTAGGAGTTGCATACAGCCATATAAAAAGAATGTAAAAAGAAATTATTCGTGTTTTTCCTACTGCTGATATTTATCATTTCCCTATTTTACAATTTTTGTATTATGATCCTCTTTTTAGAATAGGTTTAGAAATAATTAATGTAATTTTTAATTTGTTAAATGGCAGTGGATTTATTGCTCTCTTGGAAATTGTCTTAAGAAAGAAAGGGGATAAGGAAGAGAAATAGATGGGGTGAGTTTTATTAGGATACATATATAAACATATAAAAATGCCACAGTGAAATTCTCCTTGTGCAGCTAGCCAATGTTAATTGAAAAGAAAGGTTTGAAGAAAAAATGAAAATCACCAGTAACACATCTCCTAAAGCTACCCATTGGCAATCCTCTCCTACATATGTATGTTTAGAATCACACAACACAGTCTGCTTTATAGGGCTGGGAAGGTGGCTCAGTGGTAGAGCGCTTGCCTTGCATGCCTGAGGCCCTGGGTTCGATTCCTCAGCACCACATAAGCAAAAAGAAAAAAGCCGGAAGTGGTGCTGTGGCTCAAGTGGTAGAGCACTAGCCTTGAGCTGAAGAGCTGAGGCACAGTGCCCAGGCCCAGAGTTCAGGCCCCACAACCAGACCAAAAAAAAAAAAAAAAAAAAAAACCAAAACAAAACAGTCTGCTTTGTCATCAGATTTATTTTGTTTTTTTACTGTCCACCATACACCATATCCACCATGGCCATTTTTAAACAAAATGAATTTTTTTGGGGGGGTCCGGTCATGGGCCCTGAACTCTGGGCCTAGGTGCTGTCCCTCAGCTCTTCAGCCCAAGGCAAGCGCTCTACCACTGAGCCACCTTCCCAGCCCAACAAAATGAATTATATTTTAAAGTATTGGCAGTATTTTCCTAATGAGTCGTCTGAGGTTTCTAAATCAACAATGAATTTTTGTTCCATGACTGCTTTTACACTTCCTTTTTATTTTTACTAACAACACAACATACATATACAAATGTGCTGGGCTGATGGGGTAGCACTTGCCTGAAATCCTAGCAAGTCATGAGGAATAGGTAGGAAAACGTTGGCCAGAGGCCAGTCCTGGAGTAAAAGCATGAGACCAAAATTATCTAGAACTGAATTAAAGCAAATGTGGCTTGGGAACATGGCTCAAGTGGTAGAGCACCTACCTGATAAGAAATAGACATCTAGTTCAAATCTCCATCTTGAAAACAAAAATGAATTTGCATTTTACCAGGGATTTAATCTATGGGCTTGAGAAAATTGTGTTTTTCTTTCCTATTTTTGTCACAGTATTATGCAAGATCCTAAGACATGAATGCATGACTCAAGATATGGATGGTCACTCCCAGTTTATGAATGCTGAGAAATTTCTAAATGTCTCCTATGCAGTTGGCCATTAGCAGACATGACTTCTTTGAAAACCTGAGAGAAGGTATTTACTGAGAAGAGGGGTTGAATAAACAGCAATGGACATTTCACTTTAATAAGAGTTGTCTCCAAGTTGACTGGGCCTCTCTGTATTATGTAACTGTGTTTTGTATACACCTTTCATATTACCTTAAAAGGCCCTTGAGGAATAGGTTATCATATTCCTCTCTGCATCTCTTGTGTCCCTAAAAATGCCTGAAAAATAGTAGACAACACTACTAATATCACGGCATTGGTGACTAAATGAGTGTAATGAGGTGGTTGTATCTCCTAAGGACAACATGAAAATCTTCATAGCTGTTCAATTAAAGGAGCTTTTTCTTCTTTGTCTGTGATTCCTGAAAAGGTGCCAACACCAACCAATTCCATCATATGAAGAGACAGAAAAATCTCAACTTGAACTCTTCTATCTTCCACAACAACTTACTTGTCCACTGTCTCTCAGTGATAAAGAGCAATACATTTGACAACCATGGCTTTTTATATGAATGCTTTCTCTTCCCCTACCCTATCCTCCACTCTCTGCTGCTCAGATTTTGTTTTCTTCTCCTTGTGACTATACTTAGCCCTGTTAGTGGATGTTCCGTGTCCCTGGAATGCACGTGTTCTTTACCATGGCAAGGAAAATCTTTAGGAAACTCAAATCTACTATTTTTCGTGTATTTAACACTACATAAACAACCTCTTATGCTCATAATTTTTAACTCCTAGAATTCTCAAATTGCAGTAGGATCACCTGAATTGCGCATTAAAAAGTTGAATCACCCAGCACAGGTAGCTCACCCCTGTAATCCTAGTTACTCAGGAAGCTGAGATCTGAGAATTGTGGTTCAACACTAGCCCAGTCAGGAAAGTCCATGAGATTCTTATACTCAATAAACCACCAAAAAGCCAGAAATGGAGCTATGGCTCAAGTGGTAGAGTGCTAGCCATGAGAAAAAAAAAATGCTTCAGGACAGAGCCTAGGTCCTAAGTTCAGGCCCCAAGACAGGCACAAAACAAAGGATGAATTGATGAGATTCACTCTCCTAGTTTCAAATTCAAAAGTGTTCATGATTCATTGATAAATAGAATTTCTGACAACTTCCTGAGATCCTTTGAGAAGCACTGCCAGTACTGTTTGCTCATTCTATTGTCCTATAGTGTTTATAATACTCAGTGCTGGAAGAGGGACCCAAGGAAGAGTGAAATGGAGTACTGTAGATATTTTGACACAAGTCTTCTGGTGTGAATTCAATTTCATTGCAAATCCACTGTGGTTGAGGAAAGTATGGCTTCACAATATAGCCTTTTCACACTGATTTTCAGAGCCTCACCCGAGCTTTTTCCAACGTTTACATTTCAGAACCGCCTCACACCAAAGTTATTGTTTTCATAATTTAGCCCATGAGTGAACTGAGTCAAGGTTTGTAAGTGGAAGAGACCTGTCTAGACTTCATGTCCCTTTGGCCCTAGGCTGCTTCTCCTTCCTAAATGGAGAACCAACCAAAACACCGTCTTCATTTCAGCCCCAACTAAAGCTTTCCAGTGCATAGCAAGCTCTTTTTCCCCCATCTCCTTCAAATTCTTCATCTGTTTTTTCAAAACCCTTCATTTCCATTTCTATCTTCCTAACTGCAGGCTCTGCTACCTGATGGAGGCAAAATGTTTTCTCTACCAATTAGTGCAGCAGAAACCTTGAATGCTTGATATTGCAACAGACAATGCTTCATTATGCTCTCTTGATTTAAACAGAGAAATCCCTGTTCCTAAAGGCAACCAAAGCACACTGAAAGGATAGAGTTACTGAGTTACAGCTCTGAACGGAGACCACAAGGGAGCTAGACTCCATTGAGAAAATGCATTGGCCAGTGTGGGTACCTAGGAATGCTTGAGAAAAGAGTTTATGATCAATATCAATAGACGTGTGTTTTATGAATAAGAATAACTGCATTCATGTTTCTAAAGTGCTTTGAAATCTCCAGCTAAAATGTGACCTTAAGATTTGCTTGCAGGGTTCTTGCTGAAATATTATGCCATTTTCCATGCAGGAAACTTGGAGTCAGAGCTTTGCAAGGCTGGTGATTGCTAATGAGTGATTATGTCTTCCTTGCTTAAGACCCTAGAATCCTGTTTTGTGACTTTCATTCAGCAAAGAAACATACACTCAGTGGTCAGAATTATTTCAGAATCCTCAATGTCCAAATTAATGAGCAGTCATTTAAAACATACATAAACACATAAAGTTTTCTCTTTGAGGATAAGGAGTTTGAAGAGATAATCAGGCAAAATTGTTAGAGAAGCACATTCCAGATAATGGGATGAGGTGATGGATGGACTCAAGGCCAAAACGATCATGATAGAAAGTTCTCTGTACATAGTAAATGATTGTGAACAAAGTTGATGAGAGGTCGGTCCATTCAAAACATCTTGTACATCAGCTTAAGTCCCATACAACCCAAAAATCAGGTTGATATAGAGTGAGCTTGCATAATGTACATTTACATTTATAATTTACATGTGCCAAGTTCTCTTGGGGGTTGAAATCGGGGCTCATACCAGTTTGCTTGTCTGGCGTTCTATGTGAGCCAAGTCTGTAGCCCAGCTTTTTGTCAGCTATTTTGGAAATGAAATCTCATAGACTTGCCTTCCCAGATTGGCTTTAAACCAGAATCCTCCAGATCTCAGCTTCTTGAGTAGCTAGGGTGAGAGGTACATGCAATCGTCACCCAACTAAAATGACATTCTATACTCTCAGTCAACCTCTGAGTCTCTCTTATATTGTCCCTGTGTATCTCAAACTCTGAGTTGAGTTTAACTGTGAAAATTGCCACTAACAGTAAGAACATTGTATCAGTGCATTTATGTTATTTAATCCTCACAAAGACACCATTTTATTATCTCTATATTACACATGGAAATCTCAAGGTTCAGAGATTTTAAGCGACATATGGAGTGTCACAGCAGGTCTTTCTTTGTTACAGTCTCAGTTATGAACATTAACTCCCTTTCATCTAATTCCATTCCAAGCTTAGCTAAAACTTCATAAAATACCTAGCTTAAAGATCAATGGAAACCCCACGGATTGGGAGAAGATCTTCACTAGCCATACAACGGACAAGGGTCTCATATCTAAAATATACTTGGAATTCAAAAAATCCTCAAAGAAATAACTGCCCAATAAATAAGTGGGCTAAAGACTTAAAGAGAAACTTCTCTGAAGAAGAAAGAAGGATGGCCAATAGACACATGAAGAAATGCTCAACCTCCCTAGCCATAAAAGAAATGCAAATCAAAACAACATTAAGATACCACCTCACCCCAGTTAGAATGGCAAAAATCAAGAACTCTAAGAACAACAGATGCTGGAGGGGATGTGGACAGAAGGGAACCTTACTTCATTGTTGGTTGGGAGTGTAAACTTGTTCAACCACTTTGGAAAGTAGTATGGAGGTTCCTCAAAAGACTCCACATAGAGCTCCCCTATGACCCAGCAGTCCCACTTTTGGGCATTTACCCAAATGATCGCAAACAAGACCACACTAAAGCTACCAGCACAACTATGTTTATTGCAGCATTATTTACCATAGCTAAGATGTGGAACTAACCCAGATGCCCCTCAGTAGATGAATGGATCAAGAAAATGTGGTATATATACACAATGGAATTCTATGCGTCCATCAGAAAGAATGACATTGCCCCATTTGTTAGGAAATGGAAAGACTTGGAAAAAATTATATTAAGTGAAGTAAGCCAAGCCCAAAGAAACATAGGTCCCATGGTTTCCCTTATTTGCAATATCTATGAGTCAAGCAGAAAAGGTCAGATAAGGTGATGTTAGGAAAATGAACCCTAAGATATGTATTCAAATGTTTTTTTTCTTTCATGCATTTGTTTCTAATGCATTTATAAGATTATTTCTTTGTTGCTTTGTATGTCTCTCCCCCACAGTATAACCCCTGCTTTTACTGTATTTGATGTCGGTATAATTTGTGGAGGGGAAGGGGAAAAACAAGTCATTTAAATAAGGATACAGGTGGACCCGTTGCAACAATGAGAAGTACAAATTGTCATGTAGAAAATGAGCTTTACAACTTTGGTGGGAGGCGGGGGAGGAATGGGTTGGGGGGAGGCTAGGAAGAGATGGGAAGGGGAAACAAAGGAGGAGGCGACAATGCTTGATAAGAAATGTACTCATTATCTTGCCCATCTAATTGTAACCACTCTGTACAGTATTTTCACAATAAAAAATAAATAAAAATTAAAAAAATACCTAGCTTACTTTTCCTCCTTCTCAGGTGTGTGTGTGTGTGTGTGTGTGTGTGTGTGTGTGTGTGCGTGCGTGTGTGTGTGTGTGTGTGTGTGTGTGTGTGTGTGTGTGTGTGTGTGTGTGTGTGTGTGTGTGTGTGTGTACCAGTCCTGAGGCTTGAACTCAAGGCATGGATGCTGTCCCTGAGCACTTTTGCTCAAGTGCTTTTCCACTTTAGCCACAGCTCCACTTCTGAATTTTTGGTGGTTAAATGTAGGTAAGAGTTTCATGGACCTTCCTGCTTGAGCTGGCTTTGAACCACCATCCTCAGATCTTAATCTCCTGAGTAACTAGGATTGCAGGTATGACCCATCAGACTCTTTCCAAGTTTTTAAGTATTATCTTCAGCCTAATCTCATCTTCTACATTGAGATGCAATCATAACAACACTTAAAATAAGTTGTGGGACACTGCAATCCATTTTATAGATGGCTTCAGCTTGACATGTTGTGTTAAATTTGGTATTCTGATATATATTCATCTAGAATGTTGACAGTCTCCTAAAACATGAAGCCATGAGTTAGATAGTCCCTAAAGTAATTAGAATAAAAATAAACCCACTTTTCAAAGAAGTAGAGTAATGCATGTCCCAGACTTTGAAGAGATGGATGAGGAAGATACACTTCCAAACCAAGGTTATTGGGTCCCAGAAAGCTTCCTAAAAACATAACCAAAATGAACAGAGACAACCCTACAATTTAGCATACACCATGCTTTGCCAATCTCTGAGAAAGTCTGTCTGCTTTTCTTCTGGAAAGGACCAGACAGTGATGAAGAAATACAGAGTCCTTTGTCTTGTTACTTGAGGGCTGTAATTGATGTACAATTTACCCTTTCAATATGAACATCTTAGTCACTTCCACTGATTTGCAAATTCCAGAGTGAATGGGAGCCTATTGGTCTCCAATAGTCATAAATTTGAGAGTTTCTTCATTCACATGCAAGACAGCACCCTGTACCAGTACTAGGAACACAGCAAGAGCGAGTGTCAGAAAGAAACTGAACACAAGACAGCAGAAGTTCCATAGGGCAATTAGTTCTTGGTTTCATTGAGAGACTGGTACTCTTCTTTGCTCGGATTCACCTCCTTTTCTAAGAACATTTTAGTAGTTGTTCATAGGGTTTCAACTCAACATGCCAATTGATGAGTGTAGTACAATGCATCTTAACCAGAGTCACCACTCCATCACTCTCCACTACTTAACTTTCTTTCAAGTCTTCCCAACAAATGCAAATTTTCCAAGCTTGTCTCCCTGTGAAAAGCACTATGTGAGCATCGGAGGTAATTTTATTATCGTGGTTTAGTTTCTATTTATATTAAAGTAAATGATGAGCTTGTTATAGTTGAAATTTGGAAAGTTTAGGGGTGAGAGGTAATTAGCTAAATCCTTCAGCCCCTGTCTCCCCTTAAATAGGGAATATTTGCCCATCTTGAAAGCAATTTCAGTTGTCAAAACATTGGCCTTCTTCATGGGTTTTTGGAGGCTGACAACCATCAGAACTTGGCAAGCAAGGCTCTACCTGCCTGGCAGGAAGTTATATTTAGTCCGGGGTGAAACTTTATTTTTCGCTTTCAGACATACTCAGCCCTTGTTGTTGTGTTCCAACACTCACGCTTCCAAATAAAGAGACTTTCTGGAATTCTCTCCTGCCTGCTAGATGCTTTCACAAAAGTTCGCACCAAATCCAGAATAACCGGACACCCTCAGGGCCGGCACTGCTTGGAAGCAGTCTATTGTTATTTGGCCAAATTCAACAAGTCCAGACTTTGTCACTCATTTGCTTGACTTTCAGACTAACCAGTACCTCAAGGAAAGGTTTGTGACATTTAAAATCATGTTACACCAAAAAGAAAGAGATAAAGACAGACAGAGAGAGAGAGAGAGAGAGAGAGAGAGAGAGAGAGAGAGAGAGAGAGAGAGAGAGAGAGAGAGAGAGAGAGAGAGAGAGAGAGAGAGAGAGAGAGAGAGAGAGAGAAAGCAAAAATAGAAGAGAGAAGGAGGGAGGAAAACCAGAAAAAAAGGGAAAGTAGAGGAAGAAGATAAGGAGGAGGAAGAAGAAGAGATGATGCAGAAGGAGGAAAAGGAGAAGAAATGCTTGCGTGTGATTCAAGACTATGAAAAGTGGTATTTGGTCATCAGGTTGATAAAGTCTTTTGGCCCAACTATATGAGAGGTATAGAAAGAAGCAACACCATTCAAGGCCAAAAACATTGTGAGATTCTGTCCCAAAAAGACAAGTGAAGCAAAAGAAAAATAAGGAGTAGGTATAAATCATATGGTAGATCATTTGTCTAGCAGCTGGTTAACCATTTCTTTTAATATTGTTATTATTGTGACCATTTTATTATTATCTTTAAGTGGTTACAAAGGAGTGACCATTTAACAAAGCAGTTTATAAATACAATGCATTTTGATCATTGTCACCCCTTTCAACTTCTCCTCCCCATCCCTTCCCTTCCCATCCTTTTCTTCACTCTTCTTAATTTTGTAGGATTATATATTGAGATTTTTTTTTTACTGCATTCTTCCCTTCTTCTTCTCATTCATCTACCCTCTTTCGCGTTAACCCTACCTCTTTCAAGTACCCGCTTGCTAGTGTTTTATTTGGATGAGCTTTGACTTTGCCTTCTTAAGGAATTAAAGTTCTAAGCTTCATATCCCTCGTAGATAGTATAAGGATAGTAAATTATCGGCTGCATCTATTCACAGGGTGCAGTGAGGAATGGTAATGTTTCCAATGCCTCTATTAAAAAGATGGAGGATCAGGCACTCATTAGATATCAGGACTGAATGAATAAATGGGGGAATGAATGAATGAACAATATACAAAGGAAAACCCTTTGCATGCTGTGCAGTAGGACAAGGCAGTAGTGCTCATTCAAAGAAAGCTCAACTGTGGGTCTCGCCAAAACTTGTTATGTTTGTAGTGCTTTTTCATCAAAGGATTTCTTGGGAAAGCATTTCCCAGGACTAGACCTCTTAGAATACATGTTAGCTAACTGCTATTGTGCTACTCACATACTAACAATGTACAAACTCTTCAAGGAACTTTGCTTATTGTCTCAAAACTTTGAGTAGATGTCAAACCTACAGGAAAGAAATCATTAAAACCTAAACACCCATAGATCCTCAAATAATCACCAAAACATCCCTTAGATCTTCGTTAAGAGGGTATTATATGAATAATACCCTCACCATCAGAGTCAAACAACACACAAAAAGTGGAATGAAAAGAAGGGAGAAGATATTTGTCATGAGTTGTGCTAATGGACTACTAGAATATTTCACTATTAGTGATGTTACTTTCCACTCACAGTTATTGGAAACACACTACAGGAAAGCATGTTTGTACACTTGTTTTTCTATTTTAACTTATTTACGTAAGTCAAGCTTAAAAAAATGGAATCACTGGCTGGACATAGTGGCCCATGACTATAATTCTTGCCACTTGGGAGACAAGATTATACCAAGTGAAAAGTGCATAAGGCTTCATGTCTACTGAGGGTTGAGTGGCGTGGCATGTATCTCTCAGACTAGCTATATAGGGAAGACCAAATAGAAGCATTGCAGTCCTGGTTATCCTAGACATCAAGCAAGACTCTTGAAAATAACAAATGAATAAGGAGCTGGCATTATAGCTCATGGAGAAGCAAGCACAAGGCATTTATTTCAAACCCTGGTGGTATAAAAAAAGCACAGAATGCCTGAGTAGTGTTTTTGAACATGTTTAAGTTCTTATTATTATTACCAAGTGACTTTCCAAATGGGACCATTGGCCTCCACATTAAAGAATAACCGAACTTATTTTAATGTATCTTTAGCATTGCTAGGATTTATTGTCCAAAGAAAAAGTATCCTTGTTGTGTTCTACAATAAAAGATGGTATAATTGTTTCAATTGACATACTTGTTGGACATTTTTCCTTGATAATTATCCATTTATTATTATTCTCTGTGTGGCATGTGTGCTTATGAAAAAAATGTTTTGTAGCAGGAAAATTAATCTTAGGTGTGAACCTAATAGAAGACAGATTTTCTTAATAAAAATAAAAACCAGCAATTGCTAGAGATAAGAGCTATGAATTATATGAAATTGTGAATGTGTGTCATTTTATTTAATCCTCAGTGACCAAATAAGGCTCCTATCTGAGCCTTTCAATGCAGGTCAATAGCCTGTATATACAGAGTAGGATCTCAAGTTCAAAAAACTGATTTTATTTATATTTTTCCTTTATCTATCTATATGTCCTAACTTGTTAAATACTTAGATACTAAAAAATAGGAAAAATACTTTACATATGTTATCATACATCAATGTCACAATAACTCCATATGTAGGTGTTATTATTATTATTATTTTAGCAATAAAGAACTGAAGGTTCTAGATAGGAAATGCTTCATCTCAGCCAGTATGACTTTTCATGATTTAGGCAGGTGTCCTCCATGAAACATGGCTGCTGCTCTCCTGTCCCTTCTCTTTCTGTCCTGTGGGTTTGGGCTGCTTGGCCCTGCCCCTTTCTTAGTTAACTGTGTTTTGTACCATTGTTGGGGATCTTAGTTAACTGTGTTTTGTACCATTGTTGGGGATCATGGTGTTCCTGGGCTTGTTGGACTTCATTTAAAAAATATATTTTCTGCTTTCCACTCTAGTTCTGCCACACATGTATGCACAGGTGCATGCACAGACACATACAAACACACATATATCCATACTTGTACACACACAGAGAGAATGCTAATGGCATTCAACTCAGAATTTGTTTTTCAAGGTTTGAATTCTTTCACTGCAGGAATGCTAGAACTTCTTTTTAAAGTTCTTCTTTCAATACTACCTGCAAATGTACAATATTCTTTCCTCAAAACAATTTAGATGAGTAGTATAGGTCCAGATTTAAATTTAGCAGAGTGACGTCAGAGTATGCAATTTTAATAAGGTTGGTGCTCTATTTTACATGTGTAAGGGGCTTCACAGTCAGATCTGATTTTTTTCTATGTAAATGAGCTTCAAACAAATGGCGTTGCTATTGCCCCTTCTGGCCTCTTCCATGCCTTTTTTACTTCTTTTTGGTCCAGGTCAGGAACATGTATTTGAATATCATTTATGATTTCATTTTTAAATTTAGTTGTAGCATGTTTTGTATTTAGAAAATGTGTTTGATTGTTAAAGGTTAGTTCTGTATTTTATCCACCTCAAGCTCAGATACCTTATTTTACTCATCTGTTCTTCTTTGAGTGTCTAGGCAGTGTTGGGTTGATACTTAATCTGTGTTTTTTTAATCCATATTTTATTAGCATTAATTTGTTGTACAAGAGTTTTATTTTTACATACCATCTACATATACAGTGTACCTTGAGCAGATTCACTGCTTCTGTCACTCTCCATCCTCTTCCTCCATTTCCAAACCAATCTTAACAAGGTTCATGGTTCCATTTCCACAAATGTACCTAAGGTATTTTGATCTTATTTGTTCTCTTTCTTTGCCTTCCCACATCCTACTAGTACCTACACCCTGAATAAGACAAGTTTTACATTCCTGTCCTTCATTTTTATTATTTTTCCTTTTCCTTTTGTCTTTAAGTAGTTGTACAAAGGCATTGCCATTTAACAAAGCAGTTTGTGAATACAATGTATACTGATCAGTGTGACCACTGTCAACATTCTCACCCATACCTCCCCTACCCACTTCTTCCCTCACTCTTCTTAATTCTTGACTACATTCTCCCCTTCTCTTCATTTGTCTCTTTACCCTTCACCACACCCTACGCCTTTCAAATACCTGCTTCCTGATGTTTTATTTTGCTGAACTTTGATTTTTGTCTTTCTAAAAAATGATAGTACTTGAGTTCTCTCTTGAATCTACAGTATTTCAGTTGACACCATGTATTTCCTTATAAGTTTATAAGATAAATCATGCTCTCATATATAAGGTAAAATATACATCCTTTTGTTTCTCTGGGCCTAAAGTACTTCACTTCACATAATTTTTCCAGGATTTTCCATTCTTTACAAACATCACAATATCATTCTTTCTCGTGGATGAGTAAAGTTCCACTGTGTATATATACCATATTTTCTTGATCCTTTTGCCCATTGAGGGGCATATGGGCTGATTCCATTCCTTGGCTGTGGTAAGTAGTGCTGCAGTAAACATGGTTGTGCTGGTGGCTTTATGACTTCCTGGTTTGTGATGTTTTGGATTTATTTAAATACCCAGGAGTAGAATTGTTGGATCATATAATAGCTCTATGTTTGATTTTTTTGAGAAATCTCCACACTGCTTTCCAAAGTGTTTGAAGAAATTTATATTCCCATTAACACTGTTATTAAGGCTCCATTTTGGCAATGTTCTTGCCAGGATTTCTTATTGTTTATTTTCTTTTTTAAAATTTTTATTTTTAAAAATTTCTTTTAAAAAATTTTTATTTTTAAAATGCTGTACAAAGGGGCTGCAGTTACCTGAGTAAGATAATGAGTACATTTATTGTCAAGCATTGTTACCCCCTCCTTTGTTCTTCTTAGATCAAGTAAAAATGACCAATAGACACATAAAGAAATGCTCAATATCTCTGACCATAAAGGAAATGCAAATCAAAACAACATTGAAATTCCACCTCATCCCAGTTAGACTGGCCATTATCAAGAAAATAAACAATATTTTAAAAGGGAATCCTGAGATCAAGTTCAGAGAGTCAGAAACAAGGCTCATAGATCCTAGCATGGCAATAAATGGAAGAATTGGTTCAATGTTTGGTGCAACCACAGTTTCTGTTCTATAGTCACTGACCTAGATTAACTTAACTTTCAATTTCCAATTATCCATAGCCTCTCTACGTGGACTCAATTTTCCTGATGGTAGAAAGCTGTCGAAATTTGCTAAACTTGGAGTTGAATACTTAGGTTTGGGTCCTATGTAAGGCTCTTGTGAATCATCTTGGGCAGATCTCATGATTAATTACACACTAGTTTCCCCATGAAGATGATAGCACATCTTACATAAAATTTGCAAGGCTTTAATGTCCTATAGTATATGAAAAGTCAAAGCATAGATATTGGAACCTAACAGGTATTCCTAATATTATATTCTTATTCTTTATCTTTGTCTACTTTTTTAAAAAAAAAACTCTTTCTGTTTTTGTTTTCCTCTCCTTTTTTTCTGCTCTTTTATCTTTTTTCTAGTTATTGGTAAAACTCATGGTTTTTTTTTTCAAGCCCAGCTTGCTTTGGAAAACTATTTGAGGGAAATGATAAATTGTATGTATGTTGTAGCCTAGGAATAGTGAAATGGAGAGCAAATAGAAACATCTTTTTTTTAGGATGATCCTGCAGTGACATCTCTAAAGTCCAGGGAGAAGACATTGACTGCGGGTCTAGGTTCTCCATTTATTAATGCAGGTCCTAGCAAAGTACTTAATGATTCCCCTCCTTTCCTATACCTACTCATTCACACTGATCTAGCTTCTAAGCCACTCAAAATGCCATTCCTGGACCAGCTACATTGGCATCCTTTTGGAACATATGAGATGATAATTCCACAACTATTGAATCAGATACTCAGGCGAGACCCAGAAATCTATGTTTTCCTAAGCCTCGTAGGTGATCCTATATACTCAAATTTCACAACTATTGCCTTTCCCTAGTTCCATTTCAGATTGTCTCTACTACACCTGGGTGAGAAAGGCACCCCTGGGACTTCACATTGGATTGTTAAAGCCTCTCATGAAGATGTCAGACATAGGATACTTAGGTTAGCAAAGTTATACCCCAGGCTATGATTTTGATAGGTGAGGGATGCTGATTCACCCACTTGTTTCTTCAGTAAATGCTTTTGAAGTGTCTGGATTAAGTCATCATTTGCAGTGAACCTGAACTCTTCAAATTGGCCCCTTTCATCAAGTTCTTACCAAAATCCTCCTTTGGATTCTTCTCAAAGGATGCGATAAAGACAAGACAGGTTTATCGCTCCCACATCCCAAGATTTTTGTGTGTAGGATTTGTGTGCTATGAGATCTGCAGTGTAGAATATTTTCATTACCCTCATCACCACTCTGAAGCATTTAGAGTAAATGTCTCTTCTTAACAAAAATGAAAGCAAAGCAATTTATTTTCCATGTCTGTTCTACAAGGCATACATTATATTTTCTGCTGTAAATGAGAAACTCTACTGTGAGATTTAATATCATAGCAGCTGATACTGGTGTCCATCTGTTATTGTCTGGTCCCAGCTGATGGCCTAGTAAGAGATGATTAGATCATGAGGGGTCTAACTTCATTGGTGAATTAATCTATTGATGGTTTTATAAGTAAAAGGGCTATTGGGAAGTGAGGCATAGATGTAGACCTTAGGAGGTGTGCCTTTGGAGTGTCTATCCTACCTCTACACCCTTTTGCTTGTGGCTTCCACTCTCACTCTCTCTTTCCTGGCCACCATAAGGTGAGCAGCTTCCTCTTTAAGCCATGGTATTTTCCCCACAGGGGCCCATAGCACTGGAGCCAGATAGTAACGGATTGAAACCTGTGAAACATGAGCTGAAGTAAATCTTCCCAATTTTAAGTCATTTTTGACTCATGGATGGAAGCTGATTGAAGTATTATTCCACAACCTCTAAGTCCTCTGCTGAGTTCATCTGAAACTTTGTTTCTCACTTCAAATATTTCTCAACTCTTGGGCACAGCAGTCCAGGTGTGACAGGGACCACGTATAAACCGAGAGAAGAGTCACAAGATGGTTCCCCAATTGTGTTGTCCCTGGTCTGGACAGAGCTGAGGTATATTTTACATAGTTAATAGAATGGTTCCAGAGGTCCATGGTGGCAAAGGCTCAGACAGTTTTTATAAACTTTTCCTCCCCCTCCCACCTGCTTTTTCCCAACCTCTTTCTTCTTTGTGCTGATATTAAAAATATAACTCCTTCTACTCAAGAATTTGTTTTAGGAACAGTTTTAGAAACCTATAGGAAGTCAGTTGGGTAACTTGATCAGAGCTGTACATAAAGTTGAGCACACTAGGTCTCATCTTTTTTTCCTGCTGTATTTCAGATTCTGGTGTTGCGTTTAGCACTTAATTCTATTCTTGGCAATAGCTCGAAGGGCCTAGAACTGTGCCAACATCTATGGAATAACTGTAATCCATTTGGAAAATCAGAAGCAGTTGTATTCTTTACAGTCTTGAAATACCTTGGCCTTTCGTACAACTTACATTTCAGAATGTATTCTTCTTTTTTTTTTGCCGGTCGTGGGATTTGAACTCTGGGCCTAGGCGCTGTCCCTCAGCTCTTCAGCTCAAGGCGAGCACTCTACCACTTGAGCTACAGCGCCACTTCCGGTTTTCTGGTGGTTTATTGGAGATAAGAGTCTCAGGGTCTTTCCTGCCCGGGCTGGCTTTGAACCGCGATCCTCAGATCTCAGCCTCCTGAGTAGCTAGGATTACAGGCGTGAGCCACCAGCGCCCAGCTCAGAATGTATTTTTATGTCTTCTATTGCTATTGATTTTTCTCATTACCTATGTAACATTTGTAACTTCATCATGCCTTATATATAATATGCTGTTAATTTATTGAGTGAATAAGTCCCATAGCACATTTTATAGAAAAAAAAGGAACTTAAAGCAGGGTATGATGATACAGGCCTGCAGTTACAGCAGTTTGGCAAAATAATGAGACCATATCTCATTTTTTAAAAAGGTATGGAAGGGAGGAAGGAAGAAAGGAAGAAAGAAATGAAGAAAAGAAGGGAGGGAGGGAAGAAGAAAACAAGCAGGCAGGCAGACAGAGGCAGAAAATACAGACTCAAAATTTGGAACCTCACCAAAAGTCAAACCAGTAACAGTGCAGTCAGAACTAAGACTCTTAACATCTTCAGTAATAATACAGAGCTTTTCCTATTGCAACTAATAATGACTTTTTTTGAGGTTACATGTTCTCCAGTACTTTTTAGTAATTGAAAGAAAAATGATAGCCTTCTGAGAAGGCTATTTATTATTACTAGCAATCTATAGTAACTATTCAAAGTAATTATCAAGAATAAATTCAGCCAGGCACCAGTGGCTCATGCCTGTAATCCTAGCTACTTAGAAGGCTGAGAGTTCAAAGCCAGCCCGGGCAGGAAAGTCCATGAGACTTTTATCTCCAATAAACCACTAGAAAACCAGATGTGGCACTGTGGCTCAAGCAGCAGAGTGCTCGCCTTGAGCTGAAGAGCACAGGGACAGCGCCCAGGCCTAGAGTTCAAGCCCCACTACTGACCAAAAAAAAAAAAAAAGGATAAATTCATACTGAAATTTTCAGTGTGAGTTTTGAGACAAATGACATCTTTTGATAAGGGGCTGGATGGCAACTAAGGGAAAACTCAGAGCAAGAATTGACTGAGAGAAAGTATCATCTCTAAGGCACACCATTCTGAAATGGTGGCAACTTCTTGTGACATTCTTTTATGTATCTTTTATGTGCAAGGACCTCAGCTAGAAGCTTCTCAAAAATATGAATGAAGGTTATTGCCTTCAAGATGATAAAAGACCTTATATTTCACTTAGACATCATTCTCTACCAAAGTTGATATTGAAACAGCTCCTTAGCTGATATGTGCAAGATTTTTTGTTAATAACCTATAGCCGGTTGTGTTTTACAGTTTGTAAAGTTTACCTTTAATAGACATTCATGTTTATCAAAATAATTGTGCTCCATATATTGAGATTATCAGAGGACATTTTGTCCTTTAGTCTATTAATATAATAAATTCTTTAGATCAATTCTATAATGTTAAATCAATCTTGGTTATCTTAGTGGGAAGGTTAAGATGCTTGTGATACACACTTTTTTGCTTTTTGATTATGTAGGCAGTGTGCTGAGGTTTTGAATATGTGTTTATGAATGATACAGATTGTAATTTTTCTTTTTTCTTGTAATACTATCAGTACTAAAAGATAACATGGTTGGTTAGCTTCATGAATTGATTTTGTAGGTATTCCCTCATGTTCTGTATTATGGAAGAGTTTATTTAAGATGGGAATTATTGCTTCTTGAATATTTAATGAAACTTATCCAGATAACTATCAAACCCACTATTTTTTTCTCATGATATTTCAAAACTGTTTTATTAGTATATGTTAATGTAATGAGTTCTTAATCTACAGGTTGATCTCTTTAATGTTTATTTGGACAATGAGCTTCCTATGTTTTATTGAGTCAAATTTGATAAATTGTATAAGAATCTTTCCCTTAAGCAATATATTCATAGTCACTGGTACAAAGTTGTTTTTAATTTCCCCATTAAATATTTAATGTCTACAGTAATTCTCCTTATATTCCTCTTTTAGTTTTAAAATCAATTTTGGCAGGCATTTATGCATTTCATTAGCTTTTTAGTGAACTATACTTAGTTTCATTGAATCTCACCATTATAACTATTCCCTAATAATATTTGTGGCGAGAATTATTAAATTTAGTGCAATAAATGTTTCCTAGGAACCATCGTATTGAACCATACCTTTGGAAGAAGGAGAAAAAAGCAAGATGGAATGGAGGAGGTTGAGGCACAATTCCAGTATCATGTGAGCTCTGGAGCTAAAGAGAAGCACTGGAGTTGATCTGAACTGTGTGAAAATGTGCAGGTTTGTGAACTTCACTTTGATTAGTCATTGGATGTAGACTGCACCTTGGATTAGGCATAGACTTTATCTTAGAAAATAGTAGAAGATGCTAGTAGCTGCACTTTGATAGTAAACAATCCTCCAACATGTCTAGAAAACTAATTGTTAAGTATTCTAGGTTTTAGGGACAACCAGCTAACTATCCCATCCCATCCCAATACAGAGATAATGGTGATAGAATTAAATATCATCAGCAATTATGAGATTTTATGTCAGCCATTCATCATTTTTCTTACCACTGGTAGAATTATTTATTTTGTTCTGTAAGATATATATTACAGAAGGCTAAAAGTTAAGTTTCTCCTCCCAGTTTTCCTATCAATCTTTTACTCTTCCCCATCTCTGAAAATAGGAGTCAATGGTAGTATTAAATAGATATTTATGGAAGAGTGTTGTTCATAAGCTCTTCCTTATCATGTGAATGTTATTGTCTTTGCTTGTTTGTATGTGTGTTACTTTATACATCAAAAATTTTATATTGTTGCAATTGTGAAACGTCTGTTATTTTCCCATTTATACTGTGTGGCACAAAACATTCTACCTGCCTTCCCAGTTTCTTCTTAAACTTTGTAATATAATTTGTAAGACATTTAGGGACTTCAGCTTATATTTATCTTACTTTTGTGTATAATGTTATAGTAATTATTTCATGACCTCTTCAATACAAAGTAATCTCATTAGCATAATTTCATTGGGATTGAAGCTTTGTCCTAATGTGGTAGTATATCTTTTTTCAACTCATATTAACCACAGTTTCTTGATTGACAAGATGTGTATTAAACAAACAAGCACATGATCTTGGGGTTCTGCTAGTCCTGATGCAAATGACTGCAGTAATGTTTTGATGTTATACTAAATGCAGAGGATACAATTCCTTCCAGATATTAAATATTGCCTGTGCCAGATGCAACTTGTTTTTGTGACCTTCACTTTTAAGATGCAGTCTGCAGTGGTTGTTATTTATTTTTGTCGATTTGATTAGCCATTGCTGTTGACAGTGATATTCCTTCAGAATTCAGATCATTCTCAAAATCGCTCTGCATTTGCATCTTCTGTTGGGAAACTTGTGTATCACAAACACTACAGGAAGCTGACAAGCAGTCCAGACAGTTGTGAACTCTACTTCAGGAAACAGGATGTTTGGTGACTGTGAAGACAAATTAGAACAGACAGAAAGTCATCTCTTCAGTTCTGACAATTGTCAGAGATATCTCATTGTCCAGAAACACATTGTTCACATATGTTTAAGAATTACCACTTTCCTATGTTTTTTTGTTTAGAGAAATCAAGCAATAGAATGAATAGAGGATCCGCTACTAGCTGGGCATGAGAAGCTCTTGCCTGTAATCCTATTTATGTGGGAAGATGATAGTGGGAGGACTACAGATCAAGATCAGCTTAGAGGTATGTGTGAGACCTCTTCTCAACCAATAGATCTGACATCCTTCCTACAATGTGAAGTCTAAAGTAAGTAGATCACAGTCTAGGTGCCTACCTGGTTAGGAAGCGTGATACTATCTAAAAACAGCTGTGTGTTTGTGTGTGTGGGGGTGGTTAATGTGGTCAAAGTACTTTGCATTCATTTATGAAAGAACAATACAATCTGTTAAGATTGTTTTGGAAAGGGGGAATAGGGACAAGGGCTAGTGATGGAGGGGGAAAATAATCAAGATATGTTCTAAGAGGTAAAGACATGTTAATGTCTAAATGAATAAAATTCCATTCTGAAAAAAAAGCAGTGTAAGAAAACCTGTATATTTGAAGGAATATGACAGAATCTAGATTTCCAAGACACAGCATACATTGTTTCATATATTAACAATAAGGAAAATATGAAATATATTATGAGAAAAAATGATATGATGAGAACAAACTCAGGACAATTCCAGTATTAGATTAGCAATGAATGGCCTTTAAAACAACTATTAGAACTGGTGGCATAAAATATAATATGTCCACAGTGAATGAAAAGGTAAAAAATAACACTCAAGACAAACAAACCATAAAAAATAAAATTCTAGAATTAATAAGTAATTGAAATAACACTTCTATTGGATGGGTTTATTATGATAAAATAGTAAAACATCAGTAATCTTGAAGATAGATAAACAGAAATTTTCCTATCTAGCATAAAGAAAGAAGAGACTGAAGAATAAAATAAAGTATAATTCCAGATTCACAAGGATTTGTGAAGACCTGTCAAATAGTCTTATATATAAGCAACTATAGGTGCAAGGAGGTAGAAATTTTATCTTTAAAAATTGATCACTGGGTGCTGGTGGCTCACATCTATAATCCTAGCTACTCAGGAGGCTGAGATCTGAGGATCGTGGTTCAAAGCCAGCCCGGGCAGCAAAGTACATGAGACTCTTATCTCCAATAAACTACCAGAAAACTGGAAGTGGTGCTGTGGCTCAAGTGGTAGAGCACTGGCCTTGAGCTGAAGAGCTGAGGGACAGAGCCCAGGCCCAGAGTTCAAGCCACACAACCCACAAAAAATGATAATTATTCCTAAATTTTATCCTTAGCATAAATATAGCAATTCATAAAGCTCAGTAAAATCTAAAGAAGATAAATACAAAGAAAACATGTAGGCATATATAGAAACCAGAGACAAGGAATATCTAAAAATCCATGAGAAAACAGAGATAAACTGTACTACAAACAAGGAGACAGCCATTTAATGGCAGCTGACTTCTCATAAGAAACTATGGAAACTGGAAAACACTGAAACGTATTTTCAAAATGCTAAAAGGAAAACATAAAAGCAAACTAAAGTCTGCCAGCTCAGAATCATATACTTAATAAATACCCAATGAATTTTCAATTAAAAATTGAAGATGGTTTTTGATAAAGAAAAGCTAAGATAACTAGATGTCATCAGAGTCAGCCAAGAGCTTTGAAGTCAGACCCTAGGTATAATACGTTACATAGAGTCAAGTAAATGATATTGGAGGGAAGTCAGATCTTCTGAAACAAATGGCAAATATTATATTTATAAACTATAAATGTGTTTGGAAATATAAAATGGCAGTTCTTCTCACTTTTCTTTTGGTGGTATGTAGAATTTGAGCTCAAGGCCTTGCCCTGTTAGATAAGGTCTCTACCACTTGAGCCACATCCCCAACTCTTTTTATTTTAGTGAATTTTCAGAATGCGTGCTATGCGTTTTTTCATATGGCTGGCCTTGGACCATAATCCACTTACTTATGCAGCTAGCATTAGGAATTTGGGTAAAAGCATATTCCTAAAGGTGTGAACCTAATCTAGCAGGGTCAGCATCTCTTACAACTATGCAGATTCTCAGGCCTCCACCTCAGATCTAATAGATCAGAAACCAGGATTAGGACAAGCTGTAGGTGTGTTAAAGGCCTCAAGGCAATTCTGATGCTTACTAATGTTGAGGATCTAGTGTTAGGATTAGGAGTTTCTGCATTCAACATTGTTATTATCTGAGTGTATACAGTAAAACTGTGTTTGCACACAACAAAATCCAAAAGCTGTTAGAGACTGATTTCAGAAGAGGAGGAACTAGAGCGAGAGGTGGAGGAGAAAAAGGAGGAGGAAGAGTAATAAAAGAAAGATCTGGAAGAAAAAAAAAAGGAAAGAAAAGTGAGAAAATAAAATACAAGGGAAGGAAAGAAAAAGAGATTTTTTAAAAAACGCCCTAAAAAAAACTCTAAATTATTTCCATAATGGAAGAAAAACAGAAACCAACAGCTCTCAGGAAGAGTAGCTGAGGAAATAGAATCTCACAGAAAATATTTTAAAATTGATGCTTCCTCAGTTGCCTTCCATCCCAGTGTGATTTTTCAGCAGCCAGAAGGCTGAAACACAAGTCGCCAGTGAGGCAGGGAGATAGAGCTGGTATCAGGGCTAGAACACCATCTCCCACCGTGAGGCGGGAAGAAGAGGAGTTGACGATGTGACTGACAACTCAGAATATCAATACCTTGGGACAGTTCCAGTGGGATCAGTAGCCCAGCCGGCAACGTGGTCCACTTGAATTGTGGGGAGGCAGTGTGACACAGTGGAAGGGATATGGACTTTGACATTAGACATGTCTGGATCTGAATCTCAACTACGCTCTTTTTAAGCATTGGTATCTTGGAGAGATTACTTAACCTACGTGAGCAACAGTTGCAAAATAAGCTGAGTAGACATGAGGATTAGAGAAAATGTAAACAAAGCATAGGGAACACAGTAGGTAGTAACATACATTAAGTGCTATTAACAATCTTTGAATCATTGACTATTGTTTATTTGATTTCCCACAGATTTGAGGAGGGCTCCTTGGATACCGTTTGTATACTTTCTCAGTATTACCCAATAGTGCCTTAGGGTATTCATTGGAGCAGGTTAATACCCTTCCTAATATGTCCTATACTTCCAGAGATTAAATTTCAGCTGTAGAGGATTTATCGGAAGAAGGGAGAGAGCAGCCTTTGAAATAGGGCCATTAGGAGCCTGCCTATCCTCCAAGTTCCAGGAAGGGGAATGAGTCACCATGTTCCTGCCAACATGCATGTCTAAAATAAAAAGCTTGGTAAAGTATCTGCCTTCTCCTGCTTTATTCTCTGTGGCCTTAACCAGATACCCTAGGAGTGGCTTCTGAAATACTAAAAAAAAAAAAAGCAAAGGTTGAATGACCTAATTCAGGCATGGTGCTTCATGTAGGAAACATGTATGGGCCTCTCCATCTGACACACACATTCACAGCCCTAGAGCAATCAGCAGGGATTTTGAAACAGGTCTTTGTGGAAATAAATCCAAGGCCCAACACCTTCTCATTACATAATGTGAGGTGAAGGAAACAAAGCCCATGTGGACGGGTGTGCCTGGATATGCAAGCCAGAAAGATATAGACAAGATACAAGGGCCCTTCCCTACCTTTACTAAGCAGAAAAGCTAAGTCAAAGCAACTTCTTTGCCATGGATGGCAAGAATGGTCTCCTCTGAGAAGGGAAGGCAAGCTTAACATCTCTGAGCACCCGTGTTAGAAAATGGACTGGCTTCTTTGGGGAAAGGTTATTTCTCTCTGCATACTGGCTCCCAAATTCTGAACTGAGTATGAGGAGGTAGCAAGTCTCAAACCATGGAAGAAGAAATGGAAGCTCAAATTAAGTGAAGCCAAATTGCTGTTTAACAGCAGTGGCCAGCTCATCCTCGCTGAGATTTATACAAATGGAAGTCCATATTCCCGCTCAGCACCTTGCTGCTGGACATGGCCAGAGTTCCATTCCAGAAAATCATTGTGAAATGAGAGTCAGATCATCATTGGTTTGATAGGCTCTTAGAACCCATCAGACACATATCCTTCTGTTACATAGAATTAGAGTAGAAAAAGTTGTACACCATCCCTAGTAGCCAAAAAATAGGAGTTATATGTTTAATACAAAAAGAAAAGTATTAGGTCTCCCTGAAAATAAGCATAACAAGTTGTTTTTGTTTTGTTTTGTTTTTGTTTGTTTTTGTTTTTGTTTTTTACTGTACCATTCAAACCCTTTAAAGCAAAACGTCAGTCTCAACTGTGAAAAAAAAGTCACTACCGTCTGAAGCCCAGCGGGGCAGTGTTGATTAAATGTGGAGCATTAGTGGACAGTCTATGTTTTTATATAGTTCATTTTGCTGCAACTGTGCATTCACTTATTTACTTACACTTATTAAATACTCATCAATACATTATTATATGTCAGGTATTATGCTCATGGCTTGGCAATGCTCATGTGACACTGCAGAGACAATTCAGACTTAGAATTGTACATAGGAGCTCCTCATCTAACAGTGAGAACAGCAAGACTCTTCCATGATACAGAAGAAGGGTATAGAGAGATACACCTCAAGAACAGAGTGTTCAGTGTGGCTGTCCTAGAGTGGAGATCCAATGATGCTAAGAATTGGGGATGGTGCTAGAGTCAAAGATGGTAGGCAGGATGGATGGACAGATAGATGGATGGCTGGGTGGGCAGCTGCTGAGAATGGGATAGGACAAGACAAGGTGTAGCAGGGCCTGCAGTGGAGGAGTCATTAGGTTCAAAGAGGCATGAAAGAGTCTTTCTTTCTGTGTCCTTGATCTGTACCCTTTTAATTCTCTCCTCCTATCCAAATTTTGCTTATGTCTGAATCTATAATTTAGATCTCAGCTTCTTAGAGCTACCCCTCTCCCTGCCCTCCTCTCTATCTCTGTCTCTGTCTCTCTCTCTGATCATTTTAGGCCACAATGATCTGTTTTCTGAGAATCAGAATTGGGAGTCCCTGCCTGGCCTTAATCCAGACTTATTGAATCAGAATGGATTACAAGTGGGCATTAAACACCTTTATTGTCCTGGCATCTTTTGGTAGGCCAGTTTGGATCAGCTTTTGGAAATGGTTCCTTTGGACCTCAACTCTGGTCACAAGATTACTCATCACCTTGTAATACTCTCATTGCAATGAATCTTTGAAGAGTAGAACCCTGCCCTTCTGTTCATGATGGAGATTTATGGGGTATTTGATATTTGCCGGGCATTGTGGGAGGTGCTGGCAATACAGGAATGAGTAAACCCTAGCATCTATCTCAAACCGATCTCATGCGATTGCTGCAGGGCAGAAGACTGGGCAATGACTCAGGGAGGCAGCTGGAGGTGGGATGAAGTAGCATGCTCAGCTGATCTTAAAAGGCCCTGAAGTTTTTATATATGCGCAGTCAGCCAGGCAAACAGGTTGGACCAGGTTGAGAAAGCTGCCTATCATTTGCTTGCCTTACTTTACCCTTTTCTGTTCATGCACGAATCACTCTCCACTTCAAGGTGGTTCCTTTGTACTTCACATTAGCCGTTTTTTGTGGTGTTGTTTTTTTTTTTTTTTACTTGCATCAAAGCCTCATCAGGGAGGACCAATCAATGTGTTCTCTGAAGTTGTTACCCTCCAAGGAGTCCTTGTGTCAACAGCAGTGTCAACACTGACAAATTATTTTTCAACCACATATTAAGTACTATTATAGTCTAGCTATTTTCTCCCTTTTTATTGGCTCAGAATGCTGTCTTAAGATAAGCTCTCATACTTTACCCTCTTGTCTATCCATTTTTCCATTTCTGCAATGCCTGCTTTGACATGGTACTGATCTTGGTACACCTAGAGATGTTCTCACCATCATCTGCCTTGCCTTCATCTACTGCCAGAGAGTAAGTGTTTTCAACATTGCACTTACTCTGTATATTATTTTCCCTCTGCTCCAAAACCAACCAACTATCCAACAACAATGACCACAAACTACTACAATCTTGGCTTACAGCAACACAAATTTATTATCGTGTGGGTCTGGAGGTCCAAAGTCCTGAATGGGGTGGATGGGTGAAGGTAACACAGAAAGAAGGCAGTATGCTTACTGAAAACTCTAAGGGAAGAATCAATTTTCTTACCTTCTCCAACTTGTAGACATCTCCTTCCTTGGCTCCTGCCCCCTTCTTACATCAAAGCCAGCTTTGTGTCATTATCTCTCAACTCTGACATCCTGCGTCCATCTTTTAAGGGTTCTTGATTACATCAGGCTCACAAGAATAACCCAGGATAATCTTTCTATCTCAAGATCCCTAACTTGTTCTCACCTGCAAGTCTCTCTTGCCATGTGAGGTAAAATACTCACGGGTGCCGGGGGAGTTCTGATGTGGACATCTTTGAGGTAGCAATAATTACACTCTTTCCTGAGCAGTGGGAGGCATGATTGTTTCTAGGCTCTTTCTATCACTCACTGAGTAACTTTTCATCTAAGCACCAAAAGAAGGCAGCATCTTTCCCTTAAATGCTGTTTCTTTACCAGAGTGCAGTTGAATTCACTGAATTCAAGCATCCATAAATAGCTTTCATTATCTTCACCAATGAAATGTTCCCAGTAATGTTAACTCTGCCCCAAACGTCATCTTTCTTTGGTTATTAAGTTAGTTTCTGGGGTCAAGCCCCCTTCCTGAATACAGTATGGTGAGTCTGCTCCTTCCTCTCCTCTTCCTCATGCTCACTGAGTGCTGGGCCACCAATCTTATCTATACCCTCAAGCAGTGATCACTCCTTGACCTTCCCTACTCCATGAGCCAGTTGATCCTATGCTTCATCTTTTTCAGATCCTCCCTCAGATTTCATCCTTCATCTTTTAAATCAATTTTGCTTGCTCTTTTCCTTCCGTTTAACATCCTCCACTCTATCCATATGTGAATCTCTCCTGCCTTTTCTGTTCCTGTCCCCCATATTCTGACAAAGAAAGACATAATTGAGTGGATGGGCCCTGCTTATCAACTTAAGATTACAACTTTGTTTCTTGATATGATTAATTTCTCCTATCACTTCTATTTCCTTCACACTTCAATATTCTCACACCTTGAGCATCCTTCTAGATCCAGACTCTCTTCTCCCTGGACCAGTGCCTATACTCACTGGCTCCAGCTATAATCAATGTCTAGCTCCTGTTAATCCTAAGAGTATTTGTCTGTACTTCTCCTGAAGTATCTAAATATTTTCTCTGCAAGCTTGTTTTTACAGAGCTCTTCTTCACAAGGTTATAAGCAATTAAAATCATATTTTATTTTTAAAACTTTTATTTTTGTTAATCCCCTAGACACCAACCTTACTTACTCCTAAAGTATAAATCTACCAAATACATGCATAATGAATGACTATAAATCAGAAAAGTTTTCTTCAGTGACGCCACTATGACAAGTTGAAAATTCACTCTACTGGGCCAACATTCTCTTTCACCAAAACACCTTTCCCCAACTGGAGAATTTGCATGCCAATTACAAGAAGAGGTTCCAACCACTGGTAGTGACAAGCTTTCTTTCTGAGACTTGCAAATTCCTGTTCTCGAAAATAAGACATAAAAGAAGTGCACCTGAGGTCTATGGGTATGTGGGAGATACATAAATCTTTTCAAAAACAAGCTCTTGACAGTGAAATTTCATCTTCTTTCTCCCTCAACAAAGTACAATGATAGTCACATTCCCCAAATTATTTTGCATCTTCATATTCATGATATTCCAAGCTTTCTTGGCAGAGCCTGAAGAAAGGTAGCAATAAAATTGAGGGGAGGGGAGGGAGAAAGGAGGGCATGAGAGTTTGAGAAGGAACTGCTTCCAAACTAAAGGTTCAGAAAATGAAACATCCCTTCCAGAAATGAAGCTCCATGCAGTTTTTGACAACAGTTCAAAGCTGTCACGCTTCTTTAATTCCTCTATGCGTCATCAGAGAAAGGTTTCAGTATTCCCACCGAAACCAGAGGTACTTCAAATTTATGTGATCCACACCCTGGAAACAAGGCACTAACATGTCCTGCTGGAGGCACTGAAAAGCTTACCATCTCCCTTTCAAAAAGGAAGAGTTTCCTGTAAAAGAAATGGAGCCAATCACGGGTGGACTGGGTCCAGGTTATTACAGGCTCTCACATGGCTCAGGCAAGGCTGGGCTGAAAACCAGTTTCTGCTTCTTTTTCTTGGTTTCATTCTTCCTTTTTCTGATGCAGGCCTTGCTGTTGGCTTTGCCAACTTCAGTGGTTGAGAAGAGCATTCAAAGTGTTTGGGATTCAGCCAATTACTCAGGTCTTATCTAACGCCCTCCCCCCCACCCCTACACACAACACACACACACACACACACACACACACACACACACACACACACACACACACACACACACACACACACACACACACACACACACACACACAATGAATCAGCTTTGTGAGTACCCTGGGAACCCAGAGATGATGGGAGATGATCCTCCCAAGCAATGCTGCTGAGCTCTTGAACAATGCAATCACTGAGAACTAATGAAGCCACAAGAATAATTCACCTGCCTTGTCTACAGACCAGCTGGACACCAAGGGCATCGCTACAGAAGTAGATTCATTAGGAACGATGCAACATCTTTTTCTTGTCAAGGCTCATCCTTTTTGGATGGTATGGATAAGACTGATTTCCTGAAGGTCTGTGGAATACAATAGTAAGAGGAAAAATCAAGTGAATTTTCCCACAGGAACAATTCCTAACCAGGAATTGTTCACCTTGGAAAGTCTTTAACAGATAGGTTGTTCCTTGGCTTCAGGGCACAAACTAATCATATGTGCCCTCCTAAGAAAGACTTGCTTCCTCATCTTGATTTGAGATAGAGAGCATCCCATTATTATAGGGCACATGCTCAAGGTTTAGGGAGAAGAAAAGATGAGGCCAGCAGCTAACCTAGAAATAGTTTTGCATTTTAATTGTTGCTTGTTACCTGGGCCTACTGATTTAAACTTTGTGCGTATCGACTTCTCAAGGAAATCAGCACCATGTAAATTATTTCTATTTTTATGGCTGTTTATTTTCTTTAGGTCGTTGTACAAAGGAGTTTGCATTCCACAGAGCAGTTTATGAACACAGTGCCTCTTGATCACTGTCACCCTTTCCCACATGCTCACCTATCTTCCCACCTTTCCCCTTCCCTCACTTTTCTTAATTTTTAGGTTATGTATTGATTTTCTTTGGCCATTTAAGAAAGTAATTTATATATTCAGTACATCTTGATCTGTCTCATCCTTTTCACCTTTTCACCACCCCCTTACACTAGCCCCTTCCCTTGTTTGTCTCAGTTCTGTGGCATATACAATGCATTCTTGCTTGCACTCTAGTCATTTTCCCATTCGTTCTTCTACCCCTCTCCTCTTCACCCATGCCTTTGCAAGAAGTATAATAGAATCTATAGAGAATGAAAATAGTATAATTCTTTAGAGACACGAAGTAAATTATTTCTTGTATTCAAAAATTTCCAAGAACTATTTTTCATTAGGCTTTACATAAATAAGCCTGGAGGGTAGGTAGATAGATAAATAAGAAGTCAGAGAAACAGGTGGTAGACAGATAACAGATAGGCAAATAGTTATGTAAAATTTTAATATAGACTTGTTAATACATTAATGTTCATTTGATCAGATAAAATAGATATGTAGAGAATCCTATATTTAGCATAGTCATTGGTATGTGTAGACTTTTCAATACAAGATTATTAAAGTGTGTATTTACTATTTCCACATATCCTTTCTGTAGCATATATGTTTTTCTATATTCTATCGCATATATTTTGCTTTGTATTGCTCTCTATGCATATGCTATCAAAAGACTAAATATGCTGTAGAGTATAAATACACAGTGTCTATATATGTATATATACACACTGATTTTTTTCTCATATAAAACCAATTTTGTTTACAGTATACCATGTTCCTTTGTATTCTGTTGTGTGTAGTCATTCTTTCACGTCACTGAATTTGCCATGGGGATTGCTATACTAACCTCCTTCCCAGCCCTTCCTAGCCTAGTTCCCTTCTGTTTGCCCTTCAAATCTCAGCTTGAAGACCACATGTCCACCAATGCCTGTGGCATCTGGTACACATCCTGCTTACCAAACAGACAACCCAAGTCCAAGTTTCTTCTCACACTCAGTAATGTGACTACCTTTCTTTCTCTCGGGACACTCATTTTAAATTTCATAGTTGGAAATTGAATCGTTTGTTTAATATTCCTCTTTGTCTTCCTCACCGTTCAGAAAACACCATGAAGGCAGGTACAGGAAGTGTGATATGTGCATGCCTTTGTGTGTGTGTGTGTGTGTGTGTGTGTGTGTGTGTGTGTGTGTGTGTGTTTATGTGTGTGTGACCTCTTGTACCCAAAGGAGTTCACATTAGCTGAGGGAATACTCAAGAACAGCTAGCAGCAAAAACCGTTTTGTATAATGAGTAAATGGTCAAGAAAAAGTCCTTTAATCCATTCAAGCGTTGACAGGCAAGGAAACAGGCAGTTCAGAGAATTAAAGGCAAAAGTGTGCGCTTGCCAAAAGTCTCAGAGCTGAAAGAACTAGAGGCTGGGTTAGGGGAGAGCCATCCTCCCTGCTTCCTGTCCCAAGGGATGAAACTAAGCACAAGATGCCATGTAGATGGCACAAATCCATGACCCGCACACCAATGCTTGTGCAAAGCTTGAGGTTGGCCCTCAAGATTGATTCCATTCTCATGGCTTCCCTTCATGTTTATCTTCCAACAACTAAAGCACCAATGTCAAGTCAGGAAAGCTGCTCTGCACAATGTGCTCATGCGGCCAGGCTCTAGAAGGAAAGGGCCTGCTTGGAGCACTGTACGCAGGTTCTACCCTCCATGGTGTGAGAATAGAAGGATGTGTGTATGGTTCTGTGCCTTCAGTTTTCTATGAAACAGAGATGCTTACAAAACCAGTTCTCTAGGACTATGGTGAGAACCAAATACACCAACTTAAATATTAATGGCTCCATTTATATCTTGGCACATAGTTCTCACTATTTTACTTGGGTGCAATTATTATTCACTGGATTAAGAATGTAAAGGGAGAAAGATAGGAACTGGTGTGCATTGCACACCTGCTCTGTGCTCTAACCTCCAAACCAGACCTAAGTCAATCCTCACATACTTTTCACAAAGTTCTCAGAAATTTAACTGCAGGGTCATTACAAACTGTCAATTTTATCAAAGAGGAGTTCTGGTAGCTCATTCTCCTACTTTGAGAATGTTGCTTCTTGAAGGGACAGAAATAGATTTTGTCTTGCTGAAACTGCTTCTTAGAGAATTTATAGCTAAACAAAAGTCCACACAGCCTATTAAAACAATATGGTATCCATGGTAACTGTCTATTTTTTTAATGCGGTGGCTATCTTTCTGATTTCCTCCACTCAGGAACTCCAAGAACATTAAGGCTTAAATCATTCCTGTAGAGAAGAAAGAGCCCAAGGCTTAACATCAACAAGGCCTGATATCTTTGAGACCTGAAAGCAGCCTTGGCAGTTCCCGAACTCAGTTGCCTCCTTTCAGAAATAAAGATGAGAAAAAGGAAACAGTTAGCCAACATCTCCCCAGCCCACTCACCCGCAACTAGTAACCGTTATTGGACTCTGCATCAATGAGATGGACTTTTGCTTTGGGATTCTAAGTTGTCAGATCATTCAGTGTGTTCCTTCCTATGCCTTAACTCCAGAGTCATTAGGTTCTTAGCATTATGTTCTCCATGGTCGGCCATGCTGTTGCAAATGACAAGACTGCCTGTTTAAAGGCCGAATAATAGTCCATTGTTCACGTACCCATTTTCTTCATTAGTCCATCTGTTAAAGGACACATAGGTTGATTCTATGTCTTGGTGGTGTTGAGTAATGCTGCCATGAACATGAAGTATAAAAGCATCGCATTGTTCTCCTTATTAAGTATTGTTTTGTCAGTTAGTTCCTAGTAAAATAGATTTTTTAACCCAGAAATCATGCTAAAATATTCATCTCTCTTGTAATTAATGCTGTATCTCTCAAAACATGGTCAGGTCACAAGAATTTTTGAAAGTGAGGACATGGATCTAATTTGATAATGCTTTCCTACTTGATATGTTTTCAGGACAAAGCTTGAGAGATCACAACATGGTTAAGTAATGCAATGAATTACCAAACCATTTTCTGACCTGATTAAACATTTATTCAAATGGAAAGCAGGGCTTAGTCCCCAATTCTTCCCACCTTCATTCTCTTTCCTGTCCTCCCCTCCTCCTCTTCTCTTTCTTGCTCTCTTAAGCCATTAATCTTCTATCCACTTTTTCTCTTTTCCCTACTAGTGTGAAAATACATTGTCTGAAGAGGACCTGTACCCTTCCAGTCTTTTGTTAACTAACAATAGGTGTCAATATACTGCTAAATGAGTGGACAGACACATGTACAAATCACAAGGGTTATTAGCTATGGCAGCATTTTTTCCTTTGTCTAGCACAAATCTTGTCCCAGTTGAATATTTTTCTTCTGTTAAGTCTAGTAAGTGTTTCTGCATGTGCCAATTCACTCCTCCTCATCTTCTGAAGCACAGAGGCAAGACCCCACTCTCCAAATGCCCAAACCTAGACAGATAACTGACATAAAGTTGGGAGAATTGTGATGTTTGTACAATATCTACCAGGAAGGAAAAGAGTCAGGTTTTTACATATATTTACATGCTCAAGCTCTCACCTGATGCCCTACATACCCAGGGACTTAAGATTTCAAGAGAACATAGAGTGAACACCCATTCTCCTTCCACTAGCAGTATGGTCCAAGAAAGAGTACATAACAAACTTCTACCCCTGAATGTTTTGATTCAAATTGGAGAACTTTTGGGAAATGCCTAGAGCACAGTAATTGCTTGGTAAACATCACATCTTTTTACCATCATCACTTTTTGGGGCTAGCTCCTGCAAGCATTATCAGCAAATATACTTGGCTGTCCTCACCAGAAATATCTTGGCTGAGGGCAAACGTGGAGCCCTGCCTTCTGATCTGCATTCCACTAACATCTGGAGTTGTTGTGGGCTGACTTAAACTGAAAACGAGAACTGATATGGGTCCAGTTTTCTCAGGATGTGTTCCTTACCTGAATCAGATCCTTGAGTGACTGTTAAAAAGACAGATTCCTAGCCCCATCCTATCCACTCTGAATTCTGAAGCAAGGATCTTGGAAATTTTTAGTTTTAGTAGGAACCCCCAGGTGAAACTGACACACAAGTTTGAGAATCAGTGCTTTACCTGTACATGAGCAAGATGTCAGTTTTAACACTATACAAAAATCTGGAGACCTTTAAAAATTCTTGAAGCTCAAATTCCTCTCCTGAAAAATTCAATAAGAACGTCTGAGGTGAATGGAGATCTTATGGGAGTTAGGGTAAATGGAAAATAAAAAAGGAGAATATCAACCAACGAAATTTTCCTCACCCCTCATATATCCATTAACATGTAAAGGTATCTTCCATTAGGGAAAGAAAATTAAAGTCAGAAATTACGCAGATGTATATTTTGAATTTTTTCCCCAAATCAGGAGTATGATGTGAGCTATCCATGACTTCTTCTAAGGATAACTTTCCTCTGTTTCTGTGTGAGATTCACTGAGGGCAGAAAGTCAGAGTGAACTGAAGCTTAAGTTTATTTTCTCATGCTATCTACTAGCAAAGATGCTGGTCACTCATGACCAATGCTTGTTGCTGTGCAGAGGTTCCCCTACTTCACATTTAAACAGCCTGCATTATTAATTATTATACTAACATTTTTTCAACTGTCAAATGCTTGGAAATAATTTAATATCCTCCCCCTCTCTAGGCAATACATTTATTGATATTCATGAAGTGAACTCCTCCAGCAGTGTCTAGACAGAATGTCAATAGGGTCTGCTGAGGGAGACACTTTCCACAGAAGGAGGATATTAATAATGGAATTGAGAAATTATTTTTAATTTGGTTTAATAAAGGATTAGGTAGGACAAGACCATTGTGCCCCCTTAATGGTCTGATGCATAAAGAAATGTAACCTGGCTAAATCGTTTTGAATATCAAAGATGAGAAATGGTCAACTTAACATAATTCCGTTTTAGCTGATATTTTCATAATTTTACAGGTCCAAATCTAGGCTTCATCATGACACTGAAGAATTACTTGCTTGTGTAAAAGGGATGGTGAATTTTCGAGTGTAGGCTCCAACTTTTGGAGACCTAAATTATGGAAAAATAAACAATGAGATTCTAGTAGACAACCTTGACAGTAGTCTCTTTCTCAAAGAAGAGACTAGAGGGTTGTGTCTCAAAAAGCAGTGCTGTTTCACCTCTACAATCTCACAGACACATCCTCATCACAACTCATGCCACAAGCATTCTGCTATGCGCTTTCCAAAGCTAGCCCACATCAAGTCCCAGGAAAGACACTTGCGCTGTTTTATCACTGGTTTGTTGTAACCTCTGGTTCAGAGTTCAGTTCATCACATTCCTTAGAATGTAATACTCTTTATTATTTATGTGTTCAAGTTCTCCTCCCCTTCATTCAATGCAGTTATGTATCTCCATATATACCTTATTTCTGTGCTCTCCCCATCACACAATTGATTCTTTTTTTTTTTGGTCAGTGGTGGGACTTGAACTCTGGGCCTGAATGCTGTCCCTGCACTCTTCAGCTCAAGGCGAGCACTCTACCACTTGAGCCACCACTTCTGGTTTTCTAGTGGTTTATTGGAGATAATAGTCTCACAGACTTTCCTTCCCCGGGCTGGCTTTGAACCATGATCCTCGGAACTCAGCCTCCTGAGTAGCTAGGATTACAGGCGTGAGCCACTGGCGCCCGGCACAATAGATTCTTTTTTTTTTTTATTCTTTCATGGCAATTTTGTATGTGTGTATGAATGCGTATGTGTCTGCATAATTCAAATGTGCTAATAGTTTGATCATATGTACATATATGTGTGTGACTATATGCATGTTTTGGGAGCCCTGCATGTGTTTTCCTTGTTTATGTTTTAGATCTAACTTCCAGAGATGAGAGAAAACATGGCTTAATTCACCGTATATGATTTTTTCCAGGTCCATCTACCTCCATGGAAATGACATAATTTTTTTTGATGGATGAATAAAATTTTATTAAATGTGCGTGTATGTATATATGAATGAGAGAGAAAAAAAAGAAAGAGGGAGTATACCCAAAATAAACAAGGAAATAAATGTAAGGACAAGGGGTAATACATCAATGTGAAGTGCTACAGCTATTCTTGCTATTTCATCCCCATCTATGTGTTCTGGTCCACTAATTTTTTTCTGGGGATCTCCAACACAATTTCTCAGAAGAGGAAGTGAGGCTCAGAAAGTAAAGCCAACTGGGCTGGGCGCTGGTGGCTCAGGCCTGTAATCCTAGCTACTCAGGAGGCTGAGATCTGAGGATGGTGATTCAAAGCCAGCCCAGGCAGGAGAGACCGTGAGACTCTTATCTCCAATAAACCACTCAGAAAACCAGAAGTGGTACTGTGGCTCAAGTGGTAGAGCGCTAGCTTTGAGCTGAAGAACTCAGTGACAGCACAGAGTTCAAGCCCCATGACCAACAAAAAAGAAAAAAGAAAAGTAAAGCCAACTGTTAGACACAGCATCAAATGGATATTGAGTTCCGGAAGTGGTTTCCACCTCACTTCTCTTCCATAGAAGCGCTATTGACAAGTTTCTTAAACTGTTATAGGGTTTAATTTTTTCCAAAACTATGTGAAGTCCAGCAAGGATAGGAAACTTATCCAGGGACACTCAGTTGATTAGCAGCATAGCCTGGGTCTACAAAAGGTCTGAACTTATGCATTTTTATTTCTCATGACCTGCCACAATGATGCTACAATGATCTCTTTTAAGTAGATCACTGATTAAACTCCATTCTTGGTATGTTATTTTTATTTAGTGGTTCCAGTCATGGGGAGGGTGTTAGACACTTTTTCTTAATAAACAGCGAATTGTGGGGATAAATAGCCTTGTGGAAAGATCTAATGTGATTTGTCTGTTTCAATAACCCCATGACCAGTGCTTTGGTTAGTCTTATCTGAATCGCAGGAGCCAAGGAAGGTTATATGGGCAAAGTCTCTTTTCTGGGTAGATGCCTGCCAAAGTCTCATGCTGGAAAGATGACAGGGCTATTGCATTCTTTCACCAAGGCTGACATGATACAATAGTTCTGGTGACAGGAGGTCTTCCTTTCCCTAGTTGCCCTTGGACACTTCATAGCTGCATCTATGGGGTTATGTAAAACTCCTTGTATTCCTTGGCTGGTGGCCCTGGGAACTTGACTCTATTATCCTTGTGTTCAACACTGAAGCAGAGTACATGAAGAGCTAATTCTTCTGAAGTACTTCCGAAAGTTTTAGGTCAACGTACTTGGACTCTATTAAGTTTATTATGCTTCAGTTAAACGCAAGGTAAGGAAAATACATTTGCATATTTTATTCATTTATTTATTGTTTTGTAAAAGTGGTGTACAGAGGGGTTACAATTACATGAGTCATGAGTGCATTTCCTTTTGAACAGTGCCTCCACTCCCTCATTCTCTTCCAGTTTTTTCCCCTCCCAGCTTCCCTTCCCCAAAAGTTATATAGCTCATTTTTGACATAGTGTCTAGTGGGTTTCATTGCTGAACTGGTACACTCCTTTTACTTTCAAAACAGTTGATTCCAACTGTTTTCCAAATCCTCATAGGTATGTATTTTAACATCCAACAAAGGAAAGAAAAGACATTGAAATGTTAGAAGCATCAAATTAAGTTTTCTTATTCTAATATAAACTTGAAAGATTGTCTTGCATGGGTAAACATTTGAATAAAATAAAGAACAAACTTTAAGCTCACTTCCTTCCAGCGTAACTGTTGAGTCATTCACTTAACCTTGACTTATATTTTTAAACATGAACTGGAGACAATGACACCCATTTAACAATAGCATTGTAAAATCATGTGAAAAAATCTGTATAAAATGCATGGCACATGATGAGATATGCATTGAGTGGTAGGTCACCATCAGAAAGAAGAGCTTGGCAAATATTTAATACCTCAGCTGATGTTAAAGATCTTTCTAGTTCAAGTTAAATTATGGATCTTTTTTTTCCCCTTTGCCCTTTCAGTTCATTTGGTAGAGGACGGCTTAGCTGGGGCTTGGAGCATTTGGAAGGTCATTCTGTGCATGCATTTGTTTTGGCATTTATTTCTGCCTTCTTTATTTTATTTTATCTACTGCCAAGGGGGCATTTTGATTGGCATGGGAGCCAAGTGAAATGAAGCACTCCCTCCAAGGGACATACAAACAGCAACTCTGTGCGAATCACCTTCTCTCTGCCTGATGAGGGCCGACTTGCTTTCCCGTCCCTGTGTTTCTGAAGGATTTGTGCCGTTTTCCTGGCCTTGTCAGTTTCATTCCTTTCCTGCCTCCTTCATCTATGCCACAAGGTGCTATCAACCTAGCTCAGAGCCAGAAGCACGAAGCCAACTTTGTAGAATGTACTCTGGCATGGTAACGTCTAGTCCGAGGCTTACAGCGGACTGTGACTAAATTTATTTTAAAGCCTAAATGGGGGAAAGATTTCATTGCCTGTCTGGAACTCCGAATCATGACTCCACCTCTTTGCTGTCATAGGGATTTTGCTCACTGTCCTTTGAAAGGTATTAATCAACTGAGCTCACCCGTTCCCATTAGCTGTACTTTTGATCAGTGCCTTCAGAATTAATCGTCTGAAATTTTCTACTGCAGGTAGCGGAGCCCCTTTCAAGATACCTCGGAATGAAATACATTATTCAGTGAATCCAGCACTCTTTAGTGCCTAAAGAAATTTGGGAGAAATTTGCAGTTCGTCCACTGTAGAGGAGAGACTCTGAGGGAGTCATGAATTCATAGAAATTGTGTGTGGCCATTTGCACTGAAGAGCCCTCAGGAAGGAACTGTGTACCTAGCAGCAAGACAAGTTAGAATGGGGGGAAGAGGTTTGAACTCTCGGTCCTGGAACACTGTTCTCTCAACACGTGCCCCCCCAGCCCCATCAGCAAGCCCAGAGGCCAGGGGAGCAAGGTGTAAAAGGAAGACCCCTTCCCTTCTCTGGAAGACTCTGTTGCTCTTGGAGTCCTGGGACCACTAGTTTACAGAGTTCATGCAGTTTTGTGGTTTGGGGTATGTTTTTTATTGTAAAAATGCTGTACAGAGGGGTTACAATTACATGAGCAAGGTAATGAGTACATTTCCTATTGAGCATTGTTTATTCAAAGACATATATTAGAGTTCTCTCTATCATTCAATTTAATCTACTTTGAAAAAAAAAAAAAGAAGCAGAGAGAAATAACTACTGACTGGACTTTTCCTGTACCTATATCTGGGTTTTGATCATTTGGATTGTGAAGATAGGTTTTCGGTGTTTCTTTTTTGAACAGTGTTACTGAGATATCACACACATACAATCTGACCATCCACACTGCATCGTCCAATGGTTTCTAGAATGTTGACAGAGTCGTCCAGTCATGGCCACAGTCAATTTTAGAACACTTTTATCACCAAAGAAAGAAACTCCCTAGCTTCTCCCAGTTTTCTCCTCTACTCCAGCTTCCTCCTCTTGTCTCTAAGCAATCATTTACCTACTTTCTATTTGTATATATTTGCTTATTTTGGATTGTAACTGCAATAATAATTCACCTCTCAGATGGTCATTAGTGCTATTTCCCAGATAACTCTTTCTTTTTTTACCATCTGGAAAAAAAAATGTTAAGACTGTCAGGGTTTTTGGAGTTAAATGAGATCATGTGTGGCACTGGTGATGACATATGAATAATTGTGTCTGACAACATGTGAGCGGCCTGACTGTCTGTCTCAATCCCAGTGTGATTGCTATGGCAAGGAACTTGTCCTCACTCTCACACGAGATAGGGAATGAAGAAGGGAGACATTCTCACTGTTTTAAAACCATTAGTATTTGAGGATTGCCTGTTACTGCATTAGAACCTAACCTGATCTGCCTTATAAACCTACACTTACTGCATGATTTTTGGCAAAGCAATTAAGCTTCTCTGAACCTCATTGCCCACTATTAAGTGCAAAATGGGACTATCTACAAGGAAACAATTTGGGGAAAGATTAAGTAAAATTAATTGCATAAAAGAGTTGAGTCTAATTCCTGACACGTCATAGTCACTCATTGAGTGGCTATGAGTGATTCCTATCCTTATGATGCTTTGCTCTTTAGTCAATGAAACTGCATATTTATGAGCATATTTCTAGTAGTATTCTAAGTAGGACAACAGCTTCCTACAAAGCAATTAAGATTTGTGAAGGGATGCTTACTGAGACACAAACATATATTCCATGACCTTAAGTGTCTTTGGGAATCAGTTACAGAATCTTGAATCTAGAATCTTGGCACTGAAGACACAGAGTAACCATGCCACAGGTGAATGTCATATACCAAGATGGATTTGAGACAAGACAGTCTTTCTTTAAGAAGGCAAGTGGGTATCCAAGAAGGTACCAAGATATCAAAACCAAGTAAATGTCCACAATGAGGCAACTACTTTAATGCAGATAGGCATAGAATGTGATGGTATGGGCAGAAGGAAGAGTGCGTGATAAGTTGTACATGGGTACAACTTCATGGCAAGTGTGATTAATCTGACCCTCCAATGCAAGTACACAGCCAATAGACACAGGAGAAGAGGCAACAACATGAGCGCATGAGCCCAAATCTGAAAGTCTTGCTTGAGCATCTGTCTTACTGACTGCAGATTTGTGAGTTAAAGAAAGAAATAGGAAGACTTGGAGGCATACAAGTAAATGAGGTGACAAAGAAGTAAATAGTGACAAAGAAGAAAAAAACATGCTTTATAGTGTACAAAACATGCATGGTCTTTAATTGTTATCCAGCACTTAATTACTGATCATTTTATTCCTTGTATTTGTAATGAATCTCTACCTACCTGTAGTGAATGTCACTTGGTGTGTGCTTATTTACAGTAACATAAAAATCTTTGAGAAGCAGTCTTGAACTAAAGAATGGAAATGTTCTTCTAGCGCAAGTGCAAGAACAACTGAGCACTAACAAAGTTATAAAGTGGATTGAGGTGAAGGAGAATGGTAGAAGATGAGGTTGTAGTAAAGTAGGGGAGGTCTAAGTAGACCTTGTTAAAAATTTCTATTTTTCTCCAAGTGCTCTTGAAAGGAATAGTATGCTGTGGTTTGCATTTAAGAGATTCACCCTGGCTGCTGATTGGAGAATAACAGGAGCTGGAACATTGGTTGCAAGACTAATATAAATAGTTTTTAGGAACATCATGTTGAGTCAAAGAAACCAGACTAAAAAGACAAAAGCTGTATGAATGTAGCAATTACTATACGCTCCAGACATATAATTTTCTATACATTGATTCCCTGTTGTAGTTACCATTATTCTGTGCAGGAAAGATGGGCTAGTGTGGTAACTGAGACTGTTAGGGTCTAATCCTTGCTACAGCCTGGAAGCTGGGTGTTGGTGAAGTTTCCCTCCATGTTAGTTAAAGAAGTGAATTAGTAGAGCCAAATACCTTGTCCAAAATCACTAGTGGGTCAAGGTTTTATAGGTAGCTTTTCCCTTCTTATTTTACTGGTCTGAAAGGTTCAAATATAGTATTTATACAAAGGAATTTTAGTCAGCACCAAAAGGAGAATACAACTGACTGTGTAACAATAGACCGATTACACAGGCATTATACTGAGTGAAGGAAACGAACTGCAAAGAAGGACTGTTAGATGAAATTATATAATAAGCACAGAGTAAGTGCAATATTGAAAACTGTATTCCCCAGCAGTAGAGGAAGGGAAGGGGGATGATGATGAGAACATTTTGGGGGTTAGCAAATAAGATATAGCAGAAATGAGGAAACAGTAGAGTACAGTGCATTTTTTAAAAAGTGATTTTCTCTTTTTGCATGTACAGGAATGATTAGAAAGAGCCTAGAGCCGCTAAAGCAAGTTTTGGGTTGATGGCCATGTTCTGTTGCCCGATCCATGTGTGGCTTACATTGGGGAAAGTTTCAGAATGCATCAATGATTTTCTAAATGCATAGCATCAGGTAGGGCAGGGTTATGATAAAAATCCAAGTGCTCTAATATCGAGTCCTGTCAAGTCATATCGAGTCACAGGTCTTAAATCCAGAGCTCCCAGACCATCCTTGTTGAGTGTCACAACACCGGCAACTATACTAATCCCCTTCTTTCTGGAGATATGACTAATAACATTTAGGACTCAAAGCTATGCTCTATGTAAACCAAGTGACTGCAGCAAGAGGAACTATACTGTTGAGTAAAAGACAATAGTTATTTTCAGTTCAAATCATGTGTGAAAACAACTGTTCTAGAAAGGCTCTCAAGATCTAGAGTGAGACAAAGAACTTCTTTGTTTTTCTGAATTATCTTTAAGTAGTTGTACAAAGGAGTTGCCATTTGACAAAGCAGTGTATGGATACAATGTCACACCATTCTTACTCATCCCTCCCCTATCCCCCCTTCCCCCACTCTTCTTAATTTCTAGGATATACAATGAATTCTTGACTGCATTCTCCCCCTCTTCTCCTCTGCATTCATTTTCCTTTTGACTCTACCCATCTCACCCTTCTCAAGTACCTGCTTCCCACTAGACACTATGATGGAAATTAACTTTACAACTTGTGGGGAGGGAGGTGGGGAATGGTAAGTGGGAGAAAATGAGGGAGGGGTTAACTGAGTTTAAAAAGAAATGTACTCAGCCAGGCGCCAGTGGCTCACGCCTGTAATCCTCGCTACTCAGGAAGCTGAGGATTGCAGTTCAAAGCCAGTTCAGGCCAGAAAGTCTGTGAGACTCTTATTTATTTCCAGTTAACCCACCAGAAAGCCAGTAGTGGTGCTGTGGCTCAAGTGGTAAAGCATTGACCTTGAGATGAAGAGCTCAGGGACAGCTTACAGGCCTCGAGTTCAAGCCCCATGACAGACAAAAAAAAAGAAGAAGAAGAAAAAAGAAATGTACTCATTACCTTACTTTTGCAACTGTAACCCCCCTGCCCATCACCTTTACAATAAATTAAAAGTATTTTTAAAAAAACTTTGCCTTTGCCTTTCTAAGGAATTACACTATTTTGAGATTTCTTGACTCTACCATATTTCACTTAAAATATTTATGAATACTTGCATGACACTCAACAGATTTACTTATAAGTTTATAAGCTAAATCTAGCTTCTACATATAAGGGAAACATGAATCCATAGTCTTTGAGCCTGATTTGCTTCTCAAAACATAAAATACCTAAGAATTAATATAACCAAGGATTTCTACAGTAAAAACTACACAAATATGAAGAAAAAATCAAGGAAGTGGAAAGAATCCATGTTCCTGGATTAGCAGAATTAATATCATGAAAAGCCATCTATTTATTCAATGCAATACTCATTAAAATCCCAACATCTTTTTGCAACAAGATGGAGAAGACAATCCAAAAGTTCATAAAAGACATCAATAGCAAAAACAATCCTCAGCAGAAACAATAGGGCTGGTGAAATAGTATTCAACTTAAAACTCTGCGATAGAGCTATAGTAATGAAAACAGCTTGGTACTAGCACAAATACAGGCCTGAGACGTCTTCAAACAAGCTCTACAAAGGGACTGGGTTTGCTTATCTAAGGTCAAAGTCACTACTGACACCTTTGACAACAGTGTCTTCATGATGAATGCTGCGGAGCTGATAATGGGAAGCAATGCCCTTCTAGGAATGGCATTTTGGCAAAACTCTGTATCATCTGACTAACAGTTCATTTTTTATATCACTCTATTCATGGACTGCATACTTAAACAATCTCATTAGTCTGCCATTAATCATTTCTAGGTCTGTCTATTGCCTGTGATATTCAAGGCTTATAATTTGCATATGTGAAAATACAACCCTGTATATTTTTTTCATAGCATTTTGGTTTACAAAGCATTTGGGTCCTGAGTCAAGTGAGAGCTGGTGGCTGCTCCTGATATTACTCCCTACTACTTAGGTGAGCTGAAGAAATATCTTTTAAATGATATGTACAAAAAGAACACGGGATAGAAATATTTAGAAGCTGGCTTTGAGGGCAACATTTTTCTGGATATTTGAGTGCTCTGGTGTTATGATTTTAGACTTCCTTATGCATAATAATGCCATTTGAGGCAATCCTTGATCCACTATGAGCATCCTAGCAGTCCTGTTTATCATATGCCCATGTACCACATTCAATATCAACACCCATCTGCTAACTTTAATGATGGATAGAAAGAAAGGTGCTGCTGAGGGGGACTATGTGTCCGGCTTGGTTCTAGATCCATCAATCCACAATCAATGAGATCTTTAGAAGGGGGAAACTGAGGCTAGCTAGACTGGGTAACATGAAAGACACAAACTATAATGGTATGACCCATCCAAGCCAGTCCACTAGAAGACTAATCTCACCTCTCTAAAACGAAACTAGTATTAGTGCCAATTTTAAATTTCCAGAATGCAGATGGTTACAAAAATAGAAATTGTGGAAGTAGCTCTGTGGCTCTAAGTGATACAGCACTAACCTTGGGCTGAAGAACTCAGAGACAGCACCCAGGCTCAGAGTTCAAGCCCCATGACCGACCAAAAACAAAAAAGATATCGATGTTAAAAAATACAAGAAGAAATAATTTTTACAGATAACTAAGCCAACAACAGTTGAATAGGCAAACACATAGTAGATAGCTGAAGATGATATGTAGAATTTTTTTATATATGATACATGGAGAAGTAGATTAAAGTAGATGGGTAGAGAAAACTGTTGCTTAAATTTCTTTCCCATAGTGGAATTCTAATTCAAGTTTCACATATGTGCATTACTTACTTTATAATATTGGTCACATTACTTTATGTGCTTTGATTTGTTCCACTCAAACATTGTAGAAGGAAAGTACAGCCTTCTAAAGCTGGTATAAGGACAGAGCACACTAATGTTTATTAAATCCTGTGAGCAAGAAATCACTTGGCACAAAGTAAGATACAGTTTCAAAGGGGTAATTCCAAACCTCAAGAGTTAAGAATCTGAGCGTGAAAGAAAGCTTCCCTTGTCCCTAAGGTCCATCCACAGCTGGATCTAAGGAGATATGGGACATGATTGCCCATAAGATGGAATATTGGCTGAGACTATTAGAAACAAAGGGAAAGATTAATTTGGCACCTAGTGTATGTAGGCCCTATACACATGAGATATACAGATCCATTCTCTATTATTAATAAACCAATTGCAAGGATTATTCTATTAAGACTTGCTGAAAGTTGTGTGCTGGTGGCTCATCCTACAATCTTAGCTATTCAGTAGGCTGAGATCTGAGGATCATGGCTCAAAGCCAGTAGCAAAAAGCTGAAAGTGTAGGTATGTCTCAATCTCTACAGTGCCAGATTTGAAAGAAAAAGCTAAAAGATAGTGCCCAGGCCCTGAGTTCAAGCTCCAGTACTGGTATTAACAATTAAAAACAAAACAAATAAAAAAGTACAATTTTTGAGTCTTGTGCTAAACTTGTATCTATTTCTCTCCAAGGCTTATGTTACCTTCTACTAAGCCAAACCACTAGCACTTTCTATATATCTCTTCTTCAGGTCTCTAATAATGTATAGTATTATACCAAAACAAATTCATTGATTATGTATGTTGCCAGCAGATTAAGTTATTCGATGTTGAGCTGAGAAGAGCATTTTTCTTCCTAACAGAAGACATTGTACAATTTCTCTGATAGCTTTTATTCTCTTCTCCTAATACACTATTCATGTAAACTACACAACAAAGCTGAAAACTACAGGTCTTCTGACTAATACATTGTCTTTGAATATTGTTTGAATAGCCCACAGGGACCATGGACTGTGGACCTGCTTTTGCTGCAGGATTGGCATAAAATCAGTTTCTAATTTATATTATTATTCCACCATCCATGAGAACTCATAAAAGTGCCTTAGGTTGTAGAGATGGAGAGGGAACTCTGGTGGGAAGAATGGGTACTTCAGCCTCACAAGTAAATTTTAGAGAAGAGTGGCGTGTGTGCATTCCAACATCAACTTGATAGACTTCCTAAATAACAAGGTACAGATGACCTTAGGAGAAAGGATGGAAATACATAGAAGGAGCCACAGAACCTTGGGGTGAATCCAAGAAAAGAGAGGGAAATGTTCCAGATTCACAGAAAGACTCTGGCTTTCATGCAAGGAGTTCTTCTGTAAATATACCATATATTCCTTTCAAAGAAACAAAGAGAATCCCTTTCACTCTTCCTCCTTCCCCTTCCTCTCCTCTTTCTTTTTCTTCCTCTCTTCTCCTTAGTCAATAGTTCTCTAACAACCTAGGCTAAGTACCTGGAATGGAAACTTGGTAGACCACCTGAGCCAGTCTGAAGAACCACATCTGGGGTAAAGTATTTAGGAAGCTCATTTTGGCTGGAGTACTAATATGGGGCCCCAATCAACCCCATAGAATAAAACTGACATAAAGCAGAGGGTGATGATGATGATGATGATGATGATGATGATGATGATGATGATGATGATAGTGCTCATTTTTTCTGTTTCCTAGGTTCTCTTTCTCATTCTACTCCATCTTGGGAGACAAGTGTATATTTAATACATCTTTTCCCCACTCTCAACTGATTAAATGAGTTAATATATGAAAAGCATCCATCATTTTGTCAGAAGTATTATCAGTGCAATAAAGGTTAGCTGTTCCTATAGGCTGCCTGTGTGATTGCTTGAGTGAATTACAGGCACAAAGGAATTCTAGGGAGGCCAAGATGTGTACTGCTTGAGGGAGGATCTGGGACAAGCTACCATGGGTAACAGGCTTTGAAAACTGTTCTCAACGATGCTGGTGATGTTGGTGTTTTAATTAAACTTTGAAATCTAGTGGCATCCCATCACTGTTTTTTTTTCTAAAATTTAATTGAACTCTGTAAGAATTTTAGATCTTTATGAGTCATAGTACCAGTTCCTAATTTGATTATTTCGGGTTTGTTATGGCTGTAATTCAAGGATGTAGCACTTTTACTGGGACGGACTAGAGATCCTTACTTCCTGGGATTGAGGCTATCCAATTCATAGAGGCGGAATGCAGGATGCCCTGTAAATATTTTACTCTATCTCATAATTTACTATTAAGTGTCATCATGTGCAACATCCCTACTCTGTTTCCAGGCCTGGTTTTATGTGTTTGCCGATCATCTGAGAAGTCCCAGGCTGCAAACTGCCAAAGGACACTGGAAGGAAGGAACCAGCAGAAAGAAATGTATCGAAATGTACAGCCTCAGGAGTAAGTACCCAGGTTTCCTGGCGGCATGAAGCTCAGATGGTGAACAACCTTTTTTTTCTTAAGGGTTAGTATTTCAAAGTGTGAATTTTGAGGAGACTACTTTAGAACAACCTTCTTAAGAAAATGAATAAAATTATAGATTCCAAATGAGCATCCCCAAAGCTTAAGCTCCATGAGCATCATGGTGAACTTGCTTCTGTACCCTCCCAAGTGCTGTGGACATGACCCAGTAACTGCAGCCAGTCATCCCACGTGGGCCTCCCAAGGCAGAAATGGTAGTCACACAGCAACTTCCAATCACATCTACTATCTTTCATCGGATGCACTGAGAGCTCCCTCTTCAATGTATAATGGAAACATGAAAGCATAATTTCTATCTAGACAGAATTTTCATACTATTTCTGTAAATGTGGAATATTTACTTCCCTTGTTGCATTATGTGCATTTCTGAGGAACATAAATTCAAATCTGCAGAAGACGTGGCTTGGAATCAGTGTTCTCAGTTACCAGTTGTCAAATTAAAAGTCTAGCATATTAGCCAGGCACCAGTGGCTCAAGTCTGTAATCCTAGCTACTCAGGAAGCTGAGACCTGATGATCATAGTTCAAAGACATCCTACTCAGGAAAGTCCATGAGACACTTATCTCCAATAACCACCAGAAAACCAGAAGTGGTGCTGTGGCTCAAAGTGGTACAGTGCTTCCCTTGACTGAAAAACTTAAGGGATCTGGCCCTGAGTTCAAGCCTGAGTTCAAGATCCCTACCCCCCCCAAAAAATTCTAGCATATTAACTGAGATCAAAATTAATCTGAAAAAGCTAAATACTACATGATCTTAACTATGTGACATATGGAGAGGCAAGACTAGAAATACATTAAAAAATCTACTGTTGTTTAAAGCCAGCCCAGGCAAGAAAGTCCATGAGACTCTTATCTCCAATTAAACACCAGAAAATGGGAAGTGGCGCTGTGGCTCAGAAGGTGGAGCACTCCTCTTGAGCTGAAGAGCTCAGGGACAGCACCCAGGCCGAGTTCATGCCCCATGACCGACAAAAACAAAACAAAAACAAAATCCACTGTTGCTAGGGGTTGAGGAGAAGGGAGAAATTAATACAATTATCAAATGCACATATCTTACTCCATTCAGGTTTTTATAACAAAGTGTGGTGAACAGGAAAGCTTATAAACAACCCGAAATTTAATTCTGACAGTCCCAAAGAGTAGAGAGACAACAGTCAAGGTATTGACAGTTCTCGCAGTACCTAGTGAGGGTGTTCTTACTGCAATAGTTCTTTTGGGGAGGGTAAGGCAGCCCCTGTAGGCTGCCTACATAAAACAAGAATACCAATTTTTACGGAATTCCTGGACCACAAATTGGCAAATCTCTCATGACTCAGACACCACCCAAAGTCTATACATCTTAAAACCTTTACACTGGGTGAGGATCATTGGACATGAATTTAGGGGGGAATACAAATAATCAGAATAAAATTACTGGAATTGAATTGAAGGGAGAAACCAAACATCCAGATCAGAACCCCATGGAATACAAGAAGTAACAGTGAAGTCTTCACATAAGGATTTTCAGTGATGGGATAGACAATTTCTCTATTAATTTCAGTGCTTGAGGAGCTGTGAATCATTTACAAAGGAAAGATTATTAAGAGAAATCTCCACTAATATTTGCATGGACACAAATTTGCAATAAGGAAATAGAACTCAGCAGTTAGACATGAGGGGTTATATACCAGCTGAACAAAAGAAAGGACTTGGATCTGAAGGGATGATAAATTATGGAGAAGGGACTATGAACTAGATAGGGGAAGTAATGGTTAACCTGGTAAAGTCTGCCTCTATAAAACTCACAAATTTATCTTGGTGCTGTCTATCTCCACTGTGAGAGGGAATCTCCTCTTCTGGTACACTTCCAAAAGGAAAAAACTTTATGCTGCTATTGTCACTTAAAAGAAGGGCAGAGATCTCCTCTTGAATCTGCTGATTCTCAATTGCCTTCAAGTGGATATGATCTTTTTACAAAAGTGGTATATTCTGATTCCTTTCAATGATAATCATGTGTCAATGTAAGCTCATCAATTACAACAAATATAAAGCCATAGTATATAGAAGGTTGGTACTTGTAGGAGGCGTGCTTTTGTAGGGTGATGGAATTAAAAACTGTACTGTTTGCCTGTGGCATGTATTTTTTAATCACTACCAAACTATAAACACACCAATGAAAGTAAAAGGTATCGTTATGAAAATCAATATACTTATATATCCCCTATGACCCAGCAATCCCACTTCTGGGCATTTACCCAAATGATCACCAACAAGACCATACTAAAGCTACCAGCACAACTATGTTTATTGCAGCATTATTTACCATAGCTAAGATATGCAACCAACCCAGATGCCCCTCAGTAGATGAATGGATCAAGAAAATGTGGTATATATACACAATGGAATTCTATGCCTCCATCAGAAAGAATGACATTTCCCCATTTGTTAGGAAATGGAAAGACTTGGAAAAAATTATATTAAGTGAAGTAAGCTAGGTGCAAAGAAACATAGGTCCCATGATTTCCCTTATTTGCAATTACTATGTCTGAGACAAGCAGAAATGGTCAGATAAGTTGATGTTAGGTGAAATGAACCACAATTGTTTCTAACACATTTATAAGATATTTCTTTATTGCTTTGTATGTCCCTCCCCCTCTTTTCACTGTATTTGATGTTGGTATACTTTGTGCAGGGGAAGGGAAAAAAACAAATTGTTTAAATAGAGATACAGGTGGACCCATTGCAACAATGAGATGTACAAGACGTCGAAAAATGAACTTTACAACTTTGGCGGTGGCGGGGGGAAGGAGGGGAAGGTGAGAAGATGGGAAGCAATGGGAAGGGGAAACAAAGGAGGAGGCAACAATGCTTGATAAGAAATGTACTCATTACCTTGCCTATGTAATTGTAACCCCTCAATACAATATTTTCACAATAAAAAAATTAAGATTGATTTTAAAAAAGAAATTTAAATTCCAACAATTTTGTAATTAATACAATAACAAATTTAATATTTGGCATTGTTATTTTAGAATAATTTAGATATGTTGGGTTCTTTCAAGAACAACTCAAGAATCATACAAAGTATTTGACAATTACATCAAGTTTCTTGTAAGGAATTCTAAATTTGGGTGTGTTTTACTCATTCACTGGAAAGCTTTTAAGTATTCAAAATGCAGTGTCAGTAATTTATGGTTTGCACAAACTGTATGGAAGTCAACTTGGAGAACAGATACTCTGAGAGTAGGGGATGGAGGAGTGATTTGAAGTCAGCATGAAAAAAGGAGTTCTTGGGTAACTTCTCTCTCTCTTCACTCTGCATGTCTTAGTTTCGACAGCCAACTACTAAATTCTGTGGACCAGGTAGCTTATGCAACAAAAATTTATTTCTCATTGTTCTGGAGGCTGGAAGTCCTAGACCAAGGTGCTGGTGTACTTGGTGTCTGGTGAGAGCCAGCTTCCTGTCCCATTGGCCTTCTCATGGATGCTCACATGAGCTTTCCACAGTGCATGTCCATGAAGGGTATCAGAGGCGTGTCTCCTCCACCTACACATCATCCTGCTTATTATTATTAATTATTATAGACTAATATTATTCTACCACATTCCATCTCCAACTGGGAACTAAGGGTTTGGAATTTGACTTTGTGTTGAGTAAAGTAAGGGCACACTTAGCCTATAACAATGGATCACATATTAGGAATATCCTATATATACTCTACCTTAATATATAAAGTATAGGAGATGGAACTCAGGCCTTGCACTTGCTGGTGAAGCACCACCTCTTGAGCCACGCTCCCAATCTCTTTTGCTGTTGTTTATTTAGCCCTGGCTGGCCTTGTACCAAGATCCTCTGCCTTTCTCTTTCAAGTGGCTGACATTACAGACATATACATCACCCGTACATAAATAGTTTGGCAGCGGTTAAACTTATTGTTCACTTTATGAGAATAAGGTAAAGCGTAGAGTTGTGGGTTTAAAAAATAGCTTTAGAATCTTGGTCTGACAATTTGTGATAGTGATTCTATAAAAGACAGATAGTAAACATTTCAGCGTGGTGGAAACCCACAGCGCAACCCTGCCTTTACAACGTGAGGACAGTCATAGAAAATGCATAATGGATGACCACGTCTGTGTTCCAATAAAACTTTATTTACTAGACCAGGGGAAGGCCAGATTTATTCCATGGACCATTTGTCAACCCTTGATTTGGATGATTAATCTTGGAGCCAAACCGGAATTTAAAGTGATAATTGCAATGATTGATATGATTTATAGGCAGGCTTTGCAAGAACCTGAAATCCCTATGAGGACAAAATCATGCATTGAATGAATGAACAAGGACTTGAAAGACTTATAACTGTTAGATGTTGAAGTAACTATGATGCCAGGACTGGAGGATTCTCATGTTAGAAGATGATGAACTAGATAACAAGGCACATGGTGAGGGAGGTTCAATTTGTTTATGTGGGAAGGTTGTGAATGACTGGCTAATGTTTGGAAGTTGTTAGGCTGCAAGTATAATGTTCCTTTAGATGACAGATTGCCTTCCAATTGAAAGACAGAATGAAGTAGCAATCTGAAAGTTAGTCTCTGTAGCAAGTCTGACTGAATGGGAATAACAGCTCGGAAGTATGCCAGCTATGAACGCTGTGCCCAGACATTGAAAAACAAAACAACCTTGTACTCATCTCTCAAGTGGTAATATGTACATCCTTAGTCACACAACACATGGGTGTGGAGCAGGAGCCATGGTAATATTCTCGATTTAAATAGACAGCAGCCAGTTGTGGATCCTGATGTTTTTACTGTAAGACTCAGCTGCTTTTGACAGTTCTACCTCTGGGATTGGCTCCTTTCTTGCACTGTGGTGGTTAATCTCGATTGTCAATTTGATTGAATTGAGAAGCACCGGGAGAGATTAGTACAGGACCCCTGTCTGTGTGTCAGAGAGCATTTCTAGAGGGGATTAACTAAGGGAGGAATATTTCACCCTGAATGTGGGTAGCACCATTCCTGGAACTCTGGATAAAGAAAAAAAACAAATGAGGGAAAGACTAACATAAAAAAATAAAAGGAGAAAAGAAAGAATCAATAAATGCAGGCATTCCCTTTCTTCCCTTCCCCACTGCCATGCAAACCGTCCTGCTCCATCACCGCCTCCCAAACTAGTGGAAGAAAATATCTGAAAATACTTTTTCTCCCTTACATTAGTTATGTCAGGTATTTGAGCAGAGCAGTGAAAGGTCTCCCTAAAACATGCAGTAATTCCTTCCATCACCACCTCATCTCCTCTAGATCCCACTGGGTTTCATTTGGGAATTGAATCCAGGGGTCTCTCCTGCAGGAAGAACTGATTAATGGTACCCTCCTCCCTTAGCTGCCACCAGATGTGTTGGAGTCTCTCTCTTGCAGTTGTGTAGTATCAGGCATGCCCTTCTCCCATAGCACTATTCACACACACGAGTTCTTCTCTTTCTCTACATCACATGCCTTGGCATTGGGGTTTCGGGGATGAGATCTTGTTCAACTTTCAATTACCAGTGCTGGCAAAAGCACTTGGCATCGTGGAAGCACTCAGAAATATCCTCTAGGTGAATGAACGATGGCTAACCAAGCTGTCTTCTTTACTTCCTTCTACAGAGCAGATACCCACCAGTTCTTTAATTCCCTATCTCCAGCCCCTGATTATCCCCCCAACATACACATGCAGCATCCCACATATCTTTCACAGCCTCTTTCTTTTTTGCACACATCCCTCACCTTGGAGGCCATCTGCTCTATTGTTAGGCTGCTCTATTTTTAGAAATTTTCTTGAGCAGAAACTCCACTCTAAGCATCACTCAGCTTTAGCGATTAGTTCTACCATCTGGAACAAAACAAATCTACCCTTTCTTTTATAGGATAATCTTCCCTGTAGTTGTGGAAATTACAATTTTTAAAACATTTTAAATGGTAAATAATAATACTGGACATTTACGGCATGTGTTGTGATATTTTAATGTAAGCACTCATTGTGCAATTGTTAACATAGTTAATCAGTATGTTTAATCAACATATATTCTTATTTACTCTCAATCAAAACACTTAAAATATACTCTTCCAGCAACTTTGGAATGTAAAATACATTAACTATATTCACAAAGCCATGCAATTGGTTGCTTCTATTCATTTCACTTCAGGAAAAGTACCTAGTCCTCTCAATTGTATATTCATTCACTCGCTCAGTAACTCATTCATTTATCAAGTCAGTCATTCATTTAATCACCTGTTGATCTCTTTTTACTCCTTAGCATTCTAATTTTTTTCTTGTGAGCTTTTCTTTTAATAATTGAATACTTAATCTTCAATAAAGTAGCCACAAATCTCAACCTCTGGCTCCTGCAATTATTCTTCAATGAGATAAACATGGTTTGGTATAGTAGAATGAGAATTGATTTGGGTTGAGAAATTCAGGATAATAGGAAAACACAGAGTGGCACCTAATCCTAGTTAGAGAAATTTTGGAATTTTTGCTGGTGGAGATGATGACACAGTAAGAAGAAGACAAGTGGGTTCAGTCAGAAGAGTGCCATTTGAAGAGTGTCTCACAAGGACACAGTGTGTGGTAAGGTTGGGGAGGGTACATGAATTGGGAACAGGCAGTGAGAACAGATCACAGCGTTCAACAACTGGAAGAAAAATACCCAAGTAGGAGCCTAAAGAACACGTGAACACCACAGCATGGGGTTTAGATGACATTTTAACTCTCCTGTCCACTCAGTGTTTAAGAAGGGACACGAGGTATGATTCACTCTACAGAAATAACTTGTGGTATCTAATGATATGGAGGTTTTTTCCCTTTGAATTTCCTAACTTCTCTTTTCAGGTTATCTTAAGTCTATATTTGCCACATCTTGTCACTATTTCTGATGAATAACTCAAACTAAAAATGGGTCTGTGGACTAAGTCATAATGTCCCTGTTTGTCAACTCTAACATGTTTTCCTAAGGATGTGTCTTCTGGTATGATGACAACTATCTTGGACTCTTACTTTGGTCCTGGAAAAGAAGACACCTGTTTAGAGGAATGTTCTGTCCCATCTAACGCAGCAGCTGCCCCTCCAAGCTGATGACAGTGGGGTAGGAAGGTGACAGATTGAGAGGCTGATGGTGCCATTTGGTCAACTCATGTGACTATTTCTATCAGCTCTATTTCTGCAATGTTCCTGTGCCCACAATGGAGCACGAGATTACTTGGCCATATTAAGAAACAGATCTACACCCAGGGCCTTAAAAGCAAGAATGATTGAAATGCCAAACAAGAACTTGATGACTTCAATTATGTCCATCCAAGGCCCATGGCTTGCTCCATTGTGGCACTGGGTAGAGTTTCCAAACAGAAACACCTCAAGCCACAAATTTTCCAGAAAGGAAACTGATGACCCTGTGATCATTAGGACAGTTATAGCTGGCATTGCTGGAGGAGTGAGGTTTACTCCATGTCCAAGTGATGAGCTAGACTTTCCTTGTAAAAGCTGGCAACAGCACACAAGTCCCCAGTGACTCCTCCATCCAGATCCACATGTCACATATTTCCTTTGCAGAATTCCTCTAATTTTTGTGCTGTTGCTGGGGCTTGAACTCAGGGCCCAGGCACTGTGCCTGAAATCTGTTGCTCAAGGCTAGTGTTCCGACCTGTGGCTCAGGAAGCAGAGCCACTTCTGGCTTTTTGGTGGTTAACTGAGATAGGAAGCTCAAGGACTTTCTTGCCCAGGCTGGCTTCAAACTCTAATCCTCAGATCTCAGCCTCCTGAGTAGCTAAGAATACAGATGTGAACTACAGGTGCTCAGCTCAATTACTCTATGGTTTTGTTTTCTTCCCTCTCCACCTCTTCTGGTGCCCTTAGTTTTGTTTGTGTTGAGATAGTGTCTGCATCATGTAAGGCAGGCTGGCCTTGAACTTACCATCCTCCTGCCTCTGCCCCCCAAGTGTTATGATAGGTAGCTGCTTCCTCCTGACTCCACTACTGAGGTATTAACCTAAATTCCAGAAGAGTACTTGCTCTTCCTGCCACATCATTGTCTCTCTGGATGCATTATTGGATTCAGGCTTTTTACTCTTCTTAGTAGACTATCATAAATAAGAAAATACTATACTTTAATGGAAAAATATATCATGTTTGAGCCATATGCTTGCAAAGTAGATGCTTCTATCTTTTTTTCATCAAGACATTTTACATATCTGCAAACTATTCATAATAAATTAACTTATTGATACTATACTACTAATCAACTATTAATCCTAAACTATATTATTCTTGTTTAGATACATGTAAATTCTACCAGTGCTGAGCTGGCTTCCCTCTTTCACTGTTTTGAAGGCCTTCTGCCATTTTATTCCTCTTTCTGATTTTGTATCCATTTTCTAAAGTTTGTTGTGAAGTGACTGTAACACTCAAACATTTTCTTCCTTAAACAATTAAATCTCTAATACATGTTCATATTTCTGTCACAGTAAGAACAAGGCACATTTTTAATAGATGACAAAAAGAAATAGCAGCAAAGAAATACTGGGCTAGACATCACTAGATCACTCCGATGGTATCAATTGGACTGAACTTCAAATTCATAATCCTCACATTAGAGCTACCAAATCAGACATTCTCAGATGAGGGTCAGGAATTCTCATTCTAGTAAGTCAATGCCCATAACAAGTGACAAAATGTAGAAAGAAATAGTCTTTAGCTCCTAAAAATCTACTTGGAGAAATGAGTACGAATGAGAACCTGGGACTCTTCAGATGGAAGCAGAGTCACCGCAAGGGTCCTGATGAGTGAAAGTAAAGCAGGAAAGACAGTGGAGACAGAAAAAACAGGAGTTTTGCCTCAGAGGGGGAAAGAGAACACCAAGTCAAGAAATGTAGCCAGCCCAGGAAAGATAAAAGAGGCAAGGAACTGGATCTCTCCTACAGCTGAAAGAAAAAAAATCCAGCCCTGCCAACAACCGGAGTTCAGTCCAGTGAGGTCCATTTTGGATTTCTGCCACCAGAATTTTAAGAAGAGAAAATTGTGCCTTTTCTAAGTCCTTGAACTTGTGGTACATTGTTGCTGCAGTAATGACACAGATTACATTCTAGTTTAACCAGCACCCTTTCACGTTCTATGGAAATCAAAAGTATTTTCTGGAAAAACATTAAGAATATATCTAATAGTTTGACTTACCAGGGAAGAGCATCTTTTTTCTCCAATAGTTAGTAGTTGGTTAGTTTCTAAGTGGAACTGAAGATTAAAGAATACAGTCCCTTAAAGTTCAGGTGTTCGATTCTGTAAACATACAAAACAGGTAAATTAGCAAAAGAGAAGTAATTTAATTTAGGGGCCCGAAAGGAAAAGAGGACTTGAAGATCTGAGGTTGGTAATAAATCTATAAAGCTCCTTGTAAGCAAATGTTAAACTAACACACAATACGAAAGACACCATTTGATATCAGACAATGCAATACCAAGTCTTCCATGATTCACAGATTTTTGGAATTCTTGTCATTAGAAACTCTTCAGGAAATAATTCAATGTGGTTGTGAATATATTCTCAACTTGGCACATCATTAGAATATTCGTTTGCTCACCAGATTGCTTTTCCCTGAGGCCGACTCTCCAATTCCTGCTTGTGGGATTTCATAACTCCGGGGGTTTCCAGTGCCCCCAGCACCCCACCCGTCAAGCCTCCTTGGGACCCACACAGGAGTTCTTCCTTCATAGACACCCATACAATGCAATTACAAAACTAGATTCTCTTTATTATCATCTTCATTTCATTTTCTGAAGCTTCCAATGAGACATTTTGTGACTGATTTCCTATTATTTTGTCTCCACTTCCTATACTAGCTTCCTTTTTTTGCCAGTTAAGTGTAGGACACATCATCATATTTGCATTTACCAGAACCAGGTTCTCCACAGTTGCCAAGAGAATCCACAGATGTAAATTTGAATACACTGAAATTTTGCATAAGGGAAGGTCTCAATTGGGGATAGGATCCTATGCTCTACAAATGATAGCTCCTTTCCCCTCATTCCGGATTTCCTCAGGTCAGACTCCTGGCCTACCTGCTTCCCCCTGGCTGCAGCTACCAAGGTTTTACTCTAGAGACTTTGAGATGATGCTTTTGGGTTTTAATTAAACTCACCCTCACAAACTGGCACTGTGGTTCCAGAAGATTCTGAAAAGAAGTTACAAAAATACCATGCAGGCAATGATCACCAACTGGAAAAATGTAGAGCAGGCACTTTCCCTATGCATTCATTTTTTTTCTGTTGATTTCTGGCTGAATAATGACCTAATAAGATTTGGTAAGAAATTAGCCCAAGCTGCTGAAATGGTCAAGAGTTCTATTTCATATTACCCTCTCTGATATTTGCTCTGGACCTCATGTCAAGTGCATCTGTTCTTTGAGACACAAGGTAAGAAGAGTAAACACTAAGCAGCACTAAGTCTTTATAGTCTTTGAGACATTAATTACATAGCAGGGCTGAGGAATTGGTTCTTAACAAATCTTAACAGTCTTTCTTTTCATGAGTGTCCAAAATTATACATTAGTTAATCTAATAGTTTAATTGCAGCAAGCCTTAAGATAATCTAGAAGCTTCTTCTTCTGTTTGGTAATCTAGAGAAAATACAAAAAAAAATAATAAAAAACTCTTACTATCATTGTGGCTGTATCCAGTTGTAGTGAAAAGCCTGACATTATGGGATGGAAACCTACATGGTAAAGATCCAAAATGTATATACTCCATCATCACAAACTACAGTGTTACAGACAGTGTTAGTAAAAATATAAACAAGTTATAGAGCAGAATTCTTTTTCTAAGGTTTCACTGAAGTTCAAATGTTTCTAGTATTTATCTGTCTACAGAAATTTCTACAGTATCATTCAAGATTAGTTTTCATATGAAAAACAATTCTCTGTGTGATTCTATAAATCAGGGATACCCTAACAAACAGCAGTTAACGTAATAAACACAATGAATTATGAAAGCAATGTGTGATTATAACCATTGTTGGCTCAGGTGATATCATTCAAAGAAAAAGAAAATCATGGGTTAAATCTCCAGAAAGCTTCACACTTAAAAGTTATTCATTACCTTGTCATAAAGCCAATACTGCATTAAAATAGAAATAAAAAATATGCAGACTGCTAAACAGAATGCTACTAATGTGGTTAATGTATTTAACACAAGGAAGAACAAGTGAAAATTGTATGTGTCTTCCCAGAGTAGAAAAAATGCAGAAAAGTTTTTCAGTACAGGCTCTATTGTGGATATTATATTAAGGCAAAGTTTTTCCTCATTTTTTTTATAAAGGTGATACACAGAGAGTTACAGCTACATGAGTCAGGTAAAGAGTGCATTTCTGTTTGAACAATGTCATCCCTTCCCTCACTCTCTTCCCGTTTTTCCTTCCCATCCTCACACACAATACAGCAAAGGTTTTAAAGAAGCTTGTGAACACTGAAGAGAGATATCACATTTCCCTTCTACCAAAGGCCAGTGTTAGAAATTTGCTGACCTTCTCTGAAAATGAGAAGTGATGAGAAGTGACTGTCAGTAGCCAGTAGATAGATTTGCAAAAAAATAAACCTACTGGACTTGTCCCTGTAAGGTACAAGTGCCATTTTCACAGTGAACAAGTAATGTATACTGTGAAGACATTATTTTGGAAATATATTTAGTTTATAAGATTAATTATTTGTTTGGTTGAAAAGCTTTTCTCTTAAAATGCAGACCAGTCATTGCATCTTATACTTCCTCGTTGCTAATTCTATGAGTTAGCTAACCCTTTCCTCCACTTCTTCCCTTTCACTTCCTTCATAAGTGTCATGTGCTTAAAACCTACAAGAAAAAATAATAAAACACACAAGAGTGTGCATGTGTTTTTAATCATGTAACTTTCCCAATAGATTATAGGTTTATTCCGATCAGGAACAAGGCAGCTGTCTGGCTAGGATGAGTACAATATTGCTAAATGATGCTTTCCCAATGTTTGGCCATTAAACATTAAAGTGAAAACAATAGGCTAATAGGGTGAAATGAGTGCTGCTGGTGATGGTGATGATGATGATGATGATGATGATGATGATGATGATGATGATGATGATAGTCACCACCATCATCACATAACAGCTAATGCTTGAAAACTGTATTTTCTCCTTTCACAGGCATGGATCAAAGTACTTTAAAACTTCAAACACATTTTCCTACTTAAAATACACGATAATACTAGTAGAAATATAGGATTATTATCCCCAATTCATAAATGTGGGCAAAGGAGCTTGCGTCTGATCAGCCAGCTCTGTAAGCTGTAATCCAGATGGTGAATTCAGCCAGGGCAGGTCCTTCAAAGTAAGGAACACTGGAAAGCTTTGCATCCGGTTTTGTGGTTTTTTTTTTAAGGATCACAAGCTAATGGAACCCACAGAATCAATCACTGCAAATTGGAAAGATAGCCACCTATCCAGCACACTTGATATATTACAAATTACTCTGCTTTACACGTGTGTCGAATTTGTACACCATGACATCACAGATCCTATTTTCAATCTATATTCCTGATGGCATGTAGTTGGCTCACTGGACTATTTGTAGAGTAGTCTTTATTAGTGTAATTATAAATAAGTGAATGTATAAAACAATGCTGTGTGTCAGGAGCTTTCCAGATCTCACTTTATATTCATAAAGACCCTACCAGGAGTTCCACTGAACATCATTCCCAGCCACATAGCTGGGAAATGGCATGGGCACCTCCATTCCCCAGACCGTGCTGCCCAGCTGCCCCTATGGAATTCTCAGTTGTAATTATCTCCTGAAATGGGAGTGTGGTCAGAATGTCAAGTAGCTCCACTGCCACATCCCATGACGCACAGCTGAGGAGACTGGGATGCCAGCCTGAAATATTCCAAGTGGCCGCAAGGACACTTAAAGGGCAATAATCAATGTGCCTAAAGGGTGGATCCTCCAGGAGGCCTGATTGGAAATATAGGCTCTTAGATAAAAGGAAGGACTATCTGACCAAAGGAGGGACTTTGCACTCTGTGAAAATGTGCTATGGTGGGAAAGGTCATTTGGTGAAATTGAAATGACTGAAGTTATCCATGAGGTAGAAAGTGATCATTTTCCATCTCATAGAAGTCATGCAACTAAATGAGGTCACGTAGGGTAGAGGAGAAGTAGTGCTTTTCTATCTAGGAGATGATATGAATGATTATTTCACTAGTACTAATAATCATCAATTTCATAATTCCTCATAGCAAACCAGTACTATCCATAACTCTGCAACACTTATAACTCCTCAAAGATAACTGGACAGCTGAATGGTTATAAAGTACTGAGAATGATGCCTAGAACTTAGTAAGCACTTTCTTTAATTCCAGCATGATCAGCAATGATGCACACATGCCATTTTTATTGTCTTCCTGATATACTACTCACAGTCTTTTCTTAGACCTTTCTACACCCAATGTACATTGAGTGGGAACTCAGTAAACCACAGTGCTATTATTCACCAAAATGAATCTGCTGTGTAATTTGTGATCCAAAAGACCAAAAGCCTTTTCTTAAGATATGGACCTGCTGTTGTGTAAGCCAAACCCTGCTTTAGCCCTGGGGTTACTCCCCAGGCTCCCTCATGCACATCACCACCAGAAAAGGTACCTTGCTAAAGGGGGTCTCAAGTCCAAACATCTTCCTCCTTGTTTCAGAAGTGCAGGTGTGGGTAAGGGGAAAGGACATAGTATAAAGGTGCCAGGGCTGTCATCATATTCAAAGGCGTATTCCTATGTGAAAATTGTACCTATCAAACCACTTATCTTAAGGGTTTGGATGGGATTGGGAAAGATGGGAGAGGATGGTATAAGGAATGACGTTGATCAAGATGTATTGTTCTCACAATCTGACTTGTGAATTCAAACCCCTTTGTACAACTACTTAAAATAAACTGAAAAGGTTCCAGAGCAATCCAAAAGTTATACCATGATTCTCTGTAGAGAAAAGGGATGGAGCTAGTGACATCTCAGAATTCAATAGGATGGAGGGACAAGTTAGGTCACAGACCCTTCCAGTCAGACAAATGATGTGACTTCTTTAACTATAACCTTTCCATTTATAAAATGAGGAGATATTCAAGCACACCCTTCATGAATGCCAAGGGATAGAAAGAAAGAGCCTGTGGAATCTCTCAGAAATCCCAATAAGTCAGCCCTCTCTGTTTGCTTTGGGTTCTTCATGGTTGTCTTCCATTGATATCTCCCCCAACGACCCCCACCCATGTCCAATCCTGAAGAGCAGAGGAACTACTCACTAAAAGTTGCACTTTGAAACTTCAACCCAAAGTAAACATGGTTAGGAACGCTGGTAACTTCCCAGAAAATGAGGAGTTTTGGATAAGACCAAAAGATGTACTGACAGTCTTGCCAGAAGATAGAAGCACAAGACAAAATAATAAATCTGTGTTGGGAATCCTACTGCCCCAGATCTGTACTCAAAATTGGGATGTCTGGTAAATGATGATATTTACCCTAAAGAGCAGAGGAGTCTGTTGAAGTGGGGGTTAATTTGGGAAATTCAATCCAAAGAACTGAAATCTTCAAACTATGAAGAACACCTCAGGTCTCTACCTAGGCAGGGTGGAAGTTTGAATTTGCAATACAACCAGAATTTAACAAGTTACTGCCCACGTGGGGAGCCTCAGAAAAACAGATGTCACAAACGCTCATTAAACTGCCAAACACTTTCCCAGCATTTCCTCTCCCATCAGAGCTGATTATCAAGATATATAGACACACACAAGCACACATAAATATCTTGATAAGTTACTCGAAAAAGTAGAAAAATGTCTGACAGTTTAATGAGATTTGGGTGAAAGAAAATTCTGTGTTTTAATGTTCTCCGGGCAAAAGAAATAATTCACCGGCATTTCTCAGACTCATTCAGTTTGGCTACATTTCCTAAAATATTTTTCATAAATTTTGAAGAACAAATATCGTTATTGGGCACTAGAAAGGCTGCACTTTTGGGATTGGCCATTTCACCCACATTGCCCAGCTCAGCTCAGCTCTTAGTGATCATTCTTCTGGTGCTGTGCCCATGTCTGGCATCGCTCAATGCAGATAAATTCGCTTCACATCTAGAGCTACTATCTATGGCACATTAAGATGGCAGAAGGTGGCTGAAGAATGGTCATTTAAGATATCCTATGCAAAACTATCTGGGAACACGTGGACCAATTCATTGTCTAGTAACACCAGAGAAAAGAATCTCTTCACAATGAGGATGCTAACATAGAAAGAACATTCCTAGTCATGAACTAGATAAATCAATTTGGACATGATTTTTTAGTGAGGAGGGACATTGGACAAGGAGAATTGTGGGGGGGGAGGGTGAAAGAAAAGGGAGGAGGGATGGAGGGAGAGAGAGTATTCCAAATTGAACTCAGGGCCTAGATGCTGTCCCTGAGATTTTTGCTCAAGGATAGCACTCTACAACTTGAGCCACACCTCCACTCTAGCTTTTTGGTGGTTTATTAGGGATAGACTTTTCTGCCCAGGCTGGCTTCAAACTACAGTCCTCAAAAGTTAGGCTCCTGAGTACCTAGGATTATAGTCGTGATTCACTAGTCTCAACTAGTCAAGAAGATTTTAATTGATAACTGTTAATATCATGTTACATACTGAGATTTTTAGGATTAACAGGCAAAGAAAGGAAATGTTTTACAAAGTGATGGGCAAGTGACATCTCCCCAGGCTTGAATTTAAGGAGCTTAGGAGAAGAGATATAAAGAGTAATTAACAATGTGGGTATGGTATGTGTTCTTGATAAATCTCTTTCCCCTCCGCTTGAAGATTTGCCACAATTATAATATGAAACTAGCACTAAAATATTTCATGTTTCAGAGAGAATTAAGGATCATGAGCCAAAAAAATGCTCCAGAGCTCTTAGCTACTAAATTCAGAGGTATGGCCGCTTACTGGGCTCTATATCTTAATAGCTTTCTGTTGGTTTCTCCTAGAGCAGTTATGATGTGAATGCATAAATATACATGACAACATGAAAAGAGATACCACTGAGAGAGATAGAGAGAGTTGATGGACTCGTAAAGTTCTGATAAAAATTTAACAGTAAAATGATGATAACATGGATAGAAATAGGAGAGACAAGAAAAGAACTTGATTGTCTTGGAACTTGTTGATATTTGAGGATAACAGCGTAAGAGAAGAAACAAGAAAATGGAATCCAAAATGCAATTAAGCAGTAATAATAGCTAGCACTTAATCTCTTCCAAACAACTACTCAAAGTATCTTTTGTAGTGTATTAATTAGCTCTTAGCAGTTTTTGAAAGCAGGTTCTACTAATAGAGAAGCTAAGCGTGGAAATGTTAAATGACTGGTCCATGGACACACAGCTACTCAGAGTACTTGAGTTGCAAAGCCTATACTCTCGGCTTTGTATTGTGATCAAAGGAAACATGTAGACTATGGCCATCTGTGACATGCTGGGCTATTCAAGGACAGTGTCTTAGGGGATGTAAAACTTGAATGGGACAGTAAACTATTTTTGCATACTGGCATGCAATCTTGTTTGGTGCCTTTTCCCCACAGAAAAATAAGACAAAACATAGGAAAACTGAGTTCTGATTCTAAAAATGTAGAATGTAACTCATGTCTCCATAGATCCTTTTAGCAGATCAATTTTTATCTGTTCACAGGACTGGCTAAATTGTTTGGATTTATGGACAAATCAGTTCAGCCAAGCAACACAACAACTCTTGTGTGTGTTTGTTCCATTTTTAAAACAATTTTCTGACCACATGGTTTTGTTTGTTTGTTTGTTTTAACGGAATGAAGCTATCAGCAAAAATGCAGAAAGTTCTATAAACTGTTATGTTTAGAGACTTGGTCAGGTCCAAGTAGATGGAGATTACGATGGTTTTACATATTTTGATTGCTATTCAGCCCAAGGTTATGTACAGGGAGATTCCCATGATGTTTTCTGAAGTTGATTCCCATGATGTTTTCTGAAGTTGATGGATGGAAACACTCTCTGTAGAAGTGTGAAGCAGTGATGCTGATGGACGGAAGCAGAGAAGTACCAATGGAAGTTGACTGAGAGCATTGTGGGAATCATCTTTTGGATATAGAATTAAAATGCAGAGATGATTTATTACTCCTAGAGGGATGCATGGGAGAAAGGAAGTAAAAGGTTATGAGAGACTGACCCTCCTATAACGATCGGTGGGAGAATTCCTGTGTCTGTGTGCTAGCATTATTGTGTGTTGAAGGCCTTGGAATTTCCTGGATCTGAGTTGTCCAAGATGGAAGCCACAAGTGCCACGCGAGTACCAAGCACTGGAAATATGGCTAGTCTGAACTAAAAAATGGGAAAGTATAAAACATAAGCTTCCTTCAGAGACCTAGTATTGGCATACTTGATGGGGGGGGGGGTCCGGTCGTGGGGCCTGGATTCTGGGCCTGGGCGCTGTCCCTCACCTCTTCAGCTCAAGGCTAGCGCTCTATCTCTTGAGCCACAGCACCACTTCTAGCTTTTTTCTTTTTTTTGCTTATGTGGTGCTGAGGAATCGAACCCAGGGCCTCATGCATGCAAGGCAGGCGCTCTACCACTGAGCCACTTTCCCAGACCCTGGCATACTTGATTATGTATTGAAATGTCAATAATAAATGTTGACACTATATCAATAAAATTAAATTTTACTTAAAACATATGACTGAATTTCTATTCTTCTACATGTAATGACTAGAGAGATCAAGATTCACCTGTGGCTCACAGGTAAAGTTCTTGTTATATTTCTGGATGACAGCACTATCTTGGACCCTTTGATGGGAAAGACACCTTTCTTTTCTTTTCTGTTTTTTTTTTTTTTTTTTTTTTTTTTTTTTTTTTTTTTTGGCAGTCGTGGGGCTTGAACTCTGGGCCTGGGCACTATCCCTCAGCTCTTCTGCTCAAGGTGAGTCCTCTACCACTTGAGCCACAGCACCAATTCTGGTTTTCTGGTGGTTTATTTGAGATAAGAGTGCCATGGACTTTCCTGCCTGGGTTGGCTTTGAACTGTGATCCTCAGATCTCAGCCTCCTTAGTAGTTAGGATTTCAGGCATGAGCCACTGGCACCTGGCATGGAAAGACTTTCTAAGAGAGTAGAGAAAGCTACCACAATGGTTGGATTTGAGGTTCAGAAGGCTGATAACTTATGTGGAAACTTGCTTGGATTCAAGCAGACTTGAAATTACAGTTCCCCAGTTCTAAACAAAACCTAGCTTGGAAAAAGAAAGAACTTAATAAGAAGTCTTACATTAATGGGATATTTTTTTGCATTTTCCTTGAGAGAGGACAGATAAGATAACAGTTGCCTTCCTGGAGGCTAGAGGCTGAAGAGGAATCATTGATCTAAGAAATGAGGTGGCAACTTGAAGACCAAGAACTAAACAAAATACTGATTCTAAGACTGAGATCAAAACTATTCAATAGCCACCTCCATGAGAGATCTACTTGATACCTCCCATTCTTTTATGTTCTGTTTAGTCACTGTTTTTGTTCATTTTACTACACCTCCTATTTATTCTGAGAACCTAGAGAAATACTGAGCAAGCTTCTGCCACTTGTCAAAAGGGAGTATGGAATGACTCCAAAACATATGCCTATTACTATGTATCATAGAGATTTTTTTAATGCTCAATAGCACTAAAAACTGTCTTAAGTTCTCTGAACCTCTCCCAACCAAATATGACTCCAAAACATATGCCTATTACTATGTATCATGGAGATTTTTTTAATGCTCAATAGCACTAAAAACTGTCTTAAGTTCTCTGAACCTCTCCCAACCAAATATAGTCCCTGGAACATGGTAAGCATCCCATAGCTATTTGATGAGTGGACCAATGACTCAGAGAAAAGTAGTACTCAAGAGAACAGTCAGATGAGCTGCCTCTTCCTGTTATGTCTCCTCTTAAAGCTTTCTTTTACTATCATTCTTGCAAGATTTTGCCTTATAGAGATCTAATCTTATGGTGCAGGGAAAATGAGATCTTTCACATGCAGTGGGACAGCCAGTTTTCCACTAATTAAACCACTAAACCTACATCCCTGGGAAGGACCTCAGGGGCCAGGCCTAAAGGCTTTCCATATTGTATCTATGTCAAAGAATGAACTATAATCTAAGTAGCATTCAACCTCATTTTATAGATTATGGAATTGTGGTGTTAGAAGGCCAAACAAGTAGCCAAAATGTAGGCAGCCAGCAAAGGTGGAGCTGAGATTTGAACATAGACAGTGTGACTCCCGAGAACATTCTCCTTTATGCCATAATTATATTTCCATTGTTACCATCTATAAATTCTAAAATGATGCATAATAATAATAAATTCTAAAATGATGCATAATGACTCCTGTGAAGTCTTTGCTCACTGTGTGGGCAAGGGCAGTATGTGTACATGTGAGAATGAGTATCTGTGCTGTAACAAAGATAAATGTGCCTTTCCTCACCCACTCCCAGTAAGACATGTATTCTTAATTGACTCCAGAATTTGAACACCTTCTTAGTTAACTAGTTTATTTTAATGATAGTAAATTGCATCATATTTAATTTGATTATCCAGTTGGTTGTTATATCAGTAACACATAGACCTCTCTTTCTCTGCAAACTTTTCCAAAGCTACATGTTTTACATATACAATAAATCATTTAGAAAGCACTCAACCCTATTCAAATCTGAGAAAAATAGAGAAACTATTCTCTTCCTTTATCTTTAATTGCTTTTTTTCTTGTACACAAAGCTACATCTTGAAATATAACATATACACCAAAAAATTTTTGTGTGACAACTTAAATGTCAAACAAAAACATTTTAAATTATAAAAATTCCATAGGATAAAATAGTACAAACTATTAAGATAAGATGATGTTAAGTGAAATGAACCCCAAGATAAGGACACAAGTGTTTTTTTTTACTTTCTTGCTATTGTTTCTAACGTATTTATAAGGTACCACGTGATTTTTGTTGTTGTTGTTGCTTTGTATGTCCCTCTCCCATGATATAACCCCTGTTTTTACTGTATTTGATGTTGGTATAATTTGGGGAGGGGAAGGGAAAAACAAATTGTTTAAATAGGGATACAGGTTGACCCATTGCAACAATGAGATATACAAGACATTATGTTGGAAAAGGAACTTTACAATTTAGACAGGGGTGGGGGAGAGGGGTGAGAGGGGTGAATTTGAGGAGGTGGGAGGGTAGGGATGATAGGGGAAAAACAAAGGAGGAGGCAACAATGCTTGATAAAAAATGTACTCATTACCTTGCTCATGTAATTGTAACCCCTCTGTACAGTTTTTTTCACAATAAAAAACTTATTTTTAAAAAAGATTCCAAGTACAAAGAGGTTTACTAAGTACAAAACAGCTATAGAAAAGTGACAAGTGGAAAGGAGATATAACTACATGAATTAAAATAACTAATCTGTATAGCTTTATATAGAGAAGGTAGGATATATACCAAAGCACAAACATAAATCTAGATGCCAGATCTGTCTCTCTGTCTCTGTCTCTTTCTTCTTTCTGATTCTGATTTGATAAGAATTTGGCTGTAACTTTTGATTGGCAGGTTACCTGTGGTGTATGAGGGACTACCCTGAGCAAGAGTGTTTATTGGTCCAAGTTCATTCTGAGGTGAGGACACACTATTGAGTGACTCAAACTCCAAAAGTAGAGGAACAAGACATGTAACCATAGTGCAAGTATATATATAGTAAAGCATATAGCTGGAGATGGAGCCCAGAGCATGGAAATGATCACTGTTGATCTTTCCATTCAAGGGCAAAAAAAGAAATGGCATCTCTGTCCTGAGGAAGGGAGAGAAAGAAGGAAAAATCTGTAGAGTACAGGAGACCAGTTAGAAATGATGACATGGAAAGTTCAGAGGCCAGAACTCAGACCAAAAATCCCAGAAGTTGGAGCTGGGTGGTCAGAAGTACAGTGAGGATAGATGTCCAGGAACTGGATTCAGGTGGACAAACACATTCCCTACGAATGCCTGTCAGCAGAAGAGGTCCAGGACGGTGGATGGTATGACAAAGAGGGAGATTTTTAACAGCAAGTACGTCATTCATCCACGGAGCAGAGGAGATTATAAAAAGGAGGATTAGCTCTTTTTCACCTCTATATGCCCCAACCTTCACTCAGTGTAGCATGCAGATGATGTTCAATAAATGAGCATTGATTTGAACTGGTAAAATAGGTTACAAGCAGAGAGAGATCCATCCGTTCTTTAAGGTTTTAAATTTGATGGCCTGGAGACTAAAGGTGTCTCTGTAAGGTCAGCTCAGAGTTGAGAGGGAATGAGGGAATCGAACTTGGAATCTGCTGGGCTGTGGGAGGCCCATAGGAAAACATCAGATTTGAAATAGAATTCCCATAGCCCCTAGGCTCAAAAGACTGACAAAAAGGAAGGTAGGGTTCCCTGGAAAATTCTTCCCATGTAGCCTAACTAGATAATCCAAGCCAGCCTGGCTTCTGGAGAGAGGAGGCCATCAGAATGCAGAGTCCACGATGCTGCTGCGAGAGGAATGCTGGCCTCCATCTCCCCTGCCTCCTTCTCTTCCAACATAAGGTGTCACTGGGGAGTCTGCTCTTGCTTCCATTTCTGCTCAGTGACAGGAAATTCCTTCGTGGCAATGGCTCATGACAAACAAAGTTGCGGTAGATACCTCCAGAGAGTCTTAGGAAGTCTTTGTGAAAGCCCTGCATTGGGTTGGTTTTCTTTGCCTTTGGTTCTGTGATGTTTCCCATCAGGATTTAGGGAGAAACAAGAGTAGCCAACAAGCCACGGGATTAGGGGCTGGGAAGGTGGCTCAGTGGCGGAGTGCTTGCCTAACATGCATGAAGTCCAGGGTTTGATTCCTCAGCACCACATAAACAGAAAAAGCCAGAAGTGGGGCTGTGGCTCAAGTGGTAGAGTGCTAGCCTTGAGCAAAAGAAGCTCAGGGACAGTGCTCAGGCTCTGAGTTAAAGTCCCAAGACTGGCCAAAAAAAAAAAAAAAAAAAAGGAACAACGCTATCAAGCTCTTCATGTAGAATTATACAATATTCCCTTGCCTGGGCTTATTTTAACTAAAGGAAACGTGGCTTCCTGGGTACCCTCTCGATACATAAGAATCACAGAAATGGTAAGCATATGAAATAAAATAAACCTGTAGTTGCTATTTGGGCAAACTTCCTTCATTTCTATGTTGTTGTTGTTGTGTTAAGCCTATATGTAATAACCGTTTTAGGCTTTTCATTTTTGTTTTATATTTAAGTGACAAATAAATTGTCAGATGGCACCTTGTCGTCGTTCTGTCCCATCTTCTTAGAAAAATAAATTGCTTGAGGGAGTAGTGCAGTAATTTTAGACCAGAAAATACAAGCCAGATGTCTCTTATATGAAGCTGTCCCGCCCAAGGATATATGCCTTAGTCATTAGAACGTGTTCTAAATATTACCGCCAAGCCCTCGGAATGATGGGTCTGTACCCTCACGTATACTTAACTGCTGGCATGCGGCTTTGTCTCTGTGTCTTGTGCTCCTATTTCCATTGATGTAAAGGAAGCACCAATTAAATAACACTCCATTATTAGAGAAGGAGGCACAAGTCAGAGGAGGCAGGGGCCCGCCCCTCACCCAGAAACAATGCGAAGCCTGCTGGCTGAGGGTCCCGGCCTCCCTTGTGCTTAGCCTTGGACATTCCCCAGCACACCCTCTAAACATGTCTTAGGCTGTCCTGTTCTGTCTGATTATTCAGACTATATTGTCCAGAATAGAGGAAAGGAAAATGGAGTGGAATCCTGGAGATGACAAGAGGGAGGATGAGAGGGGCAAAGAGAGAGAGAGAGACAGAGAGACAGAGAGAGGGAGAGAGAGACAGACAGAGAGACAGAGAGACAGAGAGAGACAGAGAGAGGGAGAGAGACAGAGAGAGAGGGAGAAGGAGAGACAGAGAGACAGAGAAAGGGAGAGACAGAGAGGGAGAGGGAGAGAGAGGGAGGGCGAGAGGGAGAGGGAGAGAGAGGGAGGGAGAGAGAGAGGGAGAGAAAGAGAGAGAGAGGTAGGGAGAGAGAGACAGACAGAGACACACAGAGAGAGACAGAAGAGAGAGAGAGACAGAGAGACAGAGAGGGGGAGAGAGAGATAGAGAGAGGGAGAGAGAGACCATCAGAGGGAGAGAGAGAGGGAGGGAGAGAGAGAGAGAAAGAGAAAGAGAGGCAAAATGGGAAAAACAGGAAACAGAATAGTGAGAAAAGTAAAAATGCCTAGAGACAGGAAGCAGGATTGCGAATCCCGCTAATCTGCACGGTGCAGCTGGTCTGCTCTGTGTTTTATACCCACTCGGCTGTGGTCTCTGTGCACCCTGGCATCAATGATTAAGTAAGGACTCATCTTCAGTTTCCAGAAAGAAGAAAGCGCTTTATTTCTGGCCTTCTGAGTACTGACTGCTAGGTCTCATTGATTTTTTTTATGATATCTGGGTGTTTTGAATTCAGGGCCTCTCTCTTGCTAGGCTGGATGGATAGTACTGATACTACTGGCTATTTTCAGGATAGGATCTCAATTCCACCCTGGGTGTGTGTGTGTACCTTGCCATAACCCACCTACTTTAGCTGATGGGATCATGGGTGTGTGCCACAGTATCCAACTTTCACCTTTTCAGGACCTTTTCTGCCCAGGCTGGTCTAAAACCACGATCTAACCTCAGCCTTCCATGTAGTTCAGAGTAGAAAGCGTTTGCTGATGCATCCAGTTATGGTTTGAAATGGAATCTCCTCTACGTTTCTTCCCAGGCTTTCCTTGTACTACGATGCTCTCAGCCTCCCCCAGTGGCTAGGATTACAGTGTGAGCCACTCACTGGTGCCTGGCCTTACAGTTTCAATTGGAATGCTACCTCCTACTTCCTGACTTCCCTAGATAAAGCAACATATCCTCAGCTCTATAACTTTCCATTTTCATTGCCTACACAGCTCTTGGTCTGCAGTGGCTTTGTAATAGTTCGTTGCCGTTATTAATAGTACTGTTATTTTACTTATTTGTAGTCTCTCTCTTAGTACCAAAGTCTTTGAGTGCCATGAGCATGGGAATGCATCTCTCTCATCACTACCTTACTGCAGTTATTTAGCCTGCAAGACCTCTAACAGATGTCAGATATGTATAGATTAGTAATGTTAATGACTAAATAATGGGTCTACAAGATGGTGTAGATGGCCAGTGGAAGGAAAGAAACTTCAGTAAAACATTCTTTTTCCTTGTATAATATATATATATATATATATATATATATATATATATATATATTTAGCATTAGGATTCAAAATAAAAAACCTGTCAAACACAAAGCTAAAATTGTAGCTAAAATAAATACTAAAATGGCATAAACATAGCATAAAAAGTGATATCTAAGAGAATATATTTCAAAGAACTTTCACTATATTGATATCTTAGAAAGCTCTTAATAGTATGGTTTTCATATTAAGAACTTGGGTTTTCTGGTTATGTTTAGCATCCTTGTTAAAACACCCAGTAAATGGAAGCCATTTTGTTCCATAAATTACATGCTGTATTGCGATTCCTATATAGGCCATGAAAAAAATATTTCTCATTCCTTTCTAAATATACAATTAACAAATAGTCAATTATTCTCACAGAGTAACATAGTTTTTCCAATTCAGCAATTAAAATACTGCTATTTGTTACCATCATAAAAGAGGAAATGGTGCCTGGGCCAAGAGGAAATTTGGAAAGGAAATGTGACTGGAGAAATTATTTGGAAAGGCGAAATGAAGGAGGAAAGGGACCGAAAAAGAAAAATTAGAGGTTGGAAATGAAGTAATTCCAGCCTGACTCTAATAACCTGTGTTCCCTGGGCCAGAGGAAGCAAGACCTGACAAAGGGTTCTGCAGACTGATGAATGAGATACTTCAAAAAATACTTCTAGCCAGTCAGGAGCCTCAGAACTTAGCCCAAATACAGAGACCTGAGGTCAGGTCTAGGGCTTTTGGCTTCTCACTTTCCTGTATGGAAAACTGGAGTGGCAAATTGTCCTTCAATCACACTTACTAGATGAAATGTGATCATGTCTCACCTGCCCCAGCCAAACCCAGACTCATAGTCACAGAAGAGAGCTACACAATTCTAGCAAAAAACAAAAAACAAACAAACAAAAAACACTGAGTGAACATTTGGCTTGGGGATGTAAATTGGGAAGTGTCTCTATTTCTTCCCTGTAACTACAGTTTCAATAGAGCAAATGTTTGCAATTCTAGATGTCAGTAAATCTGCTGCTGAAGAGAGCCAACTTGCCTTTGGATGATGGTGGTCCTTGCATAGCATCAGAGTTATAATTGTAATAACTGTTATTTCATTATATAATGAAGTTGCTTTAGATCACTTGGAGCCAACCATGTGTGCATGCACCAGTATATGTATACAAGGTCTGTATAGATATATTATATATTATACATGTAGTATTTGTGTATGTATATATGTGTGGATTTTGTATGTGCATGTGCATGCATATGCACACGCACATCTTGAACTTTTCCTCTCAACTTGTTTTTCTTGGAGAAAAACTCCAGTCCTTGCTAGTTGAAGACTAGACTTGGAGCCCACAACATTCTAGGGCCCTGTGCTCAAACTATTCTGATTGCATGGGACAATATCCCATGCATTTCTACTATAGAGTATTTTGTCTGAGTTACCCAATGCAAATGCCAGATGGAACTTTCTGATCCCCAAATCAAGCCCTCAGGATGAGACCAGGAAGAGAGGGCTCTTATGGACTTTAATAGATAGTCTATGTGGGCCAACAATGTAGTACTGCCTGTTTGGGTTTTTTTTTAATTGCTATAACAGAACATTTGTGCTGGGTTACTTATAAAAAGCAGATTCGTGTCTGGGAGATGGTGGCTCACTCTTAGAATCCTAGCTACTCAGGAGGCTGAGATCTTGAAGATTATAGCTTGAAGCAGGCCATGAGATGACATCTTCAAAAAATAACTGGCAAAAAGTCTATCTAGAGGCCTGGCTCAAATGGTAGAGTAGTAGCTGAGCAAGCAAGCTGAGTAAGTGGGAGGCCCTAACTTCAAACCCTGTTACCAAGAGGAAAAAAGCAATTAAAAGATAAAAAGAAATTCATTTTGGTACACACATGTGGAAGTCGGTGTGCCTGGTGCCAGCAACTCCTCATTGAGATGGTACACAGATACCTGTGGAAGAGAATCCACACAGGAGAAAATCAGGGGAGGTGGCAGCTTACTTTAAAACAACCCACCTGTGTGAGGATTAACCCATCCACCAGAGCTATCTCAGGAGACATTAATCCACTCATGAGGGAATGCCCATGACCTGCCTGCTCGTGAAACGTTCTACCACTTCTCAACACTGTACATTAACAAATCCAGTCTGAATATGAAGTTTGTTAGAGAAAGAAAATACACACCTTATTTCCGGATCTAGAAAAACATTTAGTTCTTAGGCCACAGCAATAGTTTCCTGTATAAAACAAAAGAGGAATCAATCTCAAAGTATTTGCCAAAGTGAAAAGGAGAGCTTCTCAGAGTGGTCAAAGTTTTCACAGCTTACCCTATGAAGAAGCATCTGGGTGCCACTCCTGACAAGGTCCTAGAATTCAAATACTTGCTGAAAAACTGAAGGAAGAGAAGACTTCCTGTACCATGCCTAAAAGAAGCAACATCTATTTTTAATGGCAGAGTATATGAGAAAGTGCAAACAGATTTGCATTTTCAGGAGATGAATGGATCTCTGAGCTGGGCAAAATGGTATATGCCTGTAATCCCATCAGGAGGAGCTTGAGATCAACCTGGACCACATAATGACACACCATGTAAAAAGGAAAAATAATTAGCAAGAGCTCCTAACAGCCAGATTTAATGGTAATTAAGTGGTAGTTTTGTTATATAGTGAGCTTTCTGTCATAGCAAATATGTCAAGTACAAGAGGGCTGATAGTTACATCCACGGGATAGAAAGTTCCTGCCAATGTTTCTCTGAATCAAAAACAAAGAAGAAAAGGGAGGTTAGGGAGTCTTTTCCCCCTGGGAGATCTGTTTTAGTCTTTCTTAGATTTTAATTAACACATAAAAATATAAACATTTTATATATTTTGATGGCACCCTCATATATTCTTCCCTGCTAATTCCTGCCTCATCTTATAATATCCAACATACAGAATCAAACTGTGTTCATCAAAAATGAATAGACAGGGCTGGGAAGGTAGCTCAGTGGTAGAGTGCTTGCCTTGCATACATGAGGCCCTGGGTTCAATTTCTCAGCACCACATAAGTAGAAAGAGCCAGAAGTGGCTCTGTGTTCAAGTGGTAGAGCGCTCGCCTTGAACTGAAGAGCTGAGAGACAGCGCCCAAGCCCAGAGTTCAGGCCCCACGACTGGCAAAAAAAATGAATAGACAAGGAAGGTGTAGTATAGACAGATAAGGGAAATACAAGAAAAGGAAGAAAACCCCACCACTGTTAGTAACCACCTGGACAAACAAGAGGGACTTAGGATGATGTAGAGTGAAAGAAGCCAGACATAGAATCACAAATACCATTTCATTCATAGGTAGAACCTAAGAAAATTGCATTTGTAGAAGTTAAATTTGTACCCTCATTACTAGAGGCAAGGGAACACAGACAAATGCTGAACAAAAGATACACAGGACAAATGATCCTTTAAGATGTACTTTAAAGCACAGAGACCACAGTTAATACCAACATATGCTGCTATACGCTCACTAAAAGAGATCAATATCAAACATTCGCCCTGCTACAAACTAGTCAGCATGTGACATGATGGATATAAATTATGCTAGTATCTTCATTTCATTGAGTATACCTATATCATAGTACCACATAGTCCTCATAAATTCATGCAATTTCTATTTATCAATAACAAATAAAATTTTAAAAAATGTAGTTGCAAACATCTAGCCCTTGAGGTAAATCTGAGAGACTCAGTTAAAATCAACAGATACTGGTGGCTCACACCTATAATCCTAGCTACTCAAGAGGCTGAGATCTGAGGATGGCAGTTCAAAGCCAGTCTGGGAAGGAAAGTCCATGAGACTCTTATGTCCAGTTAACCACCAGAAATCCAGAAGTGACATTATATCTCAAAGTAGTAGAGCATTAGCCTTCAGTGAAAAAGCTCAGGGACAGCGCCCAGGCCCTGTGTTCAAGCCCTACAATAAACCAAAAAAAAAAAAAAAGAAAGAAAGACAAATGATTGTCATTCTCATTACAGAAGCCTATGCACTGGGAGGAAATATTTTGGCAGCTGAAGATGTCAACTAGCATTCTTCAAGAGGGGGTACAGCAGAGGAGACGCCTCAGGCCGAAGCCACAGAGTTTGTGTAGGGTCTGCTGTGCATTCAAGTGTGCTGAGGAATTTTCAGGCAGACGCTGACATGGGGGAGTCCATCCTGAATTCCAGACTCCTGGAAACAGAACTTACAGCTGCAAGGGAAGCACCACTTGCATGCAGAGGTCAGGAACACAGCACAGATGCAGGCATTATGTCCAATGAGCCCCCTGCCCAGGCGGTGTCGGTGGACCTAGCAGTGCACTGTGAGCAGGAACCTCATGCAATCCGTTAGTCAGAAAACAGACTGAGCAGAGGCGCCAGATTTCCCCCTCCTAGGTGACATCATTTGGAGGCCCATAACTCATGCTTGCAACACTTATTCAAGAGAGACCAGCTATGCTTGGTGGAGACAGTCACAGGAAAGTGAAATGACCCAGGGGTTTAGTAACGCCAGCTGTTTCCACTTCAGAAAATAAAAATAACAGAATTTAAAATGATACAAAGTTCAAAGCTAAACAAACACAGGAGAAGCCATTTGCAAGCTGTAGATAGTGTGGGGTCTCTGTGGTGAATGGAATTCTCAGTGACTCTTCAGTGTTGCAAGTATCCGGCAAATAATACGTTGAGATGATAAGGCGTAGTGGAATATGCAGTGAACCTTGGAAGTGTGAAGGTCTGGATGGAGGTACCAGGCCTGTCCTTTTACAACGTGCACGAGCCAATGCCGTACACTCAACCACTCTGAACATGATGGGAGAGATGAGATGAGGTAGATGCATGCCCAAAGACCACGAGGCTGCTGATGGAGAGGGGGATCTCCCTGCAACTAACAGAGAAAACGCTGTGTTGGAAAGCACAGTGCTTAGTTCACTGTGAACTTCGGAAGGAAGGAAGGCCAGTGTGAAAGAAGGAAAAGACCACTGCAACTCAGAGCAATTTAAATGCCAAAAGAAAAACCCAAGGTGTGGTGACTGACAGCGCTGGGCTAGACCTTGCGTTAAATGATCATGTGCGTTTGCCAGGGGATAGACAGCAAAGATGGCAGCTGATAGATCAGACAGGACCGGAAAGTGAACACGAAGAGAGGAAGGGAGGAGAAGAAGGAAGGGAAGCCTTCCCTGGGTTACGCTGAGTTGGCCACTCGACATGAAAATTCATGTTCTCCGCTGACTCAAACGCTCCCCTTTGGTTTGCCTGGCTCAATCCTGCTCATCCTGAGCAAGTCTGGCTAGTGTCTCCCATCTGCCTTCTGTAGGTGGTCATGTGACACAGCGTTTACTTGCATTGAGACAGAACTGTTTCATACTACATCTTTTCTCTTCAATGGGTTCTCCATTCCTTGGGAACACCTTTTCATCTCTGCTCTACCCTGAAGCCTCTGTGCCTAGGGCAAAGCCTGACACATAGTAGGAACCTCAGAAATACTTTCCAGTTGCATGAACTACCATATATCATCTCCACGTTCCTGAGCTGGTGAATCTGATCACTGTGTATTACACACATGTATGAAGATAGTGCCGTAAAACTTCTACACTGGGCAATTAACACTAATAAAAATGGTGAATCTCAGTTTTTTGTAAATCTCTCCAAGCAACTGTCAACAGGTACTAACCGAGCGCTTTCTCTGAGCCAAGCAATCTTAGACTTGGTGCTGAGACCTGGCTCTAAGAAGAGCTCAGTGTATAGGGAGAGATATGCATAAAGCCCAGTAAGGGTGCTAACGTATGAGGAACATCTGATGAATGTGTGTGGTTTCTTGGTAGCCTAGCAGAAGGAGCAGGAGAGTGTTCATAGACAGCTTTGAGAAGGAAAAGTAGGACATGTAGGTAGGAATGAGAATCTATGTGAACATTGCATCTTGCACATGTAAAAGCCAGCAGCCTAGGAATAGTTCTGCATGTTTGGAGAATAACCAGAAGGAGAGACTAAGAAAAGGAGAAGCTGATGGAGATGGAAAATCCTAAGTATCGCAAGACAGTGGATCATCCACTTGAGAATCATTTCCTTTTCTTCCTCAGCTGCCACTCCAAATCCATGCTCATCCTTCAGCCTACTATTAGCCATACCCTTGTTCATGTCCCTTGATTAATACTCAAGTCTTCAAAGGCAGCATTTCAATAGCTTCTCAGTGCATTTAACAGGCAAGGAACTCAGCCTTCTTCCAGAACCCATCTTGTTGAGACTTTTCACTGCAGATTTACTCCCAGTGTGATTGTTGCAAGAATTTGTCTAACAGAATGAATGATCAAGCCTGAGTAAAAGGGATTATGAAAAACTTAATAGCATTGTAGCAATGTAGTTGTTAATGAAATACAGTTGGCTGCTCTCGCCATTTGGCACCAACCGACTCAACACTGTCAACATCACAATACGATATTTGTTCCCAATTATTTTATGGCAACAACTGAAATACAATATGGTATTAATCATATTTATTATAAGTATCAATTTGAGAAATTTCTGACATGCCAGAAGATGAATAGGTTTATTATGAAAAGCAATTCTGCTTGGTGCATGCTGACTGCTGCTGTGTAATAAATAGACTCTGCAGGGTTTTTTTTTTAAGAAGTAAAGCAAAAAAATAAAAGAGCATGACAAACAAAAAAAGGAATCATGAAGACCCTTCGGATGCCTGCTGTGAACCTGAGTCAGGCACCACCAGGAATTTCGGACCCCTAGGACTTTAGTAGGTGATAGAATAGCACAGATTCTCATAAAGAACAAGGGGCAACAAGAAAAGGGTTCACTGAAGGCATAGGACATTTTCTGATAATGCAGCAGCCTCCAAAAGGCTCCTCTTCCAACACTCTCCTGATGTACAGTGCAATGGGTACTACGATTATGCCACTGTTTCTCCAGAAAATCCCTTAACCTCTGTCCACTGCAGGATTCATCCTTCACTTCTACCAATACTTCCTTCTCCGAGAGCTCTTCCTGACTAGCTCTTCACAGAACTAACAACCACCTCGCAAGCCTTACATCTTTAAAAAAAATTATAAAGCATCTGAAATTATGTTTGCTGACTTCTTCTAATTATTTTTAGGATGCACCATAAACAAAATGAGAGTTGAGCTACATACCACATGGTGCATTCTATTCAGTGTCCAGCATACTCATAGGAGTTACAAATAACAACGAATGAAAAAAGAAGCCAACAAGATGAATAAACCTATCCAGGCAGTTGGGCAGTGTTTTTCTGAACTAAACTTGGGCAATTTCACCTCTTTGAAATAGCTCTCTTTAAAATACATTTTGAGTTTCAGGCCTGTTGATATATTCCAGCCCCAGTTTCACTTATATTTTGTTCAACAGCTTTTGAACCTGTTGTTTCTTTTGAGCCGTTTGAATCAATTCCCATTTTTATCACCTAAGCAACTCTGAGGAAACTGAATTATGTCCTTGCCTCACTATACTGGCTGAAATGATGTATTTCCTATGTCCACACATAGTTCATCATTTACACTGCTGCTTCTACTTCTGCCTCCGATCATGAACACTCATGATTCAGCATTCCTAAAGACAATCCTCAATTAAATATTCCTCTCCTGCCCAAGTCTCACTGATTCTTATTGGACCTTATTAGTCTTTTCCACTTCAGATCTGAAAGCAGTAGCAACAATGTCAAGCTGACCTTCATTTTGTATCAGAGACAGTCTTCCTCTCATCCCTCCTCTCTGACTCTTTCTTTATACCATTTCTGCTGTTGAGCTCCATCCAACTCCTTCATTTTCTCAGGAGATTGTACAGAAATAGAGAAAACATAGAAGGATGTTGGTAAGTCCAGATTTTTGTGGAATTTACTGTAAGAGGATATGATTAGTCAAGTCAGGCAAGTAATAAGATCTATTTTTAAAAACACCCAGTGAAACTTACTGGAGAAATAGTAGAGAGAAAGATATATTGGGACTTCAAACAAAAGGTGATTTAAAAATCACCTTCAATATTGGGGACAAGAAGATAAGAATGCTTTTCAGAAGCCAGGAGTTTTTTTCCTACACAGTCTAGCCTTCGAACAGTAATAAATTGTCATTGAGAAAGCACTGTTGAATAGAAGAATCATTTGAATGTCTTTGAAGTCCGAGACAGTAGGTAGAGGTCAGAATTTATATTCTTAAAAGCAGAATCAGATATTGAAGCTAGCCTCACCAGAGAGTTGTAATCATTCTCCTGTTTATCTATAAGATTCAAATCAAATGTCACTTCTTCAGGGATAATTGTCCTCAATCAAGCCCTTTCCCCTGCCCCCTACTGACTTTTATTTATTAAAGTTTAGCAATGCGTGATGTTTCTTTGCTCGTGTATGTTTCTCCACATAAAGAAAGGGTCATATTTTATCACTGGGCCTAAAGTATATAATCCATGGTTGTAGATTAAGGTTTAAAAAATAAGAAAGAGAAAGCTTACCCAGTATAATACTACATGTAGTTTTTGCAAGTAGCGTTCCTTTATTTTATTATGAGAAGGTGAGCTATAAACAAAGTGTTAATAAAATAGAAGATTTGATTTCAGTGATCTACATCCTCCAATAACTCATGCATATTATAACCTTGGAATCCAATCCAAGTAATGGGATAGGAAATGAGGTCTTTGAAAGGTTTTAACATCATGAGAATGGGTCCCTTTATAAAAAGGAGATTGGAAAGAACTTGTGAGCCCCTTCTGTTCTGTGAGGACATGGGAGAAGGAGTCATTTAATGAATCAGGTCTTCACTAGACATTCAATTTGCTGGTGTCTCTATCTTTTATTTCCTAAGATCTAGAACTGAGAGAATCAATATATGTTATTTCTAATCTGCTATGCCAAAGAAAGCAAAGAAACCCATGGAATGATGAGAAACCACATTTATGTGAGTACCTACATCAAAGTCACATGCTAGAAAAAAGCAAGGCTGAACCATGAAACAGAAAGTACTATTACAGTGCCTGCCACGTAACAAGCAATCAGTTTGTCAAAAGCCGGGGCCGAATTTGACAGCGATAGTAATATAAAAATGTCCTTGTCATCCTTAAAGAGTCTAATTACCTGAGAACCATTTTCACAGTAGGGCTAGTAAGCCTATTTTGAAGACTGAATATGAATTAATAATCAAAATGCGTTCTGTGGGGATAGAGATGTAGCTCAGTGAACCACGCATCTAGAGTCCTGGGTTTGATCCCTAGTACTAAAAAAAAAGTCAATAAATAAATAGTCAATACATAAATAAATAACGCCTTTATTTTGCCTTAAGTTTTCCTACCCAAGGTCCTAGATGTTTCTTTCATAGGCTAGGGTTATGAGGAAAGACAATCAGTAGGAGCTCTATTCATCATTATGGGTTTTTTTTTTCCTATAAGTCAAAGATATTCTAGTTCTGGCCCAAATTTAGCAAATGTCTATAGAAAATCACAGGTCTACCATGTTTTCTTCTTTACAATATTCTTTGGGAGGCACCATTTGCTTTGCATATATTTTCATAGATTACTTTTTAAAAGGTGTACATGCATATGTGGTGTGGTATATGTGGTCATCAGGATCAAAGCTGACTTATGCATGCTAGGTGAGTGCTCTTCCTCTGAGCCCCATCCCAGCTCCTAAGACCATTTTTAACTACAGCTTTAATCACTTTGGATTTTTACAACCTTATTTTCTGCTGATACAAATGGCTTTTGATCCTTTAAAGGGCAGGTCTATATTTTTATTTCAACATTTTTAAGTCATTAAAAAGAAATAATGAGGGAATTATATTTTACTCTTGGACCTCAAGACATAGAAAGTCCAACAAACAGCTGCTGTAGGATAGGAGTTTTGTTTTTTTTATTCCAGTATCTAAACAACTGACATGAAAATAAAAGAGCCTGGAAAAAAATGCTAAAAACAGAAACAATAAAAGTGACAACTAACATATCATTGTGTATTTTCAAAGCACTTCCACAAATGTTATCTCTTCTAATTTTATTACTGAAATGAGAATGAAATAAATCATTCTGGGATTTCAGGTTTAACTTATGATACATTCATGGTCATTATAATTCAGGAAAAAGAGCTCAAGGTAGCCCTTGAATCATTGTGGAGGAACTTAGTAGCCTGGAATAGAAAGATTTGCAAATAGCAGGAAGGAGTATTGTCCTATTTCCTTCATTAACAAGCAGAAATTGACCATTTCGTAGTAAATTCCAGAAATTGTCAGGCCATGATTGAACCTGTCAGGCTCTCAATATGAAGACTTCCTATGAGAAAGTGTAAGAACAAGAATAAATATAAACCTCTTGTTGTTGTCATAGACAAGAAAGAAGTTAAGACACACACACACACACACACACACACACACACACACACACAAGACAAATATGTATCAAATATTTGACACAGAAAATTGGACCTTGGAACTTCCTGTACTATAAAGATCAGCATTCCATTTGGCTTTTGGTCTCACTTTGAGAAATAGAAGGAGATAAAATATATGGAGCTTGGGGTTCCTTATGCACGAAGTTTTAGCTAGAACTAGTCGTGCTGAGTTCTAATGATCCTTACAGGAAAATACATAGGAAGTTGCCCCAAAGGACAAATTGTTTATAAACAAGATGGAAAATGGCATTGCCTTTAGAGGGAAATGGGGGCCAATACCCATGCTGTCTTCAGACCTGCTCCTCCCCCACCAAAAAAACCCTCTGACTCCATTCCTTGGTTACAGAAGGGCTAGAGAAAATTAGGGAGACAGTGCTTCTCAGAGTGCAGAGCAGAAGGAGAAGAGGAAGACTAGGCGACTGTCACAGGTCTACTGGATATTCGCCAATGCAGAAATCAAGATGAATCAGCTTGTACTTAACTCATTTCTATGTCTGTATTAAAAGATGGGCTTCCTGACAATAAGAAACAGCACCAGGAAGCCTGATAGAGGTGAAAGAACATTCATTTCAGGGTCAAAGTTTCAAGTACCTGTCTGAGCTGTGCTACAACTAGTCAGTATCACATATCATGTGTGAACCTTATTTTATTATCTAAAATGAGAAGAAAAACAAAAACAGGGAAATTAGATTAGATTCGCATTCAGCAAATTATAGCCTACTGGTGAAATCTGGCCTCGTGCCTGTTTCTTTATAAAGTTTTATTGAAACTCAGCCAGTCCCATTCATTTGCATATTGTCTAAGTCTATTTTTATGCAGCAGTTGTGGAGCTGAGCAGGTGCTGCACGGATCACAGGGGCTGCAAAGCCTACAATATTTATGTATGGTTCTTTACAGACAAAGCTCACTGACTACCATGAGAGAAAGCCCTGGTAACAATAATTACCTAAAAGATCAATCATCTTTTAGTTCTCATTCTAACCAATCATTTTGAAATCCATTCTCCCCAGCGTAGAACACAGCAAACCAATCAGTAGGCAAAGCTATTCGTGTCAGTTCTCAAATGTGGAATTCTCTTGAAAATATAGCAATTTTTCAAGCCTCCTCTCATGTCTGGGTTTGGTATAAAGACATTGAGAGGGAGAGAGGGAAATTTCCCAGACATTCGAAATCTATTTCACTTTCATTATGAGCCCACTGAGGCTTTTCTGAAACAAGAGAGGGAATGGGAAATAGAATAAGGTGTTCGAATCAATAGATTAAATTTATCATAAGGATGAGTAATTGGAGTAATATTACAGAATCGCAAGCAGATGATTAGGATAGCATGTGAGTTTCCCATTTGATCAGGTCGGCTTGCAGGACATGAAAAAGAACACCAGGAAATAGTGAGCTTTATGCATTGGGATGCTGTCATTTGCTCCAGTTTGCTGTTGAATCCCTGCCTTCTGTTCTGAGGAAGAATGCATGCAGTGATGAGAAGAACATAATGAGATCATACAGCACTTGCTTTTGTACATGGCGATAACGGAAGACTTTTTACACCTGCTAATATTACACAGTGTATTTACAGTTCCTTCCCTTATACCGACTTAAGATTCAAAGTAGACTGGTTGAACAGGAAGGTCTTAAGAATATATCTAGAGAAGTAGCTGCCAAATATACTTGGGAATCAGAACTATTGAATCAGGGTCATAATGCAGTCTTGTCTTTTACTGATTTCTTAGGGATTTATTGTACCATTAAAACTAGGATTTACCTATGGAACCTAATCTCTTTCTTTCTTTCTTTCTCTTTCTTTCTTTCTTTCTCTTTCCTTCTTTCTTTCTTTCTCTTTCTTTCTTTCTTTCTTTCTTTCTTTCTTTCTTTCTTTCTTTCTTTCTTTCTTTCTTTCTTTCTTTCTTTCTTTCTTTCTTTCTTTCTTTCTTTCTTTCTTTCTTTCTTTCTTTCTTTCTTTCTTGCTGTGGGCATGGGACCTGAACTCTGGGCCTCAGCTCTTCAGCTCAAGGCTAACACTTGAGCCACAGCGCCACTTCTGGCTTTTTCTGCTTGTGTGGTGCTGAGGAATTGAACCCAGGGCCTCATGCATGCAAAGCAAGCACTCTACCACTGAGCCATCTTCCCAGCCCCCTAACCCCTTTCATTTTCAGTGATAGAACTAAAGTGACTCAATGAAGAGAAATGACAGCTCCCATTATTTGACCCTCATCCTTAGCTCATTTGTCTCAGGGAAAAAAAAAATTAAGTCCCCACAATGCCCTTTCAGAAAGCATTTATGGTGTGACTTGTCATCTCTCTGAATTTAAATACTTCCCTTCACTATCCATATGAATCACTTTTCCACTCCATCCTAGTTTCTGTTCAGGGATCGCCTCAACATAGAAGTCTTCCTTGATTCGTGTCTGTTTTCTTTTTTCCCGGCACTATTTCTGAACATTTCTCACATATTTATCTTACATATTTATATATCGATCCATTGTCTGTTCCTTAAGCTTTTGTCAGTGCTGATTGAGAACTGAAAAGCTGTGTTTGTTGCTGTGGTATCCTTACTATCTACATTTGGCCCATCACAAATTCTCAATAAATGTTTGTAAATGGACAAACAAAGAGTTCTAAATATTGACTGCTGGACTGGCAGAGCAATGTAATCATGGAAAGTAGAGTAATGAAAAGACATATCTGGCTTGATTCCTTCCTGTGTGATATTGGTTAAGTTGCTGATTCTTGCTGACCATCCATTTCCTATGAGTCAAGTAAGAGCTGGGGACACTGACACTGGAGAATCGTTACGAGAATTTCATGCAGCAAGCCAATTAGGGGAACAAGCTGAAGTAGGTCTTAGGTTTAGGTTTTCCCTTCTGGGAATTCCAAAGGGCCATAGAGTTGATTGGATTTCCCAGTTGGGCTGTAGAGGAGACAAAAGTGTGCTTTAGTTTCTTAATCTTGGAGGCATGGAAGGTTGTGTAACAACTATTGGCTCCCTGTTGAATCACATTTCATTAATATATTGTGAAACATGGAGCAATAGGGAGTCTTCCTCTGGCCAACATGCATGGGATGTACTTGGAGGAGAAAGGAAATCCCTGGCTACAGTGCAGAGTCTCCTTCACTCAACCCCTTTCTCTCCCGGGACCAGCAAGGAGCAGTCAAGTCAGCCGCACTGAGCAACTGGAACAAACTACTATGCAATTGCCTGTGGCCATATATAACAGAAATGGTCTTTGTGCTGTATCTCCCAAGCTGAGATTTAAGGTCAATAGTTTGCAGATGAAATGAATAAATAAAAACATTGACAATTATTGGGGGAAAACCCACATTCTCATTAACCAACTACTCACTTTCACAGCGTAGCCACAAACTTATTTAGTCACATAAATAGAATTACTCTCCTCTTTTTCCAAATGAGGAACCATGGTTTGGTAAGGTATAGTATTTCACAGTATTATATAGCTGTTTAGCACATGGTCTTGTAAGATCTTAACCTGGACTATGACTTGATGCTGTCCTTTCTTACCTCTGTAATTTAAAGTTTTCCTATTTCACATTGTACATCTGTGTTCTGTTTTGTTAAACATAACTTTGGCAATAATGATCATAATGCTTATAGCCCCACAAAGAGATAAGATGTTGAAGATAAACAGCATTGCATATAGATGATAGTTGTGTTTGATATATGTTCACTGTTGTTAAAGTTAATACGGTTAATAACGTAAAACACCAGAGACAGAGCTGAAGTTCTGAAGCCAATGGATTTGACCCAAGCTTCTTTACTTCCATAATAACCCTTGCACCTTTGAGTCCAAGGAACTCAGATTCTTAAAGAGATTGAGCAGTATAGCCTTCCTGGCCCCTTCCAAATGCAAGACTGGGTCATTCAAGCAGGAGAGTTGAACAACCTATTCTGAGGGGTCACCAAGAAAGGAAGTCTGAAATCTTCCCTGGAAACACATTCCTTAAGGCACCTCCCTCTTCTGCAGGATGCTGAGGTTCTCTGGCCTCTATGGACTCCATCCTCCCATACAATTGGTTCCTCTCACAATTAGTTCCTGGCACTGTCATCAAAGTGTTCTCTCCCCAAGGACATGGAACAGGATGAAAAACAAATCTTGCATTGTAAACTCGAAGTGTGATCTGGGCGGACCCAGAAAAGGAAAAAGGTTATGTTGTGGGAATTGAGGATCAACAATGGGAGGCAGGCTGCTGACTCCCCCCACCCCTCCCCATCCCCCGCCCCCATGATTTCTGGGGCTTCCACGTGCGTTTTCTTATGTCTGCAAACACACCCATGACAGAGCAATATCTATGAAACAGTTGCCTAACATTGGAGTGATTTTTCTCCAAGTCCTCACAAATAAGTAACTGGCTCTTTCTATCCAGAAAATGTCAGGTTTGTCCCATAAGCTCATTAGGGTAATTATGGTTTTTCCTCATCTCCTGACAGTATGGATGAGGATAAAGGGCCATAAAGACAGCATCTCTCATCCAATGAATATTCAACTTCAAAGAAGAAAGTGACCACTGTTAAGGAGGTGAAGTCATAGCTTTGGAAAAGCTTTGAAGCTGCAGGAGAAGATGTAAATTAAGTGCAGACAAGCATAGGATAAAAATAAAATCCTTGAAATCCTTGAAGGAAAAGCAAACTTCTTCTGCAATGGGTGTGAAAGTAAGGGGAAGTTGGCCAAAGGAAGGAGGAGATAAACAGGAATGCATGATGTAATCACACTAGAAAAATGGCAAATTAGGTGAAAAAAAAAGTATAAGGGAAATTCACAGAAGTTAAAAATTGCCTTTTTATCTGAGAACTTGGAAGAATCAAAGTGGAAGCAAAGTCAATTTTCTCAATATTCAGCTCATTAGAAACCCTCAAAAGGGACAAGAACATGCTTTTATTTGCTGTTTCTGTAATAATGTTGTTTGGATATGACAGGGCCATGGGGTTTTATAATCTCATATAGGGCCACAAGCCAAGTGTCATTCCTGAATCCTTTGTAGTCCTCTTCATCCTTCTGTGTCTCCTATTTGTTTATATGCTCTGCTCATTCATTTGTCCATTTATTTAATAAACTGACTTTGTGCTTGCTATGGACTATGTACTTTCTAGATGCTGGGTAAATAAAGATGAACATATTATGACCCTACCCTTAGACATCCATAGCCCCCTACACAAACATATTTAACTCGACAATAGGAAGCTAACACAGTTGGTTTTTGTTAGACAGAAGTAAACACTTCCAGTGGCTACCTGAAACCTCAGAATGTGAGTATGTTTGGAAACAGGATCTGGGCAGATGAACTTGTTAAACAAGCTTACAATGCTTTGGCATAGAATCTATGACCTCCATAAAAGAAGTTATTATCACACACAGAAAAAAAGTCCATGTGATGGCAGAACAATGCACCTACAAACCAAAAGATTTCAAGAAATTCCAGGAGCCACTACAACTAGAAAGAGGTAAGAGAATGTTTGTTCTTTGAGCTTTTTGAAGGATCCTGGCTATGCCAAACCTTTAATTTCATACTAGTCTCTAGAACTATAAAAGAACACATTTCTGTTACATGAAGCCATCTTATGGCTTACTATGAAAGCCCTACAAAAAGGAGACATAGAAGCATTATTAAAACTATAGCGGTGAAAAAATAAGATGCCCTTATTTTTTTTGCTGTTTATTTGTTTGGTTTTGGTGCCTTGTGGGTTTTCATATGAATTTTGTTTCAGGAACCATCCTCTTCATTTTGAAGCATGTTCCTTGCTCCACTCATCTACAAATGACTCACACACAGTCTGGACATTGCATATGCTCCTTTGTTGCAGTTTGCACCTTTCTACTAATGCTGTCTTTAAAACAATTGCCAGTTGTCCCGTTGTTTTTGTTGGTTTTGTTTATCTTTTTAATTCCAGGACTTTCCCTTCTTCTTGTGCTTCCTGAAACCCAGTTCTTTGGCTTCTTCTTCTTTTGAGTGTATTAAACCAAAGCAGTCACTATTACTTGCAACCCATAATTCTAAGAGATGCAGGGTCCAGGATGAATTCTCTTGTTTTCTTATTTTACTCTTTTTTTAAAAAAAAAATATTGCAAAGGATACATAGAGGGGTTCTTTTTCAACTGTTACCCCCTCCTTCACTTTCTCTCACTTGCCCCCCACACACACATTCCCCTCCTCCCCAAGTTGTAAAGTTCATTTCCATTTCTAGTGAGTATCTCTGTTGTATTTTTTTTCACTCTTTGTCCCACTGTTTGTGATTCCCCTTCCATTCTCCAAATCAGATATTGTTATTCGTTTACCCAATCAGCTTTTCAGTTTTATTCCATCTGTGTTTCTATTCTTTATTTTCGTTCCTGAAAGAAACTTTGTGAAATATATGAAATATTGTGTGTGTGTGTGTGTGTGTGTGTGTGTGTGTGTGTGTGTGTGTGTGTGTGTGTGTGTGTGTGTGTGTGTGTGTGTGACTATTCGTAGAAATGATGGAAGGTTCCATGACATAGTTCCATCTTGGACTAAAACAGCATCCTGATTCATCTTGTTCTTTCAGTTTGGAATCTGTTCTCCTTTAAGCAACTTCAGGTATCAAATACTACTGCTCATTTTTAGAGCCAAGTGATGCCTTGGCAAATGAATAGAAGGAATGGCAGCCATTGGAATTCACCGATGCTGGCCTTTTACTGAGCATCCATTACAGGCAGCCTACATTTGAACCACTTAACCTTCCTGAACCATGGGCTTCATAGTCATATCTACCCTGAAAGCAGGAAGCCACTGATTATCAAGCACTAAGTACTGAGTGCAGATGCAGTAATGTTGGGTTTCTCCATTTCTTCTTAGGATTTCTTCTAATCTTAGCCTTTCAAAACTCATATTTCACTCCCTTCTTGGAGCTTACCTAGTTTTCTTCTTTCCTGGATAATTGAGAATATAAAATGTGTAATGAAGAACAGATACCTTTCCATCCCTCTTTATTTTTTTTTATTTTAATGATTTATTGGCTAACAATTGCTTTGTATCCTTCAGTGATTTTTGTCAAGGCAAAGAAACAAGAAACCACTTGTGTTGCAAAAGGACTGGTTATGTGATCACTAGGTAAATCATTTTTATAAGCCAATACCTTCATTTTGTTTTTCTTTTAATTACCTTAAGTAGTTTTACAGAGGTTTTCAATTCCACATGTCAATTCATGAATAAAATGTCTCTTGATCTATGTCACTCCCTTCATAATTCTCCCCATCTCTCCCAACATCCCTTTCAGCCATCTTTAGCTTACTGGACTTTCCTAGTCTGATGGTTCTCAGCTCAAATGATAACTGCTCCAGCTTCTCAAATGCAGAAATTTCATTTTTCCACAATATAACATGTTGTCAGGTCATCCAATCTTGAACTATATTTTGCCTTTTGAAGGTCACACATTTGTGTTCTGTCCTTCATGGCATCTAACTGTATAGTGGAGAAAGAATGCCTCTAGTTATTGTATGCATGTCTATGTCTAAATGGACACAAGCATTTTTATTGGGTATCTCCAGGTCTTACAATAAGTTCTGGCACAGGCTTTTATTTGAATACTTTCAGGTTCCATTTTGATGGCCACCAAAACATTCTTCCAGGAGAATAGCCAGCTGTCTTGTCCTGGTTCATCTTGTGAATCCATTGATACTCCTCCTCCTCCACAGGCATCCACTATTGATTATGCATCTCTCTTAATTGACTTCTTGTGAATGCAACTTGATTTCCCAGTTCCTCCTTCAGTTTTATGCCATAGTAACTAAAATAATCTATGCTTGCTTGAACCCACTGATTAATACAGCCACTCGGTTTGTTTTTTATGTGGCATAAAATACCTCATCATTTTCATTTGGAAACATTTAGAAATCAGTCATCTGTAATATCAGTTTACTGGTCCAGAAATTCAACTGGGTTAGAAGCTTCTTCTTGATGTTTTCCATACCACCCTATATTGCCTATAGTATACATAGCTCCCTTCAAGGACAATCACACAATTTTAGCATGTAAAGTGAGGCACTTGTGAGAGCAAATGAGGGAATGCTAGTAATTAAGACTATGAAAATTGGAACAAACTAAATCTGTCCTAAAAATAAACAGGTCACCCTAATTTTATCCATCAATTCTCCTCCTCCCTATTTCCTCCTTTAGACAATAACTCTCCTGCCACATTTAACTAATTCTCTGTTCTCTCTCTAGCATCAACATAGCACCTGACACAGTAATCTGTATTTTAATTATGGTCTTGTATCATGGCAAGAACATAGTTCAGATTACCTTTCCCAGTTCTACCATTTTTCTGTTTCTATGTTTCTATTTTTCTATTGCATATTCTAGCATTATAGCATATACATGTCACCATTAGATCATGTAGCAATTGTTCAGCCACCTGTTTCTTCTACCCAGTTAACAGCTTGTCCTTCATAGCCTCTAATTACACAATGGGACAATCTTATTTTTCCATGTTATCCTGTCTTTATATCTTAGTGCTGATCATGCTGTGTTATCATTGTTGGCCTATTGCAAGTCATGACCCTTGAGCCTATGAGCTTCTAAGGGCTTCCTTTTATTTCTAGACAAAGACTTAGCCCAGAACCTGTTCATCCATGTGGACACAACATATGCTACTCAGATGAAAATATAGAGGATGTCTTTAATGAACAAATGAGAGTAAGACTGAAAACTCCATGTGGTGAGTTGTTGTTTGGTTTACTAGATAATGATTATTTAGATACTCAATCACATCTACAGAACCTGCATCATGAACTTCTGGGCTAATATGAGGTTAGAGGCAAGTCTACATATTAGTAAGGTAGAAAATTATTCTATATATCACAAAAGGCTAAATTTGATGCTAGAATCACAAATGGCATGATGGATGTATTCAAAGGTGAACAGAGGGTTAATGTTCATATAAAAATCATCCTGTGATTAGCACTTTTATTCAATCTCTTGGAAGAACAAAAAGAGTGATTAAGTACATAGAAATTAGAATTCATGAGAAAAGGTTAGAACAGTTGGAAATGTTTAGCCTGGAGGAAAAAAAATATATGTAACCATTCAGGGAAATCTCATTATCCAATATCAATTTATTTAAACAAGGGCATAACTTAAACTGACAGTCATGTTTCCAAGGAACAAATGACCTACTGTTCTTTAACAAAGAAAAATAATAACAATAATCAGAAAGTATGTAACTCAAATATTACTGTATTTTTTCTGACCTCATTTTCGATTATCAAAGATTTTCATTGCAGCCAGGTGCTGGTGGTTCACGCCTGTAATCCTAGCTACTCAGGAGGCTGAGATCTGAGGATGGTGGTTCAAAGCCAGCCCAGACAGGAAAGACAGTGAGACTCCCATCTCCAATAAACCACCAGAAAACTGGAAGTGGCGCTGTGGCTCAAGTGGTAGAGCACTCACCTTGAGCTGAAGAGCTGAGGGACAGCGCCCAGGCCCAGAGTTCAAGCCCCATGAGTGACCAAAAAAAAACAAAAAAAATTTTCATTGCATGAAACCTTTGGGTCACATTTCTACAATGAAGGTGTCTGTGTATTCAGCAGAAACACAACATGTCAAATTCTGTGCTAGGTATGAAGATAGATATCTAGACAGACAAACTGTATTATTGTGAAATAAGCCCTTCCCCAACTAAGCATAGAGATATCTAGAAACCCATAGAAAGCCCTACTCCTAGACATCTCCGAAGTACACACATTCAGATGTTGGCAGAAGGGAAATAGTAAATTGTCCTTATCTGTATTTTTTAACCCAATTATTTTTCAAATCAACACTTTTTAAGGAAAAATTAGATACACATTAAGTAAGTTTTAAAAATAAATGTAGTCGAGTATAGTATACCTGTATTTGTAGCACTTGAGAAGTTGAAGAAGGAGGAGGATTATGAGCTCAAGACTAAAAAACTAAAACTCGTTCTAAAAAACATCTTCATATGTGGGTATATACATGTATGAATATATGTTTAATTTTCATTTCATGTATACATGTATGAATAGATGCTTAAATAATCTTTTGACAGTACTGGGGTTTTAACACAAAGCCTTGCTTCCTCTCAGCTTGCTTGCTCAGCTGGCATTCACTCCTTTGAGTTATGCCTCTGGTTTTTATTTTTGCTTATTATTTTGGAGATGGTGGCTCATGGACTTTTATGTCCAATCTGGCTTCAAACTGTGACCTCAGCCTTCCAGATGTCTAAGATTACAGGTGTAATCCACTAGTTTCAATTTTCAGCTTCAATGTTTAGAATTTCAGATTTTAAGAACTTAGAACCAAATGATCATAAAGTCAGGAAGTTCATAACAGTAGCTGAGGAATCTGAAGTTTGTATGACCAGAGGTCAATTAATAAGCACAAGTTAACACAGAAAGCTAAGAGCAAACTCAAAATTATACTTTTAATCTCCTAGGTGTCTTAAACATTATCTAATGCATATTCTTTCTACCTTCCATACTAGCAGATACATTCGCTTACTAATAATAGCCATTAGTGAATAATTACCCAACCATAATGCATCAAACCCATCAAGGTTTATCCACTCAACAAAATCTTGTAATAAGAAGTCCCTAGCTATTATACTAGCTGCTGCTGCTTCTCTTCCTCGTCCTCGTCCTTGTCCTCCTCCTCGTCCTCCTCGTCCTCGTCCTCCTCCTCCTTCTCCTCCTCCTCCTCCTCCTCCTCCTCCTCCTCCTCCTCCTCCTCCTCCTCCTCCTCCTCCTCCTCCTCCTCCTTCTCCACCTCCTCCTCCTCCTACTCCTCTTTCTTCTTCTTCTGTCATGGGGCTTGAACTCTGAGCGTGGGCGCTGTCCCTCAGCTCTTCAGCTCAAGGCACACAAGCTACCACTTGAGCCACAGTGCCACTTCTGGTTTACTGAGTGGTTTATTGGAGATAAGAGCCTCACAGACTTTCCTTCCCAGGCTGGCTTTGAACTGTGATCCTCATATCTCAGCCTCCTGAGTAGCTAGTACTACAGGCATAAGCCACCAGTGCCAGGCTGAGTAGCTTCTTCTTATCATCAGGAACCAAAATATCCTATCATTCTGCTTTTCCCTCTTTGCTATGTAACTAGAGTCTTCTATATTATAAGAAAGTTGCCAGAGCTCCAGCTATCATATTGTTCTAAATAGTTATGTGGCTGCTTGACATATATTCAATATTGTTACTACAAGGTAGAAAATGAATATTGAATGGGAAGATAATAATGATACAATTGTTAGTAGAAAATTGTCATTATTCCCATTATTAGGAGACAATTTACGTGGACCTCTTGTATTTTCACATTTCTTATGATATATGAATCTCATTGTCCTGGACAGATTTTCTTAGGATCTTTGTATCACACTTTGGAAGCTAGAGATAGTTCTTCTCTTCAGAGTAGAGGAAAAGTGTGCAAAGTGCCTAATATCCTAAATTTGATTCCTCTCCTAGTAGGACAAAGTTTTGGTATGCATTGCTCACTATAAAAGATTTGATTTCCCTTAACTCTGCATACTCTCCCCTGATACTACTCACTGTCTGAGCATTGCATGGCTTTATCTATGTCAGCCCTTGGAAAACTGGCTCAGTGAACTGACTAGAGGAAAAGATGCTTCTATGGTTACTTTGAAGGCCGAGAGTAATCTACTTTCTTTTGTCTCTACAAGACATCTCTGCCTTCTAAAAGAACCCATGAAATGAAGGCTATAAATAGAAGAGCTCTCAGTCTTCCATAACTTGTTATGTATGACAAAATATCTAAAATATCTAACCTGAATAAATGTCCTTGTTGTATTTTGTAAGGTATTGTTGAGTGTTGTTTGAGACACGATCTTGCTATATTGCTCAGGCTAATCTTGAATTCCTTGGCTCAACCTCCCAAATAGTTAGAACTCCAGGTATACATTGCTCCTGGATTTACTGGAATAAAAATGGTTCAGTGAGCTGGTACCAGTAGCTCATGCCTGTAATCTTAGCTACTTAGGAGGCTGAGATTTGAAGGTCGTGGTTCAAAGTCAACCTGGGCAAGAAAGTTCATGAGATTCTTATCTCCAATTAAATCACAAAAAATCCAGAAGTGGAGTTGTGGTTCAACTGCTAGCCTTGAGCATAAAAAGCTCAGGGATAGTGCCAAGGCCCTGACTTCAAGCTCCAGGACTGGCATACAAACTAAAACAAAAATTGAAGAAGAAGAAAGAAGGAGGAGGAGAAAGAGGAAAAAGAAGAGGAGGAGGAGGAAAAGGAAGAGGAGGAGGAGGAAGAGGAAGAGAAGGAGAAGGAGAAGAAGAAAAAAGGAGGAGGAGAGGGAGGAGGGGGAGGAGGAGGAGGAAGAAAAGATTCAATGAAAAGAGTCCTAAAAGGGTGCCTTAATGTATCGTGTAACTTGATAAAAAGTCCTAGCTCAAACACCAAGGAGCTTATAACCTTCAACATCAATTGCCCTCTCTACTCACAACTTCTTCAATTAATGACCACCCTTCTCCCTCCCTTGCTCAATCTACTTACTCCCTATCCTACTGCTATTTGGCTGAGGGCCTCATCAGTTCTCAGATACTGTTCTTCGTGAGTCTCCAGTGACTCACTAACTTCCACAGCCAAGTGACCCTTTCCATTGCTTATCTTATTCCCTGCTGCCGCTCTGACATTTAGCTCTAGAGTACTCTTTATCCCTTTCCTTTAGTGAAATCTCCTCTCCGGGTCTCACTCATATCCTCCAGGAAACTTCCTCATCTCTTCTTTTCTTCACCCCCTAATGTGACTTGGCTACAAATTCCTATGCTTTGCCTAGCTCTCCTCTCACTCTGTAGAAGAAATTCTATATTAGCTTCCTTTTATTATACCTGGTGATGCTGTGATGTTTTACCTTCTTTTTGGAGGCACTGGAATTATATATATATATACTTTTGTTTCAGTTTTCCCCAGGGCCAACTAGGACTATAATCCTCTTTCTTACGACTCTTACAGAGCTGGGATTAGATTGATTCTCCAATCCAGATGATTCCTCCTAAATCTGAGCCTATATTTGTAACCTTGATGTCTCACTGTAATTTCAAATAAAGACATGCTCAAAGTCATACTGTCTTTGTCCCTTCTCAAAACTGCTGGACCTGGAATCCCTTTCTTGGTGAATTGTCTTACCATCCATGATTTTTTTAATGTCATAGACCTTAACAACTCCAAGAACATTCCTATAGCTGTTCTCATGAGTCTCTCTCTCTCTGATCAACAACTCCTACCAATTTTGGTCCCTTTCTACTGCATGTGCATTTATGTAAGCCAAGGCCCTAGGTTCACACTGTGTCTCTAGAATTTGTCCTATGGGGAAGTAATTCCCAACATGCCATTAGAATGGACTCTCAGAAAAAGAAATTTCATAACAGTACTGCCTTGATGAAAATGTATCCTTGGTTTTTCTCAGACAAAAGAACAGAACAAAACCCAACTCCATAATGTGACACAGAGAATTTCTTCACGTGGGTCTTACCTCTTCACCTTCATTTCCAATTTCTGTCCATTTCTCTCCTATTCTCCAGCCTTAAAAAAGCCACTCTGTTTTCCAGCATTGGCCTGCTCATGTTCAACTGTGGTCACCAGATGAACTGGTTCTTCTGCCTCCTATTTACTGTGGCCTCAAAACACAGTCCTCAGTCTTTTCTCCTTCCAAAGCAATGCAGAATTGACTTTTAATGCTGTTAAGACTGCTTTCTTGTACCCCTGCACCATGCTTCTCTCTTTCCTAAAGGACCTTTTACTGCATATTTCATGTCACAGTGTTGCATACTTCTGTGATGCCTACCCTGGAGCACAAAGCTAGAAACACAGCAGATTAAGTAGAAATATTGTAAATAATAATAAGTATAAACACTTAGAGATACCAAGTAAAAAAATCACTGAAGTAAAAAGGAAAGGAAGAAAGGACAAAAATTACCGTCCTCACAGTTTGCCTCAAATGAACCCAGAAATGATCTTGGGCAATGTTCACCCTTCTGGGCCCCAAGATGAGAAATCCAGTTTAGCCCGAAGTAATGAATTGGCAGTGGCCTGTGCAAGAACATTGTCCTTCACCTCCCAGGCACTCCCCAGATAAGCCAGTGGGGGAAAGGGCAATGGTTTGTCTTAAATAACACATACAGAGAACACATTGTGACCACTGGGAATCTTTGTAGTTAGAGGCACATGGTCTGTCTTGGACTGAGACTACATGTGAACAGTAGGAGAAAGAGCACAGGGCAGGGTAAAGCCAGAACCAGGGCAGAAGTGTTTATCACACTCCCCTCCCTAGGTCCCTGGGTAGCTGCCTTCACTTCTGGAAAGATCTACCTCACTGTATATAAAATAGAAATGATACTTAGGTTCACTCCATACATTTCAAAAGACAGAAAAGAAGAAGGAAAAAGAAACTCGATGTGCCTAGAAGAGGGTAATCGCTCAGTAACTGTGAACCAGTGTTTATAGTAATGGACAGCGAGCCTATTTCCTCTCTGCTTCAGGACCCTTCTTTTACCAAAGACTAAAGAAGGAACATGGAGAAAGCTTTTCCTAAATGTAAAGCATTATTCAACTGGAAAGCTATTTATTGCTTGTTATTATGAAAGATAAGAATCAAAATTAGCCAAGAAAGACCAAAATACAGCATAGATAAACTCAGAACGAAGTCGGACCTTTGTATATGAGCATTTGACTGTACATTACTTCCATTTATTAAGAGCATTTTGTAAGACCTGTATGCTTTTTCTAGCTTATTTTCTAATTTACTAATTCTGCCCCCTCAAAGACACTTTCCATTTTTATTATACTCTGTGCTTTAGAGGAATGAAAGAGTTTGAATATTATACTCAGACAGACTCAATGTAGTACCAGCATTCCTGTAAGAGGGACAATAATCTCAAGTTGTGACTGAAGTTGTTTGATTTAGGCATATCTCAGCTTTCTTTATAATACGAGATGCAATTCTTTTAATTTAGACTTTATTGCAAAATTAACTTTAAATGGCTAGGTATACGTTAAAGAATAATAGTCATAGTTACTGTAGCATTAATTGCCAACAATCTTGGAAAAAACTCCATATGCAAGGTGTTCCATAACTGTTACTTCTGAGGCCTTCCTCTATCAGTAAGAAATTGAAGTCCAGCCATCAAGAAAAATATAATTATGGGCTGGGAAGGTGGCTCAGTGGTAGAGCGCTTGCCTTGCATACCTGAGGCCCTGGGTTTGATTCCTCAGCACCACATAAGCAAAAAGAAAAAAGCTGGAAGTAGCGCTTTGGTTCAAGTGGTAGAGCACTAGCTTTGAGCTAAAAGAGCTGAGGGACAGTGCCCAGGCCCAGAGTTCAGGCCCTATGACCGGACCCAAAAAAAAAAAAAGAAGAAGAAAGAAAAAAAAAGAAAAATATAATTGTGTCACTTGAAGGGAAATGGAGGGAATTGGTATTCATGGCAAGTAAACCTAGGAAGACAAATATTACATGTTTTCTTTCTTGAAATTTAGATTTTTTTGGGGGGGGTGTCCAGTCATGGGCCTGAACTCTGGGCCTGGGCGCTGTCCCTCAGCTCTTCAGCTCAAGGCTAGCGCTCTACCACTTGAGCCACAGCGCCACTTCTGGCTTTTTTTCCCCTGCTTATGTGGTGCTGAGGAATCGAACCCAGGGCCTCATGCATGCAAAGCAACCGCTCTACCACTGAGCCACCTTCCCAGCCCTCTAGATTTTTTTTTGTCAGTCATGGGGCTTGAACTCGACCTGGGTGCTGTCTCTCAGCTTTCAACTTGATGCTAATGCTCTACCACTTGAGCCACAGTGACACTTTCAATTTTCTGGTGGTTTATTGGAGGTAAGAGTCTCATGGACTTTGCTGCCCAGGCTGGCTTTGAACCATGATCTTCAGATCTCAGCCTCCTTAGTAGCTAGGATTACAGGTATAATCCACTGGTGCCTAACTCTAGATTTTTTTTAAAGGATCTAAAGGTAGAACAGAGACAATTTGGGAGAAAGAAGAAGGAGAAAGAAGAAGAAGGGACAAAAGACAGTAATGGGGTGAACGTAACTGATGAATGTTATATACATGAAATCTATTATTTTTATAATCAGTATTTACTAATAAAAAATTGATGGCATCCTTAACTGACATTTAGGACGTGTCTCTATCTTGATACCTTTTTAATCTGTTCTTTTTACATCAATCTGTAATATTCACATATCTCCCCTATGCCCTACAACCTTGTTGTGTGTGCGTGCATGCGTGCGTGTGTGTGTGTGTGTGTGTGTGTGTGTGCGTGTGTGTGTGTGCGTGTGCTAGTACAGGTGCTTGACCTCAGGGCCTGGAACTTTTATTTAGCATTTTGTGCTCACAGCTGGTACTTTGCTTTTTGTTGACTAATTAGAGATATGAATCTCACAGAATTTTCTTCCTTGGCTGGCTTCAAATTATAATCTTTAGATCTCAGGCTCCTGAGTAGCTAGGATTACCAGCACTCATCTTCTTTATTACAAGTTTTGCTCTTACTAGAATGAACTCTCAATTTTCTATGATCATTTTTCCATAATTTTCTCTTTCGGTGCAGCATTCATTCATTTTATAAAAAGTGTCTACTTGCCTGGTTGATATTTCCAATCTAGTGTGACACAGACAACTTCTCAAGTCTGGATTTCCTGGAACTGGATTTCCTCACCCCAATTCAGAGTTTTACACATAGAGCTAAAAAATCTTATACCTAGGTAAACACAGATTCTAATACCTAATTTTTTCAGTGTAATACCTCTCAAATGGGCACTTGATACATAAAGTAGAGTAAATCATTAACCCCTCTCTGTCTTCTTTCTCTCTTCTGACATTGGTATGTTTTTGAAACTCATAAAGATTCATGAGATGTCATGTTTGAGACTTGCCATCATCCCAGAAACATGGAGGTGATTGCATACAAAAGTAGCAACTCACCAAGAACGAGTAGCCTGAAAGCCACCTATGAACTAACACATTTGATCAGTCACTTGCTTATTAAATCCTTCAAATGCATCCATATCAATGCATTTGCACTTTCATAAACTTGTTTAAGCCTCACCATATTTCATCTGAATAGTGTAACAGGTTCCTGCACAGTTCATTTGTTGATTCATACATCATGCAACAGATATTTCTTCCCCCCTATAACTTGTACATACCTGTCTGTTGGAAGTAATAATGGACCAGAGAGGCATAGTCTCCTCCTTCTGTTCTTGCTTTACCCAGTCAACAATATAAAAACATTATTGCCTTTTGCAATAATGACTGTCTTCATGTCAAAGTTAATAACTCCTGTCATGATCAAATCTAGATTTCCCAGTCTATCCAGTCCACATCCTTGGTAGAACTTCAGCTGCAGGCTCTTACCTCTGCTTCTCATAAAAGGTGTCTTGTGCTTTCTTTCTGCTAGATTTCACATGTCCTATGTCCTCTGATCCCTACTCCTTAAACCCAGACTCTTCACTCCATTTTGCACAGATTCCTACTACCTGTTCAGGTTTCACAGGAGTCATTCCTGGTCCTCAGATCTATGTCCTCAAAGCAGGTAGAGCTTAGTACTACCATGACACAAATTCAATGACATATTTTCTGGTCTATCCATTGGCCATGCACACAAGATGGTGTACAGATGGTGTACAGAGGGTACTCTAGTTGATATAACAAATAAATCCTGAAACTTTAGAGTCTTCATATGAGGGTATACATACACATATATGCATATAAAACACATTGATTATATTGAACATATTTTACATAAGTATATGTGTTTATATAAACATACAATGTAAATATAATATATATACCATATATAGTGATATATAAATATGTGCAATATTTAAATATTAAGCATAAATATATAATATATAATATAAGAATATACTATTTATATGTGGCAAATGACATATTGCATGTAAGATAACTTACATATAACAATTTATGTATCATGCATAATATAATGAATTGGACTTTAACTTACATTAGCATTCACTTGCTAATGTAAATTAAAATCCTATTAATTGTCAGTAAGATAGTGTTAGAAGTAGAAAAGTGTCCACATGTGGTTCAATCTTAGAGGAATATGCTCATTCACTGTATGCTCCTTTGGTTGGTGATATATATTCTCAGAAATATTGTACCTATTTACTCTGATCATCCCTTTGGTGAGAATTTACTCTATGGTTCTCTGTAAGGAAAGCCAATAAGGGTCATCTCTACTAGACAAACAAAAACTCTCTTCCAGAAGGGAGGAATGTGTGTCTACACTGGGAAATTACATGAAGGTGGGGACTGGATTTTAACTGTTGTCTGTTTTCTGTGTTTATTATAGCACATGGCACAGAGGAGATGCCTAACACATGTATATGAGATGCTTTGCCTCTGGTTCCGGCCTTCTCTCTTCCTAATTACGTAGCATGACTGTACGGGCATCAAATATAGTTTACAATGTGCTGTTATCTTTTCTTTAAAGCTAAAAACAAAATTTCTCGAGTCCTGTAGTATGTCAGCTTCCCTTCAGCCTCCCTCCTTTGAGCACTCTGTGGATCACTCCAGGCTACAGCAGTGAAGGAGACATCGTGTTCCCTTCTGACAGGCGGTAGGAGATGCCTCACCATGAGTCCTCCCTAGGGTTTGCTCTTTCTCTGGTGCAGATACTTTTTATATTCTATAGCATTGTGGAGTGGGGGAAAATAGTCATTTATTTGCTCTTTAATCTCAATTTGAGGACATAATTAAAAGTTGGAAGAATCTTGGTGCCTCTGGTCTGTAGCAGTAAATGTTTGTCCTATATACTTCACACAAGTATGGCAAGGCTCCTAGCTGTCTCCCCACTTCATCTATGACTTCAGAGTGATTTCAGACACAGAGGTTTTCATTTTAATGTAACTTACTGTAGTCAGCATTCAAGGTGACTCTGTTCTTCAGAATGGTTCAATGTTTTGTGGTTATAAAGAAATGGAAGAAAAGAAAGGTGAGGTTAGTTAACAAGGATCACACAGGAAGTTGGTAGAAGAACTAAAGCCAGAGAGATAAGGATCCTCTCCTCTCGCAACTTTGGTTTTTATTCCAACTACTTGCAAACAGAATACTCAAAGTGAAAGGGAATATTTCAGAAACTTTCATATGGATAAAATAGATGTATCTGTAGACTCTAAAGACAAATTTTTCCAGTAAGCAGAGAGGATACTCTAGCATGTGGAAAAATCTTATATTTTGCCTATGGGATACTCATTTGTTTCTCAAGTTTGCCCTTCTGGTAAAAGTGAAAAGCACATGGGCAGGAATGCCAGCAGCTTAATTTTAGTCCTAACATTTTTGCCCTCAAATGTTCTCATCTCATCTTAGACAAGTCATCTCTCTCTCTCTCTCTCTCTCTCTCTCTCTCTCTCTCTCTCTCTCTCTCTCTCTCTCTCTCTCTCTCTCTCTCTCTCTCTCTCTCTCTCACACACACACACACACACTGTTGTTTCACTTACAAAGTAAGGATATGAAAAATGATGATAAAAACCCCTATTATTTTTGAGCTCCCATGTTCTTTTATTACTTGAATCCCTGGAATCCTTTTCTTTTGGCCTATTGCATCAGCTGAGAGGAATTGATGAGAAGAGCTGCTGAACATGTTTATTTTGGGTACCAGCAAGTGGTCAACTCAGCACTTGGCACTGAAGACTGATCTCTGCGAGTAACATAAGGCTCCAAAGATGACTTCAGCCCTCTGGCCCCACAAACCTGGATCCATACTACCAGTAGGGATTAAGGACCATTCCAGCCATGAGGCAGCTATTTTGTTATAAATTAATGGCTAGGCAGGTGATAGGCATGTCCTTTAGGCATTTCTTTGTGCCTATCCCTACCCCAAAAGTGATTCTAGGTAAAAGAGGAATATTAGAAGAAAGAAGGGCAGAGCTGTAACTTCCAACTCCAAGCCAATCACCAAGACACACAGGGTGAGATACAGATACGCCCTTGGGTTGTGGAGTGGAGGATGGGGAGCATGGTGATGCCTTTCTGAAGCACCTGCACCACATTCCATGTGTTGTGATGGATGCGAGGCCCACGGAGATCACAAAGATGCAAAACCTGGTTCCTGTTCTCAAGGAGATTGCTGTTTAGGACAGGCACACAAGTAATGAATGTGGTCTTATCATAGTAGTATCATAATACCAAGACAAGTTGTCATCTGAGATGACAGATGAGAACCAAGGCTCTTCTAAAACCAGTTATGAGGGCATAATTCAAAGCCCATGAATCTCACCCACATGAGGTACAGAGATGGACTGTTGGAAGCAAAGAGAGTCAAGACCTAGGAGGAGAAGCAGCACAAGGAAGTGGATATTTTTTCTGACTTGGTAATGTGAAAGTTGCTAGAAATCTTCCTCATTTGGGTGCTCTGGATCTACTCGATGGCTTTAGCTATGAGTGCAAACTGAAAGATCTAATTGATAGTCATATTAGTTTTCATGGTAGCCTAACAGACATTTCATCTTCTGAGGTATAGTCATTCCTGAAGGTCCTTCTTAATGCCCAACTTAGCTCTAGAAAAGTCAGAAAGGCAAGGGAAGTATCTTAACACCTCTTAAGTCAGTTAATATATGCTTGAGTAACAACAAATGCCAAAAATAGCTCAACAACGTCACAGAAGTAATCACCCACCACACAGCCCAGTGATTTCTCTCTATCTTCTACTCTTGTTCCCCTGGAACTAAAGTCATTCTGTGATACCTTGGAAGGAAGAAGAGAGCAGAGGTCAAGTTGTTAAGCTCATAGCCAAAAAACTTGCATCACTTCCTCCTCATTCCCATATCCAATATGACCTCACCGTATCTGCATCAGAGATGGAAGCTGTCTTCTTGTGTTTCCAAGAAGATAATAAAACAGTGTATGACACAAAAGGTCATCCTCTTCTGTCATCCTCTTCTCTGAATCAAGAGTTTCACCAGCATTTCCCCAATCCATCACTACCCATCCACACTCTAAGCCCTTTCCATTTTTCTATCACATTTTTTGATCCATTCATCCATTGAGGGGCATCTGGGCTGATTCCATATCTTGGATATGGTAAACAATGCTGCAGCAAACAAGGTTTGGGTAGTGGCTTTAGTGTATCCTTATTTGTGCTCCATGAAATAAAGGGAATTGCTAGGTGATAGGGTAGTTCTATGTTTTGTTTTTGAGGGCCTCCCATTCTGCTTTCCAGAATGGGTTAAACAAGTTTACATTCCCACCAACAGTATAATAGAGTTCCCTTTTGACCACATCCCCACCTGGTAATGACCATTCTAACTGGGGTGAGGTGGACTCTCAGTGTAGTTTCGATTGACATTTCCTTTATAGCCAGAGATGCTGGACATTTCATCATGGGTCAAAGACCTCAGTTTAAGGCCAGTAATGATGAAACTTTTACAGGAAAAGTAGAGGAAACACTAGGGCCCCTGAGCACAGGTCAAAACTTTCTAAGGAAAACATCGAGAAATGCAACAAATCAAAGAAGGAATTGATAAGTGGGACTACATCAGACTTTAAAGTTTCTGCATGGCAAAGGACATAGCTAACAACATAGACAGAAAGACCACACAATGGGAGAGGATTTTTACCAGCAGTCCATCAGACAAGAGCCTAATATCCAAAATATAGAGTGCAAAAAAATGAACCCTCAAAAAATGAACCCTCAAAGAAGCAACAGCCCAATTAATAAATGGGCTAGTGACTTAAAGAGCGACTTCTTAGAAGAAGTAAATATGTTCAGCTCTTTCTCTAGAGCATATTCTATAACCTTTTTCTCCTCTTGGCTCTTGGACTCATTTTCAATTCTGGGTACAATGGCTTTCCATTTGAGCACATTTCAACATTCTAGTATACATGCCACCCAACTGTCTCAGAAAAGTATCTGGGGGTTTAAATTCTTGGAGTTGTGGACAAAAGGTTAGTAATAGTTTCTTTTAGTGAAGGAAAATCTTGCTTATCAAGCATTAAACAGGAAGGTTATAGCAGGCTATTTGTTTACAATATAGTGTTTTATTACTGGCTAATTTCATCTATAGGTCAATGAATATGTTCTGAATCTGATTGAGCTATATAAGCAATAGTAGATAATCCACTGTACAACAAACATTGTGTTCTAAGGATGGGCACACAAGTGAGTAAATCATAGTGTCTCCTCTCAAGACAATCAGTTCATAGTGTAGTCAGTAAGTGAATAGTATTCCCGTGATAGGGTTATAATAAAGGTCTTTAGTTCTCTTTAGAGATCCTAATTTAGCTGATTATTAAAGTAATAAAATCTTTTTGTACATGTGTCTATTTCTTATACATTGGATGTGATTTTGGTTGGTGGGTATGGAAAAATGTCTCCTGTTGGTTTGATACAATTTCCTGAGAATAGGGAACCACCAACAATACAACCATTCATCAGATATTTGCTATGTAGCAAATTCTAACAGGAGTCAGTCCACAGAGAACAACACCTAGTGCTATAGAGATTTAATTAGTCCTCAACCAATGTTATGTCATAGATACAGTTACTACTCCACTTTTGCTTAAAATTGAGGATTCAAAAGTTTCATTAACTTGTTCAGGGTCATAAGGAAGTCTGTGGATGCATTTGCCATTTTAAAGCCTGTTTTTAAGGCTCCATTATGATAACCCAGGGGTAATTTGTGCCATTTAAGGTGTGATCTTTCTGGCATTTAGAGCACAATCCTCAGGGATTTAACAAAATCCCTATGCATTGTCTGGCAAGAGCTCATCCAGTTTCTTCAGCTGTCTGTGAGCTATGACACTTCAGCTTAGTGCTCCCTGATAATACTCCTTTTTGCAAAAGTATTCCTGTCCAATTCCATAGATGTTCACCCTCTGCATGTACAAATTGCTATTACAGTGTCACATGGAGATATGGTACCAATTTATAGGACTCATTTTTGCTGGTACTTTCCTCTACAAGTTTGAATTAGCTACAATACGCTTGGGTATCAAGCTGACCACTCTGTTTTACTATCCATGCTATGCAGGGTGATACCCAGGCATACAGTTTAAAGAAGATAACACTAAATAATCACCAAATGATCTCTGCTTTCTCAAATCAGGAACTCAAGAGACTGGCTCAAGGCCTTCACCGACCCCACAGTTGATAGTTATCTGTAGGCTTGGAGTCATGATGATAACTTTGGACCATTCCACCACATTTGTTTCCCTTCTTGGGGATCACAGTCCTGTATTGCTGGCTGTCTTACATTGAAAAGTCATTTTAAGTAGTTTCAATGCATTATCACTTTAAATATTTCATTCTGTTGGTTAGTGCTTTGTGATAAAAATTGTATTTCTGAGAAAGTTACTTCTTCATGGCTGCCCACAGATGTAATCCCAATATGTAATTGTGTTGATGATGTTTTAAGTGGGAAAAGTACACCTTTTAATGATATTATATACATATATATATATATATATAGTTTTATACCATTATGGAAAAATATATTTCTATTCTGGAAAGCAATCTGGAAATACAGACACAAAATGCTAACAGTTATTTGTAGGTTACTATAGCTGTTTTATTTTTCTTCTTTTTGTCTCTGATTCAAAGTGTATGTTTTTACATAACATGAAAGGAAATCTTCATGGAAAACTTAGTGATGATATACACAGTACCCAGAAGTAGAAAAAAAAAACTAATCTGTGCCATCTGTCTTCACCATTGGACTTGAGAGGTGCTAATCAAAGTCAAGAAATGCTACCGACAAACTTTCTACTGTTTATATATTCAAAAGTCACTCACAATTGTTTGTTCATTTTTTTCTGGTTGTGGGCCTTGAACTCGGGCCTATGTGCTGTACCTGAGCAACTTTGCTCAAGGCTAGTGCTCTACCACTTTGAGTCACAGCTCTACTTCCAGTTTTCTGATGGTTTGGAGATATAGTATACGCTCCTTTGACAAGACACAGGAAGTGAATGACAGAAAGAGGCAAAGGGCTGAGCCTCTGTTATTCCATTCAAGGATACCTTCAATAACTACAGGCTGCCATAGGCCCTATCTCATAAAGGTGCCAGCATCTCCCATGGGATGGAGTCCATGCCCAAAGAGACATTTAAGAACTATTGCAGATCCAGTCCTTAGCACCTGCCAGTGCCTACTTTTCCCTGGAACTGTTTTTAGTTCATGGAGAGGTTGGATATGGTAAGTTCCATCCTGATGTTTTATTCAAAGTACTATTTTTTCTATTGCTTTTGACTTTCTATATTACATTGTACACTATAAAGATTCATTATCATATACGAATTAAAATATTAAAAGAAACAGTGTTATCTTCTTTATTAATAAGCTTTTTAATTGTGAAAATACCATAGAGATGGGTTACAATTTCATGAGCAAGGTAATGAATACATTTCTTATCAAGTATTGTTGCCTCCTTTGTTTCCCCTTCCCATCCCTGCCCTCCCATCCCCACCATCTCCCCTCGTCAAAGTTGTAAAATAAAGTTCATTTTTCAACATAATCTCTTGTACATCTCATTGTTGCAATGGGTCCACCTATATCCCTATTTAAACAATTGCTTTTCCCCTTCCCCTCCACAAATTATACCAACATCAAATACAGTGAAAACGGGTTATATTGTGGGGAAGGGACATACAAAGCAACAAAAAAATTATTTTATAAATATGTTAGAAACAATAGCAAGAAAGAAAAAAACATTTGAGTCCTTATCTTGGGGTTTATTTCGCCTAACATCAACTTATCTGACCATTTCTGCTTGTCTCAGACATATACTAGTTATTGCAAATAAGGGAAACCATGGGACCTATGTTTCATTGGGCCTGGCTTACTTCACTTAATATAACTTTTTCCAAGTTTTCCCATTTCCTAACAAATGGGGCAGTCATTCTTTCTGATGGAGGCATAGAATTCCATTGTGTATATATACTACATTTTCTTGATCCATTCATCTATTGAGGGACATCTGGGTTGGTTCCATATCTTAGCTATGGTAAATAGTGCTGCAATAAACATAGTTGTGATGGTAGCTATAGTTCGGTCTTGTTTGTGATCATTTGGGTAAATGCCCAAAAGTAGGACTGCTAGGTCATAAGGGAGCTCTATGTGGAGTCTTTTGAGGAACCTCCATACTACTTTCCAAAGTGGTTGAACAATGCAGTAAGGTTCCCTTCTATCCACATCCCCTCCAGCATCTGTTGTTATTAGAGTTCTTGATTATAACCATTCTAACTGGGATGAGGTGGTATCTCAGTGTTGTTTTGATTTGCATTTCTTTTATGGCTAGAGAGGTTGAGCATTTCTTCATGTGTCTATTGGCCATCCTTCTTTCCTCTTCAGAGAAGTTTCTCTGTAAGTCTTTTATTTTATTGTGAAAATACTGTACAGAGGGGTTATAATTACATGGGCAAGATAAGTCTTTAGCCCACTTATTTATTGACCAGTTGTTCCTTTGAGGATTTGTTGTTGGAGGATTTTAATTTTTTGAGTTCCAGGTATATTTTAGATGAGACCCTTGTCCATTGTATGGGTAGTGAAGATCTTCTCCCAATCCATGAGCTTTCTATTGATCTTGATACACCTGTGTCCTTTGCCATGCAGAAACTCTGCAATTCCAAGCAATCCCATTTGTCCAGCCTTTCTTTGATTTGTTGTGTTTCTGGGTCTCTATTAAGAAAATTTGAGTCTGTTCCAAGGAGACCTAGGGCTTCTCCTATTCCATCCTGTAATGTTTTCAGAGTGTCTGCTTTGACTCTGAGGTCTTTGATCCATGTGGAGTTGATTCTGGTGCAGGGTGATATATAAGGATCTAGCTTTAGTTTTCTACATAGCTAGGATATGGAACCAACCAGATGCCCCTCAGTAAATCAATGGATCAAGAAAATGTGTTATATATACATAATGGAATTCTATGCCTCCATCAGAAAGAATGACATTGTACCATTTGTTAGGAAATGGAAAGACTTGGAAAAAATTATATTAAGTGAAGTAAGCCAGGCCCAAAGAAACATAGGTCCCAGGGTTTCCCTTATTTGCAATATCTAGTATATGTATGAGTCAAGCAGAAAAGGTCAGATAAGGTGATGTTAGGAAAATGAACCCTAAGATATGTATTCAAATGTTTTTTTCTTTCATGCATTTGTTTCTAACACATTTATAAGATTATTTCTTTGTTGCTTTGTATGTCCCTCCCCCACAGTATAACCCCTGCTTTCACTGTATTTGATGTCGGTATAATTTGTGGAGGGGAAGGGGAAAAACAAGTCGTTTAAATAAGGATACTGGTGGACCCATTGCAACAATGAGAAGTACAAGTTGTCATGTCGAAAACGAACTTTACAACTTTGGTGGGGGGGAGGTTTAGGTGGAGGGGTAGGGGGAGGCTGGGAAGGGATGGGAAGGGGAAACAAAGGAGGAGGCTACAATGCTTGATAAGAAATATACTCATTATCTTGCCCATGTAATTGTAACCCCTCTGTACAGTATTTTCACAATAAAAAATAAATAAAAATTTTTAAAAAAAGAATCTAGCTTTAGTTTTCTATAGGTGATAAGCCAATTTTGCCAGCACCATTTACTGAAGAGGCTGTCTTTCTTCCATTCTATATTTTTTAGCTCCCTTATTAAAGATTAGATGGCTATAGGTCTGCAGGTTCATTTCTGGGTTTTCAATTCTATTCCATTGGTCCTGAGGTCTGTTCTTGTGCCAGTACCAAGCTGCTTTGATTGCTATGGCTTTGTAGTAGTTTGAAATTTGGTATTGATATTCCTCCAGCACTGTTCTTTCTGTTCTGGATCATTTTTGCTATTCGGGGTCTTTTATTGTTCCATATGAATTTTTGGATTGCCTTTTCTATTTCCTTGAAGAATGAAGTTGGAATATTGATAGGTATCACACTGAATTTGTAGATAGCCTTGGGAAGTATTGCCATTTTCACGATGTTGATCCTTCTAATCCAGGAGCATGGAGGTTTTGCCACTTTCTAAATTCTGTTTTGATTTCAGGTTTTTAAAGTTTTCATCATAGAGCTCCTTCACTTTTTTGGTTAAGTTAATTCCTAGGTATTTTTTTTTTGTGGGGCTATTACGAATGGAGTTGTTTTACTGATTTCAGCCACGTTTTTCTCATTGTTGGCACAAAGAAAAGCCATTGATTTTTGAGGGTAAATTTTATACCTTGCTACTTTGCCAAAGTTTTGAATCAGCTTGAGTAGTTTTGGAGTGGAGTCCGTGGGATTCTTTAAATACAAGATCATGTCATCTGCAAAGAGGGACAGTTTTACTTCATCTTTCCCTATTTAGATCCCTTTTATGTTTGCATCTTGTCTTATTGCTATAGTTAGGCATTCTAATACTAAATTGAAGAGAAGTGAAGAGAGTGGACATCCTTGCCTTGTTCCTGAGTTAAGAGGAAATGGCTGTAGCTTTTCACCATTAAGTATAATGCTGGCTGTAGGTTTGTCATAGACAGCCTTTAATGTATTGAGGAATGTTCCCTGGATTCCTAGTTTTTCCAGAGCCTTCTTCATCATAAAGGGGTGTTGGATCTTGTCAAATGCTTTTTCTGCATCTATTGAGATAACCATGTGGTTCTTATCCATACTCTTGTTGATGTGATGAATTATATGAGTTGATTTGCATATATTGAACCAACTTTGCATACCTGAAATGAATCCTGTGTTATCGTGGTTCATGACTTTTTGGATGAATTGTTGAAGTCAATTGGCCATTTTTTTTTGTCGGTCATGGGACTCGAACTCTGGGCCTGAGCGCTGTCCTTCAGCTCTTCAGCTCAAGGTTAGCGCTCTACCACTTGAGCTACAGCACTACTTCTGTTTTTTTCTGGTGGTTTATTGGAGATAAGAGTTTCATGGACTTTCCTATTCAGGATGGCTTTGAACCACGATCCTCAGATTTCAGCCTCCTGAGTAGCTAGGATTACAGGCATGAGCCACTGGCACCTGTCAATTAGCAAAAATTTTGTTGAGAAGTTTTGCAACAATGTTCATCAAAGAAATGAGTCTATAATTCTCTTTCTTTGATGAGTCCCTGCATGGTTTTGGGATGAGGGTTATGATGGCTTCATAGAATGAGTTCAATAGTGAACTTTCTCTTTCAATTTCATTGAAGAGTTGGAGGAGTATTGGTGTGAGCTCTGCTTTGAAGGCCTTGTAGAATTCCGTTGTAAAACCATCTGGTCCTGGGCTTTTCTTAGGTGGGCGGTCTCTTATTGCTGTTTCTATTTCAGTGCTTGATATGAGCCTGTTAAGATGGTTTAACTCATCTTGGTTTACTTTCGGCATGTTGATATTTGCTAGGAAAAGGTTCATTTCTGCCAGGTTCTCAAACTTATTAGCATAAAGGTTTGAGAAGTATTCCCTGATAATGTTCTGAACCTTGGTTGTTTCTGTGGTGATGTTTCCATTCTCATCTCTGAGTTTATTTATTTGGGTGTGTTCTCTTCTTTTTCTGATAAGATTTGCTAAGGGTCTGTCAATTTTGTTAATTTTTTTGAAGAACCCACTCTTTGTTTTGTTGATTCTTTCTATGGATTTTGAGATCCTAATTCATTTAATTCTGATTTAATTTTAATTATTTATTTCTATCTACTGTATTGGGGTTTATCTTGCTGCTCTTTTTCAAGGAGGTTCAGATGTTTCATTAAATTGTTGGTTTCAGATCTCTCCAATTTGTTGATATAGGAACTCAGAGCTATAAACTTGCCTCTGAGTACTGCCTTTGCTGTGTCCCAGAGGAGCTGGTAATTTGTGTACTCATTTTTGTTGAATATCATGAACATTTGAGTTTCCTTTCTAATCTCTTCCATGACCCACTGGTGACTCAACAGTGTGTTGTTCAGCCTCTATGTGTTACAGGGCTTTCTTTGATAGCTTTTGGTATTGAGTTCTAATTTTATTCCCTTGTGGTCCAAGAGAATGCAAGTTATAACTTCAATGTTTCTGAATTTGGACAAGCTTGCTTTGTGATCTAAAATGTGGTCTATTTTGGAATATGTTTCATGTGCTGCTGAGAAAAATGTGTATTCTGATGCTGCTGGGTGAAATATTCAGTAGATTTCTGTTAAATCTTGTTGCTCTATGCAGTTGTTTAGATCTGCATTTTTTTGTTGTTTTTGCCCAGCTGATCTAACTAGTAGTGGGGATAGTGGTATGTTAAAGTCCCCAACAATTAATGTCTTTGGATCTATGTGAGAGGTAACGGAAAGTAGTATTTCTTGGATAAATTTGGGTGCTCTGTTGTTTGGCAAATAGAGATTTAGAATTGCAATATCCTCCTGAAGGAGAGATCCCTTAATTAGTATGTAGCGACCTTCTTTATCTCTTCTCACTAATTTTAATTTGAAGTCTATTTTATCTGATATTAGGATTGCAACTCCTGCCTGTTTATAAAGGCCGTTTGCTTGGTAGATTTTGTTCCAGCCTCTCACGTTCAAAATGCATTTTTTTTTATGGGCAAGGTTACTTTAAACCACATTCTTGGGCATCACCCTGCATAGCATGGATTGTAAGACAGAGTGGTCAGCTTGATCCTAAAGCATATACTCAGTTTTGTCATTTTCACTTTGGTTGATATCTCTGCTCTGCTTCCACACTCCATATGTTATTTCACTTAAAATCATCTCCGTATGAAGTGAGATGCTTGAGACCCTGCTCATTTAGTTATTAGTAAGCCTCAATTCCTCCTTTCAAAATGCTCATTGCCAAAGGTGAACACCTTGCACATCATATAGGAAGGGTGATGCTAGCAGTAGCCCTGGAGTGCTATGGTACATAAAGAAAAGTCTTCTTTACTCTGGAGAAAGGATCAAAGATACTTTGAGAAAATTACTGCCAAGTCATACCTTAATGAAGAAGCAAGAGTCAGATGAACAAGGTGTAAACAATAACTCTGGTTTAAGACTCTTATGCAAAAATATTTGTAAGCATAAAAATTATAAAAAGTATTTGTAGGGGCTGGGAAGGTGGCTCAGTGGTAGAGTGCTTGCCTTGCATGCATGAGGCCCTGGATTCAATTCCTCAGCACCACATAAGCAAAAACAAAAAAGCCAGAAGTGGTGCTGTTGCTCAAGTGGTAGAGCGCTAGCCTTGAGCTGAAGAGCTGAAGAGGGACAGCACCCAGGCCCAGAGTTCAGGCCCCACGACTGGACTCCCCCCAAAAACGTATTTGTAAACATAAAAATGTATTTTGACAACCCATGGCCATTCATATCTCTCACAGAACAAATAAAATGGTAGCATGGTGTGAAAAGGATGTATAAATACAATTCAGAGATTTTAGAGAAGGTGACATTCAATTGTGGAAAGTCAGATCTTAGGAGGTTGAAAGTTCATTAAAGCCCTTTTGGAAATAAATGGCATGATAAAGCTTCTCCTATTGAAAGTATGAAGGACTGAAAATAGAAAGAATAGCCACAGGTACCAGGGATGAGGACTTTACCTTAGCTTTCTGAGGGCATATTGTAGCCCTTGACTGTGGTTATCACAAAGGAAGAACTTGTAAACAGTAAAGGATTTCATTGAAAGTATAAATGTGTAAAAATAAATTGGAAATACCTATTGGATTTAGGAAAATAATCATTAGCATCGTAACAACATTGATATCAATAGGATAACTCCTACCGGGGCACCGAGAAATTATAACATAGTCTACAATTGATGGCACTGAGTCTGATGAAAGACAGATAAAGGTACCAATCTGTACCATGAAGGGTTGTAGGAAGCATCCAGGAAAAAGGAACAACTGAAGTAGGTTTTAAAGTAGGCATACACCCTTCAAAGAGAAGAGAAACTTACCAGTTAGAGGAACAGGGTAGACTAAGTCACAGGGGTCCTAGAAGCAGAGTGTGTGGAGAGCTCTAATAATTCAACAAGGCCAAAGAGCAGAAGGAGAAGAAATATGTGGAAGGAATGGACAAGCAAGACTCACATAAGGACTTTAGAATTCTCTCTTTTCACTACTTGCCTGTCTTCCAGATTCCTTTTTTTTTTGTCCTTGTTCAGTGTAGAAAATCATTTTTCACGGGGGTCTCCTTTGGATCCAGCTTTCACTTGCTATAAAAAGCATGGGCTGGCATATGCCACAGAGCAGGCCAGCCAAAGGATGTACAAGGTCAAAAATCAAAAATTACCCTCCGTCAACACGCATCCCCACGCTGAGCCCCCGCCCCCACCACATTAACCAGAAAATAAGAACGCCTGCCCGGCTGTCCTGCTGGCTGTCAGTGGGTAAATTATCTTTTATTAAAGAGTTGTAATTGTTCTTCACTGAGCTGTGACCTAAATTTAGTGATGCTGAGGCAGCGAGCCCAGCCAACAGGATTTCCCTGAGAACACGATGAAGTTCCTGTATCAATTCAATTCATTAGCTAGAAAGGGAACAGGCAGCCAGAGGGTTCCCCCCTCCCTTTGCTCTTCAGTGAAGCATTTATTTGTTTAGTTTATTCAGAACTTTCCTAAGATCTACTCTAAGACTCTACAAGGAAAAGAGACAGCACAGTTCATTCAAATACTTCCTGCAGCATTAACTCCAAGGCAGAAACCAAATTACATTAAGTGGACCTCACTCTTTTTTTTGACCATTAAGAACCCTGGGTTGACTTGCTGTATATTTTCAGCTTAAGGAGAAGAAATGCCCTTAATGTGGGTAGGCTGGCTTGGGGGAAATGGAGAAGAATCAACTTGACACATCATGAATGAGGAAAGGAAGAGGAAAAAGGATAAAGAAAGAACAACAAAATAGAAATATGGTGAAAGTTCTAGTAGAAACTCATGTATAATAGAGCCTCAGAGAAGGGAAGATCCTAATAGAAATGCATTTTACTTCCCCAAACACCTTTAATCGTCACATGCTTGCTGAGGTCCAGAGAGGTGAAGTAACTTACTTAGGGGATACAGTTTCTAAATAACTGAGCCAAAATGCAGATCCACATCTCCTGAGTCCAAGTTCAGTGTTCCTTCACCTCAGCACTAACTGTTGGCTTTGAGTATAAATGGCTGACCAGTGATAATAGAAGAGACCTTGGAATCTTTTAGACTGGTGTCTGCAAAAACAAGGCAACATGACCCTCAATTTCAATATCTTTTCTTCATTTTTCTTTGCAAAAATCTCCCTAATAAATGACTCCATTGCTGCTTATTCTGTTGCCAAGGTTTGACCCTCCTGATGGCTTTGTGTCTAGTCCATCCATGTGTCTTCAGTGTGAGGAAAGACACCGGTCCACCACACACTCTCTGAAAGGTTATCCTTCAGCTGGGCATCTGATAGATACACATAACTTTATGTTAATTTATACTGATATGATGTCCCTGGGATATCCCAATTGATTTCCAGAGCAAATCTATGGCTGAGCAAGAAATGTTATCCCCATCATACAAGTGAAACTGGTTTACAATGTGGATGGAGTCATGGACCCCAGGACACAAAGATAATGAATGTGGCTCCTTGGCTTGTGTCTCTGCAGCCCCTCCTCCCCCAAATCTACTGTACCGACAGCATGGGTACTTTTGCAATTATGGAAGCCCATTGTCACAAGATAGCTGGCTCCAGAGGAAACCTTTGTATCTGAAGGTGATCCACTTGGGAAGAAGTATCATGACATCTTGGAAGAAAACTCCCCCACTCTGAATCAGGTTCAAGCAACATCAGGCAAGTCATTGACCTCATTCTCACATCAGTTCCCAGTTCTGTAGAAAGGAAGGGGCAGTTGGGGAAGTACAAAGGCAAGTACAGTCAATTGTATTTGACAGTTCTCCAGAGCACTCAGTGAGTGTTTATAGCTAAAATCAGCTTTAAGAGATAAAGCACTTCATAAGCTACAGAATTCCCTGGATTGCTGGGAGTGTTTGTTGTGTACTGAGAGTGTTTGGCTACTGAGTGTAGACACAGGCACTGTCACAATTGACTCTGTCATGTGGTGACAGCAACCATGGGCAAGACAGGCAAGCCTTCCTCCCAATCCACAGATGAGACAACTGTGTGGAATTATTTCTACCTACCTATTTTTTTAAAGAAGAAAAATTCAATTTGGCACATTCAGGGAATTTTGCCCAAATTCAATATAATATAGGTTCTGATTTGGACCTGGATTTAGAGCAAAGTCTTCCCTCTCAAAAGCAAATGTTACAAAGCTTTCTAGCTTATGTTACCAGATATAGAAGTAAATAAATAAAGTGTGGCTGAGTGAAAGGACACATTAGGGTTTGGTGAGGCCTATACCAAGCTAGAGAGAGCACAAAAATTAAGAAAGGCAAGCAACAATTCAGTTTCATCCAATTATTGCTATACATTATTAAGAACTTCCTTTAAAAAATAAAACAAACTAGATATCCATATCCATATTTTCATATGGATATCCAATTTGAAAGTAGCTACAATTAATTCAAATGTGAGACCTTTTCTTCCTCCTCCTCCTCCTCCTCCTCCTCCTCCTCCTCCTCCTCCTCCTCCTCCTCCTCCTCCTCCTCCTCCTTCTCCTTCGTCTTTGTCTTCATCTTCGTCTTTGAGATCAGTTCTACATACTGATCCCCTGTTCTGGAGACAGTTGTTTCCTGATCATAATGTCCAACTAAATTATAATTACTTAATTATATGGAGGAAAAGTATTGTTCATCAGTAATTGATGGAGTACTTGAGAGCACATATTCCAGAACCAGACAGACTGAGTTCAAATTTGAGTTCTGACATTAGCTAGTTCAATTACCTTGAACAGGCCACGTTGGTTCTTTGAGCTCAGTCTCCCTACTTTTAGTGATGCATCTTTTAAGGATTGCAGTATCAACAAGCAGACATCCATAAAACACCCACAATAACTCCGAACACCCAGTAACAACTCCACAAACATCAGTGCTTACTAACATGCTCATTGCACATTATACAAAGATTTCCTAAAACATGACTTCCTCCATATGCCAACTCAGGCACACTTATTCTGTAGTTAATGTTTATATCATATCATCATGTTTCACTAGCTAAAGTAGCCTGAGTTTATTCTGTTTATCCTGACCTTGGAAAAGACAAAACAGCTTGAAACACATCCTCAGAGACCTACAACCTAACTAGCAATGACTACCCTGTCCCCTCTGCCCAAACTCTGCAACTGTGTTGAAGAGCTTCCTTCCTGGCTTGTGTCTCCTAAAAGGGGAAACTATTGCAAGGTCTTTAAGAGGAAGGAAAAGGGACCTTTTTAATTAGCTTTCTCTTTTGAATGACGCCATCACAGATCTGATTCATTTCCATGAATTGAAGGGGGGGAAAATAGCAGGGTAGGTGGTAAGGGATGAATGAGAACTGTCAGAGGAGCACAGATTGGAGGAAGGCTGAAGCTGAAGAAAACAGTCAACAGCCATGTGAACTTGGCCATCCACTGTGACCCATGTTCCAGCCAGGAGATGATGTCAAAATCTAAATTTAAAATGGAGGCGGCAAGAGGTCTGCTACTATGACTCGCAACCGGAGGCCAAAAGAGAGGAAGAAAATGTTCTGAGCCTCAGTTCTAAAATGTAGCAACTGACCCATCTGGAAAATTTTGTGAAAAGGTCTCTTGTTTGCAAACCTACTTCTGCTTGCATGCATGTGTGTGTGTGTATGTGTGTGTGTGCACGTGTGTGTATGTATATGTGCATGCTTAGCAACATATATTTGCATGAAATTTCACAAACCTAAGGCAGTCTTTCCAAAGCATGTCATTGTCTTCTATAAATCCTATAAACATTTACTCCAGGCTAAACCAAGGGGTCCCTATGCCATCTCTCTAGTGCTTTCCATGTTGCAAGCTCTAAATTAATTCACTTAATATATTACTTCATCTATACATGGCATTCTATTGAAGCAGGATATTAATCTCATGCTGTAAGTGGAGACAGAAGGGTAGATGGCTACCCAGCCATGAAGTGGAATTTAAGCTCCATCTGACATCTTTAAAAATCTATGCCCTTTTCCTGCCACATGCTATTTCCAAAAGATGATTATTAAGTTTTGGCTTGTAGACTCCAACTAAGAGCATCTGCTTTCCAAGCAGCTTTTTTAAAACTATACTATGTCTTGACTCCAATCCATCCTCCAAATTGTGGCCAGAATGTTCTTCCCCTAAACTGTTCTTGCTCTTAAATACTGTTTCTTAAAAATTCTAATAGCAACACATTGCCCAAAAGATCAATAGAGCATTCTTCTATAAGAACCTTCCCAATCTGTTGCCAACCTATCTCCTCAAGCTCATCTTTCACACTCTGAAATATAGTCAGTACCAAGGATGCATGAGAGCATTCATCCTCCTTCAAAACACCATTCCCCTTAATGACATGGGGTTTATTTATTTCTACTAGGAAACCTCGACTTGCCTTTCAAGATCTAATTCAAAAACCCTGTTCTGAGTGAAGGTTTCATTCATCCATCACTGCCTTCCCCATTTCCCCAGCCAGCTCCAATCCTTTTCATTCCCCTGACCCCATAACATATTCTGTATGGATCAGCTGAATTGGTGAGTGTGCTACATAACAGGTAGGAATAGATCTATGAACATTGATGAACTTCTTTATGTCAAGGTCACATTGTATCTATTACTGATGTACAGTCTAGACTCTGACTCGTGCCAACAAACCTGACTGGTCTGTGTGTGCACAAGGAAGTCAGGAAATCAGGAAGAAAGAAGGGAGGGAAGAAGGGAGAAAAGGAGGGAGAGAAAAGGGAGGGAAGAAAGGAAGGAGGGGGCAGGTTCACATACTGACTCTAATTTCATAAGTAAAAGATGTTTAAACAATTCTTCTAAACTGACAAGCCTTCTGGGTTTCGATTTAGAACATTGATTTTAGGTCCAGATTCCTCCACTGAATTATACCTCATACAGTGCACGTATGTATGAATAAACCCCTGTTTCCCTACACCCACCAGGGAACAGGGCTTGTCTCTTGAGCTTTGATTAAATATGCTGCAGAACCTTACATTCATTGATTCTGTTAACATTGTTTTCTCCCGGCCAAATTTAACTTGATCCTGGCAGCCAGGAAACCAACTGAAAAAGGAGCAGATGGTCTCCCTATACATTATTTGCTTTGTTGTCAGTTTGTGTCCTTACAGTTCCCATTTGTTAAATCCCAGTGTTTGCCCCCACACCACTTGGAGGACAAATGTTTTCCTCTGGGTCAACAGGTGTCACTGTTGAGCAATGCAAATATCCCCACTCCCCCATCTTCTAGTGCTTCAATACCCTACTTGGTCACAGGCCACATCCAATTAGTCTCCACATCACTGAGTAAGTTAACCCCATAGCCTTTGTACTGGTGGCCTGAACAGACATCCCAGGACCACCAATTTGTCCTGTAGTCTTAAAGGCCTACATCCCACACATCATAGACTAGATAACCCCAATAGAAGGAAGGAAATAGAACCATGTCCATTTGCAGAAGACGTTTCAGGAATCTGGAAGTTGACATTTAGCAGGAGATGCTAAACTAAGAGTTAGAAAGTCTTAGCTTTATATACCTGCTTCCTTCCTTACCTCCCTATCCCTAGTAAATAATGCCTCAAGCCACAGGAGCTGTCACTATAAATTGAAACAGTTAGGGGAAAATGGCACAGATTTCTAGAACATTTGATTACTAATCTAGACCATAGATCCCTGAGAAATCCCCAAAAATATTTGGAAAGAATTTAAAGGAAATAGATTCACAGTGAATAGGTGAAGGACAAAAGGATTTGTGTTAATTATTATTGCCATTTTCTTATCTAAAGGGCATGACTTGTGAGATGTGGAACTGGGTAGACTGGAGTGAGACACAGTCTAAGAAGAATAGGTGTGAAATGTACCGTAAAGTGCAAACAGAATAGAATGAAATGGAGGTTGAGCAATAGTTTTGTTTCAGAATTATGGTAGGAAATATGAAATGTAGTCAGATCAGGTGGGCTCAGGTAGAAACAGCTGGAGTGTAATGTTCACTCCAAGCGGTTGTTCTCAAGCTCCTGCATGGAAAAATCACAACATATACTGTTTTGTTTTGTTTTACCAAGCAAGTGCTCTTAACCTATGGCAATCCAAGCAGAGATATTAGGCTAAGTATAATGAGTCTTAATCACAAAATGTCACCTGTAAAAACACTGACTTAGATAAGTCTACTTACTACTCCCCTTTCTGCCAGATCTCCTTGGTGGCTTTCCTGAATCTAGTAACCAATTATCATTTGAATACTCATTTTCTTGAACTTGAGTAAACGTGAATAATTCTATCATTTGTTTATTTACTTGTGCACCATTAAAAAATTTTGTTCATTAGACTTTTAAAAAGTGGATCCAATTATTGACAAAGGACTCTCAACGATTCAGGAAAGAAGGGATGGTCAAAAGAGGTATAGGTTAGTTATCAGGTAACTAAAGCCATCCCTTCGTGAGATCGTGTCTGAAAGTGACCACTGAGTTTACTAACAGTTATTTTTGTTGAGTGACTGCTACATGTAAAAGGCTGTACTGTTGAGAGAGCATCTGGATTAAAATCCTGGCTCTCTCACCGAATACCTTTGTCCTCTTGTACAAGCTGCTCTACCACATGGACCCTCGATTTTTGTCATCTGTGAAATGGCTGATTTAGGAAGAGTTTGAAAATGAAAACAAATTAATTCAATATACATGAAACACTTGTAACGCGACTTGTTACAGATGAAGCGTTTATTGTCAGCCATGATTCTTATCCAGACTTTGCAGCCTGTGCTGAGTGCCCATCATGTTTTATATGACACTGCCTGTCATTGTTTGTAAAAATGAATTTTATTCTTTAGTGAGCTTTAAGTTCACAGAAAACCTGAGAACAAGATACAGAATTTTCACATATAGCTTCTGTCCAGCAGACGCACAGCCTCACTCACGATAACCTTCCCCCCCACACACACAACAAAATGGCTCACTGATTACAACCATGAACCCACACAAGTACTCTGTTACCCCAAAGTCCATGGTTTACAGTAGGGTTCACTCTTTTTTTTTTTTTTTTGTCAGTCGTGGGGCTTGAACTCTGGGCCTGAGCACTGTCCCTCAGCTCTTCAGCTCAAAGCTAGCGTTCTACCACTTGAGCTACAGCACCACTTCTGTTTTTTCTGGTGGTTTATTGGAGATAACAGTTTCACAGACTTTCCTGCCCTGGCTGGCTTTGAACTGAGATCCTCAGATCTCAGCCTCCTGAGTAGCTAGGATTACAGATGTGAGCCACCAGTGCCCGGCTAAGGTTCACTCTTGTTAGGCCCCCTACGGGTTTGGACAAATGTATAATGGCATGCATACACATTACAATATCAAGCAGACTATTTTTATCTTCTCAAAAATCCTCCGTACTCTGCTTATCTACACCAATACCTGTTGCCTAATCCTTGAGAACTGCTAGTCTTTTGCCTGTCTCCCATAGATTTGTCATTTAGGGAATGTTTTACAGTTGCAAGCATGTGCTGTGCAGCCTCTACAAATGGCTTTCTTCCATTTAGCAATATGCATTTACGCTTCTACCATGCATTTTTATGGCTTTGTAGCTTGTTTAGGTTTCTGAGCTGAGTGGTATTTTGCTGCCTGACCTATTTAACCACTCACATACAAAAGTAGGTCTTTGTTTTCAGTTTCTGGAAATAATGATTAAAGCTGCTTACACACATCTATAGGGTTTTATATAAATATAAGCTTTCCGTGTCTTTGGGCAAATACTAGGAATCATATGGTAAGAATATGTTTATAAGGACAGGTGCTGGTGGCTCACACCTGTAACCCAAAATACTCAGGAGATCTTAGGATCATAGTTCAAAGCCAGACCAGGCAGGAAAGTGAGACTCTTATCTCCAATTAATCACCAGAAAACGTGGATTTGTGGCTCAAAGTGATAGAGCACTAGCCTTGAGCAAAAGAGTTCAGAGACTGTGCTCAGGCCTAGAGTTCAGCTCCTGGACCAGCACCAAAAATAATAATAATACAAAAAGAGTCTGTAAAAGAGGCTGTTTGTAAAAAACAAAAAGCAAAACCAAAAAATGAATCACCAGCTGTCTTCTAAAATGGGTTCATTATTTTTTAAAATTCCAGGGTTTGGTCACTGCTATTCACAGGGTCTGCTCACTGCTATCCCTGAGCTTTTCACTCAGGGTTGGTGCTTTACCCCTTGAGCCATACCTCCACTTCCAGCTTTTGGAGGGTGGTTAATTGGAGATAAGAGTCTCACAGGATTTCCTGCCTGGGCTGGCTTTGAACTATGACCCTCAAATCTCAGCAAGCACCTAGAATTACAGACACGAGCTGCCGGCGGCACCTGATAAATGTGGCTACATTATTTTGCATTCCTATTAGTTCATATTATTGGGGTTTTAGATGCAGGCCATTCTAATAGGTGTACACGTGTGTCTCACTGAAACCTGTATTCTCTGACAAAATGTAATACAGAGTCTTTTTGATGTTTTCCACCTTTATTTCTTTGATAGGCTATCTGATAAGGTCTTTGGCCCATTTAAAATCTCATTGTTGGTTTCCTTATTATTGAGCTCTTTCTATATTCCAGATAATATTCCTTTGTGAGGTGTGTCTTTTGTAAATAGTTTCCCCCACTTTGTGCTTTGTCTTGTTCCTAGTTTTATAGAGAGAAAACCATAGTGACTATTAGCAGTATAGTTTTTGCCAATATTCTTTACCTAACTGAAGAAGCTCTGTTCTGTTTCTACCTTCCTGAGGATTTTATTTTGAATAAACATTGTATTTTGTAAAATACTTTCATTTCTGCATCTTTAGGTATAATCAATCATGTGGTTTTATTTCTTCAGCCTAGTAGTGTGATGGATTATATTCATTGATTTTCAGATGTTGAAACAGCTTTTATACATGAGACAAAAATCACACTTAGTCATGGTGTATAATTCGTGTTATACTTTGTTGCATTTGATTTGCTAATATTTTATTAATGGTTTGGGATCTGTGTTTATGACAGGTATTGAACAAGAGTTCAATGTGTGTCTCTGGATAGGAATTTCAGAAAGGCTTTTCAGTCTTTTGTTGTATTATATTTTGTCTTATTTTGTTTTGTTGGTTATGACCAACTTAGATGGCTACAGTGGGTTGGAATTTGACATTTTCCCTCCAAGTTAGTAAGATCCTAATAAGACTCCATCTAGTTAAACAGGTTTCTTTGCTAAAGACAAATGATCTGTGTTTCAATATGGTTCCTTTTCCTATCTATCACCAAAAGCATAGGGGAAATTTTTTGATGGTCCCTATAGAACTCCAGCAATTAGAATTCATAAAAAGTTCTAAAATAGGTAGGCAGTGGTGGTTCATGCCTGTAATCCTAGCTACTCAGGAAGCTGAGGTCTGAGGATGACATTATGAAGCTTAACCTGGCTACGGAAGTCTGTGAGACTCTTATCTCCAGTTGATTATCAAAAAAGTCAGAAGTGGAGCTGTGACTCAAGTCAAGTGGTAGCGTGCTAGCCTTAAGCAAAAAAGCTCACAGACAACACTCAGGCCCTGAGTTCCAGCCCCAAGACTAAAAAAAATAAAAATAAAAATTCTAAAATGGGGTCTGGGAAGGTGGCTCAGTGGTAGAGCGCTTGCCTTGCGTGCCTGAGGCCCTGGGTTCGATTCCTCAGCACCACATAAGCAAAAAAAAAAAAAAAAAGCCAGAAGTGACACTGTGGCTCAAGTGGTAGAGTGCTAGCCTTGAGCTGAAGAGCTGAGAGACAGCGCCCAGGCCCAGAGTCCAGGCCCCACGACTGGACCCAAAAAAAAATAAAAATTCTAAAACGGAAACTCCAGTTACTGGGTTTTCCAGAGGTTTTACTCTCAGACTGTCTATCCATACTGAGCCTTCGTCATTCAGCAATTATGGCTTGAGTTTTCCTAGCCTGACATTGGCTCTCATGGATGGTAGAGTTACTGATTTCTGCTTTAGTAAGTTGTGGTTCTCTGTATTGCCCTACTTGTCTCACCACTGTGGGGGGAAGACAGTGATTTTTACCCTGTGACCTCTTTCCTCCACGGTGTAAGAATAGTTAAAAGTAGATGTTGATATTTTGGTTTGTTCAGCCTTATACCTGTTGTGAGGATGAAGTATAGCCCTCCAAGCTTCTTATACATAACACCAGAAATCAGAAGTCCATGGCATTATCTTCTTTAATCTCAAGAGATGAGTGTTACAGCTTTCACAGTGTCACAGGCAATGAAAACCAAGGTGACACGAATAATAGACCTAAGTTCTCAAGTCCAAGCCAGTCCCATTTCAAAGTCAGAGCTTTTAACCATTATGTAATGCGGCTTCATCTTCATGATGTATCTAGATTTAAAGGAGCATGAGAAAGATCAGCCTGAAATTGGGCAGGAAAGAAGTATTTCAAATGGTAATAGGAGGGGAAGTGTTTCCGAGAGAAGAGAGGAGCTCATGTGTAGAAAGTGATGAACTTCTCAAAGCAAAATGACAAACCACTGGGGCTGGGGCCTCAGAGAGATGTGCCATCTCTTCCTGGAAATAACTCGTAGTTTCCGGAGGGCCCCACCCTGAAGACCACATTAAACCTTCTGCTGTATTTACTTTCCCTTTGGTTGCCTCTTGCTTTTTTTCCTGCGATTACCTCGTGAGCCTTTTCTGACCTATTAACTATAGCCATGCCAACATGGCAAGCAAACTCAGGGATGCTGTCCCCACAGATCAATGCCACCAGAATTTCTCTGCAATTTTTGGCCTTCTCCAAGGTGATTCACTATGGTTCCAGGTACCACCTTGTCACTCTCACCCTCTCAAGTCATTTCTCAGTCAGTTTCCTTCCATTTACGTAGGTTCTTTCTCCAGTTAATAGCCAAATGGACCTTCCAGAACATCAATCTGACCAGTATAATGCCCAATTTCCATGTCATCCAAATCCTTAACAAGAATTATCTTGCTCACATCCCAGTGATGAGAAAGAGTGGCTATCCAGAGAACCTAAGGTAGAAGGGAGACTGGTGGACAGAAACCTGAGAAGTATTAAGAGTCTATCCTCACTACAGTGCTAACCTCCATGTGTACCCTCACCCTTTGTCAGAGTTTATTTGGCTGATCACTGACTGGCCACCCCATCCATAAGTGGTCCACACCAAAATTCCTGATGTCATCTTTTTATCTTTGACCTCTTTATTCCTCTCACACTGCGGGCTTAACCTTTAGCGAAATCTAACTGCTTTGCCGTCAAAGTAGCTCAACCAGACAGTTAACAGACTAGTTTAGATTACCTTCTTTTTACATTAAAAATCAGTGACATTGCTCTTCTCCCCAACCCCTTGCCTCTTGAAGTCTACTCTCTATGGATCAGGAGGGATGGATCTTTCCACATCCAAGTCTGTCCAGGTAATTCCTCTGTATAGAAGGTATAGAACATACCTTCTAGTTCTATACCTTCTAGTTCATTTCTTATCACTCAAAGTCAAAAGTCCTTATTAGATCAACGAAAGACCCTCTACAAAGTAGCCCTCTGCTCTCCGCTCTTACAACCTATGTGAACTCACGTCTCCTTTCCTCTTCATGCCAGCCTGTGTCCTCATTTCTGCTTTTAAGCATACCCTTAACCTGGCAGAGTCACTCAGAATACTCTTCCTCCTGATATCTACAAGGCTTGATTTCTAACTTCACCCAGAGCTCAGCTCCCATATCACTTTATAAACACACACACACACACACACACACACACACACACACACACACACACACACACACACACACACACACACACACACACACACACACAAAGTAAACTGAATAAAGGCAGATATTGTACCTTTTCATTTTCCACTGTGTCTCTGGTATCAAAGACATTTCCCAGAGCATTGAGGATGCTTACTATCTACTTGATATTGAGGAGTGAATGCCTATCAACTTATATGCTGTGGCTCCATAAGACTAGAGACAAGTATGTTCCTGATGTCTTACTAGAGTCTGTCTCATAGAGGTTGCTCAATAAACACTGTTGAATGAATGCATGATTAGGGTAGCATACTGACCATGGGACAAGTATCCTAAAAATAAAAGGGTTTAAGGATGTAAGGCAGCATTGTCTACAACCTACAGAGGGAATCTGGGAAAAATAAGTGGTTACAGTTGTATAGGATTAGATGCTAAGCAGGACAATTGGCAAGGGCTGAGGGTGCTAGAGTTCTGAAGTGAGGCATGAGTAGGAGGGGGTACTTATACCAAGATGTTGGAGACGCTATCCAGACTCCAGGGAGAATCAACTTTAGAAATGAGTAGGAGGATATTTCCAGTGGGAGTGAAATGGTTCCCTGGAACTGGAGACTGAGCAAGGCGGAGCCTGGGAAAAGCAATGTCTCTTTCTATGCCTGGGGGTGTCCAAGTTGGGTTTTAGAAAAATCCTACTTTGGTGGTCAGGAGGACTGCTGTTGTGAGGATCCTCATGGGCCAACCCGAATGTGACTGCGAGCCTGCTGTTGAGGTTTTGTTACTTTGCAAGATCAATGGCAGAGCTAAGTTTTGCTGACCCACCAGAAATGCAAATAGGAAGAGACTGCTTCGTTCCAGCTGTTACCTCACCTTCCACTCTGCAACAAGGCAATCAATAATGATTTCAGTTAAGACACTAGGTTCCAAGGGACTGAAGCTGAAAAGATCTCTTGATAGAAAGATGAAAAGTAAATGGAGGGTGGAGAAAATGCCATTCAAATTCAAATGCTTGCTATGGGCCCAAGAACAACATGATGGGAAAGACAGGAAAGAAGCTGGGTCGTGGGGTTCAACCTCCACTCCAGCACTTACAGACTGGGGATTTGAGATCACACTTAACACTTCTAAAATCCCTTTTGTTCCAAGATCTGTTGTTTACACTCCTTAAGACTCAAGTTAGAGGTGGTGCAGGGGATTTATGTCTACTCAGGAGGGTGAGATCTGAGGATCATAGTTTGAAGCCAGCTGGGGCAGGAAAGCCCATCAGATTCTTATCTCCAATTAACCACCAGAAAACTGGAAGTGGCTCTGTGGTAGAGCACTAGTCTTGAACAGAAGAGCTCAGGGACAGAGCCATGGCCTGGGTTCAAGCCCCATGACTGACCAAGAAAACAAAAACAAAAAAACTCTAGTAAGAGGTAAATAAGAGCTCCTCATGCATAGCATTTTATAGACTATTTATAAATTCAATAATATAATCCTTTTTCTGTTAACCCTACACAATGGCAACTGCTATTCTAATTCTACCTAGCAAAAATGTGAATACTTTGGCTTTTAGGAGCCTCTCCCATTTACCCACCTATCAGAGGTATCTGTGGACTTTGTGGAATTGTGGTAACTCACCACTAAACGTCCTTCTTTCAGGGCTGTCTACTGGGGGGGAGTCTCTGTTGCAGGGATATTATCTACACAGAAAACAAGACTTTATTATATCTAAGTAGAGACACAAAAAAATGCTCTCAATGTGAGACTCGCTTGTAAGAAACTTGGACTAAATCCTGCCCCATTCCTTAGCCACCACCTAATGTGGTTACCTGGATCAATGATGAACAACACATGAGGGTGTAGATTTCCTGAGGTGGATCACTGCCAAGAATTCAGTCGATGGAATGAAGTTAGGGCCTAAGAGACGAGATTCTTACCAACTCTGCTTCCAAATTTTACCATAAAACCACAGAACACAAATGCAAACGTTGGGTTGGGAGGAGCATGAACATACTTCAAGACACAACATAAAGGGACTGAAAGGACTTACATCATAAAAAAGTAGAGAGGAGAGAGAGACACACAGAATCTGCTGTGAATGTTGCAGTGTAAAGATATCTGGAGGAGGATCACAAGAGCCTGAAGGGAAAAGAAACACATAGACCTCTCGGTATAAGAGGAAGTATGAGGAAGACACATAATTTGGAGTTTGAGACCAGGGCTGACTGAAACATTCTAGTGGCTTTTGTTTCCAAACTATTTCATCCCAAACTACTCCCTCCATCCTGTCATCTGTACCTAACCATCTCACAGTAAGATTAAAATGGAAATCTAACACTTTAGCTGTTTTACACATGAGTTCTGCCTAATTCTTGATAGCACAAGTATGGAGAAGAAAAGGGAAGAGATATGTGGAGTGACCACAATAGACTTTTCAGAGATGGGGGTTTGACTTTCTCTTTAAAATTTTTTCACTAATTTTGGGGATCTTTGCCACAGTCAAAATTATAAAGGTTAAACTCTTTGATACTATCATGTCATATTATAGATTATATGTAAGCGCCATTTATCCCATCAACAGCACCATATTCTCAGTCTAAGTCTCTGTACCTTTGTCTGGAGAGACAGCAGAAGTTTCTAGAAAGTTGCCCAACTTTCTTCCACGTAAGCACCTTTACATAGTGGTCCTCTTATTACTTTATTCCCTGTTGGTAATGCAGAGGATGTGACTCATTTTCATATGTTACAACCAGCAGGAAGTAGTTCCATTGGTTAAAATTCTTGTGAATCAGTTCAAAGACAGGGACTGTGTTGTTCATCCTGAAGATGAGACTTTCTGACCCTCAAAATGTCTGATTACAGTTGACTGTGGGTCCTTATAATGTCTCCAGTCATGAGTAGGATAGCCTGGGAGGAAGGAAACCTCTCAGGATTCTTTTCCTCAACAAGATATCTACATAGAGGAGAGGCACACAAGCCATAATGATTCCTCTGTATCAACAGCAGATGTTTCAATGCAGCCTTAAGTTGCTTCTTGGTCATGTCAGTATGACAGAGACAGTCTGTTACATGCTCAATGTTAAATTCAAACTCAACTGGTAGCAGGAAATGACAGTACCTAAGTTGCAAGTCACGCAGAGCAAACAACTACAATATCTTCATGCTTTGCTTGTCTAGTTAGAAATAAGTGGTTACACAGAATCAATGTGCATAAGAGTCACATAAAGATATGTTATTATGTGGAAGGAACAAAAAGTAATTTATGAAGAGCAGTTCTGGTAGAAATTAGTTTATTAATGAGATTATGGAAAGCACTTACATTAATAAGTTCTTAATGGAAACCACTTAATTCTAGAAAGTTTGAGGATTCATGTGAATGAATTTTAACATCGTGTTGGCTTAAAATTTCACAACAGTACTCAATCTTGTAAAGGCCCTAAGAGCAAATCTTACTTATAGGAGAACAAAAATGAGCACACATGACCATACTCTGATTAGTAATCATGAAGGGATAATGAAGAAGACACTTAATTTTACCTTCAATTTTAATTATACCAAAAATATTCTTACATATAGGCATGTGTTTCACACACACATGGAGTTATTTATACATGCACCTAAATATGCAACCTACATAATTATTACAGCCAAAATTAACTCTGCAAGTTCAGCTGCACAAATAAAAATCTGTATTTTGAACTTTGAAGCCACAAGGGTACATCAATCTTCCCAAATAATGATGAATGAAAATGTGCATGAACAATTAATATTATTCAAATATGGTAATCACCATGGAGAGACACTTATTGCCACCTGGTGGCAGAATACCTTAATCAAAGTATTCAATTTTGAGGAAAATAAAGAAATCTGCACCAAGTGACAGAAAACATGCCACGTGAAAGAAAGTAGAAGATACAATCCCCCAATACCCTGAATGCAGTTCTTAGTTTTTCATGGCCACTGGGGAGAAAAAAACACATGGTGTGTCACCGTAATTCACACTTTAGTTCACACTTCAGATAGTTTCCTGTAGGACATGTCTAAAAGTGTTCATTGAATGAGCCACTAAAGCTCAAGCCCTACTTCAGTGCCCTATTGAATCGAGGGATAAGTAAGAATATTTTATGGCGTCACTTCTATGGGCAGAATTTCATAGAGGAACATTCTCTATAGACCTAGATTAGCAGAATGTATTCTACATCTTAACCTTTGGAAAGTCTCTCATGTAGTTCAATGGATCCTTGAATGAAATTATTCCCAGATGGATATTTTATTAACTCAAGCCTCGGGCCACATCTCAGACCAATTCCATCAGAATCTGTGAGGATGGAAGCAAGTATTGATATTTTTTGTTACAAGATTCCCAGTGAATGGCTAAATGATAAGACTCACTGAACTGGAGTGAAGAGAACATTAAAACACATGCCATGGAAAAAGAAGTTTCCTGTCTAAAATCAGGCAAGTGTATAGCAAAGCTAAATATAAAATTCAACCATATGGGAAAATATGCAGAGAAGACCAAAATGTCATTGCCATCCATTATCTAAACTTCTTCAGAAACTCTGAAGTGTATTAGAAAGAAGCTAGCTTGAATTGATAGTGACCTGCACAGGTGCTTCCTGTACACATTGCATGCAGCCTTCACCCATGTGCCAAAAAAACCCTATTGTCCCTATGTTCCTTAAAGTCTCAGAAACCGAAGCAAAAAATAGATTCATCAGCATAGAAGTGTGCAACTCATAAATAGCATAGCAGAGAATTAAGCTTAAGATTGTCCGAGCTCCACAACATGGATATTTCCTTGACGCTTCATGGAATTCAGGTGTTTAGGAAACAAAATGGCCATCCACAATAGTTTAGAATCTCTTCAACTCAGGAACAACTTTTCTTGGCCTAAATCTTTCCAGTTATGACCTTGCTAGATTCCAAGCCAACAGGTACAGCTGATTCTGTGGGAGGAACTTCTACCAGTAATTAGTAGGTTAAGAGACAGAAACTTAGCTCCAATTCATCTGATGTTCCCCATGGGTCTTCTCCTTGTCATTTATCAGCCGACTTTAGTTCAAAGACCCCTAATTCAGAAAAAATGAAGGTAACAGCTGTCAGCAGATAAGAATTAAATATGTCAAAATAGTTTTTCAGTGGAATAACTTTTTCAGTCATGCACGAGCTGACTCAATAGTTTCAAACATATTTTAGGGTCTGGTCTTCTGTATCCTCTACTTTCACACTTCTTCCAAACACCTGGGCTATTTTACGTTCTCCTATTGGGTATCTTGATGATAAGGTCAATGAAAATAGTAAAGTAGAGCTTACTGAGTTTCTACTATGTCTGCTTAGGATAGATTCTTGCCATGGTGAGTTTGCCTCTGGTAGAAGCAAACTAGCTACATACATGTTTAAGCCTAATCCTGTCACTCCCCAGCTTAAAATACTGCCAGTGGCTTTTGCTTTTTGAGACAAAAGCTGAGGTTTAAGATTCAATAGTTTTGATTTCCTGTCTGCCTACACTTTGTCTGGCATTTAGGAAGTTAAACCCTATCTTGTCTGAGGAGTAGGTAGTAAGAGGAGGGGACAGATGAACTGAAAGAAAGGAGAGAGGGTGAATATAGTCAAAATAACATTTTGTACATGTGTGAAAGGGTTCGTGGAAACTTGATGAGACTGGTTTGGAAAGGAAGAGAGAGGAGAAGGGAGAAAATGGAGGAAATGACTATGATCAAGATGTATTCTCTCACTCATGCTGTCTCTGTCTCTGTCTCTCTCTTTTTTCTCTGTCTCTGTCTCTGTCTCTGTCTCTCTTTCTCTCTCTTTCTCTCTCTCTCTCTCTCTCTCTCTCTCTCTCTCTCTCTCTCTCTCTCTCTCTCTCTCTCTCTCTCTCTCTCTCTCTCTCTGGACTTATTGGAAGGAGTCCCCTTGTACAATTAATTGATACTAATTTTCTTTAAAGATAAAAACTGAAGCCTTTAGCCCTACTTGATTTGGGCCTTGTCTTGTATCTTGTTTTCTGTCATACATTTCTCCCTTCTCAGGATTTTGCATATGCCTTTCTCATTGCCTAAAATTCAATCCCAGCCCCCATACTTCTCTTGATATGTCAGTCCTCTACTTTCACTTCAGTTATAAGGATAGTCCTCTCACTAGCTCCTGTACGGCCAGCAATGTGGACAGTCAGGTCATTCTATTGCTGTCACCTATACTGGCCTTTTCAGTTGGAGGTACCTGGCATCTGGACCAGGCTGGGTGGTCTGAGATGGATCCACTCAGATGATATGGGCTGTCAGTGGGTAGAGAGCAAAAAACTCAGATAAACAGCTGCCCCTTTATGCACAGCCCCTTCTTCTTCCATGAGATTAGACTGGATTCTTCAAATGAAGCAAAGTGCTCAGGACTAAGTAAACAGTAGCAGAAGGTTTTACTTCTTTCACTTCTGCGGGACACAACAGATCAAAGGCTAGCCAGACTTGATGCCTGGGGAAACCAACTCTTCCTTTGCCAGTTGAGTTGGTCTTTTGTTTTAATCTGCCTGGCTGATTAATGCTTCAGCGATCAAATTCCTATACAAAAACATTACTAAGAATCACTAAATAAGATTGTGTTCTCCATTGTAGGCTCACAAATACTCTATTCCTTTTCCTAAAAGCAATGATCTCATTTTATAAGCAAGTACTTGTTTATGTGGTTGTTTGATTTAATCTGGTATTCCACCTGAACTATGAGTTCTGGAGAACAGAGACAGGGGCTGAGCCCTTGGTGTCTACCACCAAGCCACTGCTCAGTGTTTGTTGACTGGACACATAAAGGTGAGAGAAGTTAGGAGTTTAGAACGAAGTTCTACCACTTCCTACCTGTGAGTTACATAACCACCTTACCCACTGCTCAGTTTTCATAACAGGAAATAGCATATACACATGTGCCGATAGATGCTCTTGAAAGCAATTACTTAATTTTTAGGAATAACTAAATGTACATTCATTATTATATGAATTTAGTGCATGAAAAGTTGCAGAAAACAGGCAAATGTTAACTCCTACATTAAGTACTAACAATATATAGCAAATGTGTCTGTATGATGAGTGTGTATGTGTGTGTGTGTGTGTGTGTGTGTGTGTGTGTGTGTGTGTGTGCTTCTCTAATGATATGATGTAGGTAGTAAAGGAAGACAGGAGCCAGCAATGTTGACCTCTGATCACTGATCATTTCTGTAACCTTTCAATGGCACAAGTTTTGTGTTTTTGGTGGTTTTGTTTTGTTTTAATAGGTAGAGAGAATTTCCCAGAGCTGATCTATTTTGTCAAAAAAAACCGCCTATGATTTGTCAGTTATGCCCCTGATATTTTTAGTGCTGGAAAATCTGTCAGAAGAATGACCAAAAAGGCTCACATTTCACAGACTATGAGAAACAAAACCATGGGGGTAGACTGAAAGGAAACACAGCCGTAAGTAGTAAGCTTATTAAAAAAAAAAAGTAAGAAAGAGAAAAAGAAATATACAAACCCCTTCCTTCTATTTTTTTTTGTCAGTCTTCAGGGACCATTTTTACTTTGTACTCTTTGAAAGTCAAAAATATACCTACCCATCTCTGGTTTCCTGCGATTGTGTTTGAAATATATATTTTACATATTTGGGGTAATCACCGGGCTAACCTCATCGGTGAAGTTAGCGTTCATGAGTTAAAAATACTTGAATTTCAGAAACTCGATGTTCTACAGGTTACAAGTGATTGACCATCATGCTGTTCCCACTGGGGGAAATACTTTTGGAAATCCAGCGTCAAGTAATGCTAATTTTTACTTATCTCTCTCTTTTTATAATTACGCCATGCCATGACAAGATGTACCACACTGGACTTCTCCAAGTGTTCTGTGTGGTAGACAGAGATTTCAAAAAGCAAGAGAGAAATAGCTTCCATCAAAGATTTTATAACTTCTCTGGTCTGTACACATTTATCATTTTAGTGCTATGTGGTACATTGTTGTACTGGTTTAGATTTGGCTGTGGTAACAAATACACCCAATGTCACCATGGCTCAACCCAACAAAATATTGTGTTCTATCATTGTGTAATAGCCCAGGGTATTGTGGATCAAGCATGTGTTAGGAGTGAAGGGTTTTGCTGGGCAGTTGTTTGGGACTCCAAGCTGATAAGGATCCTGGAACGTGTGACTTCAGTGCCATTCTGGAAGTTAACCACCACACCATCTAAAAGAGGAAAGGACAAGGAGAAGCCTACATAGACAAGCCCTCCCCAAACAACCAAAACATCCGATGGCCAAAACTTCATCTCACTGCCATGACTAACTGCAAGAAGATGGGAAATGCCATCTTTACACCAGAAGGAAGAAGGGGAAGATAGACATTGAGAAGATGAATCTTAAACTGGAAAAAAATCACAACTTTTAATAAGAAAATATTGTTCTTTGAAATGACTATCAATCACTGATCTTCCCCACTAGATTGCTTTCACACTGATCTCAAAATAGTGTTTTTCTGTAATTAGTCATGGTGGCATATACCTATAATCCCAGCTACTTGGGAGGTGAAGGTAGAAAGAACAAAGTCTGAAGCCAGGCTAGAAAAGTTAGCCTGTGACCCTATCTAAAAAACAGATTAAAAAAGGAAAAGGGCTGGGAGCATGGCTCACGTTGAGTGTTTGCCTAGCAAGCACAAGGCCCTGAGTTCAATACTATGTATAATGATGATGATGATGATGATGATGATGATGATGATGATGATGATGATGATGATGATGATGATGATGATGACGACAATACTCTTTCTGTCTCAAGCTTTCCCATCTTCCCTGTCTTTCCTGCACATGGTGATCCAGGGACTTTTGTGATGCTGCATTCTTCAATCTCTCTTTTACTTTCAGAAACTGTAACATGATGCATAGCATACAATCTCCTTCCCAATTCAGCCCTTCTGTTATAAGAAGTAGAGGTTAGGAACACAAACTCTGTATCCATACTGCCTGGGTTGGATCTTCTGTTTTGCTACTTCCTAGCTATTTAATTTGGAACAAAAAAATGAAACAGCAATCATTAATTTTCTTATCTCCAAAGTAAGGATGATAATAATGTCTACCTCATTGAGCTGTGAAATGTAGGAGAGTTCCTGGATAGCACCTAGATTGGCAGACACTTGCCTTCATGAATATTAGTCTGTAAACCTACTTCCTCTGATTCCATCCAATGCAGAATCCAGATCATCTACACATGGTATCAAGAAGAGCAGCATCATTGGCAAGAGCAACAATCAGGGATAAAGTGTATCTGATGAGACAGAGGCTGGGAGGTAATAAATTTCATTTCAAGCTATTAAAGTCTGGGGAAAATTCTTACATAGGAATAGATAAGGCAGTGAAAGGTCATGCCTAATTTATGTAACCTCTGGGCCTAGTTTCTTACAGTCTCTGGCTTTTCATCTAGAAAATAGTGACAGTTCCCATCCCACACAGTTGTGATGAGAATTACCTTAATGCATTACCTGAGATCACAGCACCCCCTCTGCCAGGAGATGTGAAAGTGCTTTCCTCACTACCTAGCACATAAATGGTATTTAGTAAACATTTCATAGCCCTTTTCCTTGCATCAGTGACTGCAGCTCTCTCTCTCTACTGCCAGGTTGGATTTCTAGACTCAAGACAGTTTAATGGATCCTTCTGCATCATTATCAGACTCTATCTGAAAAACATTAAGGAGATAAGAATCATTGTATGGACTAATATTTAGCATGCCTGAACAGCTGACAAAGGAAGTTCTCTCTACCTCTCAGGGTCACACCCGAGGAATTCACTGTCCTTTTTCTAAGAAACCATTTGAAACTTCAGCAAATGTCGAAGCATGTGGTGCTGTGGTAGTAACAAAGGAGATGGAATAAAAACGTGCAACCGTGGGGCAAATGTCCTGTGGAACAATAAAGGGCTTTGGATTATAATGAAATAGCCCAGAGAGTACACAAGGTCTGTAGTTTAAGAATCTGTGCAGGGAAATGTGCCTAGCCAAGGTGCTGGGGGGGGGGGGGGGAGTGGAGGAGTGGGTGCTATGAGCTACTTTTGCTACAGTTAGGCAAAACTGGATGCTGATCACCCTTAATGTGATGATTTGTACTTAAAAACCTAAATGACATACAAACATAAGGAGGGCTCTGCCCGTTCATAATTACCCTCCTGAAAGCCACTGTTTCAGTATTTTGCTGGTCTGCTCTCAGTTGGAAGGTATTAGTAAAGTAGACAAGTGGGGAGAATAAAATATAAAAGACACAGCACTTCTCTCTGCTGGAGGAAAATTCACTTCAGGCAATACCTTCAATGCTGGCAGGAAAGCCAGTGTTTTCTTCTTTTCTTTGGTGTTTTTAATGTCGTCTTCCAGGTTTGTGTCAGGGAAAGTTCATAGTAATAGTGAGAATAATGAACAAACCGCATTAAACAGGTTTGTGTTAGTGGCTTCCTCTCCTTTCCTCCCTTCCCTCCCTTCTCCTTCTTTCCCCTCTTCTCTGCTCTCCTCTCCCACTCTCTGTCTCTGTCTCTGCCTCTCTCTCTGTCTCTCTGTTTCTCTGTCTCTCTCTTTTTTCTCTGTCTCTGTCTCTGTCTCTGTCTCTGTCTCTGTCTCTCTCTCTCTCTCTCTCACACACACACACACACACACACACACACACACACATGTCCATTGCATCTTGCTAATAAGGATTCTAAAACAGATCATCATGATCAGAGAGCAAGCAGGGTTGGGTGAACTATAACTCAGGCCTTCTTATTATACAGACAGCCTTATTATCTCAAAGAATAGTGGTAATAATAGGCCATCAAAAAGATACCTAAAAACTTAATTTTTCATACAATTTAGAGCAGATCCTATTGATTCACATGACTAGCTCCAATTCTTCTTCTTCTTCTTCCTCTTCTTCTTCTTCTTCTTCTTCTTCTTCTTCTTCTTCTTCTTCTTCTTCTTCTTCTTCTTCTTCTTCTTCTTCTTCTTCTTCTTCTTCTTCTTCTTCTTCTTTTCTTCTTCTTCTTTTTTGTTAATCATGGGGCCTGAACTCTGGGCCTGGGTGCTCTCCCCCAGTTCTTCATCTCAAGGCTAGCGCTCTACCATTTTAGCCACAGCATCACTTCAGGCTTTTTCTGCTTATGCGGTACTGAGGAATCAAACTCAGGGCCTCATGCTACAAGGCAAGTACTTTACCACTAAGCCACCTTCCTAGCCCAACTGGCTTCCGTTCTCAGATAGCTTCTAACCATTCCCTTTTCACATTTGGAAAAGGGAGTCAAGAAAAGACTAAGAGTCTTGTGTAGTGTTTATGCATGAGAGTAGAAGTCAGTAGCTCCATGTGGACCATGGCAGCAAACTTGGCATGTTGTGGTACAAACTTGGCATGTTGTGGTACTGGCACTTGCTTCACCTAGCTGAACTTCTCTAAACCAGTTTCTTAACCTCCAAGATATCTAGATCTAATAGCAATGTCTATCTAAAGAGTTGTTAGAGCATTAAATGAAGTTGCATGTATAAAACACTTAGCACCATTCATGTGGCCTAACAGTTCTATAATAAATATTTGTAAGCATTCTCAGCAAAAATCATCTCTCTCATTACTGGAACTGATTTTCCTTTTTCTATTATGGGAAATAAATAGTGGATAAATCTTCAACCGAGTTTCATCTAAACTATTGCAAAGAAATTCTTCAATGCTAGCCTTTGGATGAAGAAAAACTCAGCTCTAGCAGGAAGCTGGCGAAGTAGAAAAGTGAAGTTTCACTTCATAAGCACTTTTCTTCCTCTGAAGTGAATGTTATGTGTGTGCGTGCATTTGTCTATACAGGACTCGAAATTAAAATTCTTAGAAGGAACCATTGAAAACCAATCATTCAAAAAGCTTAAAAAATGACACCTTGAAGAGCTCCATGGTCTAATTCATCAAAGTTAGCAATGATCCAGCTGTAATTCTTTATTCAGATTTATTTCTCTCACAATACTAGGTGCCACAACGCTTTGCAGTATGTGTACCAATGAATACAGATGGAGGGAGGAAGAAAGAAAGATCTTGGAATTTAATACCCTGGAAGTTCTTGGAAAAGAAAAAAATCCATTTCTTTGGGGAAAAAAATCATCTAACCTGGAGAATTTTTTCACTGAAGGGTAGACAGGGTAGGCTTGCCTGTCTTAATCATTTGACAGTTGGTGTGAAGTTTCTTTTTTTATTTTTTTATTTTATTTTATTTTTTATTGTGAAAATACTGTACAGAGAGGTTACAATTACATGGGCAAGAAAATGAGTACATTTCTTATCAAGCATTGTAGCCTCCTCCTTTGTTTCCCCTTCCCATGGTGTGAAGTTTCTAATTCATCTTTGCATTACTTTGGAGAACTTTTATCCTCAGCATCTCCTTCTTTCCTTCTCCTAATGCTATAGAATGAACATACTAGTGTTCTTATTTTACAGATGCAAGAACTGAGCCTGGGAGATTTCCTAAAGTGCACTGAGTTGGTAAGACTAAGAACCAGAAAACAGTAATAATTTTGAGAGGAAAAAAATAGTCTTTTGAGCAGAAATAAGAGACAGCAATGTACACAAAACCTAATAAGAATGGCCATGGAATAGGCAGGTGAACAGTTACTTTGCCTGGTTGGTGATAAGGAAAGAGCACTTGTAAATTAAGCAATGATGCTTTCTGTTTATGGCATTAGAACATGTGGAGTGAAATGGTCTGGACAAGGAAATAGTGCTCTCGCTTACATCCAGGAATGCCTAGAAGCACAGAGCACTTCCTGATAGTCTCGCTCTAGCGATTTCATGCCCTGTAGAGTCTAAAACTCCCAGTGCTTTCTAGTTTGTTAGTACTTTTGGTGTCTAGTACACTGCACGCAGGAAGGTAGGTCTTCCATCAATTCTAATTGCATGAAATGAACCGATATCCTGACGACTTGGTTCATCTCAGTGTCACCCCTGTCCTCAGAGTTTCCACTTCACTGCCAACACTTCTCTTTTCACACCTATGAGAAAGTGGTTAGGAGTAGCTCTCCCTTCTCTGAACTACCTTTCTTCCTCTAGACTGCAGAGGAGTCTATATTTATCACTCTCTCTTACATTAGAAATGGCCATGGACCTGAGTTCTAGCCTATGGAATGTACATGTTGGAGATGCGCACTCATTCACCCCTGATGCCAATGATCCCACCAACCTTAGCAGCTATGTCATTTTGATTTTTGTTTTCTGTTTTTTGTTGTTGGTGGTGGTGGTCATGGGGCTTGAACCCAGGGTCTGGGCATTGTTGCTAAGGACTTTTGCTCAAAGCTAATGCTCTACCACTTTGAGCCAGAGCACCACTTCAGGTTTTCTGGGAGTTAATTTGAAGGTAAGAGTCTCATAGACTTTCCTGCTAGGGCTGGCTTTGAATTGTAATCCTCAGATCTCAGCCTCCTAAGTAGTTAGGGTTACGGGCATGAGCCACTGGTGCCCAGCTGCAGCTACATCTTAAGGACGGCGGGGTTTTAATTTCAGATCCTTGCACATACTCAGTTTTATTGCCACTGTCTTTGTTGACGTAGCAACTTACCTTTCTTTATTTTTCCAAAAAAGATTGGACTGAAACAGAGATCAAGAATTTGTTCTGAGTTTGCTATTTGGAACTATATGATCCATTCTGCTGAAACTGGCTTATTTTATCTGACTATGTCTACAGTGCCCACTGATGTCCTCCTGTATTTCCTCGAGGCATTATGTTCAAAGGGAATTTGGATCAGTGGCCCGTCATAGAAGCTTCTCCTTGTATTCAATGTAAAAATACAGGAGTCATTCTTGGTGATGTCAAAGTCCATAGTTCAAACCTGGAATGAAGTTTGGGGTTTTGGCTCAGCTTCTCTAGATCCATGTAAAATATTCCATGGAAATCAGCCTCTGTCTGTGAGAAGGGAATGGATCTTAGATAGCAAGTATAAAGTGTGTCCTACAAGTAGACCAGTTCCAAATCAGGAAGGAATTTGGATACTCTATGATTAATGATTGGCCATCACTGACATATTTTGATCAGCAGAGTAACACTACCAGATTTTTTTCTATTATAAAAATGAAGATTTTAGTTATAGTTTCACCAAAAAATAAGTAAATCTTTGACACAGCTGCTGGCACACAGTGGAGTATACTATGGTATTCCTGAGTCTTCTTGCCCACCAGGGATTCTAGGAGAGGAGCAAAGGCAGTCAGCCATTAGACCTCTGGATATTGACTATGGTGAGTACGAATGGGTCTGGGAATGACATAGACCTAGCAAAGATACCCCTTGTCAAAGAGAGAGTACACTTAAGTTCAGTCAACTTTCTGGGCATTTAAAAAGTACAAGTTGAACTCGGCTATCAAGGAACATGCAAGTTGCTCACTGGGCCTCAGGAGGAAGTCAGTAATCTCCACCACATCTAACAACACCTACTGCTTTGCAGCCCTTCCCCCAAACAGCTAGCTCTACACTTAGCTCCTGCACACTCCAGGGGCAGGGGGCGGGGGACACCAATCCTTTCCTGACAAAGGATAAAGTCCACACCCACTGGACACTCTGGACACTCGGGTGTGCTAGGTACCTTTGATGTGTTGCTCAGTATTGCTATCTCCATTAGGCAGATCAGGATAGTGAGGTGTGGGATTCATTTAAGTCATCTATCTGCCTGAGCAGCAGCCAGAACTCAAAATTATGTCATCCACATCCCGTGTACCAGTTCTTTGTAGAGATCTGTGCTCAGCGTTGCTGCCTGTAGGTGTGTACTCTTCCAGGAAACCCTCCAACATTGTCCTGTGTGGAGCATGGACACTTTTTGATGGACCCTGCTCTAAAATTTGCATTTAATAAGGAGATGTGGATTTGTGAGGAAATAGTTTTGATGTCCCATGGTGAATTCACAGTGAGAGAAATTAATAGGTGACCACTAAAAAAACAGAGGATGGGATGACCTAACCCAAGAAAAGGACCCGTGGGAGCCTCCGGAGTGGGGAAAATTGTTTCAGTTCTAAAAGACAATGAGATTTCAGAGAGCAATGATAGCCCATACAAAAGCAAAAAAATGCATAACACAGCCTGGAAACTTTGGAAAATTACAAATGATCAGCAGTACTAAAGAATAAACATGAAGTTAAAAGAGAGAGAAACTAAGCTCAAGAGATGGGTAGCCCACATAGAGTCTTGTACAGATAGGTACAGAATTTATTCTAGACATTGCTGCAAAAATACAGAAAAAAATGCTCAAAATAGTTGAAGACCTTTGTGGAGTATTTTAAGACCTTCTGTAGACATTCTCTGAAGCTCCTTTATTTGTAGGCAGCATCGAACATCATATCAAACAATAAAACAAATCCACTTCACATATGGGTATACTTATTCAACAAGAATTATTGAGAACCTATTATGTGCTGGGCACTGTCTTAATCATTAAGTATCTCCTCACGATAAAAGAAAATTAAAGATGTCATCACCCTTGTAATAATAAAGTACTGAGAAATGACAGTAAGTACATGAATTATACATTATCTCAGCAGATATTGAATGCTACACTGAGAAATATAACAGCCAATGGGTAAAAAAAATGTTATGGGAAAGAATGCAATGTTAACAGCAAACTCAGAGCCATGTCCCTGAGAAGGTCCTGTCTGAGTAGTCTCAAGGTTATGTGGAAGTTGACTAAGCTGATTTCTAGGGAACAGAAGTCCCAGAACAGTGATCAGCCAATGCAAGACCTAAGGAGAGCTTGTGCTTAAAGAGCAGTAGAAATCAAGCCTAAAAAAATGTAAGACCCATGCTTTAGAGGTGATTGAGAAGATAGAGGTTCCCAGAGAGAGAAGGCAAAACACCAGAAGGATTTCGGCAGAGAATATGTGATCTAGTTCAGGTTGTTCCTGGATGGTGGAAACAGCAGGGCAGGGAGCCAGTGAGGAGACTTGCAATAACCTTGATGAAGATACAATGGCTTGGGCCAGAGAGGTAGCAGTGGCAATAAAGGGCACTGACTGGAAGCTGGGGAAAATGGGTGGGTACAGGCCAGTGGTATCCGGGAACGCCTGGGCTTGGGACTGACCAACTGGACAGAAGACAATGGAGGCTCTCTGGAGACCACATGTTCTGGTTACAGCTCAGCTTTGTTTTTTGGTTTTTGGTTTTGTGTTTTTTTTTTTCTTACAAAAGAAAATTACCTGAAATCATTACACTTCTGAGTTGTACTAACGAAGTTTCCACCTATTCTTAGAAATTGGACATTACAATATTTTATTTAAAAAATTAAGAATTGAGTTAGCTCTGATAGTACACAGTTCAGATGTTTCATTAGCACCTATTAATTTTTAATTCTTCAATTTTCCTTGAACAGTAAATTTATTTTTCCTATCTCAGGCAAGGGATAGAAAAATCTTATTCCTAATCATGACAAGAATCACTGTTCCTATAATGCATAATAAATAAAACTCTTAGCCTCTCCTTTTTAGAGTCTATGGCTTAGGGCATTGAATTAGAAAAAAGGAAGAGCATACATTTTAAACTAACATGTTTGAGACCTCAAGTTGACATAGCCACAGTTTTTCACTTCATTTCACAGTCACAAATTTTCATTCTCACTATAGTAGCAGTTAAATATGATTTTCACCATTTTAATGATGGGAAAAGTGGATTTCAGGGCAGTCGGGCAACTGGGCTGTGAACACAAAGCTGTGATTTGAATAAGAAACCTGTCTTTCTCGTGGGTCACTGTGTTTTGTTTTTTGTTTGTACCGCATTTGTGATATGCAACCACTTGATGTGATTCAGCCTTAGGAGCATTTAGAAATTTTAGAGAAGAGAGCTTGGTCCACCTCAATGACTTGTCATCAATGAAGGTTGAGGAGGGCAAATATCACTTAACCAATGAAAAATCCCACAAGGAAAATCTGTCCTACCTATTAGGCCAATACTCTCCCCCTCACATACACGAAGAAATAACAAAGGCAGAGCATCTCTCCATTCATAGTACCCATTTCCACCTTCAGATTCAAACGTTTGGTGACAAAAGAAGACCAATTGTTTGGTGTCTTTGAGTTCATTGAATCTTATGCTATGTGTCTATTTTTCAAGTTTCTGTATCTTGACTTGCTCCTAGTCAGTCTGTGCAAGGTGAAAGGGTCATCTTTATTTTGGGGTAATGGGCGAACTCTTTTACCTGTCCTAAAATTCTATGAATAGAGCAATGATTGAGACTTGGAATTTTCAGCTGATCCTGCAATAGTATGTATCCAATACATAAAACCAATCAGTGCAAAATCTGAATTAACATGGGACACCAAGTTCAAGAGCCAGTTAGTGAGGTTTAAGGAGTTGTATGAAGGCGTTTCAATTCAATGTGTCAGTTTATGAGTTCAGAAGCACTTTGATTAATGTCATCCCTTCCATCATTCTTTTCTCTGTCTATCCAATCCCACCCATCCCTTTAAATCACCTGTTTCCATTTTCACATATGTACATCAAATGTCCTGACTCTTTTTACCAGCCATTCATCTTCCCCTACTTCCTTTAAGCTCTACCCTCTCAGACTCTGGAATAAGTTTGGCCTGCTCTTCAATACCATTTTAGCCACTTACTAGCATTTAGTACTATCGTGTCCAAGCACACATCTATTTTCTCAGAGAGGCCTCTTGGTTTTTCCTTGGTGAAGTTCACCTTCCCTGTTTATCAATATATAGTGAGTATTTGGTGAATATCTTGAAAATAAATATTAAATTAATAACATTTGAATAAAAAGTCACTTGTTCTTACACAATCTTCACTCTCACTTATGTAAAGTGAGTAAAAGATTAGGTCAGCATTCTACCAAAAAAAATGGGGTCAAAGTGTTCAATAAATAAGCAGATAACATGATTGCAATCTGAAGCAGCCAAGTTTAAAAAGCAAATTTCAGATTCATGTAATACTTCTCTGGTTTAGAACCTGAAGTTGAGAGAAAGAAAGGAGAGTCTAAAATTCACTGAGCATCTATCATATACCAGATACTGTATGTAATAAATTGTACACATAAGCATGTGTCTACAAGTGTAAATATTTAGAGAGGGAAACAAGTCCACCCAAAGCAAGGGCTTTGCTACCATTTTGCCGATTTGGGGGGGCCTTGTTGCCTTTTTCTCTTACATTGGAACTTCTGAGGCTATCACCAATAGAAAGGAAAAGCTAGCGATGCCTATCTATGTTTAGAACTAGAAGATGCCCTCTTCCGCTCCCTAGGTGGGCCCCATTGTTGTCAAGACACTGTGAAGAGACGACAGCCACAGAATGGAAAAGATAAATCCACAGATTGCTGCACCCAGATGCTCACTGGGGAGGGAGGTAGCAAGCACCACTGGTTTGGGTCCACCAATAAAACACAGTCCCATTGCAGGATGGCTATACCTTCATTAAAAATGATAACAAGGGAGCATCACCAAGGCAAAGAAGAATGGAGGCCTGGACATCACGCCCAGGGTAAGAGTCGGAAGGCACCGATGCTTCCCAAGACCTTTGTCTCCTGGCCTCCACTGAAAGCAGTTTGCTCAGCTACAAACTGAGTCATCCAATATCACTTATGTGTTTGTTTCTTCATTCATCAAATAAGCTGACAGTGAATGTCTGGTACATAGGGCAGGGACCCTGTATGATACATGAATAGAAAAATTGGATGGCAACAAATTCCTACTATCAAAGTCACAATCTAATGAAAGGGGGGAAAGTGAGAACACATAATGAATTCAGAAAAAAGCTGAAAAACTCAAACCGATGTGTATGGAAAGAGTGCTGTGAGTAAGAAGAAAAGAGAAGGCAAACCACTCTGTCAGAGAGTTAAATCTTTCACTGGGGTATGGACAGTTGCGATGTTTTAAGCATGTGTGGGTATTGGTTATAAAGGCAAGTCCAAAAATGTGTTCACGGAAGAGAGAGTGCCCCAGGGCATGAGTAATACCGTGGCATGGTGCCTACCCAGAATAGCCACATTAAATATTTGTTTTATGAATGGACTAACATATGTGTGTATGAATGAATGAATGTGCACTTGAAGAAGCAGAATGGACTCATTAGCCCTCAAATGCAGGAGATTTGGGGAAAACAGCAGTGCACATATAAACCTTCACAAGGTAGAATAAGTATACATTTCCAAATAAGTAGTTGTTTTATTCACAGTTATATTTTTAATCTCATTTTGCCAAGTAATGGATACAACCCATTGGTTTAAATCCCAATGTTCTCACCATACCTTGGCATGTCCTTTATGTTTGACTTAGGAATAAAAGTGTACTCTGGAAAGATTGGTTTAGTTTGATTGTGATTGATAAGCACCCATGTCAAGACTGAGATTTTTAACTATATCTCCATTTATTTATTAAGTATATATTACTCAATGACCACTGTTTTTGACGCAATAAATGCCTTGTATCCAAGGCTAACAGGAATAGACCGTACAAGCATGCCTTCAACAGTTATGGGGCTATAGTCATGTGAATAGAAACAACATAGAGATGAGTGTTTGAATCTGTGTGCCAAAAGGGAATACATTCAATGAAGAATAAAAGCATCATGCTGCGAATGAGAAAAAATGGAATTAGGTGACCTAATTTAAATTAGCTGGCTATGTAATATGATTAAGTGGTACTGACCCCTGTCACAGATACTGCTCATCGCCTTTCTATTGGATATTTCCCTTTATCTGTTGCTAGTAATTTTCCAGTTTGCATTAGGGAGATAATACCACAGCTCTATCATGGCTGATCTCAACTAACTGTGGCAAATCTTTACCACATACTCATTGTCCAGCCTCTCTTGCCTAAGAATGGTACAATTTTTAATCACTGAAGCATAGAAAAATTATCCAGGGAAACCTCCAAGACAGATTTTTTATCTTAAAAGGATAAAAATAAAAAGTAAACCACTCTTCCATTTCCTTCTTTCCTCCCTTCCTCCCTCCCTTCCTCCCTTCCTCCCTTCCTCCCTCCCTCCCTTCCTCCCTCCCTCCCTCCCTTCCTTCCTTCCTTCCTTCCTTCCTTCCTTCCTTCCTCTCTCCCTCCCTCCCTTCCTTCTTTCCTTCCTTCCTTGCTTGCTTGCTTGCTTGCTTGCTTGCTTCCTTCCTTCCTTCCTTCCTTCCTTCCTTCCTCTCTCCCTCCCTCCCTTCCTTCCTTCCTTCCTTTTTTGCTTCCTTCCTTCCTTCCTTCCTTCCTTCCTTCCTTCCTTCCTTCCTTCCATATTTTGGAGAAGGGTTCTGGAAGGAAGTTAAGGTTTTTGGAACTTCAGTACCCATGGTAGTAGTAGGACCATCAAAAGCTAACAACGTAGAGGGATACAGGTGGTTCATACTTGTAATTATAGCTACCCAGAAGGCTGAGATCTGAGGATCACAGTTTAAAGCCAGCCCAGAAAGGAAAGCCCATGAAACCCTTACCATAAATGGAACTGTGGCCCAAGTGGTAGAGCACTAGCCTGAGCCAAAAAAGCTCAAAGAAAGCATCCAGACCCTGAGTTTAAGCCCAGCACTCGCCTGCGTGCACACGCAGCCAACAACCTAAGGATTAGAGAGGACAAATAGAAAACCTCAAATCCTAAATAAACTATTTCATACTAATCTCAAAATATCTTCAGATTTCCAGTTGATAAAAAAAAAACAAAACTTAGATTTGTTTTCATTTGACTTTCAGGTAAAAGCTGCAAATTGTAGGCCAAGTGAGGACAGGGTTATGCCTATTTTGGTATGGTCTCACACATTTAGTACACATGTATTTATAATGAAACAAATTAATGCTGCCTATTTAGCAGACTGTAGAGAAAATAACTTTTAAGGTAGTCATTCCTAACCCAGGTGGACCAAGGAGCCACACAAAACACTGGATAAAACTTTGCCAGCACCATTGGTTCAATCCTGGGAGATAGAGGTTTGCTAGCACAGTTACAAAATCCACATCAACAAAATTCCTCCAGAGAAAGCATTCTTTCTCCACAGCTCAATTATAGACCTGATTTGTGGGGTAGGGGGCGAATGATTACACATGTATAAACATATTACTATAACCTCAGTGATCTAGAGACTCAAAATTTGAGCTCTTTATTACTGCATGAATTTTATGTTAACTCAAAAATTCAAAAACTACTAGAAGACAGGGAAGGGAGGGGTGACACTGTCCTAAAATAGCCTACTCTTTAACTGATTAATGAAACTGTGACTCTTTTTGTACATCACTTTTATAATAACTGTAAAAAATTTAAGTCCAAAAACTATGTTTAAACAGTATTATTTGTCATATATCCTAGGGCTCCTTTTCTTCTTGCATTTCTTCCTTCTCCCTCATCTTCTTCTCCCCACTCTCAATACAGATAAATAAAACCTCAAAGAAATCCACATGGGGGAAACCGAATTCAAGTAAGCTCTACGAACTGTCCAAATGAAGAGAGTAAATTAGGTTAGATTTGAGCTGCCTGCTTCAGACACCTATAATAAAGATCCACCAGACAACAGTGCTAGCTCCGGTTCTTGGGCCTTACTCATATCTTGTTTGAAGTTTGAGGGAGAGCTGTGGCAGCAGAAGAGAATAGCTTTCCAACAATGCTGGCCTCGGGTCATTAATGGAAAGTGTCCACAGTTAGCAGAGCAGACACAGGTGAGAGCAAGTGGCACTCTGGGTGTCTAACCTCAAACATGAGGAGGCTGGCATGAGTTTTTTTTTCTTTTCTCTGTCTTCTTTTGTTCTAACAATACACAAATTGTCCGCACTCATTATTTTGTGTTCTTGCCTTGTAGAGTAACAGGCATGTTACACGGCGTTTGGAACTCACAAGTACCTTGCCACATTATTTAATGCTGTGGATAATTCTAGTTTGTGAAAAAGAAAAAGACCATAATATCACTCATTTGATGGCAACATGGTCTCCATACCCCAGCAAAGAAAAAAAAAACAATTAGGAAGCGAAGGTAAAACCAGCATCACTGATCAGTGACATCCTCAAAACAGAAAACAGCACATCCTACTGACAAGAGTTTCTTTATGGTCATTTGAAAGTCTGAGTACCTTGGATCCTCTTTTTCCTTCCTCAACAAAGTAGAAGTCTGTGTCATACCAGTGTGTAGTTGTATGTGCACATGTGCATACATGTGTGTACATGTGCATGTACATGCTTATGTAAATAGGGAATTTCATGGGTAAGTATTTGATTTTGTGCATTTATGTGGCCTGTAGACATGTGCATGTAAGAATGCAGTTGAGTGTGGTGTGTGTTTGGAAGCGGGGAGTGGAAAGAAGTACCATCTGCCAGACTTTACCTTACTCTAAAAGCTGAGTAATAGTATAAAAATTATGAGTCAGAAAGGAGAAGGGTTAACTGTTTAATGAATATGAAATTCATTCAAAAGACTGCGGTTTATAACCGGTAAGAGGAAGTTTTGAACAATTTCTCGTAAAGTTACAATAACCAGACCTGCACAGGAAGCCCCTCCTAGCCTGGAATTCCAGAGTGTTTCTTAGAGTTTGAAAGGCTGCCAAGAAGTGACCCAACATCTGAAATAAAGCGAGAACCTGGCGTCAAGGCCACAAATCCATCTTCCTTTGCTGCCCTCTGTGCCTTCTTCCTTCCATCATAAATGATGGGAGATTCTTACTGCTCTTTTAAAGTGGAGCTAACGGACTTATACCCACTACCTTTAATATTATTGTTCCTACGTATTCCTGGTTTTCTCATGCTGTCTCCTCTAGTGGCACCAGAGCTTACTGCAGGAGGAACTTATAACTCCATTGCTTCCTCTTTTCACCAAATGAAATCAACTTCCTCTCCTGCCCAATGAACATATTGATTCTAATTTTGAAGCAGTTGCTGTGAACATTAGATGAATGAATAGGGTTAGCTTGCATAAAGCTTTAAGCTCTGTCAAAATAGAAAACATGCACAGATACCTCAATGTTGTTGACAGAACACAGCAAGCCTAACATTCTAAGTATTTGCTTAGTGGTCAGTAAAGGTGTTCATTTTTCTCCTAAACCAATAGGTTCTGTCATAAAGCCAATTGAGGACCAACGGGAAAGAATAGGGAGGAATTCCTTTCTCTCTGTGTTCTGCACTAAATCCAAGACAGAGTGTGTGAGAGAGCTGGAGGTGGAGGGCAATGACTGCAATGGAAATGGACTCCCTCACTGTCTGTTCCCTTCCACATTCAAGCCCCCAGTTATCCCCACTCTGGACATCTCTGGACATCTCACCAACACAAGTCCCTCCATTGACCAACAGGAGCCACTCCTCTTACGAGCTTGACATTGACATAATTGTGATCTACCCAGCACAGTGGGGGAAAATTCAGACCAAAGATGAGGCATATCCAGGTTATATTCTTATTCCAGCTTGGTAGCCATCACACCTTAACTGTTAAATGAACATGGTGAGTCAGCCTTCCACATTATAGTAGAAGGACCTTTCCTTCCTCTTCTTCCTCCTTCCATCCTTCCCCCTTGTCTAGCACACACAGACACAAACAGATTTATATTTGTACCAAAAAGTAAGAGTAATTTTGTCAAAAGAAGATACAGAGTAGAATATAGAAGTAATTAATCATCTGGTATTATAGAGTGTCACAGAGAGACTTCTTACAGAAAGACAAAATTATGGGTGGATAAAATGATTGTATAAGCTACCATGTAAGTACCAAGAAATATTCTGCTCTCTTCCTTGGATTGTAGCTGATCCATAATTCCTTGAAGTGACCTCATTTCCATTCATTCATGAGAAGCATGTGTCAGGCTTGGTTGGAAACTCAAGCACAGGGTATGGATGGAATATAATTTGATTTCCTCTGAAGCTCACCGATACAGTGACTACTCATTGTACCACTGAGCTACTCTGTTTCCTCCTTCATTCTAGCCATCAACCACAGGCTGCAATATTCTTACCTTGTGGAGACTTTACCACAGTTCTAGCAAATCACTCTTTTATTAGAATTATGGTAAGGCTAAGGAACTGATAGTGAAGATAGTTCTATACCTTGACTAATAAAACAAGTCGTTACTAATGAGAAGGACAGACTCAAGTAATATTGGCTCCAACATTGCACATCACTCTTGAACTAGAGAAAAGAATTTGGGAAGGGGGACGGAATAAGGTAGGTGGGGAAGGGAAGAGATAGTAGTAGAAAAACAAAGGAGGGGGTTACAATGCCTGACAAGAAATGTACTCATTGCCTTATTCGTGTAACTATAACCCCTCTGAACAGCAGCTTTACAATAAAATATTTTTTATTTTTTTTGTTGATTGTGGGGCTTGAACTCTGAGCTTGGGCGCTGTCCCTCAGCTCTTCAGCTCAAGGCGAGAGCTCTACCACTTGAGCCACAGCACCACTTCCAGTTTTCTAGTGATTTATTAGAGATAAGAGTCACACAGTCCTGCTGGGACTGGCTTTGAACTGTGATCCTCAGATCTCAGCCTCCTGAGAAGCTAGGGTTACAGGCATGAGCCACCAGCACCCAGCTAAAATTTTAAAAAAACTATAAAAAAGAAAAAAAGAAGTTGTGACAATGGCAGAGCGTCACCCAAATGCTTACAGAAGCGGGAGGAAATTGCCTGGTGTGGGACAATGCCAGAGAGTGTTGAAAGATGAATGGAAGCACCCCCATCCGAAGGCATATGTCTTAGCAGGAATGTCAATACCAAATTTTAAACTCTACTACAAAGCCATAGTAATCAAAACAGCTTGGTACTAGCACAAGAACAGACCTCAGGACCAATGGAATAGAATTGAAAACCCAGAAATGAATCCACAGACCTACAGCTACCTAATCTTTGATAAAATAGAATGGAAGAAATAGAAAAATAGAATGGAAGAAAGACAGCCTCTTCAGTAAATGGTGCTAGCAAAATTGGTTAATCACCTGTAGAAAACTAAAGCTAAATCCTTATATATCACCCTGCACCAGAATTAACTCCAAATGGATCAAAGACCTCAGAGTCAAAGCAGGCACCCTGAAAACAGTACAGAATAGGAGAAACCCATGGGATTGCATGAAGCTGCAGAGCTTCTGTGATATATATTTATATCTATATCTATCTATTTATATATATATATCACATTTTCTTGATCCAGGGGCATCTTGGTTCCATATCTTAGCTATGATAAATAATGCCTCAATAAACATAGTTGTGCTGGTAGATTTAGTATGGTCTTGTTTGTGATTATTTGGGTAAATGCCCCAAAGTGGGATTGCCGGGTCATAAGGGAACTCTATGTAGAGTCTTTTGAGGAACCTCCATACTGATTTCTAAAGTGGTTGAACAAGTTTACACTCCCACCAACAATGCAGTAGGGTTCCCTTCTGTCCACATGTCCTCCAGCATCTGTTATTATTAGAGTTCTTGATTATAGCAATTCTAACTGGGGTGAAGTAGAATCTTAATGTTGTTTTGATTTGCATTTCTTTTATGGCTAGAGAAGTTGAGCATTTCTTCATGTGTCTATTGGCCATCCTTCTTTCTTCTTCAGAGAAGTTTCCCTTTAAGTCTTTAGCCCACTTATTTATTGATTAGTTGTTTCTTTGAGGATTTGTTGTTGGGGGATTTAATTTTTTGAGTTCCAGGTATATTTTAGATGAGACCCTTGTCCATTGTATGGCTAGTGAAGATCTTCTCCCAATCTGTGGGTTTTCTTTTGATCTTGCTAGCTGTGTCCTTTGCTATGCAGAAGCTCTGCAGCTTCATGCAATCCCATTTGTCTAAACTTTCTTTGGTTTGTTGTGTTTCTGGGTCTCTATTAAGAAAATTTCGGTTTGTGCCAAGGAGACGTAGGGTTCCTCCTATTCCATCCTGTTTTCAGGGTGCCTGCTTTGACTCTGAGGTCTTTGATACACACACACACACACACACACACACACACACACACACACACACACACACACACACACACACACACATATAGTGGAATTCTATGCCTCCATCAAAAAGAATGACATGGCCCCATTTGTTAGGAAATGGAAAGACTTGGAAAAAATTATATTAAGTGAAGTAACCCAGGCCCAAAGAAACATAGGTCCCAGGTTTTTCTTATTGGCCATAACTAGTATATGTCTGGGACAAGTAGAAAAGATCAAAAGCTATGTACGTATGACCAGATAAAATGAAGTTAAGAGAAATGAACCCCAAGATAGGGACACAAGTGTATTTTCTTGCTTGCTATTGTTTCTAACATATTTATAATGTACCATGTGATTTTTTGTTGCTTTGTATGTTCCTCCCCCATGGTATAACCCCTGTTTTCACTGTATTTGATGTTGGTATAATTTGGAGAAGGGAAGGGAAAAAACAAAATGTTTAAATAAGGATACAGGTGGACCCATTGCAACAATGAGATGTACAAGACGCTATGTTGAAAAAAAATGCTTGATAAGAAATGTACTTATTACCTTGCCCATGTAATTGTAACTCCTCTGTACGCTATTTTCACAATAAAAAAAAGAAAAACAAACTTCAAAATTTAGGCGGGGGGGGGTGAGGTGGGGGGAGAGAGGGAGTGTAGTTGAGGAGGTGGGAGGGAAGGGATAGAAGGGGAAAAACAAAGGAGGAGGCAACAATACTTGATAAGAAATGTACTCATTACCTTGCTCATGTAACTGTAACCCCTCTGTACAGTATTTTCACAATAAAAAACGTATTAAATGTTTTTAAGTAAAACACACACACAAAAAGAAGGTGTATGTTTTCTACAGAAGAGGCAGCATTTAAAAGACCCCCCTAGGTCATTGTGGAGGGACTTTGTGATGCAAGGCCATAGCCATGTCTCTCCTGGTGAGCTTAGGGGTGGTGAAGGGAGTCTGAGAAAGTGAGGTTGAAGAAACTTTTACAGACTTCAACAACCGTCTTCTCTGGGCCAAAGTGGGTCTCAGCCTCTGTGTGTGCTTTGGGTTTTGAACAACGCAATGATTTAGCAGTGAATAAGTAAATTCATGGGTCATCCAGTTCTAGTTACTCTAAGTAGATCAGTACCTCTGAGGTCATGGGGCAAGTTTCCCTGGGGTGCCTCAAGTATAACCTTAGAAAAGACTTCTTGAGTCATTCATGTGTATTGTCAGCAAGAGCACCAGGGAGGACCACCGCTGTCAGGGTTCAGATGGAGCCATGGACATAAAGGTCCAAGGAAATAGGAAAGAAGCAGATAGATAACCTTTCCAATACCTGTCTGTAAATATGGTGATCTTTCCCAGCTTCTCAGGACCTGTGAAATGAGATGAAAGTAAAATGTTTATACTCCAATTGCTGAGAAGGCTTAAGGAGACAATTTGTCTATTAGAACATATTTTGGGGGGAGGAAGAAGATTTAAACAGTCACTAGTGGGACAGATAGAATGGTTCATACCTGTATTTTCAGCTACTCATGACACAAAGATGAAGACTATTTTGGTTCAAGTTCCAGCCTTGGGGGAAAAAATAATTAGCAAGTTCCCATCTCAAGGAGCAAAACGGTCATTGTTATACATACCTGCAATCCCAGCTACGTGAGAGGCAATGCCAGACAGACAAAAAAAAGGGACAGCCTTTCTCAAAACTAGAAGGTCTTTAGGTGTGACTCCAATTGTACAACACCTGTTTAGCAATTTGAGCCCTTGAGTTCAAAGCTCAGTATCTCCAAATGGTGATAATCCAGTAGTAGGGATATTTACGTTGACTGTCTTTTACTTTTTCTCCATGGAGATCACATAGCCTCAGTGTTATGTCCACTACCTCCTGTGTTTACCATGGAGTAATCTTCACATGACACTTTGAAAAACACAGTGTCAAACAGAGAAGGGCTGATGTCTGAAGCTTGCTGGGAAATTAAAATAGAAGAGATATGTGGGTGACCCTAGAGTTGCTGTTTCAAAATATCCAGCCCTGGGCGTTAAATTCCACCACCACCCCCATGAAATCCCCACTGAAAACAGAAACGAGAACTCTGAGCTAAAAGAAAATTACCTGTTTGAATTTTTCTTCCGGTGAACTAATGCCTTTTGCTATTTTAGTTCGTGTTATTCATGGTGGAAGAATAGAAAAGTAGGCTATTTTTTTTTCTCCCAGACCTCAGATTTCTGAGAACAGTACACGAAATGGCATGGATCAGTGGGTATTTACCACAGCACATCAAAACCACCAGGAGAAATGCAGGTGAGGGGAGAGGGAGGAAGCAGTAAGCACTACCTCACAGACAAGAATTCTCACAGTGAAGCAGGAAGCATCAGGTCAGGGGCCTGAGTCTCATGAGAGAGAGGAAGAGAGGGAGAGAGAGGAAGAGAGGGAGGGGGAGAGAAAGAGAGAGGGGGGAAGGGAGGGAGGGAGGGAGGGAGGCAACTCTCTTTCTTCTCCATACTGGTCAATATCCCTGCATTCCATTCATTTTGAAAGATCCACTCCTCATTGCTAGAGGATGATCAAATGTTACCCATGACTCAGAATTCCAGAGTTGGGAGCTCCATAGAGGAGATCAAGTGGACATCTGATTCAGCCCATTACATAACTCATAACTCAGTTATGAATTTGCTTGACCAGGCAACAAAGGCGTAGGGGGGTGGGTCCGGTGGTCAGTCAGTCCCCAGGTACCAGGCTGCAGTCTCCAACAGTGGAAATGGTTCTCTTCTCCTTATCATTCACACCTCCTCCTCCACTGATCCACAAGGGACACATACTCTACATTGTAGCCACACCAGCTGCAGAGAGCCCAGGGATTCCCCTCCACACACCCACCTTTGAAGGGCAAACTGCAAATCTGCTGTGGGTCATCACCCCTGAGACTGAGCCACTGGGGACTTCCTAATTCACATAGAAACATAAGCAAGCTGCTTCCATTTGCATAGCTGATCTCAGTGGACCAGGTGAAATCACACAAAATTCTCCACATTCATTTGTAGCCAGATATATTTAAATACTGCTTATTTTTAATGGAACATGGAAAAACTGCACATCTACTGAGGAAAAAAATGAGGATACATCTAATAACGTTTTGGAAACCTATACTCTACTTAAAAAACTATTCTCTACTTGTAAGAATCACTTACTACATCGACACACAGCAGGGGTCAGCGAGGGTTTTGGGGGGTTTTGTTTGTTTTGTTTTTGTCAGTCATGGGACCTGAACTCTGGGTTTAGGCACTGTCCCTCAGATCTTCACCTCAAGGCTAGCACTCTACCACTTGAGCCACAGCACCACTTCTAGCTTTTTCTGTTTATGTGGTGCTGAGGAATTGAACCCAGGGCCTCATGCACGCAAGGCAAGCACTCTACCACTGAGCCACCTTCCCAGCCCAGGTCAGCGAGTTTTATTTCTCTAAAGGACTATGTGGATGTACTCATTATCTTGCTCATGTAACTGTAATCTCTCTGTACAGCATCTCTACAATAAAATAAATTTTTTAAAAAGCTATGTGGTAACTCTCTCGCAACTTTTCATGTCTGCATGAAACAGCCATAAACAAAACACAGAGGGTGAATGTGGCTGTGGTGCAAGTATTTGCATGAATAGGTGGCTGGTTAGATTTAGCCCACTGGCTACTGTTTTGCCAAGCCCTGGCATACAGAACTGAGAAATGTCTTCCATATAACTCATATCAGATATACACCCTTTTTACTTCACGTTATAGCCTACATCCTTCCTCCAGTGATTGAACAGGATTCTTCACACCATAGATGCCTATTGTCCCATCTGACTGATGCAGTTACATTTGCATATGCCTGTGGGTCAGTTAGCTATGAGGAGTTTCTTTACTAGTTTATAATCTACAATGAGTATCTATATGCATTACATTTGCTTCACCTTTTCAGTTTATTTTTGTAGGCTAGATTTCTGGAAATGGATTTTAAAAGAATCATACTCTTGGACAATACTTCCTTTATCAAAAACCTTCACCAATCTACATGTAGGAGCTGTGTGGGAAATCCTATCTTTCTCAACCAGGACACGAGCCCTGACTGAATCTCAGCATTTGGAACAGTGTGGGCTAATTTGATAACAACCAGAATGACTCAGCTAGGAGAAGTAAGCAAAACTGATGCGAGGAGCTCTAAGTCTCCTCTCTTTTGGCTCACAGACTGTCCACCCCACACCAGGACTATCCTAGCCTCAGTGCCAGCCCCCGCCCCAGGCAGAAGGCCGAGCATGGAAATCATTATCTTTCCTTCCTTCTTCCTGTCCACCTTACATCTGATAACGCAAATTCCCTGACTTCCTGTTTCCTTACCAAAAAAAAAAGTCTCTCATGTCAATCTCAAATTAACCCTTTTCTTACTTTTTGCTTCTTCCACATCAACTCCACAACCTAAACTGACATTGTTTCACTGGTTCAAAATGAGTTTTTAATGGTCTCTGCTTATTGAAGACCTCCGATTTGGTTACTCTTAGCTAATTGTTTTCACGACAACAGGTGGTTCCCAGAAAGATATGAAGAGCCCAGTGGATGATGAGGAGTAGTGCAGTCTGTGGTGCAGCTACTCAAATTTCAAAACTTTCAACAATGTCTCAGCCAAGGAAAACAGATCAATTGATTAGATCAGGGCAATTTTGGATACTGCTTTTGCAATTCTGCTTGGAGCTAAGTAGTTTTTGCTACCTATTTTGTCCCTTGAGTTGCTTTGTTATTTTGTTTGTTTGTTTCACCTTGATACTCAGCTTGGAGTAGAAGGAATCAGATCAAATTTTAGCTAAGGAATGGAATAAGAATGAGACTTAGGAAAAGTCATTTAACCTCACTCAACCTCTGTTTCATCTGTAAGATGGGGTCAGTATCTTTCTCCTAACGTTGCTTTGAGAATTGCATTTGATGCTACACTCCCAGTCTACCTGCCTCTCATCTCCCTGTCGTGGCTTTTGCTCAGTGGAAACTACTGCAACACAAGGCCCCTCGAGCCCTCCCTCACTAGCCAGGCACACAGGTTTTCACAATGGACCCGGCACAACATTTCCATGATTCCTCCTGCCTCCAAATCAGAGGGGAACCCGTGCCTGGCAGAGCAAACTGCCCCATGCCACGTCAATCCCTGTAGAACGTCGCTCATGATGGTCAGCTTGTTTCTGTCTTCTTGTTTTTGTTTCCTCAGATCTTATTTTCTTTCCTGTATTCCTACTCCAGAAGGGCTCAGAAATCAATCTCTCTTTTCCAAACACCAACTCACTCGCATCCGGAAGGTGTTCCTTTATAGATGACTCTCCTTGGCACCTCAGTTCCTGTTCATATCAGATCATAATAAGGCCATGAGCTAAAGGTTTGGTGCCCAGCCTGTGTGCTAGGGGAAGGTGGAACCTTCAGGAGATGGACATTGCAGAAGGAAATTAGATCACTGAGAGATGCATGCTCTAGAACAGGATATTGGGACTCCTGCCCTTTCTCCTTTCTCTTCTTACTTCTGAAGCACCTCAAAACAAGCAACTTTTCTAGGACCCATAATTCCACCACCACCATATGCTGTGCTGCCATTGGTCCAAGTGACTCTGGACCAAAGCCTCTGAAACAATGAACCAAGAGGAACTTTGCCTCCTCATAAACTGATTCTCACAGACATTTTGTCATAGCAAGAGTGCTAATGAACACACTCCCCTAGCCAATAACTTACTTGCATAGGCCAAGAACTGTGTAAGCAATTGGCCACATAGCAGGAGAGAGCAAGACAGAATCTGTCATTCTACTCCTGTAATTCACAGTCTCCTTTCTGACTTTCTCTGCTCTAAGAATTGGCAGGCAAGGTGTACACTCATGGACTTAGAGCCTCATGAAGTCAAGGTGAATGCTCCAGTTACCGCTGAGCCTGGGTAGGGTACAGGAAGGTGCTACATGGAGGGGCACAGGATGACTAAGAAAGTAGCCAGGATGACCTCCTTCAGGACAGGATGGTGTCTGCTGTACTGGCATCTCCCACAAGCAGCCGGCACAGAGTCTGGCACTATAAACTCTGGAGAGATGCATATTCGGAGGACATGAGTTATTGACTCCTGATTCCTTTCCCTTAAGTCTCATCAAAGTAAACAAAGCTCAGCAGAAAAGTAACTAGCAAGTATTGGGAAAACTGGTTCCTGAATGAGAAGTACTCTATTTTATTGGAAGAGATGAACTTCACAAGTTATTAACTTCTTAAGTTTTCACCACAAGCAGTAATGATGATCGTGCCGATAGCTTATTTAGTATGCATCTATTGTTTGCAGAGAAAGCTTAAGTGAGGGAGTGGACATTGCCAAACTTCAGTCTCCTTTTCTGTCAGATGAAGACAACAAAGTTCATGCTAAAGTGTTGGTGGATAAACAAGTAAGGAGACGAAAGGATACTTTAATCCCCAAGTCCTGGTACACAGTAGGTATTGATGAAGTGTCATTTATTTCCTCTCTATCATGGTTCCCATCCTCTAGTGTGATCGCAGCCCTGAGGCCTTATTTTTGAATAAATATGTCTCCTCTGTTTGTCCAATTTAAACAACAGATTCTCATTTCAAGAGCACCATGTATGTCTCTGGGAGGACTGCAGAGAATTCAGGCTCTCTCAGGAGACGGTATGCTGCTGAATTTATTGAGGGGCAGCAGGATCGGATGAAATACTAACTCGGCAAGGATAGAAAGGGCCTGGGATGAGCTCACCCTATGTAGGAAGAACTGGAGTGGATACAGAATACAGTGGAGATCATGGAGCTGATGTTCTGCCCAGGAAAAACCAATAATTAAGTGATGGAGTTGTAAAATGTAGATGTGAAATGAGGATCAGGTAGGAGAGGAAAGAAGGGCAAAAAGAGGTGAAGGGTGTGGTGTGGCGGGAGGAATGGCCCTGGACCACAATCTGCTTTGGTCTCACAGAAGGTGTGATCATGGGCCAGACCAGCTCCAGTATTCGTGAGACACAGTGGAAAATAAATGTTTATAGCCCACTGATCAGAATCAATATTTGGGATGGGATCAAGGGAAGGGTGGTAGATGAATGAAAAGATGAAGTGAGGGGAAAATACAGGTATAAAATCCAAGGCATATCCTACAAAATTAAGAAAATTGAGAGCAAATGTGGATGAGGGAGAATGGGAGAGAATGATAAAAAGCAGTGTCATTGAACAAGATGCCTTGTGTTCATATAGTACTTTGTTGAGTTGCAACTCCTTTGTACAGCTACTTAAAGCTAAAAATAAACTTTAGAAACAAACCAACAATTTTTGGTTGCTGTCTTCTGAGACAGTCTTGCTATGTAGCCCAGGCTGGCTGAGAACTCTCCGTCTTCCTGCCTTCTCCTTACTGAGTGCTGGGATTTCAAGTATGTGCCATCACACCTACCTTGTTGTATGCAGTTTGAAATGATGACAACACAGTATTAACCCAGGTATAGATGCTTCCAGGAGTGGAGTCATGTAGAACTGCTAGCTCATGAGTCCAAGGAAGCCCACCCTGACCAAGGGCAAGGTGTGTCACTTTTCTCTGCCTCAATTTCCAATTAAAATGAAGTTCCGAAATACTGATACATTTGATTGAAACTATAGACCTGAAGCTTTTTGCTCTAGGTATTGTCTTAAACAATTCAGAGGGTATATTTGCTCCATAAAACCTGGGATCCAGTTTTCTTCCTAGGCCCTAGAGTGAACAGATTTTGCCAAAAGTTCTAATAACATTCTCTAATAACACAAGGGTGAATACATATGATGGGTTTGTGAATATTTGCTTATGTTCCCATTTTTTCCCCTAGGGAAGTGCCCAAATAATCTTTTAATCTATTTTTTAAAGGTGAGGCTGGGAAGGTGGCTCAGTGGTAGAGTGCTTACCTTGCATGCATGAGACCCTGGGTTCGATTCCTCAGCACTACATAAGCAAAAAGAAAGAAGCCGGAAGTGGCGCTGTGGCTCAAGTGGTAGAGCACTAGCCTTGAGCTGAAGAGCTGAGGGACAGTGCCCAGGCCCAGAGTTCAGGCCCTACGACAGGGCCACCCCCCCAAAAAAAAGGTGTATGAGCTGTCACAAGGATCCAGAACATTTTACTTGAATCCACTGATAGAGAAAAGGTCACTAGTTACTGACAGAGAAACAGTAACACCAAGTAATACCTTGTGCACCTGTTTATGGTATACTCTTAACGTCATTCATGTCTTTCAAGCCCAAGACATCTGACCAACTAAGATGGAAAGAGCAAAGCCCAGTGTTCCCCCAGCAGTCTCCTAAAATCCCTCTCATCATTGGAGGGCATCGGTGTTTACCCATGGGCAGTTTCCGCTGCAGAAATCCAGGGCAGGGACCACGGTTTGACCTTCAACTATTCAACTCCCTTTAATTACCCATTGTAGTGGAAGCACATAAATACAGGATGTCCCTTTGCTCTGCCATTCTGCTTTGCATCATTATCAAAAAGACAAATGTAATTCATGTCCAATTACTCACTCACCGCAAGGTCAGAATATTTATTTTTATCAGACTTGAGACTTTTAGGATTAGCAGTATCAGTATTTATTCATGGCTAACCTAAACCAAACATCCTGTTGATATCTATAAAGAGCCATATAATTATTGTCGCAGGTATGCTGAGTCACAAAGCAAATAAGAAGTTTGTGAGTTGACAAGGGGGAAAAGGGCTGTAAGGTTGTAGAGATAAGTGTGCCGGGTGATTACAAGTGTCTTGCGAAATATACACATTGTTTATTTATATTGTCCATTTATTGAGTTCACTAGGTGCCTGGGAAATTGAAACTAGCCCGTGTGGTGAGGATTGTTCAAATTTTTGCTATCACATTTTTTTTAACTTAACTGTGGATAACATTAATTTAAAGTAGCAGCACTGAAAGGGAATCCTAAATTAATAGATGTGGCTGGCCCATTTTCTTTCCTCATGCAGACTCAGACAGATATACTTTGTTGTCTTTGACCACTGCTATCAACTAATTATTAGCTAATTGTTCTGTTTTAATCCATTTTCTACCTTTGAAGATGCCACTTTTGTAGGTGTTGCCTGCTATGCAAACTATTTCCTTTCTCTATCTAGCTGTCTACAATAACAGGATATACATGTGTATGCATACACACACATATATATGTGTGTATATGTTATATATATATATATATATATATATATATATATATATATATATATACCCATCTTTCTGTTCCTCTAAGTAACCTTGAACTGACTTCAGTAATCTGAGGATAGGAGGATCAAGCTTCTAACAGGGTCTTTTGGAGTTTTCATAGCTGTGAAACATGGCCTAGTATTTTACTGATTTCTGTTCTTCCATCTATGAAAGGAGGATGTGAAACCAATGGTTTCTTTGGCCTTTCCCTACTCCGTCTCTCTATATTCTATAATATTCTATCTAGTTTCTATATCTAGTTCCAATGGGGCACATGATCATTACTTATGTGACAGGTGATTCTCCTTAAATTAATCAGATAAAACCAAATTGGGAACTCTGTGAACAGAATCTTAAGAGTTTTTAATTGAGGGAAAGTGAAAGGTGAGTCACTGACAAGTTATACTCTCAAAAAGATCACATTTGGTATTTGAATGCATAATGAAAAATTGGGGGAGATGAATTTTCCATTTTGATAGGTCAAGAATGGTAAAATACAAGCAATTTAATAAGTGTCATAAGAGTCAGAGAGGGAGGGGGAAAATTCACTTTGCTGAGTTCTCATCTGCTTGGCTCATATTTTAATCAGTAATTCAGTCCTTTGTGCCATACAAGAAAAGACATAATGGACAACCAGGCATAGATAGTCACTAGATGGAGACCAAGCAGAGGTTGGAAAGACTTAAACAATATCTGGTTCATAAAGGGAAATAAAAAAAAGGTTTCTTTGGCATGGAGATAATTTCTAACATTTAAAAAATATACAAAAGATAAAACACTTTTGCATATCTGAAAGTGAAAAGCTCCAGCAGTGATTAAAATCAAGAACATTCCTGAATTTCTCTTGGGACAGACCTCTCCAGAATTTGAATGTGCTACATGGGCTGCTGGTGATGGATGATTGCCACATAACTTAAACTGCACAGGACAATGGATGTAATGCTCAGCTGGGGTTTGTGTCACCCTGAAGACATTTCTGGCAATGTCTGCATTACCAAAGTACTTTTGGCCATCACAATTCTTGGGGGTCAGGAATATTGGTAAGCTACCTGCAATGCACAGCTCAGCTCCTAACAAAAATTAATCCAGCCTAACTGTGTCACAGTTGAAAACTAAAGAATTTCACAAAGATAGCTCATTCGTACCATCTCTATGATGGGAGGTGGGAGAAGATTTGAAGTTGATTTGTCACAACAAGAATTATATACACAATTGTTTTAAAACTACATAATAAGCAAAAATAAGATGCAAAAGGGTAAAGTCACAATTAAACAATTATGACAAAGAACACATCTCTATATTAGAGCTCCATAAAAACATTGAGTGGTAAGCTGATAGTAGCACTATTTCTGACTTTGCTTTGTTTTGTTTATCTTATTATTTCTTTCTGGCTCTTTGGCAGTTGCAGTGTACAAGTATGCTTTTAAATTCACAAGCACAAAAAGGATCATAGTTGAATTTTAAAATCTGATATGCCTTCTAAGACTAAGTGGCACACAATAAGAAGAGTAATGGTAAAAGTAATTTCCAATTTAGCCAGCAAGCACAAGGGGAGTCAAGCTCGCTCATTCACTTCTAACTAGAATATAAATTGTTATAACCCATTTTAGAAGAAAACTTGGCAATATGACTACAGTACCTCAAATGTATTCATAGCCTACAAACCAGCCATTCCAGCTCTGGGAAGCTAGCCTAAGGAAATAATCAAAAAATAGGCACAAAGATGTTCATTTAAGCATGATTTATAATAATCAGATATTTTATTTATATTAACTACTAATTTAAAACAGCCTAAATTAATAGAAGTAGGTGAGTGTTCTATTAAATTTTAATAAGTCTGTATGATATAATACACAGTCATTGAAAATAATATTTATAAGCAATGGTTGTGTGGGAAAGGAAACTCCTGATTCAGAGCTATGTATAAAGAAAATCAGGGTCCAGAATGCATAAAAAGAATACTTGACAAAATCTAAGTATACAAAAGAGCTTATATTTGGAAGGATATATATTAAAATGCTAACAGAATTGAAACATCCGTGTGTGTGTGTGTGTGTGTGTGTGTGTGTGTGTGTGTGTGTGTGTGTGTGTGTGTGTGTGCGCGCGCGCGCCAATACTGAGGCTTGAACTCAGAGCCAAGAGCTCTCCTTTAGCTTTTTCACTCAAGACTGGTACTCTACCACTTGAGCCACACCTCCACCTCCAACTGCTGGTTAATTGGAAATAAGAGTCTCATAGACTTTTCTTCCCTGGGCTGGCTTCAAAACATGACCCTCAGATCTCAGGCTACTGAGTAGAGAAGATTACATATATGAGCCGCCAGTGACTGGCCAGAATGAAAACACTTTTAAGATAGGAGGGATATTTTTCCATCTCTATATTGTAATTCCTTTTCTAATGATATAAAATAAAAGGTATACCTCTTATAACAAGAAAAAAACCCTGGGAAGGTTTTTCAAGTGCCAAATTTGAGTCCAAGGATACATTAAACCCTTTTCACAGATGAAAACCTGGGCTGGATGCACCTCATGGTCTGCTTTCAAGCCCACCTTGACCTTCCAAATTTGGTTAGTTTCTTCTTTGCTCTGAATTTCCATTATTTTTTTGATAAAAAAGCACATTGTGCCAATCAGTATATGTCACAAAATATATGTAGGCTAAATGAATGGATAAACAATAACTTACCTGATCTGATGTGTGACAGGTTCCACTGGATTCATCCAACTTCAAAGTCAATGTCATCACGGAGTGCCCCAGATAGATTGGGAGGAAGACCAAAGTTCATGTTTCAGCACCTTCTCCAATGCAAAGGGCTCATTGTTGGGACTGAGTAGTGCAGGGCTGGGAAGTTATTCATTGATCCAGTAGTAAAGGTTACACGCCTTCAAATAACAGCAGGGATTTTTCTGTATGAATCAGAAGTATTTTCACCATGTTTAACATCAGAAAACTGGTAACGATTATTGCTCCCATGTCTCTTTGAAATTTCATGTTCATTTACTTAGCAGGGTATTGCTAATCTAGAAGAGGGCAGTGGGTAAAGAATCCCATTTGTAAAAAGGATAGTGGGTTAATGAAAAGAATCAAGATGCATGTGTAGGGGATAGTGTTTCTGCAAGGCTTTGTTCAATTGGAATGATTTAAGACCTAGCCTCGGCTGGCTGGTCAGAAGAAGGACCATATTACAGAAGGGATTTACGTGGCAATTACCATGGTCTTTGCTGGTGAGTTACAATGTTTTAGGGCTCCCTGGGCACTTAGGATTCATGTCTGAATCAGTAGTGTTATTGTTGCAAGATCTCGGTGTGATGGGAGCCGTTGGAGGCAGGAATTTTTATCCCTTAACAGAACATTAAAAAATCTCATCGTCTGCAAGAACACCAATGGCTAGGCTTGTAGCTGCTCTCGAAACAGGTTAAACATTGATTAGATTATTTCCTTGGAAGATAAAATGCATAAATTAGTCTAGAGCTGTGTTTGTACATCCAGGTAATATGATTAAAATGAGAATTAGACAGAATCATTCAGAAATAAGGAACTAAAATCACCAACCTAAAGTAAGGCAAATAGAGAATCTACTATATCAATGTCACAGTGTTTGATTAGGGCTGTGATTAAGGGATTTTCTATGTTCCTCAGAGCATGTCCACAATGCTCTGTACCAACTATTCATGATTTTCATTAGTGTACTTATTAATGATGGGTCTTGGGCCAATGAGGGATTCAAACCTAGGGATCAAAACGAATTGGTGAAATTTCTAGGAACCACATCATAAAAGTACTAAAAGGACAAATAGTTTTTTTCAATAGTATGGTTCCTCAAACTCACATACATGTGTGTACACACATGTGCATGCGCACACACACACACACACACACACGCACACACACACACACACAAAGAGTGGAGTAGAGACTGGGCAGATCCTAAATCGTTCTCCTTCAAGAAAGAGGTTAAGGTGGCTCAGTGGTAGAGTGCTTGCCTTGCATGCATGAGGCCCTGGGTTTGATTCCTCAGCACCACATAAGCAAAAAGAAAAAAAAGCCAGAAGTGGTGCTGTGGCTCAAGTAGTAGAGTGCTAGCTTTGAGCTGAAGAGCTGAGGGACAGCGCCTAGGTCCAGAGTTCAGGCCCCATGACTGGACCCAAAAAAAAAAGAAAGAGGTTAAAATAAAAAATGGCTAGTGAGTGCTGCAAATGTGGCTTAGTGGCAGAGTGCTTGCCTAGGAAGCATGAAGCCCTGGGTTCAATTCCTTAGTACTACATACACAGAAAAAGCCAGAGGTGGCTCAGTGGTTCAAGTAGTAGAGTGCCAGCTTTGAGCAGAAGAGTTTTAGTGCCCAGGCCCCCTGATTCCAAGCCCCAGGATTGACCAAAAAAATGGCTATTGATAAGTCAATTTTGAAAAAAAAATCATTCAGTAAAGAGTATCAAAGCTTTAATTTCACCTCTCCAGAAAAAGTCTTAACACCACTTCAACAAAGACAAGATGATGACATAAATATGAAGAAGATTGCTGTCTGATGGATTCCAAATAGAACACTAGGAAATTCATTCTGGAGGGTATTGGAAAGACTGGGATGCCATTATAGACCAAAGGGATATTAGCCAGAACCACATAGTATCTGACTCATTTCCTCATCCATAATGGCACTTTCCTACCAAATCTGAAAGCAAAGTAAATAAATAGACATCAGCTCCAAACCACAATGTTTAACTCTGGTGAAACAGACAGGACTATGGGGATTTTTTTTCCTTACACATACACAGACCTAACCTCAAATTAAAGCAGAAAAAAAAGCTATAGTCTCCCATTTCTCCTGTACTTTGATCTTTCCATTTTGAAGTCAAAAGCCACACATCTATCCCCAAATTGCTCATTAATCTCTGTGACCCAGTCTATATAGAACTACTCAATTGCTGAAGTAATGCAGGCCCAGAAACAAAGGATATACTTTCCCCTTTTATGTGGAAGCTAGGTCTAGCATCCAAACTTACAAGTAAATATACTGGGTGATATGTGCAAGTGTCCACAAATGTGCTAACTGAATGAAATATGGTAGATTCGAGAGAGAGCTCAAGTAGGGTTAAGTCCTTAGAAAGGCAAAGTCAAAATTCCACAAAATAAACACCAAGAAACATACACTTGAAAGGGGTAGAGTGGGGTCAAGGGGAAAAGGATAGACAAATGAAGAGAAAGGGAAACTGCAGCTAAAAAGTCAATGTATATCCTACAAAATTAAGAAGAACAAGACAAGAGGTGGATAGGGAAGGGATAGGTGGGAATGCTGACAGAGTTGTCATTGATCAAGATAAATTGTATTCATAAACTACTTGGTAAATGGCAACTTTTTTGTCCTACTACTTAAAGATAACTTTTTCACAACTGCAAAACCGTGAAACACCTCAATTACTATCCTAAATTACTATGCCTGTCAATCCTCTTCCCCATCTTTATTGAAGGGGGTCAGGGAGAGAAGATGAGAGGCATGGATATTCTGTTAGAAGGCAGTATCACAAGTCCAGAACAGCAGATGGTTTGATACCAGCAATTGTATTTCACTCTCCTACAATTACTAGGGCATTCATCATATCAGCATTTACAGGACATTCATGGTAATGTCGGAGATCATGTTCAGTGATCAGACGGAAACACACATGGCCTGAGCAGGTGACCAGACTAGCACTCCATGGGGAACATATGAAGACTGTCTAGAGCAAGGCCAAGAGTGGCAAAGGATCTCGGACCAACAGTGCCTGCACTTTCTGCAAATAAAGAACTTATATCAAAATGGTGTCTGAAACAAGGAATCAAAGTACAGTCAACCAAAGAGTGAATCTAGTGTCCTAGTTGTGATATTTGGAATTTTTGTGACCATACACAATCATACACATGCATATTTCTACTCCTCTATCAATTAAATGGGGGAAACATAAGGAAGTAACAGTGGATTTTGAAACTGGGTAGTCTTAGTCTTGAATCCTTTATTTGCCTTGCCAGGGAGTTGATTCTGAACAAACTTTCCCCCTTTCTGGGATTATTAATGCCCCAAGGGCTTCTGTGTAACCTAAATTAGAACATGAAAAGAGTGTGTCTAGTGCAGGGCTTGCAGTAGCACTGTTACCCAATAAATAATGTTTTTCCACTAATGTCTTCTTTGACAGCAGATGGAGTCTATTGTTGATTCTATATAATACATACAAAGTGGTAAAAGCAAGAAAAGGAAATATGAGCAAGCAAAGGAAAAGTAAAGAAAAGAAGTAAGATGAGCTATAAGCAAAACTTGCACATGTATTTGATTTACACTTCCTCAACAGAGGTGGCTCTTTTATGCATGCTTTCTAGTCCTCTCCTCATGAATGAGAGTATTTAACACTCGAATTAAGACAGATGATAATTCTGCTATTCTATTTCTACCAGATGTTGGCCTTTCCATTTTGAAGACAATATCTACATTTAATGTCATCAATGAAATAAAATATAAATAGCAAACAAGAACACCACCATTATAAAACAATAGCTTGCTGGCCAACATGTAAATCTTCTTGTGATTTTGCTGTGTGGAAAGGGCAGAGTTCTGAGAATTAATTTGGCTTCTTTTATGTCTTAGACTAGTGATTTCAGAAACTACAATTTGGGCTGCAGCTAGGGGTGCATACCTTTAATATCAGCACTGGGAGGCAGAGGCAGAATGATTGCAAATTTGGGTCCAGCCTGGGCTACAAAGATAAACTCTGCTCATAAAAAATATTTTTACTGTTCACTTGTCACATGTCAAGTTTTTTTTTCATTCTATTCTCAAATACCTCAGAGATGAAACTATTGTTCCCTAATTTTGCAGCACTGAAAGAAATCCATGCTGTGATCTCTTGGGTAACTAGGCATAATTAGGTCCATTTTAATGATGAGAACACTGAAGCTTAGGAAAGATCCCCTTATTATCTGAAGGAGGAGGTTGTGTTGGGACCTAATGTCATCTAACAAAAGATGGTCCAGCTAATTATTTCATTTTCCTGTCTTGCAGAGACACATGCAGGTCCCAGGAAGCCCAGTGAAGGTGAATGCTCTGCTATTCCTCACTAGCACCCACTTGGTAGCAGCCTATCATCAGGAATGAGGCTGGACAATGACCTTCACAGATGAAGGTCCACATTCTTCATACATAGATTCATCCACAAGCACCCAGATTTCACAAGAGGAAATGATGAGGCACTTTTCTGAAGTGTTGAAACCTCTCTCTTTGTTAGTTACCATCAACAATAACAGCGGGGGGGGGGGTGCTTTGGAAATTCCTCAAGGTAAAAGGTAGCCTTTCTTCTCCAGAAGTTCTGATACAGTCCCGAAAGGAAATAGAAGCTTGAGTAATTCAATTCCCAATGATTCTTCTTTCATTCTTATTAAGTACACATTGTTGTCACTTTTTTTCCTTGCTAATTAGTTAAATGCTTAAACTCCTGAGTCACTAGGCTGTCTGCTGGTTACAGCTTGTTCTAGCTCTTCCACCCTCCAATGGAACTTACAAGGAATTAAACCCTGTGAAGAACCGACATTCATTTGTGAAAACAAGCCAGCAATGAAATCTACCACTTCCAAAAGGGATGGACCAGAAAGAGTATTAAAACCCACTAATGTTGAGTCAGGGCATTCAGATACGTTGCCAATGGTAAGAAGAGAGAAGAATCCTGTTGCTCCACTCAAATGCATGTATTCTGTCTCCAAAAAGTAAGATTTTGCCCTCCTTTGATTTTATTCTCTCATTACATTCAGCACTACAGGTGCTCAAGCACTACTGCTTTAGAACGCAGTCAAATATCTCTCTCTAATGGAGATTGAGCCAAACACAAAGCTGGCTATCCAAGAAAACAGAAGTTCCTCAAAGACTTGTGGTCTGAATCAACCCTATACTTCTAGAATCATGATATGACTTTACCCCAAGTATGTAAAGAAGATAGAATTGCTGTCTCCTCTAGGAAAATGTGTCTTCAGCAAAGACTCTATCTCTACAATATTCAACACCATGCAAGTATTCCAGTAACTAACTGCTCCCTTAATAACTCTCATGCAACTTCAGGATAAAAGCTATTGGTGGGATACCCTAATTATATGTATGAATTAAACGAAAGGGGCAACTAACATCACCTTATTTTAGTGACAAAAAATGAAATAAAAAGAGGTAAAAAAGCAAAAGTTCAGGAAGAGGAACAAAGACAACAGGAGAATAGGGTGCCACAGAGAGTGGTAGAAACCTTTGAATTTCATGGAAGAAAGGCGAGGTCAATGTAAGAGGCTTTTCTACTTTCCTAGTGAGCAGTCATAGAGAGGAACTATCGCACAGTGCTGAGCTTCCTTGACCTCCTTGGGGATAGAACAGAGCTAAGGGACTACCATGGGCCCTGGCAGCTCCTTCTGTGATTGTAGAACATTGGCATTTTTGTTAGGGATGACTAATGACAGAATTAGTCAAATGGAATTTCCTTTCATTTCTCAGTGAAAAGTTGAAAAGGATAAAGTTATGAAGTTCTTGCTTGTTTAGTATGGGTGGGATTTGCATGATTAATAATCTGTATCACCTGAACAGTTTTCGGGGCAACAGAACCTGATCATAAAGGATACCCAGAACATCAGAGTTGATCTAACAGGGCATGAAGAACTCACCATGAGCCCGGGACCTTGATTATCTCCCCGGTGGAAGGCAAAGCTTTGACCAGGTATACTCTGGGTCCCTTTCCTAATCTGAGTCCATATACATACTTTCTCTGTATGTATTTCTTTTATGTATCTGGGTGCTGGGCCCTGAGGACTTAGTGATCCAATATCCCAGTAATGAAGGCCCAAGGATTCTGACCCAGGAAGATCATAAGACTACCTCTGTCCCTGACATCATGGAACCTTCATCTAGTGGAACATAGACATTAAAATCCTAGATGCCACATGCTGAAGTTATTACCAACATTGATGAAAGCAGGGAAAATATGTTCAGGGTCAGAGGGGTGCAATTACACAGTATGGATGATACGGAGGGGGGGCTATTTTATTTTTAGAATTTCTGAGCTGAGATTAAAATGGAAGAACACTAGCATTGAATAAAAAGCTCAGGATAATGCTTAGGCATTAGTGTTGAAGCCCTAGGACTGGCATGCGCACCAGTACAAACACTATCACACACACACACACTCACACACACACACACACTCACACACATACACACACACTCGCGCACACACACACACACACACTCACACACACACACACTCACACACATACACACACACTCACACACACACACACATACACACACACACACTCACACACATACACACACACACTCGCGCACACACACACACTCACACACATACACACACACACTCGCACACACATACACACATACACACACACACACACACACACACACATACACACACACTGGCAGTATTTTGTTTCATGTTCATAATCCCAGTACTTGGAAGACTGAGAAAGGAAGATTGGGAATGTAAGACAAACCATAGCTACTTGAAAAATACTGTCAAGAAAAGAAGGAAGGGAAGGGAAAAGAGAAGGGGAAAAAAGGGAAGGGAAGGAAAGGAAGGAAGGAAGGAAGGAAGGAAGGAAGGAAGGAAGGAAGGAAGGAAGGAAGGAAGGAAGGAAGGAAGGAAGGAAGGGAAAAAGGAGGGAAGGAGGGAAAGGGGGAGGCAAGGAGGCAGGGAGAGAGGGAGAGAGGGAAGGAGGGAGGGAAGGAGGAAGGCAGTCTTGAATATATTAGACAGAACAGCAGAGCATACAAGAGATTAAGGAGGCCTGCATGGAAAATTTAGCCTATTTAAGAAACAAAAAGGAGAGAAATGGATGGAACGCAGTGAAGGAGGCAATGAAGGGGACAGTGGAACTGTATAACATGAGTAAGAAAGAGGATTGGGGATGGAAAACTTAAAACTGAGATTTCTATACTAGTACAAGGAAGTGCCAATAGGAGGAGTGAAATCTAATTTGATTTACATTTTAGTTCTGTTGGTCCGATGGCTCTTTAGAGAATACCTGACTGAGGGGTAACATAGGAGTAGAGAGGAAGTTTAAGATGCTATTAAAGTAGACTAGTGAGAGATAATGGCAGTTAGATTGAGATAAAAAGAGAGATTCATGTTTAGATATTGGGGAGAATAAATAGTACATTTTTGTGGATATGTGCTTGGGTAGTCACTGCAGAGCAATCTGTTAGGTACTGGATGGGACATGTAGGATAATAAAATGAACAAGCCCTCATGCCACACCCTTTAGGAGCTCACAGTTCATGTGACTGTCACAGAATGTAGATGACCAAGTTACAATAGCATGATGTGTTCTTTTGATGCCAAGAGTGGCCTGCACAAATAAAGAGGAAAAAGAAGTTGTATTGGTAAGTGAGCCTGTGAGCCTTGTCCATGTAGGATGGAGTTTAACAAGCAAGATTTGGGGAGGAACGTCTTGGAAAAGGCAATAGCAGAGCTAGCATACTGTAAAAATGCATTCTATGATTCGGTAACCATGAGCCATGGTAGACTGGGACTGACCCAAATTGTGCTAGGAAAATGGCCCTAGAAATATACGCTGAACCATACTGTAGAGGATATAAAGTCCCATGGAAGGGACTGTGCTCATTCAGACTACCATAGGAACATAAGTAGTTCTTCAATTATGCAAGGCAAGCTCTCTACCACTGAGCCACCTTCCCAGCCCCAGTTCTTCAATTATGAAGAAAATTCTGAGGAGAACCATTCCAAGGTAGTATTACCCTATTTGAAACTGGAAAAGTTACTCTTGAAAATTCTGTCCTTGGGGAATGATGGAGCAGCACAGGACACCTTTTCCCAGGTCTGTGCTCTGAACTATCTGACCAATGAAAGAAAAAGACAACATTGATATCCAATATGCATACAGAGTATTTACCTTATCCATGATATTATTGTAATGCTTTATTTAATCCTAACAACTCTAGGGTAGCAGATGACAGAGAAGGAATTTGAATCTCAGCCATTTGAGATCTCACATCTATATAGTTGTAGGCAATTAAGAGGACAATAGTATCTTAGTTCTAGAAAAGACAAATTTGTAGAATAATTTATACCTACTGGCATATACATTTCCTAATCTAAGCCCCAGAATTAGACAGGCTCACCAAGCCTAGGTAATCTGGAGAATCTCAGTCAGCATCTTTTCAAAAAATTTATTGTACAGCCAAGAAAAATATCCAGTACATGTAACCTATTAGCAAGCTACTTGTAGGCCTAGGTTGAGGGACTAACTAATTAGGTTATGTTGTATTTGGGATATTCTTTCAAACTTTCAACTCATGTTGATTACTTCTTCTCTGGGGAGGAATGAATGAAGGGTAGATGTTCTAAATAATAGCATGGTAAGGGGATAACAATGTACAACAAATGTACTCATTACCTGACTCATATAACTGTAACCCCTCTATATAGTATATTTACAACAAAATAAAATTTAATAATAATAACAATAACAATAATAGCATGGTACAGCAAACAAGAAGATCCTCCCATACAACATTTATCACCAAGCAAGACTGGTTGACTTAGTAGTATTTTATGGTTTGATGTCATAGAAGACAATGTGCTTAGTACTAAATATACATTTGAGAAAAATCAATACCATGATAACTTATATTTGGTCAATGAACAAATATTTGCTTTCCTGTCATGACTAGTGCTGTCTTTAGTGCTGCTGTTACAAATATTAATCAACATTCACAGTATGAAAACATTCATTTTTACACTTAACCAGAAGACCAGTAAAATTTCCAACACACAGATTTATTATTTGTTACTGTTCTGGATTGGTCATCAAAAAGCATCTATAAAAATAGGAACAATTCAGACCATGGAACTCACAGGCTTCTCATGCTCTTGGATGGGAAGCATTAACATCATAAAAATGGCACTACTGCCCAGTGCAACCTACAAATTCAATGCAATACCCATCAAATTCCCAACTTTCCTCAAAGAAATAGAGAAAGCAATCCAAAAATTCATATGGAATAATAAAAGATCACAAACAGCAAAAACACTCCTTAGCAGGAAGAACAGTGTTAGAGGGATATTAATGTCAAACTTCAAACTCTATCACAAACCCATAGTAATAAAAACAGCGGGGCTGGGAAGGTGGCTCAGTGGTAGAGTGCTTGCCTTGCATGCATGAGGTCCTGGGTTTGATTCCTCAGCACCACATAAGCAAAAAGAAAAAAGCCAGAAGCGGCACTGTGGCTCAAGTGATAGAGTGCTAGCCTTGAGCTGAAGAGCTGAGGGACAGTGCCCAGGCCCAGAGTTCAGGCCCCACGACCGGACCCAAAAATAAAAATAAAAATAAAAAATAAAAAACAGCTTGGTACCAGCACAAGAACAGGCCTGAGGACCAATGCAAAAGAATAGAAGACCCAGAAATGAACTCATAGACCTATAGCCAACTAATATTTAATAAGGTATCCAAAAGCACAGGTTGGAAGGAAAGACAGCCTCTTCAACAAATAATGCTGGCAGAATTGACTATTCACATGTAGAAAACTGAAGCTAGATCTTGATAGCTCACCTCACACCAGAATCAATTCAAAATGGATCAAAGACCTCAAGGCCAGACACCATGAAAATATTATAGGTAGGGGTAGGCGAAACACTAAGTAAAGATCTAGAATCACAACAAATCAAAGAAAGACTGGATAAATGAGACTGCATCAAACTGAAGAGTTTCTGAATGGCAAAGGGCATAGATAACAGGATAAATAGAAACCCCACAGAATGGGAGATTTCTACCGGTTATGCATCAGACAAGGTCCTCATATCTAAAGTACACTTAGTGCACAGAACTGGGCGAACAAAGGGTAAACTAATGCAGCAGTGATACTCACTAGACACTGTGTTGAAAATGAACCATACAACTTGTGGGGGAGGGAGGTCGGGAGGGAAAAAACTGGGAGAAAATGAGGGAACAGGTGACACTGTCCAAAAAAATGTATTCATTACCTGCAATAGATAGTCACTGATTTTATTTAAAATTTACAAAATTATCTGTGGTGGGGAACAAGTCCCAGGAGAGAGTGGGAGGGCTAACAGCGAAGGTGAATGAAGATGAACATGATTGAACTACTTTAAATACATATATGTACATGTTTATATGTGTGTATGTGTGTGTATGAAATATGTTGAAGTTGCTTTGGAAGAGAAAGGAATGATAACTGTGAGAGATGGAGGGGTAAATTTTGTGATGGGATACATTGCTTGCATGTATAAAAATGTCACAAGAAACCACTCCTTCTACAGATGATATATGCTTAAAAAAAGATTGGGTAACATTGGATAGTTGGGAATACTGGGATTACATAATACTAGCATATTGTCATAGGAACATTTATAATTTTTAAACAATGGTGTGTCATTAGGAAGAGGTCCTTGTATATAGTTTTTCTTATAGAGGAAAACATAGAAAATAACCAAAAACAAGCTAAGGCTGACTACAGTTGTAAAAAAACACCAATAAACTGTATCACCAGATCTGTTGCTTGCTATTTCTTAAATGAGAGATCATTGATAATGATCTGGAATGAACAAAGAGACAGTGAAGCCAAAGGCAGTTTAAATCATCGCTGAGGCTCTTCCAACTGGAACACACTGCCATATTATATGTTCGTTCTAGAAGTCTAATTCATACCTTGGTTAACTTACTGTAATGTGACTTAAAAAACAAGTATTGGTTGATTACACTAATTGTTGCTCAGGTTTTCTCATATTCACAGCAACTATTAGTGTGATAAATGATCAGAATGGAGTATATTAGTTATTAATGTATTGAAGTTTTCTGATATGCATATAATCCATTCTACTAGAACATCATTTTGATGTTTCCTTAGTGACAGATGAGGACAGAGAATACTTTCATATACTGCTTTAAACTTTAATGAACCACAGTCTACGTCATCTGACATAACTGAAACAACAAATTGATATATCTATGATCTACCAGGGTCAATTCCTCTCAGCCACATGATAAGTCATATAATGTATGTTCTAGAATCTGTCTTGTTATTTAGGGTACTATTTCCTCTGATGGCAGTCTGGAAGTTACCAAATATGGCAGAATGGTAGTCTAAACCTCCATAGCAAAGAATGAAAGGAAGTTAAAATACACACACACACACACACACACACACACACACACACACACACACACACACATACACACACACACACACACACACACATCTCTCATCATAAATCCTACCATGTGAACTAGAAAACCAGTGGCCCTAGGGTGCAGACTGAAAATGTTATATTTAATCCTAAATCATATCAAAGTTCAGAAGTTTTCCAAATTGAAATGTCATTGAAATGTTCGACAAGCAAGCCATTCTCAACAGTCTGGTATTTTGCACGAAGTAATTGTAAAGCAATATAGTATAGGAATTGCACAATGGGAGAAATTCTGGACACACAGAAAATGACAGGATCAAACCACATAGTCCCCTTTGGCATGTTGCTTAAGGAGATCACCATTGTTTAGTTAAAAAAAAAAGGGCTGAGAACTTATTATTGCCCTATTATTCATGTCTTGTGTCTTCTGGATGGTGAGATGAAGCTCACATGATAAATTCCTGATTCACACGGTACTGATCTATGATACTAGTTAGTCCAGTTGGTCACATGGTACCTGTCTAAGGGACCACTTTGTCTAGTCAGTCATTGCCTTGACATGAACATAGAATTATCTCCAGACACAGCTCTAGACTTGCAGTTCTCAACTTTCAATGTAAATGGGAATCACCTACAAATCTTGCTAAAAACGTACATTTTGATATTGGAATTAGGTCCAGAGGCACCGAGATTTTACGTTTCTAACAAGTTCCTGGTATTTGCTCACAAATCATACCAACAATGGCAAGCATGCAAGCTTCACCAATCAAAAGACTGGGTAAAAGCAAAGTGAAATCCCATTGACATACCTCATCTACAGTAACACCTAGGTTGCAGAGTCGCTGCAAAAAAACAATATGAAGCTTCTAGCACCAATGCCTGACATTGTAAATCATTTAACTAATTGTCTTATATGTCCAATTCATCTTAGAACTTCAATTTGGTTTCCAGAAATCAATTGGGAATACGTATCTACTCAGTTCTGGTTGTCTTAGAAAACAAAGTTTCTATGCAGCAGAATTCAAAGATGGTTTATTTCAGTACAGGGCTTTCTAGCTCTGGGTGCAGAGAACTGATGAACAGCTTGTGAAAGATATAAATGTCCTCTGTCAGTTGAGTCTGAACATCTGGGGTTTGCATCCAGGTTTTACAGATTATAAAATATTCCTGTGATTGTAAAGTGGAAACACAGGAATGATGGGACCAGAACTCCCCCAATCTTGAGATTGAGTCACAGCAATGCGTTTCATAAACTTCTTCATCTTCTGAGTTTGTAAAACTAACGGAAGTGTGTACCACAAGGACCCAACAAATAAAGTTATATAAAGCTTCTTAAAACATTTAAATTTATGCCTATGATAGTTACTCTTTTTTTGTCTCTACCTGAACAGTTAGGTGACACAAGAGAAACAGACTAATGATCTGAGATCTAGGACCTAAGAATAAACCTTTATAGAATTATATCTTATTCTGATTTGTTTGTTCAATTTTGAAGCATAGGGTACCCTTGAACTTGAGATCCTCCTACTCTAGCCTCTTAAGTGCTAGAATTATAGGCATGTATCTCTATGTCTTTCTCATAATTCTATGTTCATCTGTGCCTACATGAAATTCCGTCTTATATAAAACATTGTTTTAAACATAACATGACAACACGTATAGAATCACATACTGTTAATTTGGAATAAATATTGTATTCAATGAAAGACAAAGGAGTATAAGAAACATCCAGACATAAATTGTGGTTCTACCATTTATCAAATATATATCCTTGAACAGTTCTTTTGGCTATCTATGGCTTATTTTCCAATCTGTCATTGGGGATGATGCTAATAACTATCATTTAAGAATCATTTCAAAGAATGAATAAAATTATCATTCTAAAGAATTGGATGCAGAACCTGGCAAAGAACCAGAACTTAATAACCATATTTCTCTATCCTACCCAAGTGCTTTGGTTGTACAACAGATATACAGTTTCCATAGTTTATTTGAGAATACAGGAAACACTGGCATAAAAATTACATTGTTTCTTCTCTTGAAAAAAGTGTGCACTAGAGACTTATCATGATAAAGAGCTAGGATCTATTTATAGGAAGTTTATCATATTTATGTTCTCAGTTCTTTGACATGGTGCATCTGGGAACTTCAGAATCTTCCATACACAATCACTGTCTTGATATTTAGCTAGTTTTGTATTTGTTGGAGTTTGTACAGCAGACTTCATTTGGCAGATGTTTAGAGTAGTAGGTGTGCCTTGCTTTTGATGTCTCAGAGGACATGGCTCTCTCGACAGCTTGGATCATGTCTTACTCAAGGTCACAGTCTCTAATCACTGTGCGTTTCATGAGTTTTTAAAGTGTCACATCAAGTTACATATGAGGCCACTGCACAGCAAGAGGAAGTCAGTGTGAAAAAGCACAGTACATTCCACGTGGGTCTTCTTCAGTCCTACTCAACAAGGGGCAAAAAGTGACAGAGACTTTCATAGGGAACTCAAGGATGAAATCTATAGCTTCTGTATATATAGACTTTAGAGTATAGTGAATCTACCATTTCTCTGATAAACTCACAGTGGTGACTCAAAGTTAATAACGATGGCTCATTTGAAAAAGTAGTGTTGAGTTAGGACTCAGGAGACAGGTTAAATTCCAGCTTACACATTTCTCTAGATGCTTAATTGCATTTATTTGTGTGTACATGTGTGTATACTAGAGCTTGAATTCAGGGCTTCATGCTCCCACTTGGCTTTTTCCACTCAAGGCTGTTTCTCTACTTGAGTCATGAGTCTACTTCTGCTTAATTGCATTTAAATCACATTTAATATTTAAATGAATGCTTAACCTACATCTGTGGTACAACATTACCATCTCATTTCACAGAGGAGTAGCAAATAGAGTTTGTAAGTATTCCAGACACAGTTACCAGTTAAACACAATGGCACCATCTATGAACCCTACATTGAACCCTACCTATGAACCCTACGTCTTTTATCTATATTCTTCTCACCAACAAAAAGCAATCTGGGACAGGTTTTTAATCTGCTTGTGCCTCAGTTTCTTCAGCTCTTTGCTTGATAATACAATGAAAAATACTAGAAATGGGAAGTATAAAGTCCTATATGCATGCCTGGATTATTGTAGACATCTCAGGAAATATGGACGTGAACCAGAACCAGGTAAATGTTCAAGGAAACCTCCTTCCCTCATGGAAGCTCGTAAATCAGGTACTCTCACGTTTTAGTTACTTTTCAGTAAATACTTGGCATTCCTAAATGACTCCTAGAACATTTTATTTCCACTTGCCATTTTTTGTTAATTCCTCTTTAGCTGAGTCCAAACTCAAAAATTCATTGTTTCATTTTGTTTTGTTTTTTAACGTCCACAAAGATCAGAGCATAAAGTACTCTCACCTAGAAAAAACAAAATAGACAAACGATGGGTCTCATTGGTCTATAGACTAGGCACTAGAGATAAATGATAAGCTCTGGCCTCAGTGAATTTCCTTCCAGGACAGACCAGCCTTACCTTCCATGACTAGACTAGACTGTGAATGTTCCAGAAAGAATACCACCAGGAGCTTGATGAACACTTCACTGTACACTGTAGAAGGATCACTTCTCCAATCACCCAATAGAAACTTCAGAAGATGGTTTTGCACCAGCTGGACTGCCCGGCATGGTGACAAGCACTTGTAATCCTAGCTACTCAAGAGGTAGGAGGATCATGAGCTCAAGGACAGACTGGGCCAAAAGACAGGGGAAATCCATCAGGTGTTTGGCATAGTCCACCAAGTGCCTTTTCTTATTCCATCATTCAAATATATCATGCAGCCAATATTATTACTGATATCATCCTTTTTCAAGTGAAAAACTAATGTCCAAAGAAGCTAAGTCATTTGGAGAATTTTCTCCTAAGATTGCACCAAAATTCAGGATATTCAGAATGGAATTGCACATCTATCTGATCCCAAGCTGTTTCTAGATTATTTTGCTTTCCTTAATTCTAAGTATCACACAATGCTTGTTTCCTTTGTTTAAGTTTTCTTCTTGTTGTGTGAGTCGGCTAAATGACATATATGGTGTGTGTGTGTGTGTGTGTGTGTGTGTGTGTGTGTGTGTGTGTGTGTGTGTGTGATTCTTTCTTGAACTGGGACATAGAGGTGCTATGATGTATAATCCAGACCCTTCTTTGGAATCAAGGCCCTGATTTCCCAGGTTGTTGGGAATATTGGTTGACTAGCTTTATCCTTGTAAGAAGGCAGCATGTTTGCTCTGGGTTAAGCTCTCACTTTGAGGTCAGTGACATAAGGATGAGTCAATGTGAATGTACAAACACGAGGCCCACTTGCTTTCAGCCAGCAAAAATCTTCAGTGCAGTGCTGTTTCAGAGCTCCTCTGGGACAGGCTGAGACTCCAGCTGCACCTGCATGGCGGTCCCACTTCTTCCTCTGCCCAATCTTGTTTTAGTTAATTTTGCTTTCCTCCTGAGGACACTACTCAATGAATTTCTTGCACACGAATCTCCATCTCTATGTCTATTTCTTAGGAAACTCAAACACAGATTAAATAGGAGACTTTTTACTAAATAATTTACAAAGCACAGAAAAATAATAATAATTGCAAGCAACCATTTAGCAATAGTTTAAAGGATAGAATACATAGTATAGAAAGGACATCTTTCCAAATGTACTCTTTGAGCCAAAAAGTGCCATAGATTATACAATTAGAAACCTGACTTGTTTTGAAGTGAAAAGTCAGCCCTGTGCATCATTACTCTAGGTTTCCAGGTCTCACAACTGTTCTAAGCCTTTGTTTTGTATAGATTCCACCAGAGTATTAGGTAAGTTTTTCAAGTTTGCCTATGGGTAGGGAAGTAGAGCCCTTGGGTCCTGGCAGTTCTGCATAAGCTTCAGAGTAATTTGTGCTTTTATTAGGAACAGATCATCATTTTTCCCAATAGAGTAAGCCACTGGTATGTAAGCCTGAGAAGACTTTTAGAAAACGTTGATTTCAGATAGACTAACTCAGATGACAGCAGCCAATGAGATGACCTGAAACCTCAAATCATGCTAGAAGAAATATTTGGCTATCCACATTCCATCTTCTCACTAATTTTTATCATTTCAAATACCTTACTTCATCTTTATCATCTCGGTGAGATTGAAAAATTATGACTTACAGGTACAATGTCATTTGACTACTGTCTAGAGCTTATTCATCTTAATTAACTAAAAATAGATACCTATAGACCAGTTATCCACCTTTGCTCTCCTCAGCCCCTCCAATCTATCAGCAGAATCTTGGAGTCTATGAATGGGGCTGCTTCATGTATTTCAGATCCATGGGATAATTCAGTATTTGTCACTCTGTTTTGGCTTATTTCTCTGAGTATAATGTCTTCAAGGTTTAGCCATGTTGGCACATGTTGCAAACTTTCGTTCAAGACTACTCTGTATATCATGCTTTCTTCAGTTATTCTTCTATCAGTGGATGTTTGAGTTGTTCCCACAGCTTCACCTGTGTGGGGTGTGCTGAAATAGACACGGGCATGTTACTACCTCTCTGACATCCTGATTTCAATTTTTCCCACAAATATGAAAAAGTGAGATTACTGGATCATATGGCAGTTCTATTTCCAGTCTTCTAATAAAACCCATACTGTTTTCCATAGTGGTTGAACTGTTATTTTTATAATCATTCTCTTTAATTGTAGTATGAATTCTAATTTCTCCACATGCTTGCCAATACTCTCTCTCTCCCTCTCCCCCTTCCTCATTCTCTCTCTCCCTCTCCCTCCTCCTCTACTCTTTTCTGAGGGTCTTCAAACACTGAAAAGGATACCAATAGAAGAAGGTATCAAATACACATATATAAATACATAAAAACACACAAACTCACACTCACACATACATGATATGAGTCATTCTGCTCATTTAATATAAGGCAATAGTCCGTTGTAGTTGTTTTTTTTATTTAATTTTATTTTATTTGTGAACATACTGTACAGAGGAGTTACAATTACATGGGCAGGATAATGCATACATTTCTTACCAAGCATTGCAGCCTCCTCCTTTGTTTACCCTTCACATCCCTTCCGTTGTAGTTTTGATTTGCACTTTTCTGAGGCTGGCAAGGTTTTTCATATACCTGTTGGTCATTTGCATGTCTTCTTTATGGAAACACCAGGTTTTTCCCATTTTCAATTACTTCATAAGCACATGCTGCTTATATCACCTAGCTCTCTGTCTTTGTGGGATGGATGACAGATAAAGTTTGACCTTGATGTCATTTTTTTAGCAGTCCTAAGTCAAATTCAACTAATTTACAAAACAGATAGATGAAAATGTAAAATAGGTGTACCAGCAGGGCCAATTCAAAATCATTGTGGTCCAAAGTTCAAAGACAATTAGCTGGATAAAGATATTCAAATAAGATGGGTAAATTATTTTCTTCTATTGGCATTATTTTTAGTATTTGATAACTAGACAGAGATGATTTAATGAGAACATCTAGACTCACACCCACCCAGTTTAATAACCCTTGAGCAGACAGAATATTTTCCCTTTCCTAATTTCTCCAGAAAAATCTTATTTTGGCCTCGGAATAAACTTACTTATTTAGACTTACCTACAAATTGGTATAGCAATCAGATGCTTTATAATTATTGATCAGGACTGGGTAAGGTACTGAACCTGAGGCTAGTAGATCAGCTAGAAGGAGTTGGGATCAATTCCTTTCAAATCCTACCTAGGAAAAAAGAAAGGGAGAATTTTTCCAAAGAAGGGAATAACAGAAATGAAAGATGCTTTGGAGGACAGGTATGGCGCATGCTATCTACAGTAGAGGGAACATTGTTACACCCAGAGGCACTCTGTCGGAGTCCAATGCATAATCCTCAGCTGCTGTCCTGTCAGCGATATGAATCCCAACCCCCAACATCAGTCTCCTTTCCCAAAAGGCTCAAGTGATGCAGGTCATTGCCAGTGCCACATGAAGTCCTCATGGAAATGAATTCTTCTTAGTAAAAGAATCAACGCGTATTATTTCTACAACCTGACAGTTAAATACCTCAGCTCCTTCTCTCCCTGGGTTGAATAATCCTGAGGTATACATGCTGAGAGTTTTGGTTCCTACAGTTTTCCTAGCAGCATTAAGATCCAATTATCTGAAGCAGCAGCTTGAATAGAAATCTACTCTACATTGATTTCCTTCCATCCTCTCTGCCAGTTCTCTGTGTCCCTCTCTTACATACTGGGATGGTCTCCCAAATAAATAATTCATTGTACTTGAAAACCTGTCTCCCAGGTTGTTGCAGGAGATAGTAAGACCTTCAGTATTAGAAATCTTTGAGATGATAGGTTCAGTTGATGGATCCACATGTAGGCCCTGCAATCTTTATTGGTGAGTCAAATCATTGTGTGCTTGACTTGTGATACCTTTACCCTTGCAGAACAAAAGAGACTTTAAGCTCTTCCTTGGGCTCTGGAAAGTATGAATAAAGACAATATGTCTCTGATCTCTGTAAAGGATATTTGTGTAGAGTTTTGAAAGTAGGAGATTCAGCTTTTGGATTTGTTGTGACACCTTCTTGACCTTCTTTGGCTGTGCTATTCTTCCTGGGCTTCAGAAGGGTTTGAGGTTACAAAAGCAAGGTATTTCCTTAGTCCTGACCAGTGAAATTTCAACACCTATGACACCCAGGCAGAGAAAGGGCTTTCACAAGAGAATGTGTACAACAAAGCAAGTGTGTGGCTGCCATGAAGAAGTAGGTGAGAGGGTGTTGTCATATGAAATTCTTTGTGTTGGTTTGGACAAGTGCCCAGTACACAGAACTGTAAAGGAAATGATTTCACTCAAAATAAACACATCAATCCAAAAAGATAAAGCAAATAACTATTCCGCCTTTTTGATGTGTGAATGAAAGCATGTCGTATGGAATTTATTCTAACTTGATAGCTTTATTTCCTTACTTCACTCACAAAAATACTAGTAATGGAGAGAGAATATTTTTGAATGTTAATTACATGCTGTGCACTAAGTGAATAACTCAATATTCATAATTACATTGAATCCCAAGAAATGTATCAGGTTTGACACAGAGTGTCAGAATTTTACAGATGAGGTATCCTGAGCTAAGAGGAGCTAAACCAACCTGCTGATCTTAACCCAATATCCAGGGTGTATTCATTGGTAACAACTGTGTAACAAATCATTCCAAACTTCAGCGTTTAAAACAGTGAGCATTTATATTGCTCACCAGCCTACAGAGTAGTTGGGCAGTCTTTCTGGTCTCTGCTGGGCTCACCCATGCACATACTGACAGCTACACATTGGAGAGTGAGTTCTGCGAATCCTGCTCAGATTCGTTCATATAGTTGAGGATCAGTTGAAAACTGTGTAGTCTATAATGTGCTCAGCTGAAATGACAGAACTCAGTTCCAGCTGTTTTCACATCCTCCTGGAGGCAAGCACAGGTTATTTTTCATGGCAGTGGTATGCTTCCAAGAAAGTCAGAAAAAGTACCTTAAAGTCTCTTAAGGTCTGCTAGGCCTCCAACTGCCATGGAATCATTCATAAGCCATGACATTGGCTCCAGAAGTACACGGTGATGGGGAGAATCCAGTGTTATGATGGCTTTTTCTTCAGACTTCCTTCACAGGCCAATGTTCTTGGATCCCAGTGGTCCTATTGCCAGCCTCTGCCAGCAACTTCGGATGTTGCTGTGTCCAGACCCCGAGTCAACATTTTTGCAGAGCTCCAATTTCAGCTTCTGGAAGCCAAAGGCCAAAAGGTGATATAGTTCTCCCTTTCTGGATAGTGACGTATGAGAGGCAGTGTTATCCCCTTTTTGCTTCCCTGAGGATCCCTTGGGACATTGAATCCTAATATCGTGCTATGAAGTGTCTCTGGGAGGCTTGCAGATTCCCTAAGCTTTCCCCATCAAGGACGCAAGGACTAAGCTCTGATACGGTCAAATTCTCCTATGTTAGATTTAATTCCACCCTATCATGGCATTTCACATCAAAGGGCGACCAGGGACTCAAATATCCTGAGTGTCCCATTTGTTTCCAGTTTTCCACCTCAAAAGTGGATCTCAGAGTCATGCCCTTCCTACTGCAGAAACTTTTCTGCATCAGATCTAAGATTCTCACTCATTCCATAATCCCATGATCTTAGGTATAAGGGGAAGAGAAAAGTTGCAAGAGGGAGCAGAATTCACTTTTATCACAAACCTACTTTCTGATAACTTATTGACTCCTATGATAAATGCATTAATCCATTGAGCCCTTCCTTTATGATCACCCTGTTTCTTACATGACTCAACTCTTCCCTTTGTTGCATTATGGAATAAGTTTCTAACACATGAACTTTGGGGTATACATTCCAACCATAGCAGTAGGTAAAGAAAAATGCAATTCCTTCTTGGATGAGCCATACCACATTAGAATAATGTAAAGGAAGGCATTTCTGAGACAGTAACATTTGAACAATAATCTAACAAAAGTTGGAGTCATGGGAGAGAAGTATATTCTAAGCAGAGGAAACACGAAGTAAGGAAATCTTGAGGCGGATGTTGTAGACTTATCTCAGGAGCAAAGGAAGCCAAGGTGACTAGAGTACAAAGAGCAAGAGAACAGGAGCACAAAGTTAAAAAAATACTGGAAGTCTCTTACAAAGATTCAGATATTTGTCAAGAATAAAATAAAATATGTTTGAACTGATGGTTACATCATAGTATTTACATTTTTTAAAAGTCAGTTAGCTGTGCTGTTGGAACTAAATGCTCTGAGACAGAAGCTGAGAGATCCTGATGTTGAAACAAACTGAAAAAGAAATGATATGGACTTGGGCCACAGTAGTGTCACTAGACACAGAGTCAGAGGATTCAGGCATATTTTGATGACAGGACCAATAGTGTTTACCAATACATTAACCAAATGAAATCTGAGATGTGACTAAAAGAGAAGAGTTAGGAGTTTGGTGTCAAATAGAAAGATTAAGTTGCCATTTACCAAGGTAGGAAAGATCATTCTGGGTAAACCCCATAAGATAACCAGGTAGAAATGTCAGACTGTTTGGTGAATATAGTGTAGAAATTTTAGGAAAGACATAGACTTATTGATTTCAAGGTCATCTGTTATAGATGGCCTTAAGGTTTTAAGACTATCTGAAGATGGAGAAGGGCACTCTTTGAGAACAGAACACTAGAGCATACAAGTGTAGGATCAGGGAGGTGAGAAGAAAAGATGGGAGGAGATTAAGCTGAAGCAGATAGCTGAGAAGATGGGGATATAATCCAGAAGAAATTTTTAAATACTTTTTTGATTGTGAAAATACTGTACAGAGGGGTTGCAGTTACATGAGCAAGGTAATGAGTACATTTCTTTTTTGTGTGGGGGAGGTCCGGTCTTGGGCCTGAACTCTGAGCCTGAGCACTGTTCCTCAGCTCTTCAGCTCAAGGCTAGCGCTCTACCACTTAAGCCACAGCGCCACTTCCAGTTTTTTTTCTTTTTGCTTATGTGGTGCTGAGGAATTGAACCCAGGGCCTCATGCACGCAAGGAAAGCGCTCTACCACTGAGCCACCTTCCCAGCCCATAAGTACATTTCTTATCCAACAATGTTACCTCCTCCTTTGTTTTCCCCCTACCATCCCTTCCCTCCCTCCTCCAGAAATTTTTTAAACATCTTTTCAATGCAGAGGGTGTGGTCATTTGGTCAGATGCTGCAAATTAGTGAATTAAGATTAGGAACAAGATGTGTAATAAGCAGGTCTATGGAGATGTCATCAAGAGACTTGTTGCAAAGAACAGAATGAGTTTCCTTACAGACATTGAGACAGGCAGATACTGAGAATACGTCTGTCTTTGAAACAATTTTACTAAGGGCATATCAAGGGAAATGTGGCAGTGGCTGGGATGAGGAGTTTTAAAGATGGGAGGAATTATATACCCGCTTAATTTGCTAATAAAAACATCTGTGTGGGAGATAAAAGTTTTTTCCCAGAGAAGCCTCTTTGAGTAGGCCATGGAGATTGGCTTTGGATGTAGACACAGATCACTTGTTCACACTAACTGGGAGAAAGTTGAATGCATGATGCAGTCACGTGCAATGTGAAAGTGTGAGGGCATTATCACAAAACTGTCTTCTTATTCTTGTTTTCATGGTGAAATGAGAATCAAGCGAACAGATTTTTTTTTCCAGGGCTGAGGACTGAACAGAGTGCTTTGTGCACACTGGGCAGTTGCCCTTCTGCTGGGCTAAACCCCCAGCCCCAAGAGGGCAGATTTTCAAGTCACAATGCAGTCAAACTTTTTTTGGAGTCAAGGTATTAGGAGTGAGTTGGAAAGAAAGTTAGAAAGTATAAAGGAGACGGTGAGGTGAGTGTGAAGATTGCAAAGATTAGTTTAATACCAAGATGGGCAAGGAAGAGGTAAAGGAGCTCAGAGACCAGATTACTGAAATGGTGATCTTTATTAAAATGAAAGCACACTTTATAATAGGAACGGTAATTAGATTAAAAGAACAGGTACTGGATATGAATCCCGGATGACACTTCTGAAATAAGAAGGGTGATTAATGACATCATCTTCAAAGTGAGTTCCCACTGAAAAAGACAGAGTTCACAAACAAGGCCACACTAAAGCTATCAGCACAACCATGTTCATTGCAGCATTATTCGCCATAGCTAAGATATGGAACCAACCCAGATGCCCCTCATTAGATGACTGGATCTAGACATGTAGTATATAAACACAATGGAATTTTACATTTCCATCAGAAATAATGACACTGCCCCATTTGTAAGGAAATAGGAAGACTTGGAAAATATATATTAAGTGATGTAAGCCAGACCCAAAGAAATATAGGTCCCAGGGTTTCCCTTATTTGCAATAATTAGAATCCATCTAGGATACAAGAGGTTTTTTCTCTGTTGTAGTTGTTTTTAATGTACTACATGATTTCTTGTTTCTTTTGTATGTTCTTTCCTGTTGTCACTGTATTTGACTTTGGTACCCTGGTATTGTATATACAGTTGTCTGAATTAGGGAAGGGAAGGGAAACAACAGAATGGTGAGACAAAGGACAAGGGGGGAACCAATGCAACAGTGATATTCACTTGGGTGGAAATGGGGGGAGGGAAAGTTGGAGAAAAATGAGGAAAGGGGTAACAAGTTTGACAAGAAATTAAAATTTACTTACTGCCTTACTTATGTAACTATAACCCCTCTGTACATCAACTTGACAGTAATAAAATAAAATAATAAAAAGATGAGTCCAGATGATATAATAAGGAGATAAGGGAACACAGATCCAACTCCATGTTAATGGAAGAGGGCTGCAAAAATGAAAATACAAAGGGCCAAATGAAGAGAAGAGTGGAGAATGCAATCAAGAATCCAACATATGTCCTTTAAAATATTAAGAGGAGCAAAGGAGAGGAGTAGGTAAGTGAGAGATGGATGAGAATGTTGAAAGAGGCGACACTGATCAAGATTTATTGCATTCATAAACTGCTTTGTTAAATGGCAACTCCTTTGTACAACTACTTAAAGATAATGTTAAAAAATAAAATGAAAACTTTTCTTTAAAAGTAGGGGGACTTATGAAGAGGAGAGTCCTCAGCTTTTGCTCTGATTAGAGCAAAAAAATGAAAAGGGAATAGAATGGAGGGGAATTTTTCTATTGACTGAAATTGTTAGTACACAATGAAAAGGTATGAGGGTAAGGAAGAGGTGAAGATGAGATGGACTGTGCAATATACGGGGATGTGTTTTGTGAGTAAGGTTGATCTGAGTGTCTAAAGGAGATGAGGAATGAGGCACATTGAGCGTGCAGCTATGAATGCTGGGACTTAGGTGAAGTCTCTACTGAAGTACCTGGAGTGTTCTCTTCCCTTTCCTGCTTATGATACAGTGGAAACCCAGGAAGAAATGATGTAATTGGAAACCCTGAAGCCAGACACCTTCATTCTTGCTGCTGTTCTTTACTTTGTTCACTCATTAAGCAAATACCTTCTTGGAGCCTACTGAACCTCAATACTAAATGTTAAAATCTAATAAGAAAGGAAAGATTGCTCTCTCTTATTGAATAATTTCTTTTAGATTACACCAGGGTATTGCAGAAAACTTACTCTGTCCATTCAATCAACAAGTATCTGTAGAATAGCATGCACCTGATTTACATTTTTCTCTGGAAGGTTCTCTTGGCTCCATGGCAGAACATGTAATCAAGCAGGACAAGAGTGATTCAGGGAGATCAATATGTATGTTCCTGCTGTCATCCCAGTGAGAAGCAAGGGAACTCAAAGCTACCAGGAAAGAGACAAGTAGATGGATTTGAAATGCATGTGCCAGTTGTATAAACCACAGGATATGGGATAGATTATAAGCAAAGGGAGTGACAGTGTGTCAAAGGCTATTTCAACCTATAGAATCTTAGCAGCTAGAAGAATTGCAATGAGAAGCCCTGGAGAGTGCTACAGCTTTGGTAAGTTAATTAGAGATAAGCAAATGGAGTTGAAGTAGTTGTCAGTAACTGCTAAAGGACTAATATAAACATAGTAACACCTTTTCATGCTTTACTACATGCCAGCAACTCTCATAAGTGTTTAACCAATGTTACCTTGTAGACTCATACCATATTACAAGGACAGTGCTTACTGATACCCTCTCATGTCACAAAGAATCAAACTGAGGCCCCAGTAGTTAACTGAATCACTCTTTCCAGGGGTCACACTAGCCACCAATCCGTCCCAAAGCCTATGGCTTATCCATCATCCTATATCCTCTTTCCAAGAGACACTTAGTTACCTTAATCGGTATATCTAATCTGTAATATATGAGCTATAATTATGCAGATAGGACATAATCATGAACAACTTGGCTTATGAGTTGATATTTAGAAGACCTAGAGTCTAAGGACCTGGGGGAAAACTGGAACAACCATGGAATTTCAATATTGACATATGTTTGCTTTTAAAGGGGGCTGTCAGCTTCCTATGACACAAAGTAGGTCCAACGTTCAGGAGGCCAGAAGTGTGAAATCAAGGTGTTTCTACTCAGGATTTTGAGGCTATGTCTGTGTGCCTCTCTCCCAGTTTCTGGTGCATCACTCTGATCTCTGCCTGACCTCCATCTTTACATGATGTTCTTCTCAGTCTGTCTGTGACTCCAAATCTCCCTCCTTATGAGTGAACCAATCACTGAATTTCATCATCAATTTCAACTCTATCTTAATTTGAGCACATCTGCAGAGACTATATTTCAAGGTAAGGTCCCATTCATACATTCTGCATGAACATTAATTTTAGAGACCCACATCTGGATAAAAGGTAAAACCGTTTCTAGCCTATGTTGAGTATGTTCCGTGCCTTGGTGTGCTAGGTCACTTAATTTCAGATCATCAGCAAAGTGCCCTTTTCTTTCACATTAAGAGTTTTTTTTCCCTCATATAGCACAGTCATTTGCTCATATCTTTTGCCAGATGATCACATTTTTTCTAGGTTAGTGGTTAGAAAACTTGTTAAAACAGATGCCACTGTTGTCCAACCTCCAGAGTCTGATTCAGTGGCTCAAGGGCGTGGCCCTGAAATCGCATTTTTAACAAGTCCTCAGGCAACCATTGTTTTGGCAATGCTAGTCTCAGAGCATACCAACAATTACTCCCTCAGACTGAATAGCATTGGTGCTCTTCAACTCTGTGCTTAGGAGAAAGAGCTCACAGATCCATCAGCTACTTACTTCTGCTTCCTGCATATGGTTTAAGACCAGACAAGCTCCAAGAACCCAGAGACCCTGAGATGGTTATGATCGCATTGCCAATTCTCATCCGAGACACCCAGCATCACTTGTAAAGTGATTTTCTGTGCTGAATGTGAGTTGACTTTTGAGTCCGTGATGAGCTGGGTATCATTGCCCCATGTTACTCAGGAAAACTGAAATTCAGAAGTGTTAGACACCTTGGAAAATATCATTCCTTACCAACAGATTGTAGGTGCAAATTCCAGCCTTTTTATTCCAGGGCCAGCACAATCGCTGTCACTCAGCAGCGGTTTTGTAGATTTTGATGAGGAATCTCTGGGTGGTGCTCCATAAAAGATTATTGCAAACTGAGACATTTGCCATACCTTTGTATCACCAGCTGTGTCACCAAGGATATTGCTTCCCCTTGTTCTCCAGTCTTAGCAAACTGCTTATCAGCCAAGTTCATCATAGTTCTTTGTTCTCTGTTCCCACTGTTTGTCCAAATGACAAGTATTGTACACACTGAGGCACATTTCCTCTGATGATAATTGGGTTGTGACTCTGCCTTCCAGGAAACAGAAGCAGGTAAGCATCATATGCATTATATTCTGCATTATTTTCCTCCAACTTTCTCCTCCATACCACCTTCTTCTTCAACACTATACATTTGGCAAGTGGTCAGCTGAGATTTGAAAATGCAAGGCCTGATCTCAGTGTCTCATTCACACCAGCAGCTCCTCACTTTACGATGGACCCCTATCAAAGTCTTTCAACAGATAGCAATGCTATTTAACCAGGTCACCTACATATCGATACCTTCATATGCTCTGGGCAGGGGAGTTTCCAGTTCATCGCTTATATTTGTCTAGCTCACCTATGATCCATGCCTTCGTGTAGGTGATGTGTAATGGAGAGATAGTTAAAAGCAGAAGCTCTAGATATGAATTCCCACTTCTTCTCTTACTTGTAATCTTCAGCAGGTTGCTGATTACTCTCAGTCATCATTTCTCAGCTTGTAAAATGGGTACAAGTGTCTCACCTGCATAGTTGCTTGAGCATTAAATTGATCATTTATATAACATATCAATCATTGGAGCTCTGATTACTTGGGTCATGTCACTGCCAATCCATTTCTTTCTGTTCCCACTTGACTCTTCTTTAAAAAATAATTATTATAAAGGTGATATACAGATGGTTTGCAGTTATACAAGTTAGGTTACGACTATATTTCTTTTTGGACAATATCTCCCCTTCCCTCACTCTCTCCCAGTTTTTTCTTCCTATCCCCACCCACAAGTTGTATACTTCATTTTCAACATAGTGTTGAGTGAGTACCACTGCTGAATTTATTTGTTCACCTTTGTCCCTTCATTTCAGTGTACCCCCTTTACCCTCCCAAAGACAGATAAAATGAACAAATATGACAAAAGAAAAAAAACAAAAACAATATAAAAGAAGAAGAAAACCTCTTGTTTCTATTTCCTAGAGTTCATTTTGATCTATATTATTTTCTATGATCAGACATTGTGCTGCTGTGTTGCTCTCCTTAGAGTATCCTCCTTTGGTCTCATTGGGTGTGGATGGCTAGAGTCCTGTATAGTTTATCATGTTCCAGTGCCACTCTTTCCTCCCAGAAAACAGCTTGTCTAGTCCTGTCATGATTTCTGTTATGTGTTTAATTCATTCAGAGCCATACTGTGTGGTACACAGGAAGTAAAGATCCTTCTAATGCTATTTCCCAGCCTATTTGCTTCTTTCAAATGATTAGTGGCTCTTTAAAACCCCCAAATGCATATTCAACAGTAATAATAACTACCATCTTTTGCCCTTAAAACTGGCCAGAATATTCACACATAAGGTAGTAATAAACACTCCTATTCTATGTGGTAACTACATTACGATTCCCATTTATACAAAAATAAATCAAATAAACCACTAAAGTAGAGTGACTTTAAGTAGAATCAGAGATTCTACTTAAAGTTGGAAGGAATTATAAAATGTATTCCTTTTCATTAGGCTGATGTTTGCACAGCCAATGGTTTCTCCCAGATCTTAACTTCTCCCTCTCCCTGGCCTCTTCACTCTAAGAGACTCTTCCTTCTTCACCCTCAGAGGCTGAGAGAGGAGTCCCCAAGCTTTGTTTTCATATGGTTGTATCATTTTCTGTCTCTATGCCTGCCTCTCCATATCAGAATGAAGCCCATTGAGGTCAAACCTGGGACTACAATCACCGTGGAAATGCTAACATCTAGTATAGTCCGAGCCATTTCAGTTGGCTGTCATAATTTGTTGAAGAAGTGAATAGCTTGACAACTTAGTAAAAGAATTTCAAGAATGCTAGTGGGCACACAGCTGACCAGACCCACTGCTCAGTAACTTGGACCTGAGTATGATTGATAGTTGGGGAACTCCAGTGGGACCTCCTTATGGAAATCTCTGGCCTGAATAGAAGCCCATTAGAGGTGCACATAGGCCCCTGTATTGATTAGCAGAAATGCTTCCCTTGCTGGCCTTCACAAACTGGAGCTCCTCTAAGGTCAGGAGGAACAGTGCCTCTAGGATTGAAAGGAATCAGTTATGAGCAACCCTCTCCTTTGGATTATCACTTTAATGTGACCGTGAAGTTGCAACAAGTCAAGGTCTTTTGCCAGGAAATTTCCATTCATTTACGTAGCTTTCCAGTAAGGTGCCACAAACACCTGGGTTTATCACTTACAGACATCGCCCTTCCCTTGCTTTGGAACATCCTCATCATGAGATTCCTGTGGCATCCTCTTGCTATCCTCATCCTTTCTGAGAGCTGCTTCTGTCATGTCACACTACGGATCTGAAGAGACCAGATCTGCCCAACTCTGCCAGCTTAGTCTCTGTTTAGTGAGTTTGCACATGCCTCTTCGAGAAGCAATGAACTTGAAATCCCAAATCATCTGCTGTTCTAGACAAAGCAGAGTGGTGATCTGTATGCAAAGACTGGAAATTTTTTTAAGTACCAAGTTCCTGAAATTTAATACAATATCTTTTAAATTAACTTTAATGGGGAAAAAAAAGAAAAGAAAACGCTTCTGCCCACTTGGATTTGCAAATCTGCTGCAGTTCTCCAGTACCTTAACATATAGAAAACAACACTTTATTTATTTCTGTTGTCACTTTGGTCATTCAGGTAGCAGGGCCCACGGACAAGGCTTTGACGCCTTCAGACCAGCACAGGTAGCACATACTTCATTCTGACACAGTAGCCTGTGTCCAGTAAACCTCAGAGGAGTAAAGGGAAACAAAAGCTGATGAATTTGCAAATGTGAAGCTTTAGAAATGCTATCAGCTGGGTATAGTGGCTCATACTTGTAATCCCAGTAGTAGGAAGGCTGAGAATGATTGTGAGTTTGAGGACAACCTAGTCTATTGCTGGTCCACTGGTGACTTACACCTATAATCCTAGTTGCTCAGGAGGCTGAGATCTAAGGATCATGGAAGCCAGACCAGGAAGGAAAGTCTTGAGACTCTTATTGCCAATTAACCACCAGAAAACTGGAAGTGGTGCTGTGGCTCAAAGTGGTAATGTGGTAGCCTTGAGCAAAAGAGCTCAGGGACAGTGCCTAGGCCTAGAGTTCAAGCCCCATGACTAACCATAAATAAATAAATAAATAAATAAATAAATAAATAAATAAATAAATAAATAAATAAATAAATAAATAGATAAATAAATAAATAAAAATAGCATGTGGAGAAAAAGATTATGAAGATAGAAAAACAGAGAGGAAAGAGGAGCAAGAGGGGAAGGAGGAGAAGGAAGTGGTAGGGTAAATAGAAGAAAAGGATATGCAAGAGAAGCAAAGGTTAGGGAAGGAAATTAAAGGAAATAAAAGGGAGAAAAGGAAGAAAAGGTAAAAAGGAAAGGGAGAAAATGAAATAGGAAATGAAAAAAAACATTTAAATATATATCTTAGGGTTCATTTTCCTAACATCACCTTATCTGACCTTTTCTGCTTGACTCAGACATATACTAGTTATTGCAAATAAGGGAAACCATGGGACCTATGTTTCTTTGGGCCTGGTTTACTTCACTTGATACAATTTTTTCCAAGTCTTTCCATTTCCTAACAAATGGGGCAATGTCATTCTTTCTGATGGAGGCATAGAATTCCATTGTGTATATACACCACATTTTCTTGATCCATTCATCTACTGAGGGGCATCTGGGTTGGTTCCATATCTTAGCTATGTTGAAAACTAAAACTAGATCCTTATATATCACCCTGCACCAGAATCAACTCCAAATGGATCAAAGAACTCGGGGTCAAAGCAGACACTTTGAAAACATTACAGGAAGGAATAGGAGAAACTCTAGGTCTCCTTGGCACAGGCCCAAATTTTCTTAATAGAGACCCAGAAACACAACAAATCAAAGAAAGGCTGGATAAATAGGATCGCATGAAACTGCAGAGCTTCTGCAGGGCAAAGGACATAGGTATCAAGATCAATAGAAAGCCCACAGATTAGGAGAAGATCTTCACTAGCCACTCAACAGACAAGAGCCTCATATCCAAAATATACTTATAACCCAAAAAATTAAAATCTTCCTAAAACAAATCCTCAGAGAAACAACTGTCCCATCAACAAGTGGGCTAAAGACTTAAAGAGAGACTTGGATGGCATAGAAAGTTTCCCCACTTATTATGTTTTCATATGCCTATAGCACTTTCTTGCGCAGTGTGGGGTGACCCTGCAGACAGATCAGGGCTCACTGTGAATTGTGGTATGAGACAATATCTTCTAAAGTATTTTTGGTTCTCTATCTGTCCACAAACTGCCTCCAAATCTGATTAAACATGTTGCTTCTTGGAAAACAGTTTAGGAACAAAAGTTTTCCACCTGCTACCCATCCATGCTACCTCTTATTCTTAGAGTATTTATTGGAGTATTTACAATGCCTTGTCCTCAAAGATGGGAATGTAGAAAGTACAAATTCTCCTCTCCTAGACCTCCCTTTTTAAAAGCAAATGAGAGACTCAAGCACAGAAAGAAAGCTGCTGAGTCCAGGCCAGTTCCAGACACCAGGAAGAATGGGTAAGGAAACTTGAACAGGTGCTTCAAGTTTCTACCTCAAGTATCCATTGAAATTCTTCATGAAGAAAATGGCATTCCAATCATATAAAACATGAACCTAGAATTATCTCTTTTGGCATCATGATTAGAACAGTTGTGAGATGTGACAGATCCGTAAATGCCAAGTTCTATGAGCCCTGAATCATGGTGAGATGAGGGCACCAGCGAGTAGCATGGAACAATATAATTAACAGCATGAACCCTGATGTCGGCTAGATCTGGGTTCAAATTTCAGTCCTACAGTTGTGCACCTGTCATTTAGCACACATGGACATTTCTCTCCAAATAATGGTACTTCTGTGCAATGTAAGTGTCTCCATTCCAATAGAAGTTTAGTTTTCCTTTTTTTAGAGCTTTTTTTCAATAAGTCAATTTAGTGAGCTATCTACATCCTTTAATGGATTCATTTCTGCTAAAAATAGCTTGATTTAATTTTGTTATCTGCATTAAAGAAACATGACAATTACTAATGAACATGGAAACCTTGAGAAAAATATACCTTCAGAAGTCTCTTGTCTCATAGGGGCAAAATAGCTTAATGTTTATTGACACAGATTCAGGGGCAAAGCTGCCTGGGTTTGAAGCTTGGCCTGAGAAGAGTCATGTGAACTTGAGTAAGTAATGTCATCACTGTGGATCTCTGTTTCCTTATCTGTGAAATTAGGTTAATGTTGCCTACTTCATGAGGTAGCTGTGAGAACTAAGTAATCAATTCATATTAGGCCCATAGGAAAGCATCTGTAATCTATAAAATACTGAGTAAAGATTAATTGTAATTTTAACTCCAAGGCTCAGATTTCCATTTGTAAATATGAAGCAACAGCATTTACCTTATAAATTTGAATTGCAGTGACAATTAAGTTTTGATAAAACATTTAATAATATTTCTTCCTTTCTTTCCTCCCCACTTCCCTTCCTTCCTTTCTTCCTTCCTTCCTTCCTTCCTTCCTTCCTTCCTTCCTTCCTTCCTTCCTTCCAAGGAGATGGTGTTAACAGTAAACTAAGAACCTTCTAAGGTGAACTTGTCTTACTTGTCAATTCTGAACTGCTTCTTCTCCTTTGGGCCATCTAAAATTAGAATTACATTCCCAAGAATGCGTTACCTTAGGGAAAGAATTAAACAGCTATGAGTGTTAACTAAATTGACTTAAAGAATCAAGCAGTTAACATTCATATAAGCACCCATTGAGTAAAGAATTTTCAAGTAAAAATTTTGTTGGTTTTGTGAGGGGGTAGGGGGTAGGTTTTGTCTCAGTTTTTAAAATATCTTATTTCATACTCATTTTTTGAAATGATTACTGGTTCCCCCCTCATTTCATTCCTTGAATAAAGCATTATAATTAGATAGAAGCAATTATTTTCTATTCTTAATACATGTTCCCCACTAAGGAAGGCAAAGTGATTAGAATGTAGGCTCCTTCCACAGGTAATTATTAAAACCATTCTGAAGCACCCAGAAATTTGTAGCAAACACTGAAAAGAATTTAAATCAGCAAAATAATTGACACTTGGTTCATTGGCTTCTTTTCCTCTGGAGACTTTTATCCTCTATATTAATTAGATTTCTTTTCACTACAAGTCATAGAAAAGCAACTCATATTGGTTTAGGGCCAGGAGGAAGCTGGCATGAATGACAGATTCATCCAGGGCTTGGAGAGGTACTGTTCTCTTTTATGTCTACAGTGTTCGAAAGCAAGATGGAAGCAAAACACCACTATGTTCTCCTAGGTTGACAGCCAGTAGAAAGGCAAGTGATTCTCTTTTCTGTGAAGCTACTAGATTCTGACAAAGTTCACTTTTATTGAACTGAGTTTGTGTCACATGTTCATATGTGTACCAGTCACTTGACAAAGGATAAGACTATGCTGTGATAGCCATAATTTTAATTATATATACACCCAGAGCATATGGATGAAGCCTATCTCTTCACTCTCTCAGTCAGACATTGCCACCAAAGTCAAGGACAACAGAGCCTCATGGCTTTCAAGTTAATTTGCCCAGTGCAGTTGTATTCAGGTTATGTTTAGATTATCAGTTGGAGAAAAGTCCAAGTTAATGCTTGAATGTTTATGTATGTCTTAGTCCCATTGAAGGATATACCTATCTCCATCCACCCTAGCCATTGGGGTTAGAATTCTGACATGTCAAAGGTCAATCCCAAATTAGTGATTTTTCACCAGGCAGGACATATCACATAGGGTGAAGATAAGGAGGAAGTCAACTGGATGCCACTTGGAACAGGTTTTGATATATTTTAGAAACCCATATTTAATAATAAATATGTTTTTCAGATAGCTATCAAAACTTTACTTTTATAAATGAAATCACAACGGAGATAGGAAGATAATAAAGTTTCTTTAGCTAAAATTAATGGGCTAACAGACATACATTTTACCTTTTATCCTTGCCAGTGTATATTCACAAGAACACTGCTCTTACTGGGATTCTAAGGGCATGAGACTACCATGTGAAAGGCCTATTACTTTTTACTGAGACATATTATTTTAGATTTGCTTAAATGACATATTTTCAGAGGTGATTGCCCTGACCACCAATTTAAATACTCATTTTGCTATTGTCCATATTTTCTTTGTAGCTCTTGCCATAAATGACATTGCTTCTGTCTTGTTTGTTTTCTGTCTTCTCTGTTGTATTAGATACTCCATGACTACAAAGATCTCATTCTTTCGTTGTTGTTGATATTGTTATTGTTGTTGTTGTTCACAGTCCACCAGGTCCTTGATGTTTGGGGAGGAGGATTAGTTTAGTCAAGAGAGAACAGGCTCTGTCATGTTAACAGACATATCCTCAAATCATGATAGCTTGGAGAAATAATACTTGCTTCTTCTTCACACAATTCATTTTAGTTAGGAACATAGGCTTGCCTTCTAAAATATACCACTTCCACAATCACCAAGGCAGAACAAAAGGAGAATAGCTAAGCCTCACAGTTGATGGTGCCCACATGCATCAGTTCCACTGAAGACCATTGGTCAGATTTGTTCTCTTGGCCTTGACCTAATACCAAGGAAGACAGAGATGTCGAATGGTTGGTTTCACCACAAACATTCCCAAGTGTTCTGGTTTTCATGGGGAGGAATTTACCCTTAGCCAGAAGGCCTCTTTCCACTCCATTTGCTTCTGCTGCAAGGAGGAATAGTTTTGCTACTTGGTTCACTCAGTGTAAACATCTAAGCATCTAAGTTGTTAGTACAGTCTCTCTCTTTTGGTTTTGTAAGATGTTACAGAGATCAGAGAAGATATTCTGCACTATCTCTCATGATGAAAATTTTTTGAATAAAAGCACTGAACAGTCCAGTGCTGCTTGACAAAGGACATGGTTTTTATATTCTAAGTTTTGGTGATAGAAAACCATCACTGCTGTTGATTTCTCCTTGAACCCAAGTACTTTTTTTTTGTCTGGGAGAAGTAATGTTCTGATCCACATCTGCCTATCTTATCTTCCTGTCCATTGGTTCCGAACTCAAGCATGGAGCAAAAGTGGTACTAATAGACCCTGTAGCCCAGGACCGGTTGGCCAGGTTCTAAGCATTACTCAACAAATTCATTGAGTGAGGTTGGAGGAAACCTAGAACATTCACATGCAAAACAAGTACAATAATGTGATGATTTCACTGGTAGACATTGCCTGTCTTGACACCTGACCCACAAATCCTTGCTATTCTTAGCATACATTAATATCACACTCATAGAGAAGGCAACACTGTATATTACATGACACATAGCCTCCTTCTCCCCAAAGAGGAGAAGGATAAAGAGAAAGAAAGAAGAAAGAAAGAAGAAAGAAAGAAAGAAAGAAAGAAAGAAAGAAAGAAAGAAAGAGGAAAGAAAGAAGGGTGAAAGAAAGAAAGAAAGAAAGAAAGAAAGAAAGAAAGAAAGAAAGAAAGAAAGAAAGAAGGAAGGAAAGAATGAAAGGAGGAAAGAAAGAAAGGAGGAAAGAAAGAAAGGAGGAAAGAAAGAAAGAAAGAAGGAGGGAAGAAAGAAAGAAAGAAAGAAAGAAAGAAAGAAAGAAAGAAAGAAAGAGGGGGAGGGAGGAAGGAAAGAAAGAAAGAAAAAGAGAGAAAGAGAGAAGAGAGAAAGAGAGAAGGAAGGAGAGGGAGGAGGAAGAGAGAGAGAGAGAGAGAGAGAAAGAAAGAAAGAAAGAAAGAAAGAAAGAAAGAAAGAAAGAAAGAAAGAAAGAAAGAAAGAAAGAAAGAAAGAAAGGCCGACCCAAACTTCTCTGAGTACATTGCATACAATTCTTTTCAAACAGTAGAGCTGTGAATTCCATGTCCCCTCCTGCACTCCTACCTCCCAAACTATTGAATATGTTTGGATGAATCATTCCCAATCTGAACCAATAATTCTCACAGCAACCTTTTCTTTCCAGATCATAAAAAACACAGCGGCTTGTTAATCATACAGCTATTTAACCCAGTCCCTCCCTAGTCCTACAACTGAGCTCCAAGCCCTGAACGTATAATCTATCCGCCCACACATATTGAAATGAGATTATTGTTCCCACAGAAAAGCTCCCTGTCATTGCACAAGTCCCAACTTTGTTCCAGAGGGTGATAAAAAGGAGAAGGAAAAAGCCGGGCGTTGTTTGATAGGCTTCTAAGGAAGGCACCATAAGAATGAAAGATTACCCTCCCAGGTACACAGCATGAAGCAGTGGGCAGGCAAACATCCAGAGTCCCCTCCCACCCCCCACTCCCTACTTCCTTACTCTTTGATCTAGAAGCCATCATGAATTCCTTATAGTTACAGGAGTGGCTGAGATGGATTCACTTTTCTCAACCAAAAAAGCAATAGCTGCCAGGAAGGGAAGCACAGCCATGGAAAGAACGCAGTGGTGAGTGATCACCTCAGCCACACCAAGAGAGATGGTGTTGGGATCATACAGATCTGGACCCCGTCTGCACTTACCACGCATGATGAGAATGAAGTGAGAAGAACACAAGTCACCAACAGGGTCTCTTCTATGCTCCAAGATCTATAGTTATTATTAGAACTATTATAGTTATTACCTATAAGGTCTTACTAGCAGCCATCGCCACCCCTCTTCCCTGACATTCACTGTTTTCTCCCTAAAATTGGAATGGTCAAATTGACTCTAGGTAATCATGACAAAGGGTAGAAAGTGGAGGGACCGTGCAAGTCAGCAAGCAGTCAGCAGGAGGAATGATCATTCCTCACTGACTGGAAAGCTACCATTGCACCACATCCTGCAGATAGGTGAGGTACTCGTGTGAGGGTCAAATGCTTAGCGGAAACTTTGTGGCATCCCAGCTAGAAAAAATGTGAGATTGGCAACCAAATTTGAGTTCCTGTTCCAAAGATTAGAGGTACTCCTAAGCTAAAAGGACAGTGGGAAAGACTGAAGGGGGGTGGTGCTGGCCTCTGGGCTGGTCACCTGAATGTAGGAAGCAAAGATAGAACCTCTCAGAGGTTGCTGAGGTTTGGCAGGAGATGGAAATACTTTGTTTTTTGCCTTGTTCCTGCCTAGAGAAGCAACTGGAAAGCAGAGTACATACTCTAGTTGTATGAAGCTGGAGAAGCAGAGAGAAAGAATCAAAGCTGTTCTGAGAGGTTCCCTAACCCCTCCCTAAGACCCCAAGCATAACCTTCTAGAGTTGCCTTAAGATCAATAGCTACTCCCTCCTTGAACTGTTAACTCCTCCTGGGTAGAGGTGGCATTGTGTTGGTATTGGTGCCAAATGACTTTGACCTGCAGAGGTATTTATATATAAGCAAGCACACTTTCTACCTTCTATTTTTCCACTTAAAAGTTTAGAATTATGACCTTGGCTTTTTGATAGTTATAGATATTTTGTCATATAGATACAACATCATGAACTTGGTTAACTTCAGTGTCATACTGTTTTTAGATGGTTAGAGTATTCCCTGTTCCTTTAGCTTTCTCAAATATACTGCCCATAGTCCTTACATCATTGATTGCTTGCTGTACATAGACTTCTGGAAATGGCTATGCCACTACTTCATGCATAGTAAGAAACTGAGGTAGACTGGAGAAGAGCAAAACTCTGCAACTAGACCTCATTGACTCTCTGCATAAACCTGGGTAGAATATTTAATCTGTGAATCTGTTTTCCAGCTCCAAATGATAGCTGATCATATTAGCCAATTTATAGAGTGTTACAAGGAACCAGTGAATGAATATATGTGTGTGTGTGTGTGTGTGTGTGTGTGTGTGTGTGAATGAATATATACATAAATATATGTAAAGTCTATAGAACAAAGCTGCCAATGACACTGCTACTGTTCATATTTACACAGCTGTGTCTCACAAACCTAGGAAACCCTGAGGATAATGACCATGTCTAAGTCTGTCATATTCTCAGTGTCCAGACTCCATCATCTAAGGAATCTGTGCATATTTGCTAAATAAATAATAAATGTAGATCTAGAAGTCAAGCGTTGAGCTCATTCTGGCCAATAGTCCACAGTAAATTGATATTATTAAGGCATTAAACAATATTTGTACTACCAACCAGTCTTTTGTAACTCAATTTGAAATGCCTTAGGTAGTTTCCAAAAAAAAAAAAAATAGGTGGAGGGGACTTACACAGGGTGAATACATGCAGCAGTGATGTTCTTTAGATACTAAGTTAAAAATGAACTACACGGCTCATGAGCTGGGATGGGAGGGAAAACTGGGAGAGAGCGAGGGAAGGGGTGATATTGTTCAAAAAGAAATGTACTCTGACTTATGTAAATGGAGCCTCTCTGTACCTTCTCCAAAACACTAAGTAATTTTTAAAGTACTTAAAGTAGGAAAGGGTCATGTGAGTTGCACATACCCGAAGGGTAGCGCAGACGGTGCAAAGATAGGTGTGGCCACTATGGAAGCAATACAAAAAGCTGTCCAGTTTTGTCCAGAGTTCTCTCTGCACATGCCAAATTAAGAGTCAGGCTCTCTTCTTAAGCATGGCTGGTTATTCCACTGCCATCAAGGGGATAAATCCCCAACAAAGAAGTGCATAGGAACCAAGCCTCTGAGTGCTACCACGTAACAGATGCAGAATGAGCTTCTCGGATCCCACAATCTCGCAGTTCCATATTGTTCTCTGCTTCCAACTGATGAGAAAACTGAGACATGGCCACACAAAGCAATGATTGTACTGCTACCTTCTTGGTTCCAACCTAACCTTCCTAAGGAAGGAAAAGCAGAGAGGGCCTACATAGGGCTTGCTCCCAATAAGCAAAGCATTGCTAGTTTAGTCTTGTGGTGATTTAAATCATGCAGGAGAGAAGACAGGCCCATTCACTTAAAATCCTGTTCATTAAACTGCCAGGAAGACACAATTAGGCTTTATTTCTGCTTTGGTACCACAACTGAAGATAGAAAAGCAGAAAAGGTATTCAAACAGGTTTAAAAAAAATTGTTTAACTAGGGATACAGGTGGATCCATTGCAACAATGAGATGTACAAGTAGTTATGTCGAAAAATGAACTTTACAACTTTGGTGGGGGAGGATGGGAAGGGATGGGAAGGGGAAACAAAGAGGAGGCAATAATGCTTGATAAGAAATATACTCGTTATCTTGCCCATGTAATTGTAACTCCTCTGTATGGAATTCTTACAATAAAATAAAATAAAATAAAAAAGAAATTTTAAAAAGTCAGCCCTGTCATCAGCAAGTGGGAACTTGTGTGGTCACAGGGCAGATACTGCTGACTTGGCTTAGTTGGAGTGGAGCCAGCACAGCTGAGTACCACAGCAGCATCCAGAGGGTTACATAAATCTTCTTTTAGTCAGCAGCTTTTACCTTGGTTGTAAAAAGAAGGGGGAAAAAAAGAAGTAAAGGAAATTTTTTCTTTCCTTTTTCATTTTTATATGTCAAATTGTGTTCCTAATCCAAAGGAAAAAAAAGACTAAAATGATTCAATGTGGTCCCTCTGTGGGGGGCCATGATATTATCTACAGAAAGGTTCAACTATATTTGGAATATATAGTTTACTCAGATACATACATCATTCATCACTTCAGATTTATTTTCTGGGTTTTTTCTCTAAGCATTTCCTAATACAAATATTTTTTTAGTACTTCATGTGTTGTCATCTTAGTGGGGAAATAAAATGGGCACTTCAGTTTATTTTTCCTCTACAAGGGAGAGAGCGAGAGTAGGAAAAGAAGAGGAATTTCTGAAGAGTGAATGAAAGAAGAAAAGTCCAAGTATCCAGAGGATGAGAATCGCGGTCCTGAGGGCCTGTAGAGGATGCCACATCTAAGGTTACCATCAACACAGGATCTTCTCTAGCATATCCTCTGGAGAGAGCCACTCAGTTCTGCCCCTGCACATCCAAAGAGGACAAGATGTTTTTCCTCTCCGTTGGGAGCCATATTTCAAAGGAAATATTCCACACAAGCTAAGCAGTTGCCTGGCAGGCACTAAGAAGACCAGAGACCATTGGAATCCATCAGAAGTCAGTACTAATCCCAGGTGGGTAGTGATAGGTACCAAGGCCCAGCTAGTGTCCTGTGGAGGGCTCAGGCATACCTTCCGGCAGCATCAGTTGTGTATGTGGCTGCTTCAAGTGATGGGTCAAGACCTCACCCTTGATCATGTTACCAACTTTAACTTTTTAATTCTAACTCTTAGAGGACAGAATTTTTATAGGACTCAATACCAGAAACCTAATGTGGATGGAGCCTTTCTAATACTTGTAGTCATCTGTCCTTATAACCACTCTAGAAAAGGGTGATTATCTCTATTTTAAAATGAGGACACAGAGGGTTAAAAAAAATTATTGTCTCAGCTGGCTCACATCTGTAATTCTAACCACTCAGGAGGCTGAGATTTGAGGATCACAGTTCAAAGCCAGCTCAGGCAGGAAAGTCTGTGAGACTCTTATCTCCAATTAAATCACAGAAAAAAGCTGAAAGTGGTGCCAAGGCTCAAGTGGTAGAGTGCTAGTCTTGAGCCAAAAGAGCTCAGGGACAGTGCCCAGGCGCAGAGTTCAAGCTTCAGGACAGGCAAAAAAAAAAAAAAAATCCCCAATAGGGGAAACAGACTGAAGAAAACATTAAGGGCTGTGCCCCACTATGGGAATTGGATTAGAAAATAGCTCTACTTACATCATCTGTTGGAGGGGATAACTCTCTTGCTGGGCCTTGAAGATTGGATGAAGAATTTCAGAGGATGGACATCACATGAGAAAAGGGAGCAGTTCCTTAAAATACTGAATTGATTGGCAGTACTTGTTGTTAAAGGTAGCTTACCTGTAGCCCAGGCTAAGTTTCCTTTACTGTGGACCTGAACAAAGAAGGTACCTGTATATATTTATTGATTGCTTTCTCTGGGGTTCAGATGTTGGCCTTTATAGTACTGCACCTGCCACGAGTCTCTCAGATGCCAAAAACCAGGTGAGCTTTGAAACCCGTCCTGATGTCATGCAGCCATCAGGTAGGAAGTTTCATTCATGTCTGAGAATTGAATGGAGGGATGCCTTGGTCTCCTAGATCTCTTCACAAGAAGTGAAAAATCCGATATTCTTTTGGTGAAATCTCCTGTTGTACACAGAAGATTTACTATTTACATCATAAGTGGAAGATTTTCTTTTTCCCTAGCTCCACTCTCCACATGACAATAAGATAGGAATATCCACACTCAGGAAATCAAGTCCTTTTAAAAAATCTCATTTAAATAATTATACATTGGATTCCAGGTTAATGCAAATTATGGGACGAATACCAGAGCTGTCATGGAAAACACACAGGACAATGATAGTCTAGTGTTTTGTATCTTGGGCTTTAATGAAATCATCTGTGGACTAGACTTTCATGGGGAGTTTGATACAGGGTCAAACAAAAAGAGGGCAGAATCAGAAAATTAATAGAGTGGGAAAAATTGTAAGGATGATCTCCCATGTTTAGTGATAGAAACTCATTCTTAGCCTCCATAGTGAACTCTGCTCATCCAATCAGAGAGATCCTTAGGAAATTGACTGGGACAGTTGTCCTATGACACCTGTTCTATAGATGAATGGATGAAAATATGGGGCTAGAGCTGCCAGCTACCATTAGTAGTAACACCCTGAGGCCAATAAAGACATATGGAGCAGATTCGTGAGAAATGCAAAAGAAAACTAACATGAATATAATGAATTCTCTAGTTGTATAACCAAATAGAAGTTTTCTATGCTCAGTAGTGATTAAGTGAGTTTTTTGTTAATTTTGAACTGAAATATTTTGAAAGAGTCTAAAATCTTGCACTGTAAGGGAGATAATTCAGATACACCTCATGAAAGTGAAGTAGGAAACACAAAACCCCATCCAGAAAGCACTACCTAAATTCCAAAATTGTTCTACAGGTGGACCGTATTAGTTCAATCACTGTATTTAACAAGTCAGCAAAATCATGGTTCAAAGCAGAATACTAGAAATGTTAGTACTATATAAGAAATAATGAAAGCAAGTTTATTTTTTACATGAGCTTTAGGAAATTAGACAGGATGTGTGATTACTGCTTAAATATTGTAAAGATTCTTATCTAGGGAAGTCACCACTACACAGAATTCAAAATCTCACTAACTATGAAATCTCACCATCAAAAAATACAGAATAATCACCGGATAGTGTAAGTGTGTTCTACAATGTCTTTAAAAAAATATTAACACTTGGTCATGCTTCAAAACCACACCATGATTTGAAGGACCCATTTACAATTCTGATCATGCTTCTTAGATTCTTGCCAGAGAAATTTCTAGCTTGATGGCAAAAATGAACTGTTCCTGGAGAGCTGGGTTTATATAATAAAACTCATCTTACCCATTACTTCAGCAATAACACAGGAGTTTACACCTTGGTAAGTTTCCCTGCAACGTTGGCTTTCTCCTTGACCAAAAAATCATTGTTACAAGACATATCTTAATGATAAGACAAAATAAATTCAGCACACAGATCAATATGTGGTGGCTTCATATGAAAGGCACAAGGAAGACTGTTGTGCCAACATGATCTACAAAGGTCAGGACTCGGGCACGTACCCATAGCTAGCAAGGAATAGGCAAAGGAGGAGCCATCTGTAAATACCATATATAACGAACAATGAGTCATTCCCTTGCCTCTCAGTCTGAACAAAGTTATCTTCATAAAGGCCAACTCTAAACAAAACGCACTGCCTCCTTTCCCTTTCCAGTAAGGAAAAAGACCAATCTGGTGGTTAGAGAAACAGACTTGAAACCAAAATTTGAAAGAACATCATTTCATTATGGCACTTATCTAAACACGAATCATTATATGACCTCCCCCTTGAAGTTTAAGAAGCATTTTATAGAACTGTGTATCATTAAAAACTTGAACTCAGCTGCATAGAAAAGCCATCTTACGCCCCAGTTGATAGAGTGAATGTAACACTAGTCATAGCTCATGAATTTTTGGTTTAAAAGGTCACCAAATGTTATTGTTTCTAAATTATTTGTCTCTATTATTTCTATATTACCTTCCTATATTAGTTTTTGCTTCTTACTTTCACCTCAAACTTATGAATAAAGAATGGGCTGAGAGAAGTTTGTTGTCTGTGGTAAAGTTGCTGAAGTATTTGAGAAACACTTTGGAGATGGGGAGCTGTTAGCTATTACATTAAAAAAAATATGATGAGTAATTCCTAAAGATCTGAGAAAATCATCTTTTCCCATGTATAGAAAGAGTCATTTTGCTACTGAAACCTGTTCCTCTTGTCTGGGTGATCTTAGGCCATCAAAAGCATCATTAATTAGTTACTAGAGTAGTGGGTTGCTAGAAATGCCAGTTTGGGTGGAAATTAGTAAATGTGAAATGATGGCATTTTCGTGAAACTGAAAATAAGACACAATCCTGAGCCAGAATGGCTCCATATAAACTACCTGAATTGCAGCCTGCTCTGTCACTCACTGGGGACCCTAGGAAGATTACCCATATTTCCTCAAATGACTTAGTATTCTCATCCAGAAGAAGGGAATAGGTGTCACTTAATTAATAGGTTTGTAGTAATTAGATGAAGGAAGTCTGGGAATGTGGCTCAGTGGCAGGGCATATACTTAGCATATGTGAGGACCCTGGGATCAATTCCCAGGATAAATAAATACATGTATTTAAAACTCTTAGGATGTTTTATGGTATATAACAATGATCAGTGTGACTCTTCACTAGTATATATGTTTAGTGAAAACAATAGAGCCATGAATGGCTTCACTTTCAGAAAATGGATACAGACAAACACAAACAAAAACCAACGTGATTTCATGTCTTTTGAAGCTGGTGGCTGAAGTCATTTTAGATTGTCATTGCTTGTGGTGGGAGGAATTCTAAGAAGCTTCCAAGGGATGTGCTTTATCATGTTCAAGCCTTGAGTTCCGACTTACACATCAAGCAAACAGAACCTACTGTGCAGAGAGGTGGCTGTCCTCTGGTTAGGTTACAAATAGTTGGCTATGTGCTAAGTGAAAAAAGGTGGGCCTCGCCTAATAATATGGTGAGCCTTAAAAGGGGCTGGAAAAATTGGGATAGTGAGATTAGCCTGTGCAACAAATTTAACTAGTGTGGTGTAATTGAGCATGGTCCCTAGCAGGCAGCCAACAGCAGAGTGATTCTGTAACGGCAAATAATTCATTTCTACCAACAGCCATGTGAACAGCCAAGGGTCCTTTAGCACCAGAGAAGGCCACAGTCCTCATAATGCCTTGATTTCATTTTTGTGAATCCCTGACTTAAGAACACAGTAGTTCTTCCTGGATTCCTAACCTGCAGAAAGATGAGATGATAAATTAATGTTGTTTCCAACCAGGACAGTTGTGATCATTTGTTACACAACCGTAGACAATGAATGCACTTTTGAGGACCTAAACTTGCACCTTGTCATCAGAAGCTGGAAGGTAGAGAATAAGAGCTTGTGGTCACTACTTGGTTTTTTTCTCTGCTCTACTACAGGGAGCATAACTTAAGGGATTTTGTGGTCCCAGAAGATAGCTAGCACCCTCTTTCCACCTGTGGATCTGCCTCCTGTAATATGCTATTCTCATTCCCAAATGTTGCCACTACCCTGAACAATCCCTAGAAAACCTTTCTGATGGAATGTTGCCATCCTTTATGTGTCTGCTTAATTTAAAAGCAAAACAAAAAAGAACCCTTGCCTTATCGCTCAATCTTATTTTGCCAATCCCCAGAAATCCCCTGAGCACCAACATTTATGTCTGTCATAGTGCTGGTCCATGCTTACTAGCATGCTGTTGCTTGAAAAGTAAGCAACAAAAAGACAAAGACCTTGTCTGTTTGAAACAATGTTGGGTTTACAAAGCCTGGACAAATAGCTGGCAAGCAGTGTTTGCTGCATAAAAGTATTGCAGAGAAAGGTAACTCCAACCCAGAGCACATACAGACCACTGTCATCTACCCATATACAAAGCATTTATACACTGCTTTATTAAAAGTCATTTTTTGTTTGTTTATATTCCTGCTACGGGATTTTAGATGCTAGTATGAGATCCTTGAAGACAGAGTTGAATTTTCTTATCTTCGCAACCTTGGTACCAAATCCAGTGCTTATTACATAAAAGATGCTTAACAAATAAGGTGACAGAAAAATAACAAGTTGATACAAGTTAACTATGCTTAACATTAGATCACCTGTAATGCTTTTGTTTTTAGGGGATAGAGCAATCTCTCATTTTTTTTTCTTTTTTCTTTTTCTTCCCGCCACCAACTATTTGAGAAGCCTAATCTCCTGAACCACAAGATTGAAAATATCTTGTGGTTGTAAGTCACTGTTCATGGCAACTAGAAAATTAGAAAACTGCTGCACAGGTGAAGCAGGACTGAGCTATCTCAGGAAGCTCCTCCTATGCAGATTAGTTTGAATTGTTGGACCTCCTAATCAATAGTGTTGGACCCTGCCAGGAATGGAAGCCATGCTTTTTACCATTGATAAAGTTTTCCCATTATTTTTCAGGTCCCCTCCCCAGCCACATGTCTTTCTGAGATATGGAAGAATAGAAAGAGCTTAGAACTCCCCATCAAAGAATCGCAATTCAAATCTTATTTCCTCCACTTATCAGTAACCAGACTTGGACAATCAACTCCTCCTATCTGGCTCTTTCTTCCATCTCACTCATCAAGGTCAAAAAGGTTAGAGAATAAAGAAATTAGCGTTCCAATCTTCGGAAAGGAATCCAGAGTTGTTTTATTCTTAGCATAAGGGCAATTGTTACCAGTGCTTGCATGAAAGAAGGACTTTATAGACAGAAAGACTGAGATTGAGATCTAGGCCAAACTTACTTTACTCCCTAAGAGACAAATCCTGTTGTCAACTTAAGGGACTCTTTCAAATTCTACACATTTGAACACTTAGGGCTTGAACTGGGCAGGTATTCTCTGTACTTTCTCTTTTCCTTGAGACCTACTGACTTCTCAGTTTGCCATGATTCCGACCTAGGAAGCAGCTGATGACCTGATGACCTCAACTCACGAGATAAGTGCATTGGTAGGTGGTAGCCACAGTAAGAGATCCATTCAGCAGCTTCAAGGACCACAATTTACCTCCACTTTTACAACATTTCTTGATTAGCATGGAATAACTGTACTTATTGATCCCCTCTGTTTTAATCACTCCTTTTTCTGCCCTCTGGTCCAATGCTATCTGTGAGGTAAGACATGACGCATGGGAGCAGGTGGCTTCACAGGCCGCCATTTGGGTAATGAGTTGGAACCTGTACCTAAAGCCAAGCCCAAGGATTCTTGCAGCTGCTCCACACTGGAAGTTGACAGACAGCAATATAAGGAGTGGGGACGGGGGGGGGGGGGGAGAAGGGGGGGAGGAGTAATGCATGCATGTTGTAAAAGGGAAGCTGAACTATCCTTGTTATAATCAATATGTTCATAGCTATTTCCTATGCATTTTTTAAATTAGGCAAAAGAGTTGCCTAGAACACCTGGTCTCTTTACTGGGGGGATAAAAACATCAAGAGCAGGGCCTGGTGGCTCACACCAGCACTTAGGAGGCACACACAAAGAGATCCTAAGTTCCAGTTGAGTATGGTTTACATACCAAGACTGTATCTTAAACAAGGGGAAACACATTAGTTAGTAATTAGCTAATTCTTCAAGTCAGGAACTTCATGTATAGTTTTCAAGAAACTCTCCTTTGCTTTTGCTAAGTTTTTGTTGGAAACAATTGGAAGGAGACAAGTAAAGGCCGACAATAGAAGGTGAAGCCCCTGGGCCTTCTATTCATTTCCAGGGAAGGCTTATCAATGATATTCTGGGGACAAGAGAGAACGTTTGACCACAGAGATTCTGACAGTTTCATAAGACAGGAAATGTGTCCATTATCAACCCAGAGTGGGGCATACAAACACAAGGTATATGTTTATATACCTTCTTCCAGCTTGTGAGCATTGTTCAGATGGAAGGGGAAGAAGGCAACAGAAGGAAATCCTCTTCCTTTTGGCAAGAGGCAGACAGAAATTCATGTGCTTGACCTATATCTTTTGTTTCAAGAAGTGTCTCCTCTTCAGTGCTAAGCCTCAAGAAGAATTCCAAAGATAGCACACCACCATCAGTATCATCCATTCAGAAGACAGTTTTAAGCACTGATGATAGGACAGTCACTATACTAGATGCCAGGGTCGCACTGGTAGACAGAATGTCAGTGTTCTTCCATTTCTCCTAGAGCTTATGATCTAGTCATGATTGCTGTGTTCCTTACTGCCACTGCCACTAAAATTCCTCTTCTTTATGTCTTAGGCAACTTTTATAGTTTGCCATGGTAGGAATTTCTAAATCTTGAGAAGATTTCCAAAATACAAAACATTTCAAATCAACCAAGTGCAGACACTGAATGATTCCCATTTTGTAAATACTGTCTTCACGTGCAGTACTTCCTAGTTCTTTGTCACATTCATTGTGTTTTGGATGTCGTAACAGTCCAAGGAAGTAACTAGAATAGGAAGTCATATCTCCAATGTACTTGTGAAAGTGAATGAACATATACAGATATCCAGTAAACTGACTTTAATATAACTGGCATCTGATTTGTTCAAGCCTCTGTGTTTGAGTTTTGTGGAAGAATGAACTGTTTTGTGAGTTTTTTTTAGAGGGAGAAAAAGAAAAGCATACAAGACACCAGATACCTCACATACTATACCATTTCTAATTTACTCAGTTGCATATCAATATTTTCAGGCATGAGAGAGCATTTTATTAACCTCAATCTATATCCAGAAGGTGATAAATTCATTCATTCACCAATTTATGCATAGAGCTACCTAATACTGACCAAGTATACAGTTTATGCCTGGCATATGTTTTGTATGGTTTGAAAAACAATAGTCTATGAAAAACATTTTATAAATTGTCCTCACAGAATTGATATCTTAATGGAGGAACAGAAATCAGGAAATCACTACATAGCATCATTTGTTCATTTTTTTTTGGGGGGGGGGTCTAGTCGTGGGGACAGAACTCTGGGCCTGGGCGCTGTCCCTCAGCTCTTCAGCTCAAGGCTAGTGCTCTACCACTTGAACCACAGTGCCACTTCTGGCTTTTTTCTTTTTGCTTATTTGGTGCTGAGGAATCGAACCCAGGGCCTCATGCATGCAAGGCAAGTGCTCTACCACTGAGCTACCTTCCCAACCCCTGTTCATATTTTTTGTGCCAGTCCCAGGGCTTGTAGTTAGTGCCGAGATGCTGTCCCTCAGCTTTTGTGTACAAAACTATATGAATCACAACTCCACTTCTGGCATTTGGGGTGGTTCCTTAGAGATTAGCGTCTCATGGCCTTTCTTGCCCAGGCTGGATTTGAACCATAATTCTCAGATCTCATCCTCCTGAGCATAACATTATAGACATGAACTACTAGTGCCAGGACATTTGGTCGTATTTAAAAGGAAGTCCAGGTGTAAGTTTTCCCATAGCAACACTGGGGGTACCTGATGCAGATATGAGCCAAGAAGAGTTCTAGGATAAAGAACACAGACATGGTCCATTGCTGAAGTGGTCAGTGTTCAAGACATGTGATTGACAAAAAAGATGATGAGAAACTACTCTCTCAAGAATAAATCTGAGAATTGACAGGCTCAGCAGCCTAATAACGCTGGCATGACCATCTCTATAATTCCATTTAATCTTCCTCCCCCAACATGCTTAATGGAGGGCTCTGTTACCTCATCCCACTGAACGGTTTTCTGAAAATGTATATACCTCAGAGTAAGGATTTGCACACAAGGTGCTACCAGAATAACCAAAAGGCTAGACAGGGAGAAATTCTACAAGCTTAAATATACAGGCTTTATTACTGGAGCCTATCTGATAATAAATGTTTACACAAAAGACTTGCTTTCATCAGAAACATTCCTTTCCCAGGTAATATTATTGGGCTGAAGATTCAGGACCTCTTCTCTCTCTAATTATCATGATTCATTGTTTGCCAAAAACATCTGACAACTGAGAGCAACCAAATTGACATGTCAATTTGTAACGGATTGCCTCATTTAATCTCTAACAATAATGTGATGTAGATAATCTTATTATCTCCATTTTACAGATTCAGCTCTTGAGGCTTAAAGTGGTTAAATAATTTACCTGATGCTGTGATCAGGTATCAAGTAGCAGAAGATGGATTTAAAATGGGGAGTATTTACAAACCCTGTGTTTTTCCACTTGCACATCCTGGTCTAAGAAGATTGTGGTGTCACAAAATCCATATAAACCCATTTGTCAATACTTCCCAGAGGCCTGGGGTATGGGTTGGACCTTCCCTTTGACATGGATGATATTTATCTTATCTTTGCACCTCCTCCAAACTCTACTCATGAAAATCCAATCTAACTTTACATGATCAAGTGATTTTCTCATAGTTAACAATGTCTGTCTTTTAGTCCACATTTAATCTTGTCTTCCCTATGTGAGATAAAGGAATGATTTTCCTAGAGGTATCTAATCCATGCACTGCATACGAAAGGCACATAATCTCTGTTGCTTTGATGAATAAATTTCAGCTAGCTACAGCAATCAAAAAAAGATAGGAAGAAAATAGATGCTCAGTAAGCATTTGCTCTTGAGAATTGTCACAAGATTCTAAGTGATATTGTAGGTGTTATTTAGTTTCAATGGTCAAAATTAGAAAATCATTGAGCATTCATTTTGTAATATTTTTGTTAGATTCTATTTATTACCCAACAGGTGCTCTAGAATTTTTAATTTAAATGCTGTTCATCTTAAAAGCTATTATTTACCCATTCTTTATAAGAGTAAGGCTTAGAGGTGTTGGATCCTGAGTTTCCTGGGTTTTGTTTGTTCTTTGTTTGTTTTGCCAGTCATGGGGCCTGAACTCTGGGCCTGGGCGCTGTCCCTCAGCTCTTCAGCTCAAGGCTAGTGCTCTACCACTTGAGCCACAGCACCACTTCTGGCTTTTTCTGCTTATGTGGTTCTGAGGAATCGAACCCAGGGCCTCATGCATGCAAGGCAAGCACTCTACTACTGAGCCACCTTCCCAGCCACTGAGTTTCCTTTTAAATATATAATGTACGTATCCAGAAGTCTGAGTCAGCATGGGGTTATCCGAGGCTAACCTGAGGGAATATTTGGGGAGGGAGGTCCCAGGGAGTGTGAAGGAGCTGGAACACAGAATGAGCAAAGGGAGCATGCGCATTAAGGCAAACTTTTACAGATTTTCTCCTTTTATTATAAAGAAGAAGACCTAGTAGATGTATCATTTGCCAAAGTAAAAAAAAAAAAAAAGGAGGAGGGTGAGGGGCAGCCAACCAATTTTTTTCGTGTATTTGTATATGTGTATACGTGCACGTACAAGGGCTTGAACTAAAGTCCTTAAGCCCTTGATTAGCTTTTTCACTCAACACTAACACTCTAGCACTTGAGCTACAGTTTCATTCCCAGTATTTTGCTGGTTACTTGAAAACATGAGTGTCAGAGATCTTTATTTTTCTGCCCAGGCTGGCTTTAACTGTGATTTTTAGATCGCAGCCTAAGTAGCTAAGTGCTACCCACCAAAGCCCTGCAAACAATTCTCTATTTAATTTTTTAAGTGCTTTCCACATTTTGGTATTTAATGACTAATGTAGTCTTTGTCATTTGATGGCAACAAAAAATATTGATCAGTCCACATATATAAAGGGAGAAAACTGTACTTTGTTTCAAATCCAATAAGAAATTGGATAATCCAATAAGAAATTTTACAAGATAGGTAAGTCAACAACAGATTGTGGAGATTTATAAATTTAACTTTTACATGGCTTGCTGTGAAATTCAAACTTACAACAGTTGTGTAAATATTAAAAAGGTGCAAGGACTATTTGAATATTGCATACTTAAGAAAATGCTGAACAAGAAATATTTGAAGACAATTTGAATTTCCAGTTTGGGAAATACCATCATTTGATGAACAAGTATGTTTAATTATATGAGACATCTATATGAGATTTACACAGATTTACAGACTTAAAATTTCATGCCATTATTAATGTTTGTATGATACATGCATGTATGTAAACACCATATACCCATCCTGAATGACTATAATCAGAATCTATATGACAAAAAATTTGGTTTTGAAGCTGTATTTTCTGTAAGGTAGGTGCCCACTGATGTTTTGAGCTGAATTAACTTTATACCTCTGAATTGTAGTTGTCTCCTCTTAATAGATAGGGATGATCATGACAATTTCTGTATAAAGGAGTCATCAGAATTGAATTTGATAGGAAACACAGAAAATTCCTGAGAAGCCATGATGGGCATTAGGTAGACAGGAGGAAAGACCTAACACAAATTGAAGATTAAGGCTCTGCAGAGACGCAGGAATACCCAAGCTACATGACCCAACCAAGTCCTAAAAGCTCACGGATGCCACCATGTACCTGCTCAGCAAACCCTGGCTCCAAACACAGTAACAGGGAAGAGTACCTTGCATGCCTCCACCTCGTGCCTGATGCAATGGCACAAACACTGAACAAGGAGCCAGTATCCTCAGATTCAAATTCCCCTTTCCTTCAGTGGCCTTGCTTGGAAAGTGGTAATAATAATAATGTTTGCTCTCTTCCACAGCTAGTGTGTGATCCAAATAGATAAGAAGCAGCACAGATTAGAATCAAGAACACAGACAAGCTGGTGTCAAATACCAGGCTCATCGCTTACAGAAGTACCCAGGCTTGCTGGATGGATAGCTGTTCTTCAGTACGCTCATCTTGAAAATTCGATAAGACGATGTCTTTGTTGCAAAGTTGTTGTGAGATATAAATGATGCCAACAACACATCTGCAATGTTTTCAGCAAAACCATACCCACAGAAAACAGTCAGGAAATGGAATGCGGACTGTAATTATTCATGAGAACATGGGCCGGGAACAGGTAACGTGGATGCGTAAAGAACTTGGCTTCAGAATCAGACAGACTTAAGCTCTGATTCAAAAGGCACCATTATGGGCTGCATGCTTTGAAGGAAATTACTTAACTCCTCTTAATATCATTTTTTTTTATAATTTGTAAGTTAGGCATGTTAATTCCTTGTTCAAAATGCACTTAGGGACATTTGAAATAGCCTTCTGTCAAGAAAATGGAATATGGTGTATTTTCCACGTCTGGCAATTATATATAATTATAGGATGATAGACACATCTAGAGAGTATTACCCACACAGCTGATATTATTTTAAGTTCTTTCCTGAGCAAGAGGTGCCTACTCACATGCTAAGACTGTGACATTCTTGAGTCAACAAGGGAGGGAGGCTCTGAAGTGTGGAAAATCAAGAAACTCATTTCAAATAATTATAAATACTGTTTCCTTTCCCATCAGAACAGACGGATTCACACGATTCATCTGAACCCCATGGCTTACACTTATAGTGGCACTTTGCCCAGAACCTCTCTCTCCTATACCAGGTATTGGCGAGTTCAATGAGAACAGTAAAATGTCCTGCAAGAGAAATGCCACAGGTAACCTGAGGGCATGAACACTGTATCCTGTGGGCCTCAAACCTCAACAATGATGCCACTGTCCTCTACTGGAAAAGCTGGAATGTGGACAAGGGCCAGCTGGACCAACTGTCACAAAAGTACACCAAAGGGTTGTTAATGGGCCAGGAGGAAGGCTGCGAGATGGGTATTTGAGAATGCCACTAGTGGTCCACTCTCACAGTGCTCTTCAAAGGGTTGGGTTCTTCCCAGCTCCCAACATGCCAAATATCAAAAGGAGGAAGCCACTTGCTTCTGATTGTCAGCATGGAACCAGGGCTCAGAGCATTCAGAAAGAGGAGTTCTGTAACGCATGAGGGCTACTTTACACATTGACTATGTTTGGTTACCACACCATCTCCAATCGTTATTACAATCCATGGGTGCAATGTAAACCCTCAACACATTCTGGCCACCCTAGCTCCTCTCCTCATCATCACTCCTGAGCCAATGAGGACGAAGAGGCTCACGGAGAGAAAGTCATCTGCCCAAAATCATCCAAGTCTGACAAGCTCACATTCAAGCCTACCTTGAAATCGAAGTACTTCTATATCAAACCCTGTAGATAGATAACGTGATTAATTACCATCTCTGTATCAGGGGCCATATGAGTTTCTATGGCAGAGAGATAGGCAATCCCTTCCTCCCAACACTTAATATAGTACATGGTTTTCCCAATGATAGGGCATGCCACTCAATAGTTTGATAAACTACTCTGGGGTCATCTCAAATATATTTTTAGTGATTTAGAATAAAGTCCAAATATGTAAAAATGCAGCTAACATAATTCAAGTAAATTTTTGCTTTTGTTTTAATCACATATATATGTACATCTATACATATATGTCTATATATCTGCATGTGTGCATAATATTGTGTATTTATACCTGCATATTTATGCAGATATATGTATATACACATGTATAGCTATATATTTGTGTATATATACATAGATATATATGTCTTATGCATCCATGTATATATGTGCATGGTAACACATACACACACACACACACACACACACACACACACACACACACACACACACACAAACAGTTCTCTTCCAAGAACTTTCCATGAATCAGTTTATTTAATCCTTCCAACAACTATAAGTAATACTGCTTACTATTCATTTTTGGGAAAAGGATAAAAAAGGAAGAGAGAGAATATTTCAGCACACAACAGCTAAGAAATTAGTCTACAGGTTAACAGTAAAGTCCTGGATCTGAATCCAGACAACCTGTCTCCAATGCACAAAATTTTAATAACTGATTGTTCTCTAGATTAGGTCAGGTGTTTATAGATTCAATTTAAAGAATCACCCACTCAGTAGGCAACACAAAAGCAAACAACATTATATCAACATAAGGCTTTAAAACCAACTGCAAAAAAAAAACAACAACGTAATAATACTTTGAAAACATTAGTTATACTACCTGCAGGTAATTGCATGTCTTTTTTCCAAAAGAATGGTCTTCCTCCCCTGAGCCATATGCTTCTCATTTCCAAGGTGGATAATGAAAATCCTCTCCTCACATGTTGAAATTGCATAGACTTCCCTTAGGGTGACAAAGTACTTGTGCCTTGGCACAGTAAGTAGTCACACAGAAACTCACTGCCCTGAAACCATGTCTCCTACATTTTCCAGCTTAGCTATTCCTTGAGCAAGTATGTGTTATGTACCTACTGTGGGTCCATGTATGAAATATCTTTAGTGCATCAGTCTGAAAGTCTGTTTCACTGAGAATTTCTCTGGATGGATCCAGGAGGAGGAAGCAATGCTAACCGATTAAGCAAGATCCTGAGATATAAAAACTAGGTAGGAACTCACATCTGTATGACAGTTTATGGGTTACAAAGTGATTTCATGTGCATGTTATTTTATTTGCTATTCTTTCTCTAGAATGTCATCTCAAGAGACAAGTAAAATTAAAATAACAGTAATTTAAAATACTCTAATTAAAGAAACCTAAAATTGTAAGCACTAGCAATACATACACTCATAATTGTTGCCCCACTGAGGAAGAGAGTTTGAAAAAAAATAGGTCATGTATAATGCATTTCCTGATTAAGGACAGAGGATGCAGTGTCTAAGTGCTGCCTCCAACCACGTGGGTCATGCAGCTTACATCACTCAACTCTGTTTCAGCTTCCTTAGCAGGAAAGTCAGTGTTCCATCACTTGCTAGCTCGTCTCACAGAGTGACTGTCACCATAGAGATGGCTATTTGCCACCATTCTGCACCCCCTCATTCCTATAACACATCTTGGGATGTGGGGGCCACTCAGCATGTATGATGGAGGTATGGGTGGATGGAATGATGGATCAATGGACTAAGGAATAACTGGAGAGACAAACAAGTGCCTATGCTAGTATACTACCTCCATGAATCTGGAGGTGGGCACTAACTCATTTGTCCTAGACTTCTGCTCTTGCTGCAGCCTCTCTTTAGCTTATTATTTTACCAATCCATCACCTTCTTAATTCTGATTTGAATTTCAAGGTCAATAAAATCATTTTAGAGGTCTTAAGACTCATTCTTTGAATAATTATTTAAATTTATTGATTTACACATGCTATATTTTCTTCTTTGATTGTAAACCTCCCTGAAGTAGGGAATTAGCTTCACTTGTTCACTACCAAGTGCTCAGGCTATAATTAAATGCTCAGTCTATAATATTGTCTTGGTGTTTAGTACCAGTCACACATAAAATTATCATAAAATTAATAACTTAGTCATCACAGAATCCCATTCTAACTAATTGTCCACTTGTGTTTATCCCTGGCTTTTGGACCCTATGGCTCCATCGCCTTTGTTCCACCATTTGTTCCAGGTTCACCTCCCCATTTCAAGAACCTTGGAGCATTCCTCACAATGATCCGTGATCTGAATCTGTTTACCCATTTTATTCCAGAATCCTAAAGCTAAGAGGATTTTCTCCTTTCTCATGAAACTTTGGTTGATGAAGCCTCTTCCTTGATTTTCTATCAGGAATGGAATTAGAATTAAAAAGATGGCAAGATGAGGAGATCAATAGTAAATAAATGCAGCATGGGTTTGAAACTGCTTTCAAGGTTTACGGCAGCTTTCACCAGTTTGGTATTAGTGAATGCACTTCTGTTTCATCTATGAAATCTTCTCCAATGAAAGAGAATTGTTTATGCCAAGACTCCAACACTGCTCTTATAAAGATTGTACAAAATTGTGTCTTCAATCACTAATCCAATAATCTATTACACAGGAGCAAACTAAATTTTATACCATGAGTTTGGGAACAGTTGAACGTTTTAAAGAAAACCTCAAGGCTGCATTTGAAGAGAAAAACATCAACTTCACTACTTTAAAAATTAATAGTGCCAGACACTGGTGGCTCACACTTATAATCCTACCTACACAGAAGCCTGAGATCTGAGGATCATGGTTTGAAGTTATTTCAGTTAGAAGAAACTACGGGACTCTTATCTCTAATTAACTCCAGAAACTGCAGGTGTGGCTTAAGTAGTAAAGCGCCAGCTATGAGCAACAAGGCCAAGCAAAGATGTGAGGCCCTGAGTTGAAACCTCAGCACTGATATAGGTGCACACACACACACACACACACACACACACACACACACACACACACACACACACACACACACACACACACACACACAAATTAATGAATTGTAGGGTATGTTTAATGTCTCGGGGAAATGGGCTGTGTTCTAGTTATTTATGCTGTGTAACAAATCTCTAAAAATTGATGACTTAAAACAGCCATCATCATTTCTTTTTCCACTCACAAACTTCCAACTTAAGTAGAGCTTAGTTCCTGCTTGTGCCTGCTTCATGAGGCTTCATCTGGGGAGGCCAGACTAATAGCAAAGGATCCAGTTTCAAGATGGCTACACATATGATTGTCAGGTGTTTTTGTAGATTAATTCTGGCTATGAATGAAATAGCCCAGGTGAGGCTGTCAGCTGAAAGACTTAAGTCTTCTCCTCTAGGGAAAAGTTGAGCTTCCTTACAACCTGGATTCGATGAGCAAGCATGCCCAGAGGAAAAAGAAGTGCATGATGTTTTATATGCCAGTAAAAATACATCACTTCCATTATACAGATTTTATCAGTCTGTTGCTGAAGAGACAGATTATCTCGTTAGTTAGGAGTGATAAGATGTAAATAGTCAGGATTGGAGCAATACACTGTGGCACATACTTTTTTGTAATCCTAGTACCTAGGAAACTAAAGATGGAGGACCTCCAGTTTGAAGCCACCTTTACTTCATCGTGAGACCCTATCTCCCATACTCAAAAACAAAACAAAAACCCAAGAGTCACAAAATCTTTCATGGGCTTTCTGAGAGTGGCCTCACGATTAGAAAGATACATTCGCCTGATCATAGGGAGTTCAAGACCACACAGAGACCCCTGTGAAAATTACAGATGCATGTTCTTCTTGACCTCCCTCTTCTTCCTTTTTCCCCCTCCTCTCCCTTTCCCTTTCCTTTTCTTGAGCACTATGTGTCTTCATAACCACCAGCCATTTCTATCCAATTCTTCCTTTCCCTTTACATCATTGACTAAAGAAGCTACAAATTCTTGTTCCTCCTCCCTGGGCTTTCCATGCAGCTAGCAGTAGCCACATGACACAACTCTTGCTTAAGACATATTGACACATATTTTTGAGAGTCTTTGAGTAATATTTTCTTTACCGTGTTAAAATCAATAAGATTAAGAGAAGAAAGGCTCCCTATTCTGGCTTTCTTTGCATGCTGAGTTTGAATTCGGCAGGCCTCAAGTGATTAACCATCCTGCAGCTCTGAATGCAAGGAAAAACCACATCACTGGAGATCTAGTGCCCTGATAGTTTTGAATCACTGAAGCATCCTGCAGAAGGTATCTTTCCATGTGCAATAATTATGCTTTACTTATTTTAGCATGGTGAAATGTGCTATTCAAAGCTAGAAAAAAATTCTAATGTCCAGCTTCCTAGAAAAGGGGAGGATTAAACAGATCTTCTTGAATTAATAGCATCTACACCCCATTGGTTGATCGAAGCTATTATCTAATTTCTGTCTCTTAAACAGTATCTTGTGTCATTTCCACTTACAAAATGTGCTAGGTTCTTTTTGTAAGCATTATGCCCACCTTTGGTCCTAGGCTCCACCCAGACGTGAATCCCTCCCATCCTTGGAGTTCCCATCATACAGCTGGCCCCTCCCTCTCTCCGCCCAGACCCACCTGAGCTCCCATCTACCTCACTTCCTACCCCCAGACCCTGCTGCTACCCAGATAGTGGAGGCAAACAGGTGCTCTCTCTCCGGGGGAAATATGGCTCCTCTAATAAACCTTGTAATCATCTTTCTCCTGTACTTGCCTACCTCCATGTGGTCCCCTGGGATGGATGGATCCTTTCACTTTTCATAGGCAGAAATTATGTTCTATTCTTCTTGGGATTCCCAGTACCTGATATGCTTCCTGGTTGTAGAAGTACATAACTGAGTGAATAGCTGCTCGGGAGAGAATTACAGAATCATATGAAGAAAGTGACAAGGATGGTGGAGTTAGAGGTGGAACTTGTACCTAGCCTCAGTGATAGAATTCTATGATGATGATGATGATGATGATGATAATACTGATGGTGATGGTGATGATACTGATGGTGATGGTGATGGTGGTGATTTTGATGGTGGTGATGGTCATGGTAGTGGAGGTGATGATGATGTTGGTGATCTTCTTGAGCACTGAATCAGAGAGAAGACTGGTCCCATTTGAATCTTGAAAGGACTCGTTGGTGATCCTGACTTTCCATCTATGCAACAATTTGTAGGGACTTTTGTGGTTAGAGGGAGCAGAGTTTGGAAACTCATGGACAAATAAGCAGAGGGTACTGGGGAAAGTTTTGTCCATCTCTGGAGAGTCCTTTCTGGCTTATTCTCTCAATTCCTCCTAGCTCCAGGACTTATGTTTTGAAGGCATTGCATAATGAATCTGAAAGAGGAGAAATAAACAGTCACACCCAGAGTGACTTCCCACTCCTCATTGTCTCAGGCAACGAAAAGAAATTCTATGGATGAGCTACTTCCAAAACAAACATCCTGAGCACCCATGCAGCCTGCTTGCAGATCTCAGCAGCTTGCAGATTAACTCACTGAACAGTGTATGTCTCCCTCCCACCAAGGAATGATTCTCCAAACGTCCAGACCATCAAACTACAGAGGCTGACAGGGTGACAGTTTAGGGGCTACTTACCCCCATAGTTCTCCTTCTAGTACCCAGCATCTGACAGTATCTTTCTGTGTGCAAAGACCTGAATCTCATTATTCCAACAGTGAATATTTTCTTCCCATAGTTGAGAGAATTAAAAGGCAGTGAGTTTAGTTGAAAGCTTATTGTACTTCAGTCTACAGAAACTAGGTACGTTTCAAGTTTATTTACCCTGCCCTGTATTTAAACCACCTCCCTCCTGCCTTTGTTCTGTAAATAACTATTCCCAAATCCAACTGCCTATCAAACAACAAACCAATGATTCAGTTAATAATTATAAACCCTAACAATTCAGCCCACACCCACATACAAAAGAACTAGATATCACTTGCCTGAAATATTTGACAGTCTTGCAAAGAAGAAAATGGAACTATCTAGAACAACACAGTCATGTTGGGAGTTGTTGGAGAAGGGGTAGGGTGGTAAGGATTGTTGTGTGTGTGTGTGTTTTTGAATGAAACTTTGCTTAAGCAGTTCCCGTTGATTCTTTCCCACAGAAGCTTAAGCCTCCATCTCCCAGAAGTATTCGATCCGTTCACTTCCTTGTACTTTGCTCCAAGAATTAGTGAGTCATGTTTTAAGCACAAATTCTTAACATAGGTGCTACTGTGGAACAAAGGAAAACAAAACGCCTCATTCTTTTATTCATCCTTTGAAAGGAAACTCATGGAGCAAACATTTGAGAAACATTCCATTTATATAACAGGAGAAGCCTCAGCCGAAGCACAGCACAATTCAGTGGAGGAAGGAGCACTGTGTGCTTTCTTTCCACACATCTGTGCCCCTCTTAGTTATATCAATCCATAATGTGATAGCCCAGACCCTGCGTCCGTAAGGGAATGAGAGAGCATATCATAGGAAGAAATGGCGTAGAGGGGAAAACATGGTTCTATCCATTATAAGAAAGCTGGGTCTCCAATGTCATCCAGCCTGGAGTTTAATCTGAGTTTGCTACTTATAGCTGTGTGTCCTTGGGCTAGGTGGCTGAATAGCTCTGTAACAGTACCATCATTTTGAGGATAACATCAACAAAAAAACAAAAAGCATAAAAAAAAAAAAACTTACCTCAACTGGGCTTTAGTAGCTTATGCCTGGAATCTTAGCTACTCAGGAGGCTGAATTTGAGGATGAAGGTTCAAAGCCAGTCGAGACAGAAAAGTTCTTGAGACTCCTATCTCTAATTAACCATGAAAAGTGGAGTTGTGATTGCAGTGGCAGAAGGCCAATCTCAAGCAAAAAAAAAAAAAAAAAAAAAAGCAGCCAAGTGTGAGGTTCTGAGTTCAATCTCAAATACCAACACACATATATTATTCTCTCTCTCACATGCGCACGTGCGCGTGCGTGCACACACACACACACACACACACACACACACAAACACAAACCTACCTCATAGATAATCTATACTCAACAATTCTATAAACTGTGTTCAGTAAGTTCTCTTCAGTCTCAGTCGGGGGGTCTCCTTTTGGACTGGTCCATTTGCTTCTCTTGGTTTTAGTTCCCAGCATCCTTTCTGCCTTGTATATACTTAAGGCTGATGGAAAACTTGCAGAAACAGTCTGTAAACAGGCAATGTTACTGTACATCAGACACGGTTCAGACATAAGTCCTCAATGGAAAACACACATCAGCTGCTTTATAAACACAAAATAAATACATTGCTGGCAGGTCACACCTCCTTACAGCCCATGGAAACTTCCACTACCAGCTTTGGGTTGGTTGATTAATTCCATTTCATGAGGGATGATGTATTGGACAAGGTTCTTGATGCAGATATGCAGATTTTTCTACTCTGTGTCCCAGAACAAGTGAGCAAGTGACTTGAACCCCTTTCCCTTCAGCAGCCTTGCCATGGTTAATTTTCTTCATGGTTTTTTTTTTTTTTTTTTTTTTTTTTACCAGCCTTTTCTCCTTTCTATCCTTTGTGTTGTTTTCTCTATCAGGAATATCATCTTTAGTATTTGTCAGTTCACATATGCTTCCTTCTGATTTGCTTTGTGGTTTTATTCCTAGATTCTTAATTGGAATCGCTCATTTCTTTTCAATAATAAAATAATGAAGGTATTTTTGGCTACACAATTCTGTCTAATTATAAGTTTATATCCAGTGGGATTTGATAACAAGTAATCATCTTTTCACTTATCTCTAGATAAGATTTAATTTCTATTTTTATTTCTTTTCTGTTCTATTGAGAAGTATTCCATATCCATATTGCCCTGTGATTAATTTTTTTACCTATTTGTCTTATTTTATTTATTTTCAATCTATTTTAATCTATGTTTCTATCTATTTCCTTGGAATATAAAATTTTGTTCCTGGATTCCTGGATTTACTGAGGTTTAGACAAAATGAAAACTTTTTTATCTTTATTTTATCTTTAAGTAGTTGTACAAATGAGTCTCTATTCAGCATGTCAGTTTATGAGTAAAATGCATCTGGGTCAGTGTCATACCTTCCACCTTCTCCCCTCATCTTTCCCAACCCTACCCATTCTTTGAAATTACCCAGTTCCATTTTCACCTGTAGACATTGAATATTATGACTGTATTCACCCACCTTTCTTCTCTCCATGTGTTGGCCTAACAACTTCTAAAAAGCTTTATTTGGGGAAATTCTTCACATCTTTTTTTGTTTTCTCCTTGTGACCAAATACAGGCTAGGATTTTATAACTGTAATCTAGATGAAAGAGTTTATCCTTCATTTCTAGATTCTTTGCATAAATTAAGCAAGCTTATTTAAGTCACTAAAACTAAGTGTATCTTCCTGTCTGATTTTTTCCATCAGACTTTTCTGTCACATTCTGATGGAGGCAGATTTTTTCTTCTTTTCTCCCCTTGCATCTCTATGATGATTTTCCTGTTTGAGATAAAAAGGTTTACAGTACATTTTCTTCCTGAATTGTTTATCTTTCTGCTACATAATAAGATTCTGATTGGATTCATTGGATTTTGAATTCTTCCTTACCTGATTGGCAGACTCTTTAAGTCTCAGTTTATGTGTGCATAAAACAGAATCCCGTACATTTCAGAGTTTCAAAAATAGATAATGGGATTCAAAGCCAGCCCAGACAGGAAAGTCCATGAGACTCTTATCTCAAATAAACCACTCAGAAAACCAGAAGCGGTACTGTGGCCCACATGATAGAGCACGCACCTTGAGCTGAAGAACCTCAGGGACAGTGTCCAGGCCCAGAGTTCAAGTCCCATGATGACAAAAAAAGAAAAAAAATGTAGAAAATGGGAGAAATACTGTGAAGATTCAGCCTAGTGCCCCCTCTCATAGACAGGAACCTATTCTAGTTTTCTTCCTTCCTGACCTCTAAGCTTATCTCACTTTTACTCCTTGGAATAAAATTGTGGAAATCAGCCTCCTGATTTCTATTTCAAGATTCTTGCAGACCAGACCATTGGATTCCTTTTTAACTATTAATTATTGGTCTGTGAGTTAAAAAAGGAAGGGGAGCCCTGCTAGAAAGACAAAGAATTCTAAAGCTGCTATGGTTTGAATATGTTCCGCAAAGTTGATGTGTTGAAATTTTAATCCCTAGGCCACAAAGTTAATTAAGATGTGGGGGCTTTTAAAGGGTGATTAGGTTTTGAAGACTCTCCTCTCATGACTGAATTAGTGCCCTTATTTCAGGAGTGGTTTCGTTACTTGAGGATGAGTCCTAATAAGAAGATGACTTGGACTATCTTTCCTCTCTCACCTGCTTGCCTGAACCTGGGCTCTGGCTTTTGCCATGGAATTACACAACAGTAAAGACCTCAGTTCTTCCTAGTCCTTAAACTTCCCAACATCCAGGACCATAAGAAATAAATCTCAATGTCTTATAATTACCCAGTCTCAGCTATTCTGTTCTGGCATCACAAAATGTACTCAATTTTAAACAGAGGCATCAAAAACTAGAGTTCCAAACTAGATCAAAGAGAGTCTTGTGAAATAATGTAGGCATTGTTCTTTGTGATATTTGCTCCATTAGGCCTGGCTTGCACAGGTGTATCCAAGGTAGCTATAGGTCCTTGGATTTCCCCTTTCACCGCAAAGAAGATGACATAGGTGTGACATTCCAGGCATCTTGCCCATCTTTTGTAATCCATTCCTCTTTTCTTCTCTCTGTTGGTTGCTTCAGATTCTATGTGTATAGCCACTGGCTTTAAGGACTGATGCTTCCTGCAAGCTTTCTACCCAAACCTGCCAGTAGGCATGACCCTTTCGAGAACATGGAGTCACTGTTCTGGAAAATGAACTAAAACCACATACAGTGCTTATCAATATCAGAGAAATTCTTCTGAATGACTCACTTGACATATTCACTTCCACCTTTTGAAGTCATATACCCTTGCTCATTAAGTAAACATTTGGCCTCTCTCTCTTTCTTTCTCTTTCTCTCTTCTTTCCCCTTTTTCTTTCACAATACCTGATAAAATATTTCTTATTCTTATGAGTTTAATTATCTCTTCAAAATTATGTCTTTTAAGAAAGAAAGAAGAATGTAACTTGGTAGCAGGTGGTACATTTGTTTAGCTTTTAGGTAGCATCTGTCTCTATCACCCTGAGTTTCCAGTAAAGCCTGGTGTATACTTTTGTGAAGACAAAACAGAATCCTTAGGTCTAACCTCTGACTGTTCTAGGAATCTGAGCCATTTCTATTAGGCTCACGGTGCGTGATCTTTTTCTTCTGATCATATTATTCCCTCACAAGACTTCTTTAGGTTTCAGGTACAGCATATATGTGGAATGACTTCTGGGCTTCCTCTTGTTAGAGTTGGTCAATTACGCCAAGTCTACAATATTAGAGACAAAGCAATTTCCTAGGTCCTCAAATATCTTTAAAACAGTTATTGATTATTTAAAATGTAATGGTCTTTTTGTGCTTCTCTGCTTCCAATAAGGATGAAATAAATGACAGACTACTAGTAGTTAGCAAACTGATGGAGAGATGTTGTGATACATAGCATCTAAAGGGGAGACTTTCGATTCCTTTCTTTCTTACACATGTGCTGACTGCTTTCTACCTTCTCACACCTGGGGTAGACTGTAGACTTTCTTTGATCTATAAAATAGAGTAGAAGTGGTGTCATCCAGTTCTAGGCTTAGCTTTTAAGTGGCTGGGCATCTCCTTCCATTCTTGAAGTCAGCTCCGATGAGACTCTCATGCTATGGAAAAGCACAAAGATGTTGAACACAGAGAAGGAGACAAAGTACTGCACACATGAGAGAAACCATCTAAACCAGCCCAAGCATTTTCCAGAGTAAGTAACCCAGCTGGCATTCTGAGGAGAACCACCTGCAGATCCCAGAGAACTTTTTTACAGTTATGAGACGTATCATTTTTTGTTAATTTTCAAGTTTTTTGGTGCCTAATTACAATGGAAACCTAATGGATGTTTAAGTCATAATAGACAAAGGGATAAAATGTTCTAATATCTTATGTATTTATCAATAGCCAGGATTTTACAACTCTGGTTGGGTACCAGGTCCTCTGGGAAGTTTCCTAAACTACAAGTGCACCATGTGTCATAAAGCTGATAAAAGTGTAAAATTACTAGGCTTGCCCACTTTCAGGCTTCTAAATTTTCCCAATAAGTATACTAATCTGCCATTGTAGTAACCCACAAAGTTAATGACTTGTTTACTTTAAGGAGCTCCTTTTAAAATGTAACTTTCTTCTAGGAGTGATAAATCCAGCAGGCCACAGGATCACATCCATGCCCAGACTGTCTTCCCAAATCTTGTTTATGGCTAACAAATATAAAGTCCAAGAAAGCTAAATATGGAGCATGCACACACCTAAGCTTGGAGTTTTTGGTTGAAGTCTCCAAAAGACATCATTTGAATTTTCTAGAGTCAGGTGGAATCACTAGGTGCCCAGAAACTGGAAAACAGATAGATACAAACTTGGCAGAGGAAGATTGACTTTCTGATAGAAAGTCACTAAATATCAGTAATCTACTTTGGAGTTTGTTATTTAGTCATCTAAAAAATTATTCTGGAGATGACCAGAAGAGCCTATGGTAAAGATCCAGTCAGCTAATGACACCGGTATTCATATCTGACCTGCCAGAAAGCCAAAATACAAAGTTGTCATGATGTTTTGTCTTAATTTTACAAGTAAAATTGGTCTAAAGATAAATCCATCCAGGAACAGAAAACAGATCCATTTTCTCCTTATATGTAGAAGCCAGATTTACCCTACAAACTCATAAGAAAATGCACTGGGTGGTATGCAAGTGTATACAATTGTATTACCTGAAATGTGGTAGATTCAATGGAGATCTCAAATAATGAAAGTCCTTAGAAAGCCAAAATCAAAGTTCAGCAAAATAAAACACCAGGAAGCAGGTGGGGTGGGAACAAGGTAGGAATGAAAAGGAGAGGAGAAGGGGAATGCAAACAAGAATCCTGAAAAATTAAGAAGAGCCAAGCACTGGTAGCACATGCCTATAATCCTAGCTATTTGGGAAGCTGAGATCTGAGGATTCCAGTTCAAAACCAACCCAGTCAGGAAAGGCCAGGAGACTCTTCAATAAACCACTAGAAAACAGGAAGAAGAACTATGGCTCAAAGTGATAGAGCACTAGCCTTGAGTAAAAAAGATCTCAGGAATAACACCCAGGCTCGGAGTTCAAGCTCCATGACCAACAACAACAACAACAAAAAAAAATTAAGAAGAAAGGGTTGGATAGGGGAAGGATGATTGAGAATGTTGAAAGGAATGACACTGATCAATATATATTGTATTCATAAACTACTTTGTTAAATGACAACTCCTTTATAGAACTATTTACAGATAATATTTTTAAAAAAGAAAACCAGAGGCTGGGAATGTGGCTTAGCAGCAGAGTGCTTGCCTTGCATGCCTGAAGCCCTGAGTTCGATTCCTCAGTACCACATACACAGAAAAAGCCAGAAGTGATACTGTGACTCAAGTGGCACAGTGCTAGACTTGAGCAAAAGAAGCTCAGGGACAGTGCTCAGAGATCAAGCCCCAGGACTGGACCAAAAAGAAGGAAGGAAGGAAGGAAGGAAGGAAGAAAGAAAGAAAGAAAGAAAGAAAGAAAGAAAGAAAGAAAGAAAGAAAGAAAGAAAGAAAGAAAGAAAGAAAGAAAGAAAGAAAGAAAGAAAGAAAGAGAAAGAAAGAAAGAAAGAAAGAAAGAGAGAAAAAAGAAAGAAAGAAAGAAAGAAAGAAAGAAAGAAAGAGAGAAAAAAGAAAGAAGGAAAGAAAGAAAGAAAGAAAGAAAGAAAGAAAGAAAGAAAGAAAGAAAGAAAGAAAGAAGGAAAGAAGGAAGGAAAGAAAGGAAGGAAGGAAGGAAGGAAGGAAGGAAGGAAGGAAGGAAGGAAGAAGAAAACCAAAAAATAAATAAGTAAAATCACACTGTACATGGAATTAAAAAAATGAGAGTGTATACTGGAGAAGGCTTGTGTTGTAAGGTGAGTCGCAGAGGTTCATTCCTATTACACTCTTCTCTTTCTCTTTTCCTTCTGTTTCCAGTAGGTAGCCCCCAGCCTCCTTCCCACACAGCCTCACCAGTTAGCTACTTTTCCTTATGGGACTTGTGAGTCAGCTCCCTCTGAGAACTTCTCACTTTTACTCTCGTCTTTCCACTGATGTAGACTAAAGTGCACCTGGGGGGTAAAGCCCCCTAAAGAAAGGAAGTGAAAGGGACTGCATTTCCTCCAAGGCATAACTTTCCTATTAGATGTGAGAGGAATATGAAACTTACAGCTCCTGAAACCTCTTCACTTCCTGTGTTGCTGAGTCAGGGAGAAAAGAACTGCCCATGTCCTAAGCATGCAGGCATGTAAATTGTATGATCTATATTATCCTATGTATTGTGTGATTTGAGTTAGCCTTTAGAAACTCATGTCCTAGATTGACTTTGTCATCATCCCTTTTGACAGATTAAGTCATAAAAACAAAGAGTTTGGGGCAATTTGCCTGAAATCACATGATTAGGAAATGAAGGTGTCAGTCTTTGAGTTCAAGTTTGTTAAATCCTCCATTAGATTCTAGCTATCAAAACACCAATTGAAATACCTTCCAAGGATCAAAAAGAGTATCATCATTTCAAGGTCTGTATGAAGAAATTTTCAGGTCTGTTTGAAACCACGTGGGCGCAGCCTGTGTGTCCTCCAAGTGAGTTTCATGGTAGAACACTGTGGGTCCCACCTGGCAAGAGAGCTACTGTTGGCCCATCTGGCTTCAGTGGCATTGTCTGGATCTCGATAAAAATGCATGATATCAGGTCCACCCCAAGCTACTGGATTCAAATCTCCATTTTAACAAGATCCCCAGTTTACTTAGCATGCACATTAAAGTTGGAGAAGCATTGACCTAAATGAATGTGTTCTAGTTATGCGAACCTCACTGAACTTGATGTGAAACAGAGTGCCACTCAAATGCTTGAATTCATCCAGCCTTCAGGTCACACAATGGGAGGACTTTGAAACCCAAAGAGACACAAAAGTGAGCCTTAGACTTCTCAGTAAATCAGTGACAGAGTCAAACCCAAAATAAGTCCTTAGCAAATGGCCAATTCCTGTCATTTAGATAACATCATGCATTTTAAGCTCTTGCCTGTTCCGAACACTTCATTGTGTACTAAGATTCAATGGTGAAATCTCAAAGGACTCTTGCTCTGTTGGGGAAGCAGATAAACACCATCAACCCTAGCAATTATAAAACAACATGTCAGCGGAGAGACAGGGAGGGAAAGGCAAGGTAGTGTGTGGTCACCAGGAGAGAACTTGGGAGTCCTGAGGCTTCCTGGAAAAAGACACGACTTTCCCAGGTCTACTCACTGCCTACTTCATGACTGGCTGACATCTCAGCTTCCCCTCCCCCTCTCCCTCCTCATCTTCCTCCCCCTTTCCCTCTTCCCTCTCCTCTTGGTCTTCCTCCTCCTCCTCCTCCTCCTCCTCTTCCTCCTCCTCCTGCTCCTCCCTTCTCTTCACCTTTCTCTGCTCCATCCCTTTGGCATGAATCTCTTCAACTTCTCAAGTCACTATGATTTTCTTCTAGGGTTTTTCTGCCAACCCACCTAACATCTAGAAGTCGTCCCTCTTTCCTTCAACTTTCATAATTGTTTTGTTTACTAGCAGCTCGTAATCCTGAGTGCAGAATAAAAATCACTCAAGGAACATTAAATTTAAAAAGGAAAACCCAGAGCAGACTCTATTACTGACTTACCAGTTAAGGACAAGGAGTCCTCTTCCCCCTTGCTTAACAGTGTCACACCAGTTACATTACTCACTGACACCAGGGTTTTATTTTATTTTATTTTATTTTATTTTTTGGTCATGACACTTGAACTCTGGGCCTGGGTGCTGTCCCTCAGCTCTTCAGCTCAAGGCTAGCGCTCTACCACTTGAGCCACAGTGCCACTTCTGGTATTCTGGTGGTTATTAGAGATAAGAATTTCACAGCTTTCCTGCCCAGGTTGGCTTTGAACCATGATCCTCAGATCTCAGCCTCCTGAGTAGCTAAAATTACAGGCGTGAGCCACCAGTGTCCAGCTCACCTGGCTTTTTAAATTATATTTTTATTATCTTTAAGTAGTTCGGGGTTTAGAGTTTAGTCCTTAACAGGTTACCATTCAACATGTCAATTTCTGACACCTGATCTTATTAGCAGGGTATAAACACAGAGTTTGCAATAAAAAAAATCCATCCTCCACACTGTCATCCTATATCACTTCCATTTCAGCCTGTAAAGTAACAAATGAGAACTGTTCAGTCCATTTAACAGATAGAAAAACTGAGACCAAGAGAGATGTAGAAATAAGCCCAAGTAGCTAGGTTTTGGATCCACATCTGATATAATACACACACACACACACACACACACACACACACACACACACACACACGGTTGGATGAGGGCAAGGCCAATCTGATATAACACACACACACACACACACACACACACACACACACACACACACACACACACACACACACACACACACACACACACACACGGTTGGATGAGGGCAAGGCCAAGGCTTTCTCTCTGACTTCTTTCCTCTCCTGCTCAGCTTTGGTGGATCGGAAGGAAGTCCTCATGGGAAGGACATGCCATTCTTCTGCTCGCCACCTGAGAAAGAGGAAGTAAGAGTTGGGTGTAGATTAGAGACCATATGAGCAGACACACATGAGCAAACTCTGTGAGAAAAGAGAAAGATGCAAATAGCTTGAGGTATTGGAACTTTCCTCAAAATCAATCAGGAGTCACGTTTCTGATCAGAAGGGTAGATAATAGGATCATGAGGACCAGAATGTTCTAGGGTTTCCTTTCTTTCCGCCCGGCCGCCACCTGCTAGTTCAGCTTACCAGAGCTCTTGTGAATAGGCCCCTTCTTACCTTTGCTTGCTTGAAAAGCAAACACGGAAACATTTGTTAAGCTCTTCTCTCTCCTGTTTCTCAAGCAGCCCAGGAAGTAAGGCTGAGTAAAAAGAGGCCTCAGCAAACATAAACTTGAGCAGGAAGGAGTTGGGAGTGGGGCCTGGGCAGTAGAAAGGAAAAAAAAAAAAAATCGAACTCTTTTACCAAGTATCCTTCCTGCTCTGCCTGGGAAATAGACCCATCTGTGTGAGGATGTCCTATGTATCTGTCATTCCATTCTCTTGGCAGGAATAAGTTTCAGTTCTCCAGAAGGAGCGAGGCAGGAAATGGGAAGGGGCGGGCTGGATGCCCCTGTTTAAAGGAATGCCTTCCAGATAGAGGTTGCACAGGGAGGCTGACATTCCACGATCCGCAAATCAGCATTTCTGGGGCAGGCTGAAGGTGATTCCTAAGGGGAAGCTGTTCTAAACCAGCCGAAAATAAATGCTCCTTGGAAAATCAGCATTTTCCGCCTGTGACTTCACCCGGGTCAAAGAAGCCTTGTCGTTATTTTTCAGAGTAATGTGCACTGGCGTACAAACGCTGCTGCCTAAAAAGCACTTATTTCAAAAGATGCTGGGTCCTCATTTTCATAAATAAATAAACCTCACAGGCCTTTAGAATCTGATTATATATGGAACAAAACTCCTACATACAAGACGATGATCTGAAGCCATCTGAGACAATGTCAGTCTCTCCACCCCACTTTGCCTATGGGAGAAAGCCACACTTCAGATCTCCACTCTTAGACTGTACCCTGTGTCTTCTCAACAAAAGAATCATAGAGTCATTTTCCTGTTTGAGGATCAATGGCTCTGTTTATTAGAAAAGAACAATACTGTCATGTTCACTAAGAAAACCTTTTCTTCATTTTCTGGGATAGAATCAGGTGTTCCTGTTAGAGAAAAGCCCCCCCTATACTATCTATTTTGGGGGTAGATACCTTTTCAAGGTTGGTGTATTTTAGGGCATTTTGCTAGCCAATCTACCCTCAATATGATCATTTTAAGTCACAAAAGTAAAGTTGGCTTTGTTCAATTACCATGCACTGATCCCTTCTGGACCACATCCAAGAAGCACCTGCTACTATGGTATAGAAGTGTTTTTGGACATTGTAGAATTCTATAAAGCTGTCTGTCTCCCAGGTAAGAACTCATTAAGACATCATCATACTCTAAGTTACATAAATTGCATACACAACTACCTTAGAAAAGGAAGATGAAAACATGGGTGGAGGGTTAGAGTTAAGAGTAGGGGTTCAAGAACTGATTTTTCTAAGAAAATAACATTTCAAATGAGACTTAGAGGCTACTGAAGAGAAGCCACAACAGCAAATGTCCTCAGCAGTGGCATTTTAATGTCTCTAAGGAAGGCTACCATGCCCCGCCTAGGAATGAGAGGAGGCATGTAAGTGTGTGGCATATGATGCCAGAGCCAAAAAGCCACACCTCAGCCAGGTGAGGACAGACAGTACAATCCTGTGACAGGACAACCAGATCACAGAGGTGACCAAGATGTGAGGGACATGATGAAGAACAGACAGGCTCTTGACATAAGGGTGGTAAGAATTTGAGGCGACTTGGGCCGAGGTCTGAGGAAGAGTGAGGAGGCAGGGAAGGTTAATATGGCTGGGAGAGGGAACAGGGGGAGGGGACACAAGGGCAAATTGGCAATTTGAGATGGCATCTTCACATGAGACAAAACTGAGAAAAAACAAGGATCTGGGTGTAGGCTGCTGAAAGAAAAAAAAAGAATCACGTTTCCAACTTCCTTCGGGTTAAAGTTTATTTACTGCAGCAAGTGGCTGTGGACTGGGTTTTTAGCCCATGGTCTGTGGTTTTTAGAAACTAGAGGTTCAAGGAAATGCCACCATGCCCGACCTAGAAACAAAAGTCAGCAGGAGGTGAAAAGCATGGCATGAGATGGGGGCCCAGGAGAGGAGCACCAGAGCTAAAACAGATTCCTAGGGAAGCACCCCTGGGCCAGGTAAAAGGAGACAGGATGAAGTTCAAGTGTTCATTTCTTTTGCTTTTTTTGGAAAGGAATTCATAGTGTGAAATAATCTTATTACCATTCTTTTTAAGATAGGTGTATGGCGGGGGTGGTCCAGAAACACAGTAAGTCAGTCATTAGCTAAATGAATCAGTGAGGATATCACAGGTCCAAAATCCATTCTATGAGTAGTGTTTTTTGACTGTCTATTCTATTGGATTCCCAATGTAGTGCTGAACAAGACTGATGTTAGACTTACCAGCTTCATCCATCTACCCAGTTACTCAATAATAAATATAACCCTCTACCATGGCAAGACAGGCTAATAACTTGGAAGAATCTATTGAGGACCCAAGTATGGCTCTTGCTTCCAAGCTGCTCACCTTCTAAAGGAAGAGATAAACTAGGCACATTCATACCCAGGGAGAGAGGGAGATGTGCTGGCAGAAAAGTTCAGAGGTGGCCTGAGCAGAACAAGATGACTTCCAGCTGTAAGCAATCACAAGGGCTGACAAGATGACATCTACTTTCCTGTTAACCCTTAAAAGTGACATATGGGTTTCTGCAAAGATTACAAGCAGATTGAGAAGACAATGCTCTTTTGTACATGTTACCAGCCCTCAGGTCCTACAAATACTTTGTGATTTTTAGAAATGGATTCTCTCCCAGCAAAATTGCCTTACTAGAAGTTTGCCTGGTTGTGAGGAATTTTTTATATTTATCAGCCTTTAAATAATACCAAAAGGACAAGAGAAAAATAATCATAATTCCTTTAGAAACTCTGTAAAAGAAATTGTTGTGTCTCTTTTATAGTGAGGAAGCCCAGGTGATTGTGAATGCTTGTCAAGTTTGACCAGAATCAAAAAGAAGAGAAAGGAAGACAGTAAGACCAGATTCAATGTCTCTTCAGATTCTCAATTCTCTCTCCTCTCTCTCTCTCTCCCCATCTCCAACCCTCTCTCCATCTCCAACCCTCTTTCCATCTCTATCATCTGCCTCTCTCTCTGATCACCAGATCAATACCTGGGAGTTGTCCCATGTATGGTCTACTTCCTTATTTGATATTTCTTTCTACTATGCTTCTCAGAGACATTTGTTTCAATTCACCTCCAATAACACCGTACTAGGTCTACAGACATCATTCACTGGGTCATAATGCATTGACCTTTGCCAAAAGACATCTCACAGTCTGTGGTCCAACCCTTCTTCTTGGCCTTTCCACCCATTTCTTGACCTTGTCAAACCTGTCAACCAAACAACATTAATGAGCTATCTGTTTAGTATTATTTAAGACATACCAATTATCTATCTTGTGCCAGGCATTGTTTTAGATCCTGAGAAAGAAAACCTGTAAATCTACACACTTCATTTTTTGCAAAAGGATTTTTTAAGTTATAAAGCTTTCAAGATTAATAGCCAAATTCACTTGAATTGTCCATGTAAAGTCTGTGCAAAAGAAACATTTCAGACCCAGGAAGAAGAATTTTCTGAAAGACAGTGTGCTGATCATTAATAGAGATTTGTGTGGTATCTAATGTTAGCCCAATGAACTCCCTTCCCATAGCTTAGCATGATCCTTCCCCTCTCCACAGCTTAGAATGCTCCCTTCCTAGGCAACGCTAGACCCATATAGTAAAGGCAGTAAATAATCAGCCTCCAACCCCCTTTACCTTGAGACAGCACTCCTCTGGGGCAGCTGCCACCAAATAAAGCAGCAAGAACCCCTTAGAGTGACCTTCAGGTCTGGGCAGCTACAGAGCCCCTTATCTATTGCTGGAGCAGAAGCCATAAATCCTAGTCCACCATGATGAAGCCCCTGGTCCACACGTTCACACCAGGGTCTCTGCCTCCTAGGCCCTTCTAGCCCCTCCTAGCCTCAGTAGGTTATATAGGTCACCTCAGACAATAGCCGGCACTTCTCACTTTCTCCCTTGTGAGAAGGGATCTTGCCAGTCCCTTTGCTGGCTATAAACTTTTTCTTTGTTCTTTGTACCTGAATGTGTGTGTGTTTTCTGGCAAAGACTAATGTACTCGAGCATCTAGTGTCCCCAGCTCTTATTCCATCCAAAGACCCAAACCAAGAGAACCTCATGGACCAGGAAGAGTATACAATAACTGCAGGTACCCAATATGGGTTGATGTGGGGAAGGGGTATAGCCTGTTGCTTGAACCCAGGAATTTAATGTCCTTTGATCTGTATGTAGAGACCACCCAACAAAGATCATTGGGTTGGATGATTAATTTTTCTAATAGGAACAATTCTAAGATAGCTGGTTTCTCAATGAATTTCTAGCAGCAATCACCACTTTATAATTGATTGGAAAAACTGGCAAGTATGCATGTGCTGATAGATGAATTAGAAATGTGGATGGATGATTTTTCCCCTCATGAGTCTATCTGTTCTTGTAAAATAATATAGGGGGAAGCAGTATTGAGGAAACACAAATGGCTCAAAGATCTTAAGCTCTATCTGTGAGTTGTCAGTTTAGAAGATTTGGACAAGATTGTAGGAGGCTAGACAGAAGGCACAACAGAAGAGGAGAGTAAACACAATACATGACTTCAGGTCCTTGAACTGGTTTTTGGTTTAAAAAAAAGTTAAAAGAAAGACAAATCAATATTACCGCATTTGAACTTGACCTTCCTAAAAACAGTGCGTCTGTGGGCAGGGTTCATGTGACATAGTAATGAGTCATAATGACACCCTTGCCATGACCTCGGGGAAAAGATTTGTGCCTTCTTTTGGGTTTCAGCAGATCTACTTTTGACATTCAAAGAGAAAACCAGAGGAGAGGGAAATACCCTTACTCCTGACACTACCAGGAAAGAAATTCACTTTAGAGGTCACAGTCTATGACAAACACACTCATGCAAATTCTCTGCTGGCTTTCATGCTCCATTTCTTTACCAACGATGTAGCTAAGCAAAATGGAACAGGAAATAGTGTCTTGGGAGAAATAAAGTTGCTGGGTTATATACAGGACACCTTAATATAAAGAAATAAAAAAATGTTAAACTATATTACTCTTAAGATGAATCTATCAGGGTGATTGTGGAATAGTGCATGCTACCAAGACAACTGATTAATATGATGCCTGAATATTATTTGGTATTAAATGTTTCTAGAGTTAGAATTAAAGGGACTAATTACTAAGGTGGATATGGAGGCCAAGGACCTTTTGCTCTTTGTTTGACTGTTTGTTTATGGCCCTTGAAATTAAAATGCTTTTGAGGGTTTTGAGCCACTACATTTTTAATTTTGCCTTTTGATCAAAAAAATCTAAAATATTTACTCTCTTACTCTCTTAAAAAAAAACATTTGTCCATGCCTTGTATATTACCCAGGAATGTATAGGTTCTTAGGTCAAGGAGATCCGGGTTTGAGTTCTACTGAGACTCACCATTCATTCCACAAATATTTATCAAGATATATCCTGTCTTCATGCAGCTTTCACCACACCACTCTCTTCTGGATTTTCCCTTTCTTCACTTTCCAATTTCTATCAATCCCCTTGGACAGTTGTTCCTAGTCTTCTAATACCATCTCTAGAGCTCAGACCTCAGATTCCCTTCTCTTTTTTATCACTACTACTTGCAGTTCAGTTTTCCCCTTGGTACATTTCCTACACGCGAACTGTCATTTTTGCTATCTGTACTTGATGTTTAACTGACATCTGAAACTTCACCTGTATAGAATGAGTATCCTTCAACCTTGCACCTGCTCTCTTCTGGGAGTCTTCTAAGTATTGGAATGCTATCACTGCATTCTATTATCTGTTTATTTGTTATTAGCAAGTCATAACTCTAAACCATTGTATCAGTTTCTTCATTTGAAAATGACCTTAGCACCTATCTTAGAGTTGGTACTGGTCAGAGTACCTGTCATAATGCCACGTAGATCCATTCTTCTTTCCTCCTTCTTCAGGTCCTTATTATGTCATTGTGCACTCACTACTAACATTTCCTAAGTGATGTCTTCAGTTTGATAATAAAGTACTCATAGGTCCCATTAAAGATGAGGAAAGTTGCATGAGGCCTCATAGCTTAGCAAGTGTCAAAGTTGAGATTTAAACCATGGCCATATGAAAATCCACTCTTCTTCTCTAGAAGTAGTTCTACTTCAGTTTATCCTGGGGGAGAAGCAGAACCCAAGAGGTGCAGCCTGGTACTAAAGATGGCACAAAAACAAAAACAAAAGCTGGCATGAACAGGCTGAGATGTCAGAATCTTCTGGATTGTCACACAAAGCTATTGAATCAAATTTTCTATTGATCAAACCCAGAAATATGCATTTTTTCACAAATAGACCTTTTATTTGTCACTATTAAAACTCTGAATTTTAAACAGATTCTTGGACTGCTGGTGCATATCCATCAGCTCACTCAACTTTAGCACCAGTCTCGTTACTAGTAGCTTTCCAGAACTACCACCTTCACTGAGTTTTCCCTGAGTTTTCCCAATTCAAACTTGGGCTTTTTTCAGCATTCTTACTTTTCTAACAAAGACCTCATGAAGTGGGCAAATAGACCTGCAAGCCTTTTCTATGTCTTTCCCAATGCTGTCTGGAATCAATTTATTAACTGCTTCTTCCAAATCATTGATCTGGGCTTCTCAGGTCATGATTTCCATCATCTTCTTCCGGATCGGGTGGAAGGCTGATGATGAGCATAGGAGGTCTTACAGATCTGATCTTTGCTTTTTTTTTTTTTTTTTTTTTTTTAGTAAAACCAACACAGAACAGAAGCAAATAATCAGCTGTAGCCTTGGCATCAACAGGAGCTTCAATCATGGTCTGCCACTTTTTGACCATGGAGCACATTTTGTCTCGGGTGAGATCCATGCCATGGAAGTTGGTGAGGCAGTTCCTGCCCTGAACATCCTCAGTAATTAGCTTGAATTTTCTAAGTGCGACTTTATCATTCTGCAGACCAGCAAGGCTCACTTCAAACACCCGACCCTTGAGGCCATCAGATGCAATTTTGGTTCTTTGAGTCCTCGTGACTACTGTTTTCCCAATATTCCTTATATTGAACATGGCCAGTGCTTTCACATCATACCAATCTTTCTTAGAAAAATGGATCAACTGCTTCCTTCTTGGCTTCCTTTTTGCCCCTTTTTGTAAGGAGCTTTTCTTCCTATCGCCATGGTGCTGGTCAGAGAGCCCAAAGGGCAAAATGTGCATTAAAAAAAAAAAGTTCCAGGGGAAATATTTGTGCAGTCAGAATTTGGTACCCTTGATCGAAGTTTTCAAAGGTAGATTTCTGAAATATTTAGAACCAACAAATATATGATCATAACTTTTAAAATGTTAGAAATTATTCAAAAAATAAATGGGGATGGGGCTGTTCAAGTGGTTGAGTAACCTGTCCAGCAAGTTCAAGCCCTAGATTTCTAGTACCACAGAAGGGAAAAAATAAAAGAGCTGGGCACAGGGGCTCATCCTATAATTCTAGCTACTCAGGAGCCCAAAGTCTGAGGAGTATGGTTCAAAGCCAGCCCAAACAGATAAATCAGAAAGACTCTTAATCAGAAAAAAAGGCCAGAAGTAGAGGTGTAACTCAAATGATAGACTGCCACCCTTAAGTGAAAAAACCCAGGGAGAGCATGAGGTCCTGAGAGCAAGCCCCAGTATTGGCACATAAAAAAAGAAAAAAAAGTTTGAATTAATTTAAATATGAGTATCTTTCTCAATTTAAAATACTAATTAGGCCTTTTACTTCATCTTGTGTGAATTTTTCATACCCTTTGCCCAGTTAGATATCACCATGTTGATTCTTTTTGGCTCATACCAACAAATATTTCATTTCCCAGTGTTTTGTTAAAGTACTCATTTCATCATGTACTCACAAGCATTGTGCATTTGCTCTAAAAGAAAAAGGAAAGTAAAGAAGACAAAGAAAAATCTTGGTTGATTTCATAGGTTAAAATAGCATTACATTGACTTTTTAAAAATTGAGTTAATTTAGCTACATATGGTAGGTTACATCTGTAATCCCAGCTCCTCAAGAGGTGTAGATTAGAAGGATCTACATTTGAATCCAGCCTGGATGAGATCTTAGTGAGCCCTCCACCCCAATGCAGCTCTACATAATGGTGTGTGCCTCCAGAATAGCTGAAGGCATAAATAGAATGATTGCAACCCGGCTGGCTCAGGCAAATAGATGAGACTATTTCAAGCATAAAGCAACTAAAGAAAAAAAATGGCTGTGGTAGAACAATTACCAGGTCCTGAGTTCAAACCTCAGTATCCACCCTCAAAAAGGAAAATCTCTTTATATTAATATATCCAACAGAGTAATCCAAAAAGAATTGCTTGACATCTACTCCATGAAAAGAGTATTTATAGCAATCTCATTTATAAAACTGATTTTTAAAAAATAAGCCAAATGTTTAGCAATTGTAGAAGTGAATTATTCGGCATCGTTGTGTTAGGAAGCTATTATCAAGTATTTTAGAATATACTATATTATTTTATTTTGCATAAATAAATACATTTATGCAACAAAAAGACATGGCAATGTCCTTTTACCAAACTGCTAACTACAGATCCTATGAATGGGGTGTACCATTCTTCTGTACATTCAGTTTTTTCAAACACAAATTAGGCTGATTCTCCAACTCAAAATATACTCTTCCTTCTTCTTCACAGGCCACATTCAGCTTTCTATACTGGGTAAGTGTTTTTATTTTAAGAACTAATGCAAATGTCATCTCCCTTAGGAAATCTCGGTTATTACCCGGGATGTGACCTACTTAGTCTCCTCATTTGCTAACACAGGCAACCTTTATTTTAGCACTTACTTGATATTCAAAATTTATCTGTTGATGCAATTAATCTTACTAGTAATCCATGAGCTGCTTAAAGGCAAGATCTAGGCATCACAGATGCACAAAAGCATTTATTGGAAAAACACACTATGAAAGATATTAAGTTCCATGTAGCTCTCCTCTAGCACCTGTGACTCCATCCAAAAGAATGATGTACAGCTTGCAAAGAGAGTATATCTGAAGTTTTCTCACCACAAAAGACAAAGAAATAGAAAGAAAGAGGAAGAGGAAATAAGAGAACATAGGAAGGAAGGAAGGAAGGAAGGAAGGAAGGAAGGGAAGGAGGGAGAGAGGCAGGGAGGGAAGCAGGGAGGGAGGCAGGGAGGGAGGGAAAATACAAGGCAACTATATGAAATGACAGATTTTTTTAATTATTGATATGTTTATTATCATGCTTGTTTTACAATGTTTATCATGGCATCAAGTTTTGCACCTTAAATATATACAATATTAGTATGTCCATTACACCTCAACAAAGGTGAAAATGAATACAATCAAAAAGAATTCTAGGATGTAAATAAAAGAAAGAATGAAAAGGAAGGAAGGAAGGAAGGAAGGAAGGAGGAAAGGAAGGAAGGAAGGAAGGAAGGAAGGAAGGAAACAGAATTCCTAAAAATATTAAACAACAGTGCTAACAACCTGTAAGTACATCACCCCTTGCAACCAATCAGAGAACAGGAAATTAACCCCAAATCAAAAGAAAAATCTCTCCAAGATGAGCTACAACGTGAGTTTCACCTCATGTAGGACAGATGCCCCAGAAACAGCCTCTGTTAAGTAATCACAAGAATGATTCATTGCAGGATGAGAATTCTGGGGGAAACAAAAATAAAAAATTTACTTATGGATCCTCAGAGAGAATCAGGAACACTGTAGGAAAGGCTTTAAGTCCCTAGTCTTAGAACAATGATGAGGAGCCACTTCAGCTAGAGATAGAAAATTTTGAAAAAGACAAATATGTACTCTTTAGTGTGTTGAAGTACATCCCTTCTGTTCTTAGTTCTCCAAAGAATTTGAGTGGTCTCAAACCAAGTTTATAATACTTTGCTATATCAGCCTTACACAATTAATACAACCTGGAAAAGCATGATTCTCTTTAGTTGGATTTTTCCCCCTATAGCAAAAATGTCAGCTTGGCCATAATCATCAGGACTGGGTAAAATAACAATGTAGTAAACTAATTATAGTCAACCAATGAGTGAATGGATGATTCATTAAACAGTGCTTAGAACATGGGAGTTTGATATGTGGAGGACAGTAGGGCAGAGTCTGATTTGGAACCTAAATTTGGATTTCAGCTTGGCCAGCTGCAAGGGGATGAATCTCAACTGCTTTAACAAATAAAAGAAATCTGGGTCATCTTCAGTCCCCAAGGTACCTTCTTCCAGCCATAGGACTGTGTGACCATATGCCAAGGAATTTTTGGAAGACAGGCCTGACCTGGGTGTGGGGGGTGGTGTTTGACTGATGACCTCAGAGGTCTCTTCCAGCTTAAAGATTCTGTGACACAGACACAGCAGGATGTGCCTGTGTAGAAAGGAACTCTAAGACAACTGATTTTTTTTTTAGGATCACCCACAGGGAGGGGAAGTCCTCTGAGAGCTAACAAAGGCACCAGTAGCTTTAGGTCAAGCCCTACTTCAGACTGAGGCCAAAGGCAACAAGAATGCCACAATGCACATCAAAGGGCAGAATCTGGCCCGGGAACAAGAAGACGGATGGAGGGGAAGTCATGATCTGCAGTAAAACAAATAAATAACCTTGAAAATCACATCTGCAGACGCTCTAATGTCCTTAAATGCTTTCCAATAAGCTTCACTGGTAGCTTGCCACAAAGTCCCGTCTGAAAAGATTTACAACACACAGAAGCAGGAGATTGTGACCTGGCCCTCATGCATCTGCTAGCCGGTTGGGTGACCTTGGGTACATGATTTCACCTCTCTGGCCTGAAAGTTTCCAAGGAAGGGGATTAAATTAGATGACTTCTGACTTTCCTCTCTAGCCTCAAAATCTTACCACCTCCCTGCCCACACTCTGATCACGGTTGTTCAAAAGCAGTGATTGGTTTTGATTAAACAAGTAGTCATTTACAATAATCTGCCAGGAATCCAAATTAAAAATGGGAATTCTACGCAAAAGAGAAAGCAAGGGAGAGGAGAAAAAGATGAGGAAACTCAGATCCTAATAGACATTTCTTTTGTTCTCTTCTTGAAACATTTCCTTCTGTTGCTACAACTGCTCAAAATCAGAATGACCACTGCTCTAACTAAAGATGTGTGCATCAGGCTATGAGCCATTGTTGTCTGTGCTTAGACAGAGCTTCTGGCTTGGGCCTCAAAACTTAGGTTCAAGATAATGCCTAGAACACTTAATCCTCTCTTTGTCCCAGGCTTCCAGAGTGGGAATCCAACAAGACGCAGCTCTGAGCTATCTCCCAGACTTCCCATTTTAGGGAAGGCTTTGAAATAGTTTGACATAACTATTTCCACAACATTCCTTACAGACCTTCTCCTATCTAAGCCAAAATTGTTACAGTGAGAATTTTTATCTCCATTTGAGAAACACCCAAGTAAAAGTCAAAGGGGCCGGGGTGGGTTTACATTACCAAAAGGTCTTCTAAGTTTGACCTTTATAATTTTGCCACCACCAATCCTCCCACTTCCCCAGACACCATATATACACAGAGCCAACTATACCCATGGCATCACTTTTACTTCCTAGACACAGAGATATTTATCAGGAGAGAATGAAACAGTATTCTAATGCCAATAGTATTTTGGAGAGCCGATTATGAATAGTTCCATACAATCATGAATGTGAAAGTAGGATTTTCCAAAGCATGATGCAGGTACACACAGTAGTGGGTACACACATTGTGTGTGATAAAGTAGTTGTCCATATCATTTGCTGATAGGATCTGTGCTCAAAACATCCAGTGTAAGGAAGAAATCCTATGAAACTTTCAATGATGAGGCCATATTGGATCTGCCCACTTCCCTGCTGGAGTCTGGGCTTCCCTGCTGCATTTTTGTTCAATATAATGTCATTCAGATGGTTCTTTCCATCCCTTGAGTCCTTTTCTCATCTCTCATTCATCTTTCCTAGATATTCCTTTGCTTCACTTACCCAACTTATCCTTTTCCCCAAACAAAGTTTCCTCAGTCCCTCAGCTCTGAGACTTAAATGACCTTGTAAACTGTGTTCTTTAAATACCTCCTCTTCCTCCATCTCTTCCTACCCACATGCCTCACCCTACTGCTCTGTAAGATGCTTCTCCCCTTTCCTCCCCAATCTTCCTTCTCAAGTTGAAGATCTCTTCTCTCAGTGGGTAAACCCATTGCCTTAGGTCTTTGTCTTCCTTATTCATTCCACTAATTACCCAGATCTTTTTTATATCCAGTTACTAATGCCAGTTGGTCTCCTAGCCTAAGACTTGTTTGTGTCCTCTTATCAATCACCTCAATGATCAACACTGCAATATAATTTTTTCCTTCTATGATGTGTCCCTGTGTTCATATTTCTTTTCCATTAATTCCCCTTTAAAAATTATTTAAACAACAAGAACATGGATTGAATTTAAATAAAAGATATTTGCTATATGTTAAATAATAGTGCAGGTGATTTGTAGATGTGATTAAAACTTTCATGATTGTAAATGGCTGACAGCGTGGCATCAGCAATTTTTAAATGATAGAATGTTTTCCCAAAAGTTTGTTCTTCTGATATCCCATAATAAGAAGTAAATGATTAATCAACCCACTATTCGGACAAAAAAACTAGAACTTGGAAGTCATATGAATTATCGGGTGCCAGTGTCTCACACCTGTAATCCTGGCTATTTGGGAGACTCGGAGCCAAAGGATCATAGATCAAAGCAGAAAAGTCTATGAGAATCTATCTTTAAAATAATCAGCAAAAAGTCAATCAGGAGACATGGTTCAAGTGGTAAAGTCCTAGCTAAGCAAGCCTGTCACGGAAGCTCAAAACCCTGGGTTCAAGCTACAGTACTGGCAAAAAAATCATAGATATTATCAAATGACATGCAGCAAATCCTGATAGATACAAGAATATAACAAGACTGACTCCAGATTTGGTGCTTTCTGCTCTTCAGGGTGATAATGCTTCCTCTTCCATATGTCCAATCATTCCCTAGAGAGGTTGTTCCAGGACACCCTGAGCATGCACAAAGCTTTCCAGATGCTCAAGTCCATATGTTAAATGCTATAATATTTGCATATGACTTATATACATCTTTCCATATAGTTTAAATCATCTCTAGGTTATTTATAATACCATTCAAATGCTGTGAAAATCAGTGCTATACTGCTTTATTTAGGAATGATAACAAGAGAAAAGTCTAAATGTTCATTACAGTAGCCAGCCAGACTTTTTTTTCTAATATTTTTCATTTGTGGTTGGTTGCATATCCCACAGATACGAGAGCTGACTGTACTTAAAAATGACTCCTTTTGAAGATATCGATGCCTGACACAGAGAGAGAGTGGGGGGGGGAGGGAGGGAGGGAGAGAGAGAGAAACCAAATAAATATTCATTTCAGGTAGCTTGAAGATGTGTCACCTTAGAAATGCAGTATGATCTATAGCCAAGGAAAAGACAGCAAATTACAGATATGCAAATGAGGCTCTCATATAGAATCTGGCAGAAATATGAAACATAAATATAACTCAAGGAAAATAATATAAGTAAAACTCTTGAGTATTGAAACACCAGATCTTTAAAAGGACAAGTTGTTGAAAGATGGAATTTGAGGATTCTGAATGGAGTCAGTTTTCAGGAATACTATGGTTACTGGGCACGAGGCCCCTGATCCCTGTAGAAACATCCATAGTGGAGTGGAGAGAGAGAGGAAGGAGAAGGGCCTGGCATTTGCTGCACTGGAAGAACTGCCGTGTAGATTTGAACCCAAGGGAGGTGATCTCAAACTGAAGTGGCCATGGGCAAAGAGTTGTGTTAAACCTGACCTTCAAAAAAGTCATCAGACATCGCAATGATATATACTGGTGCTTAAGTTAGAACTGTGTCAGTTCTTTGTCTTTAAGAAGGGAACAGTAGCAGCTTCCAGTCCCTAGAGCTCATATGAGAACTGAGTAAGCTAATTCTTCTAAGAATATTAGCCCAGAAAATGTCCATTCGATGTGGCCCTTTGGATCTATGCGATTGCTCTGCTCCTTTGTACAAACCAATAAAATATCAGTAAAAAAATTTTTTAAAAGATACAGACTGGACTGGGAAGGTGGCTCAGTGGTAGAATGCTTGACTTGCATGCATGGGGCCCTGGGTTTGATTCCTCAGCACCACATAAACAGAAAAAAACTGGAAGTGGTGCTGTGGCTCAAGTGGTAGAGCGCTAGCCTTGAGCTGAAGAGCTGAGGGACAGTGCTCAGGCCTAGAGTTCAGGTCCCACAACTGACAAAGAAAAAGTAGGAGAATTGATTAAAGATGTGTGTAAGGAAGAGTTCGAACCACAGATTCACTGTCCAGCCCTAATGACCAAACACACAACTTCTTCTCTGAGCTGGCAAAGCATAGGCCATTTGCTGTCTATAGAAGCTGTACTAAGGAAGTCCAGGAATTGAAAGCTCTAGACTTGGCTGAGGTATAAGAAATTATACTGAAAATGAGGAAACACAGGTGACATACATGCTTTGAAAAGTGATATTTATGATCTTTCCTACACACAGTCTATTCACAAGCTGGACACACAGAACAATTCTTGTCCAGTAAATGATAGATCCTTTCATGATCACTCTTAGAGAGGACAACCAGTTGAAAAGCCACACATACTGCACCTCTAATGAACCATGCAGTGCCCTACTTTAACTGTTAGAAGGGTTTCTAGAACCATATGGCAAAAGAACCACTATGGAAAACATTGAACCCAAAACAACAGAAGCAGGGCTGGGAAGGTGGGAGAGCTCAGTGGTAGAGCGTTTGCCTTGCATGCCTGAGGCCCTGGGTTCGATTCCTCAGTACCACATAGGTGAAAAAAAAAAAAAGTTCATGCCAAAACAACAGAAGCCCAGATACACATTTAGAGATGAAAATTTCTTAAGAATTTTTTAAATTAAGAAATATTGTAACATTTTTATTAAAAAACAAAAAAAATAAAGATCTAATGATCAGAATAAATCAAAGAATTGTTTAGAATATTGAAAAATAATATTGGCAAGTTAAACAACTGGATAGTTAGAAAATAAGCACGTTAGAGATGATAGAAAATGCTGGAGAAATACTGGAAATCTAACATGCAATAAATATTAGTTCTAGAAAAAATTGTAGAAAGATTAGATGGGAAAATTAACTTGGAATTACTTCTTTTTTGTATGTATATTTTTATTGTAAAGATACTGTACAGAAGGGTTACAGTTAATTGAGTAAGCTAATGAGTACGTTCCCTATCGAGCATTGTTACCTCCTCATTTGTTTTTTCCCTACCATCCCTTCCCTCCGCACCTTCTGAAATTTATACCGAATCAAGATAAATGAGTCTTTCAGGCAAACATGAGTTAACAAGTATTCCATATAATGAAGAGAAAAGGCCTACATCATGGAGGATTATGTCAAAAAATGCAAAATTCAAAATATCAAAAGATACTAACCCTCAAAGGGATGGATTTTTAAGTCATCTAGAACAGATGAGGAATTACCATAGCATGGGACATGACAGCAACATTAAAGAATGGCAGACAATAGAATAATATTTTCAATATTGAGCAAAAAATCATTTCCAACTTGGAATCTCATAACCATTTAATGCATGAGGGACTAACAAAGGTATTTTTAGATATTCAAGTTTTCAAAATACTGCATGATAGGCACTCTAACTCAGAAAGCTATTGGGTGCAACGTGTTGTCAAAATCAGTCAGCTAGAAAAGAGATTTAGCAAATCCAGGGAAAAAGAGAAAGGAAATTCTAAGACATTGTTAAAGACGAGCTCCAATATTGTTACCACAAACCTATCACTGGTTCCAGTGTTAGCCACTGTGAGAAGCAACAAGATGATATTGAAGCAGCAAACAGAGGCCTTGGGGTAAGTACTTTTCTATTAGCTTAGTGGCTGCTATTTTGTGCACAAAATTGACCTCGGGTCCTCTGAGGGTAGCTGGAGAAGTAGGAGTCTTAATGCAGGGACATTGCTCAGCAGAGAGAGTTTTACCATGAGAAACTGCCAGCTAAAACCATCCATGCTGAATTATTACCCACTGGATTATTATAATTCTAGCTAATGCTAAAGAATCTTGAAATATAATTAGTATGTCCAAACCAATCGTTGGTAAATGTGTTGTTCAGGGGAGACTGAAAATAGTTTAACCCTTATTATTATTATTATTGTTCATTTTTTAAAAAAAAGAATCTTTAGTTGTATATGTCAGTTGATTTGCACAACATATCTTGAGTGTCACCCCTTCCAACATTCTCCCCCACCCATCTATCTCAACCCTACCCAAATCTTCTTCATGTTTTCTAGTCAAATGTCCAATGTTAAAGTAACAGACATTTAGGATACAAAAATAACTCTTGCCTCTAACTAATTCATATGACTCGACCTAATTTTCTAGTTTCAAGTCATGGGGCTTGAACTCTGGGCCTGGGTATTATCTCTGAGCTCTTCAGCTCAAGGCAAGTGCTCTACAACTTGAGCCACAAGGCCACTTCCAGTTTTCTGGTGGTTAATTGGAGATAAGAGTCTCATGGACTTTTTGTCCCAACTGGCTTTGAATCACAATCCTCAGATCTCAGCCTCCTGAGTAGCTAGGATTACAGGCATGAGCCACCAGTGCCCCGCAAACTTTCCTTTTTCTCTACCTTGCTAGACACACTGTGTGCTTCCAAGGCTCTTACATTACAGACTTGTTATGTCCCCTTGGTAAGCTTTTCTCATTCCTCCATTCCCATCCATTGGCAAACCCCTGCCTCGATGTCTATTTCTGGAAAGCTTCTCTTTTTAAAATTTCACCCCTCCTACCCCAGCAGCTACCCTTCCCTGTGCATTTCTTCTTTTGTCCATCCTAGGCTTTAAAACTTTTCTACTAGGCTCTACTATAAACAAGCTTCTACTTACTCCTTCAAACTTATCTCATGCCACCCTCTCTCCATACAATACACACTGGTCTTTTTTCACTTCTCTAATGCACAAGTCATTTGTGGCCTCCAATCATGTATCATTCTGTCTCCTCTTCCCCCACATTTTACCTGCTTTGCTCTGACTCACCTTTCACTTTTCAGCTCAAATGTCATATTCTCAGAAAATGCTTCATCGATTACCCCATCTGAAATGAGTCTACTCTCATTGCTTCTGTAACATATTTTTTTTGTTTCATTCTACTCATTCCACATATGTTTATTAAACAAGTCTCATGTGCCACCAACAATCTAAAGGTGGGGGTAATTGTAGAGTGACTATTTTTTCAACTATGGAAAGAGACAATGATTAAATTACATACCGATAATTTAATTAAATCATTTTAAGCACTGAGGCATTTAATGAAGAGGCAAATACAGAGTGCTGGGACTGGGAGTAATTGGGAAGAGTGTTATTTTGCCAGAGGAAAGAAATAAGTCAGGCAGAAATGAGGAAAGCTATCTTAAATACATGGCCTCATGAGAAAATGCCCAAATGGATATGCCCAGGTGAGTTCAGAATCTTCAAAGTATACACAAAGGCTCAGTGTTTCCAGATTCTGGTGAAAAAAAAATAAGTGGAGGAATGGATATAAACAGTCAGGGGCCAAGTTGCACAAGATCATACAGGCTATGATAATATAAAGCTGGATTTTATCATGAAAGCTTGGAGAGAGTTCTAGTGAACTTGCGGTGAGGAATTTGCTGGTGCTTTCAGGTGATTGTTCTGACTGAGATGTATAAAGACTGGATTTCTATGAGTGAGTTTGGGAATTCCAGATATGAACCTATTTCCAGAACCTTGGAGAGAAGAGATGATGTCTCACACTCTGAGTATAATGTTAGAGATGATGAAAAATATTAGATTTAGGATATTTTAGAGGCATAATTGATAAGTTTATTGATGGACTGAGCATGCAATATTAGAAATGGAAGATTGTTTCCTAAATTTTTAGTATGAGAAGCTGAGTAGATTGCAGTATTCCTACAGCCACTGGATTACTCTGTAAAGAAACAGATTCATCTGAAAGAACAAAAATAATCAGATCATTGGTGACATTGGGCCATCTAAATGTGAGATGAACATTGAATTTCTAAGTGAAAGTATCTGCTCAGTACTTACATATATGTATACAATGCAAAGCATGAGTTCTGGAAATTTTTGCCTATATATATGCAATGGAGAGAATGAGTTCTGGAAAAAAATTACTAAGACGTGTAAATGGTATCTTCAGCCATGAACTAGATGAGGACATGAGGGCATGCAATGGTGGCAGAGAAAGATTAGGGCTAAAACAAAGCCCTGGGGGCCGGGCGCCGGTGGCTCACACCTGTAATCCTAGCTATTCAGGAGGTTGAGATCTGAGGATCATGGTTCAAAGCCAGCCAGGCAGGAAAGTTTGTGAGACTCTTATCTCCTGTAAACAACTAGAAAACTGGAAGTGGCTTTGTGGCTCAAGCAGTAGAGAGCTCGCCCTGAGCTGAAGAGCTAAGGGATAGCACCCAAACCCAGAGTTCAAGTCCCACGACTGACAACAACAACAACAAAAAGCCCTGGGGTTATTTGACATAATATTTTATCTAATATTTCAGAAAATCATAAAACTAGAGCATCAACTAGGGGGAGAAGTTTGGAAATCAAAAGAGAGAGATAAGCAAAAGTTATTTCAGACAAAGGCAACATGAATTTAACATAGAAATGTATAATTTCCTGATAGGTAATCCCACAGTTAAACTTCATAGTCAGATGTTTGAACTGAGTCTAGTAATCACTCTTTTATTTTCCATTTTTCAGGAGCAACTCAAGTGAGTGGTGTTTTAGTGTGTTTGTTTGTTTCATCCAATCTTTTGCTAGGCAAGAATAGGAAAAGGAGAAAAACAATAAGAGTTTTTCAAGGCGGTGATAATAAGGATGGACAATGAAATAGAAACTGAATAATGGGAGAAGTGAAGAAGAAAGAGGGCCGTAGAAACAAAGTTGTCAATGGGTGACTAGATGGAAGATCACTGATGTCATTCTTTGGAGGCCACATATTGGAGTAAATAGTTAGCAGGTAGATAGTTAACAGTGCCTAAGTGGGATAAATGAAATCAGCTTTGGGGAATGATGCAATTGCTGGAGACAACCATGTCTGGAGCATGACCACATGAAGAGGTGGTTGAGGTGAGGTGGAGGAGGAAATGGTTAGAGTTAGGGACCCCAAAGGGCTGAAAGGTCAAAGTCAATGAGATCCCACCTTCACAAGTGCTGGATTTGCCAAGGGTTACATGAGGCAGAGAAGACGGGGAGAGGAGGCAAGCTAGATGCTCAAATTAGCAATCAATTGATTATAATAACACATAACCAATATCTCTATGACATTTAGACTATGCCAACACCATTCAAAGGACGTCAGGTCTCACCTCATTTAATACTCACAGCTGCCCAGCTTTTATTATAAAGATGAAGCAACTGAGTCCCAACGACATTAATTAACCTTCTTTCCACTCACTCTAGTAAAGGGAATTGTCTGGATCCCACCCAGGCCATTTAATTTCAGAGTCTGTGCCTTAACCATGTGTTTGCCTGACTTCTCTACAGAACAAGAATAACATAGGAAATCTGTAATTAAGGCTAACACTTCGAAAGCACTCTCCATGCCAAGTATTTTTGGGTAATAAAGTCTAAAGACATGCTTCAAAGCAGCTGGGACTTTTGAAGTAGGAAATAAAAAGAAGAAGACATCAGGAGAAAAGGAAATAACCTGCTGACCCTCGGACCCTACATTATCCGGGGTGTAAGAGATAAAACAGTCCTCAGTGAAGGAGCAGCTCTTCATCAGGAGACTGAACATCTTTATTTAGATCAAGGATGGAATAAGGCTTTTTAGAGAAAGTTGGGAACATGTCTGTGTGTTGGGGAGGGAGGAGGGAAAGGCATGCCATAGCTCCCTATAAATTCCAGAGAGGAGCAGGTATTCAGGAAGGCTGGGGGAAATAGGAGTAGAGCTGGATTGGGAAAGCTCTGACCTCTGATGGTTACTAAGGACGGAAGGATGGGGAGGCGTAGGAAGGTGGTGAAAGACAAGGCCTAGCAGTCTGGGAGCATTAGTGGTGACCGTCCTGGGATAGGGCAGGTTTACCGAAGCACAGTGACACCTGGGGAATCTTTGCAATGCTGGTAAGTGACAACTGAGGGCCTGCATGGGATGATGGAGGCCTCCTGGGGCAACTGTGGTTTCTCGGTCTTTATACCCTGGTGCTCAGCACAGTCCCTAGCACACAGTTGGCGCCTGTCTGTGCTTTCCCAAAGGAGCAAAACCCAACAGCATCTGGTCCCTGCTCACCAGCCTTAATTCACCTTGCACCACACTGGGCTTGAGCCCACCAAGCTCCTTCCCACTTCAGAATGTATACTCCTACTTACTTTCTACCTGGACACATCACCCCAACTCCAGCCTGTTCTTCACACGGATGGCTCTTTTTGCCCCAGTGCCACCTATGGGAGATGACATACTTGTCTATCTTCCTTATTCATTACACGCCAGTCTCCCTCTTGTTACTCTCTTTTATTTCCTGCAGATATTTTATCCCTAGTTCCTATTGTTCCTTCATTATTTTCCTATTTTTATTCCCTGCATAGCATTCATTTATCACCCAGCCTTTGTTCCTGGGCAAATTCCTTAATTCTTATTTGTTTGCTGTGTGTCCACCATAGAACGCCGACGAAGGCAGTGGTCATGCGTCACAGCTCTGACACTGAAATGAGAAGGTACCATCAAAATTAGTTGAAGAAGGTGACCCCTGTTTTCACTGTATTTGATTTCGGTGCCCTGCATCTTGTATATACATTTTTCTAATTTGGGGAGGGGAAGGGAAGTAACAAAATGCTGAAATAAGGATACAGGTTGACCCATTGTAACAATGAGATGTACAAGACACTATGTTGAAAATGAACTATACAACTTGGGGAGGGAGGGCCAGGAAGGGAGGAGGAGTTGGAGAGGTGGGGAGGGAAGGGATGGTAGGGGAAAAACAAAGGAGGGGGTAGCAATGTTCGATAGAAAATGTACTCATTACCTTACTCATGTAACTGTAACCCCTCTGTACAGTATTTTTACAATAAATATATATATATATTTAATAAAAATGAATTAGTGATGGTTTTAAAGAATTTTGTTCAGTTCTGATTTTAAGCACAACAGCCATGGTGTAGCAGAAAAGCTTCTGTCATTTGTGAATAGCCCCCTCTAGTCCTGCATAATCAAGGTCTGGCTTCCTGTCCCAAGCTAGCTCCTCACTGCACATCTGCAACTAACTATGTGGTTTCAGTGGCTGAAGCCGAAGGACTCACAAGGGGAGTAAGCAAATATTTGGCAGGCTCATTTGCCAAAAAGAGTCATTGCCACTCATTAAAAAGCAATTAATTATGGGAATTAAGGAAGGAAAATGGTCTTCCTGTCCCTGGGCCACCTTTTTCTGAATGACTTGGGCAGCCCAGGGCAAGTTAGGACATTAAAGTGAAAATAAGCTATGTGCTCCACAAGGAGGACCTGACAATAAAGCTGATGAGATGACAGGCCACAGATACGGTGACCTGAGTTCAAAAGACTGTGAAGAGCATGTCTTTGAACTTGAAAATGAGCTGGGGAAGAAAAGGACTTTTGTCATTAAAGGGGGGAGGAAAACATGCTAATTAGAAGAAAATTTACCCTGAGTTGGAGAGAAGATTTACTGCACTGGGAACACCAACGTGCTGTCACAAAATGAAGCAATCACGATAAGCTCATTCCAGCTCGGAACAGAGGGGATTAGTTTGAAGGCAAAGTGGGCTTTCGCCTCTGTGACTTGGTCCATTTGATTTTTATTTTCTTGCCGATGTGAACTTTTAAGTCTTACTCAAGTGATTTTTGGCCTGGTTGTGGCATAGGAGAACTGAAGCTCAATAAACATATCATTTGATTACATTGTTCAACCTCAGGATGATTCCTTCACTTTTCCCCTACTTTAAAGGGAAATACTTGCTCATCTCAGTTAAATCAAACCAGTCTTTTCAGTTCCTGGTTGAAATTGATAGCTGGTATAATTGTAGTCCCTCCTAAAATTAAGAGATGAGTTCAGCAATCATCCAGTTAATTCCCATTTTATGCTTAAGAAAAGTAAGCTCTAGAACACTCAAGGACCTGTTTGAAACAGAGTTACCCAGGGGCAGAAAAGCCAGGAATTGAGTCAGGTGGATCTGAGTTTGAATCTTCTCCCACTGTCCACTTACAAGTCCATATGAAAGTAACCGTGTCCCCACCATAAACAAAATCATCATAGGCTGGGCGCCAGTAGCTCACGCCTGTAATCCTAGCTACTCAGGAGATCTGAGATCTGAAGATCACAGTTCAAAGCCAGCCCAGGCAGGAAAGGCCATGAGACTCTTATCTCCAAAAAAATCACTCATAAAACCGGAAGTGGTGTTGTGGCTCAAGTGGTAGAGCGCTAGCCTTGAGCTGAAGAGCTGAGGGACAGTGCCCAGACCTAGAGTTCAAGCCCCAGACCAACAAAAAAAAATTTTTTAAATCATCACAAGCATTGTCCTGGGGCCTGGATTCAGTGTAGGTACAACAAAAAAATATGCTCACAGTGAAGTTTGCTTTCTCAGTAAACTGGTCATTGTCATTTTCATGTGGAAACAGAATAGAACTCAAATATTCTGACTAGAAGATATAGGGAGGACCCAGGCCCAGAGTTCAGGCCCCACGACCGGACCCAAAAAAAAAAAGATATATGGAGGAGAAATAGTCATTTCTTGTGCTCCCTGCTAGAGCTATGAAAACACAGCACCAAGAAGAGAACTATGCTTGTCCAGATCTTTGGTGAATACACTGCTGCTAAGAGCTCTTAGTTCTGTTTGGACCACATCTTCCAACACTGTAAACAAACAATCCTCTACACATTGGTGCTCAGGATTCTAGAATAAGGATTCTATCTCATAGTTGTTTAATGTGGTATCAGCATCCAAATATTCTATGTTTGGCATGAATTCTATGTCATGGTATACACACAAAAGTTTTCTGCATATAGCATCATTGATCCAATACAAGTATCAGTAATATATACAAATATGTATATGTATGTAACATATGTGTATATAGATGTATATATATGTGTATATAGATGCATATATATATATATATATATATATATATATATATATATATATATATATATCCTATCTTGGGGCTTGAACTTAGGGTCTGGACACTGTCCCTGAGCCTCTTTGTGCCCAAGGCTAGCGCTCTGCCACTTGAGCCACAGCACCACTTGGCCTTTTCTAAGTAGTGTATTGGAGATAAGAGTCTCACAAATGTTTCTACTGGGCTGGCTTCAAACCATGATCCTCAGAGCTCAGCCTAAGTAGCTAGGATTATAGGCATGAACCACCAGCCACCAGCAGTATTTTTTGGGGGGGGTTCCGGTTGTGGGGCCTGAACTCTGGGCCCAGGCGCTGTCCCTCAGCTCTTCAGCTCAAGGCTAGTGCTCTACCACTTGAGCCACAGCACCACTTCCGGCTTTTTTCTTTTTTCTTATGTGGTGCTGAGGAATCAAACCCAGGGCCTCAGGCATGCAAGGCAAGCGCTCTACCACTGAGCCAACTTCCCAGCCCTCCCAGCAGTATTTTTTAAGGGCCCAAACTATTAGTACATGTGTGGTTGCATAGCTGTATGATTTCTGCTGTATGTAATCAGTTCTGCCATTGTAGCTCAAAAGCAGCCATGGATAATGCAGCAAACAATAAATGAGCTGTGTCTCTGTAGAACTTGACTTCCCCAAAACTGGTTATGAGATAAACTTGGCCCACTGACTATTTGCCAGCCCCTGGCCTAGCATAAAGTCAAAACTGAACAAATATTATTCTTAGTCATTCATTAAATCGGCAAATATTTACTGAACACCTTCTAAGTTCTGGGCACTGTCCTGGGTCTGAGGTAGGCTGCTGAATAAAGAGGAATAGTTCTTATGCTCGCCAAGCTTTCTGGTGACTTTGTACATGAGTAGTTATAAAAATAGGAAGGAAATGAATTTAGTTCCAGATAAAGATCATGAAAGCCAAGTCTTTTGGTATCAAAACTCATGTCCTAAAATTCTTCATAAACTACTTGGGGCATGGGAAACAAATTGATTCCTGTTATTCCACCATGTTATGCTGGTATGCACAGCTCTGGGAACACTCTCACACTTCACTAAAAGTATGACTTTACTATCATCATAAGGAATCCCAGTTGTCACAGAGGTGGTTGTAATCTCCCTGTGTTTTCCAATCTCTAATCCTCCTGGGGTTTTTTTTGTAGAAAACATAAAAAAATAAAATAAGTAAGAATTGGCAGGATAACTGGCATGGTAGATTTATCATTGAGCAGAATTAATTTATTCTACATGGACTCAAATTCTAAATCGCAAATGACCTGATGCAAATTTTGTAAAAGAAAAGTAGGAAACCATCCCACAATCTTGTCTTAGCCTCAAGTACTTCACCATAGAGCTTAGGGAAAGGGCTTTCAGGGAATTTGTTTTGGAGAAGTGACCCAAGGAGCAAAGAAAAGATTTGGAAGAGTGAAATGGAATACACACGCATATAATTGAATGGACAACACTGTGTCCTACCAGAGTTGGATTGACTCAGGGATCTTCTCAAAAGACCCTGGGTAGAATGGGCTGTGGAATTAGAGCATTTATTTACTTCCTCACATACTCCACCAGTCAAATATTTTTCTTAGAAAATGCTACCCCTTTTACACTTACTTTAGAATTTGCATATGCATCATTGTGGTTGAGGGAGTTCCTATAGATACTCTGTATTGACCAGGTCCCAGAAGCCCAGGGCAAAAGTAACATGCCTGGCATCAGCTGGAGTCTAGAGGCTCTTGTTTGGTCCACATGGGAGTTGGTTGTTGCTGGAGTAAGAAAAAGTAAATCAAGAAATTATGAGGTGGTACAATACAGACATCCATTTTATTCCTGTATATAAGTTGTTGGCCAACCTTCAGGGATGTACCTGGTACACCAAAGAAAGTTATATGCTATGTATGGAACAAACATCCAGCCATCTGCCTACCACTGAGTCTCACCTCTAAACCTCCTCTCATTGTTAAGATAATGATAACAGCACTTGTAAGCATGTATCTCCTGTGTAACTAAGAACTGAATTATTATTTCCCTCTTTTGGCAAAAAAGGAAACTGTACTTCATGAAATAAAAACAATGGCATAAACTATCACCATCCAATGTTGACACACATAATAGTGGACATATTGTGCAGATTAATTATCCAACAGAGCAGTCCTTGACAATATGAAATCCAAGTTATGGGACTGGAAAAATCAGCTACAGAGACTTTAACATGCATTGCATATTGTATTCAAAATGGTTGTCATTATTCACGTACAATGAAAGAAATGTGTTGGCCTTCATATTGTGTGTGTGTGTGTGTGTATATATATATATATATATATATATATATATATATATATATAATTAAGTCATTTTACATGAATTCTTTCTATCATCTACCTGCCTTTCAGTCTTAACTATAACTTACAAAATAAGGACTTGCCAAGAAATAGTACAGAATAACTGATTTAAAAAAAACTCAAGCAGCAAAAAATTAAAAGGATGGCTTCTCCTCTTTCTACTCATTTGCATTCTTATTTTCAGCTTGCAACTGGTCACAAGACCATGTTGTGCTTCCATACTTAAAAAGAAAATGTCCCCCACATTTAAAATTATAGCATATACCTTGTAGAACAATGTATTTCTGGTGCAATTAGAACCTTTCATAATGTGAAGGCATTCGTGGCTAGTAAACGGGAGATGTGAGGGACTGGGCTACAAATCTTTGAGCTTTAAGTCTGAGACATGTTACTTCATATCTAACCACTTCCTAATTCAAGTATGGCAAGTATGTCAAATCCAAGCCCATTCAATAAATGATTCATGAGCTACTAACTTACAGTACAATTGTTATTTAAATATTTATGTGTTGTTTGGAAGAAAAGAAGCATTTTAAGGCTAAAGACAGTAGTAGATCATCTGTCCTGAATGGTTAGAAAGGAAGCAGCTCATGTTCATGTATTTTGCAGAAAACTGAAGCTTACTGTGAGCTTTAAAGACTAAGATTTCTAAAATCGTACCCACTTTCGCTGGAAATTTTGAAAGAAGTCTCCCATTTTCTTTAACAGAATACTTCAAACATTTTTACCCTTTTATCCATTCACTTATTCATTTATTCATTCTTCTGACAAATATAAAATAAACACTTCCCACAGGCCATGCACTATGAAAAGGTTTGGGTCTCTACTGTGAATGCTAAAATACAATGACATACTCCAGTGGCTATGTGATAGAATTCTAATGTGTACTGCTTTCACAGTTTTGGGTGTTTCCAGACCAATGTTTAAATAAAAGGAAACGGGTCTACTTTCTCTTCATAGCACAAGAATATGTATAAACCTAATATATACTAAGTTTTGTCACTTCAACATGGAATCAAATTTTTTAAATTGATAATGTGATATTTTATGTTATTTTTCATATTAGCATTTGCAGCCCCAGGTCGGGTTTATATAGAAAGAATTCTTAATTCAAACTAGCTATGTTTTGATTGCTGAAGATAGTAGTTTCTGTATTAGACATCACAATTCCAGAGCAACAAAAGAGTATATTGATGCTTGAGGGTCCCATCAGTAAATGGAAGCAAATATGTAAATATGTTAACTTCATGCGTCTGTACTTTACATTCCCCCCCGCCCCAGTTTCTCAGGCAGCCTGTTTTCCTCCATCATTGGTACAAATGTTCTCGCATCTAGCAAATGCCGCTCCCTTCTGCTTGTCATTTATTCTTAGAGTCTATGTATAAAACAGCATGGTGGGGTTTTTTTGTTTGTTTGTTTTTACCTCAAACAGTACCAATGAGTTCTAAGTAGGTGCTAAAGAGAAAATTTTGTGAACAAAGCATCTGAGTATTACCTCATAGAATTTCCAACCTGGGTTTGACTTCCTAGATCCTCTGACCTCTGGCACTCAACACACCAGGATCCTCTGCCACACCTGGGAGATGACCCAAAAACCAAGTTTCCTCCTCAGCTCAGACTCACTGAAACTCTGTGGATAAAGACTAACATGTGTAGGAGCAAGCTGTCTGCGTGACTTTAATTCCTATCAAGGTTTGAGAAGCATTGTTCGAGAACATTCAGTCTGTTGTATACATGAACGTGAATGACTAACAAATACTAATCCTTCAGTTCTTACAAAGTCAGTATCCTCATGACCTGGAAGGAATGAAATAGAGTATTTTTTTTCTTTGAAATCTGATGTTAAAACTTACATTAGTTAACAGGTGTATATTTCCCTTGGCAGTTGGAACAAACACCTAAAGGCAGCACCATTTTAACACAAGTTAAAAGTATCCAAGGGTCTCATTACCCTAAACTCAAGCTATAGCATACTGGAAACTCTAATCAAAGATTTGCTTCCTAGCCTACCCAGCACCTGAGATTGGCCACATTCTTGGGTTCAAGCTGCACCCAACTTCAGAGCCAGGAATGGTCAGTGGAGTTTTTGTCAGCTCACCTCTTTCTGGTTCTCCTTATTCTGCTTTACAAAGGCTTTGTGATTACAGTTGGATCTGGATTAACCAAGACAGTATTACTGTCTTATAGTTAGCTGATTAACAACATTCTTCTTTATCATTTAACCCAACCTAGACAGTGCTTCCAAGGATTAGAATATGGAATTCTGGGGCAGGGGTAGGGGAGGAAGTCACTACTAATGAGTTACTGACATATCCTAATGCTATATTTTTTAAAAATTCCTCATACATCTTTACATGCAAATCTAGTGCCTTTTTTCATTAAAGTGATAAAGGAAGTAATTTCTTGCATTTTGTAAATCTTGGTATTTATAACACTCTTTAAAGTAGTGGATTTAAATGTGATGGCAATTCAATATAGCCATCATACATTTAATTATTTCCTGGACATGTAGAATCCCCTTTCTGACAGTGGAAAATGTACATAGCATTTACTTTTTCTTGCAAGTCTGTCCTTATTTCTTTTCCTAGAAAAATATTATATTGCAAACTCAAGTGTATCAGCAGTCTAGTGAATATAGGGCACACATCTCTGGCAGTGCTACAGAGTGCTTCTCTGTAGTTGATGTCAAATGTTTTATGCATCTCAACTATCAATAATAAAACAATGAATTTCACTCAATCATGTGAGAGGAAAGTCTAAGCCAGCTTATAATTCTCTCAAATATGTATCTATCTATATATTTATATATAATAGACCATTGCTGTCATATAGGATGGTCAAAATATAGGCCAACAAAAAGTAGAAGAGAGGTATGTTAGCATTGTGTGTTGAAAGTAACTAAAATTTTTGTGTTTTAGATTTCTCTCATACTAATTTTATTTGTATGTTTACTCATGGTGTAATTTGCTGCAATTCCCATTCCTAGGTAAACATTCATCTTCAGAACTAATTCTGTCTTCACGATTTATATGCTTTTATAGATAACCCATGAATTCATTTGTTTGATTACAAATACAATTCAGTAAATGATTACCAAACCAAATTAAGTGGAATTCATTCAATAGAGTAGAAAACAATATTAATTGACTCGAAGGTATGTAGGCCCCTTTGTTTGGAATGCTTAGAAATTGTTTTATTTACTTCTTTTAAAAGAAGCTGACAAAAATGTGCAAGCCTTACCTGTATATTATTGTCACATTTCACTGCCAAAGAAAGTTCAGAAAAATGTTCGAAGGCCCATAGCTAGTAAAACAATAATCCAGGATTAAATGCCAGGATTTATTTTTACAATAAAAGGTAGCCACTGGGGACTGGGAAGGTGGCTCAGTGGTAGAGCGCTTGCCTTGCATGCCTGAGGCCCTGGGTTCGATTCCTCAGCACCACATAAGCAAAAAGAAAAAAGCTGGAAGTGGTGCTGTGGTTCAAGTAGTAGAGCGCTAGCCTTGAGCTGAAGAGCTGAGGGACAGCACCCAGGCCCAGAGTTCAGGTTCCACGACCGGACTCAAAAAAAAAAAAAAAAAAAAAAAAAAAAGGTAGCCACACCAAGTCATTATTCATATATTTGAGGGTCCTGATAGTGAAGGAAGGAAGAAAGAGAGCTTAATAGAGCAAGCCTGAGGGGAAGCATGTGTAACTCTGAATGGAATGTTCAAGGGAGCCTCATCAACAAGGCAAGTATTGAGCAGAGATTCAGGGACAACAAAAGAAGCAGCGGCCCTGTAACCTGGGTGGTGTTGTCTCCTCACACCTTAGAGGTCCAGCTCCAACCTTCCTCTGATAACTTTAATCCTGTGCTACACCTATGGCTGATCACTGGTAATATTTTTTTCACCTTTTCATTCTTGTATAGATTCAACTAGTTCCTGAAATTAAATTCTCTCTGTTAAAATAAGAAGTTGGTAATAATGCTAAGACGATCGATCAATACATTATCTTTGCCAGGAACCAGGCACCATGGTGAGGATACACGGATGGAGAAGACAGAGGCTCATGAACGGATGTTAATGAAGTAGAAAAGACACATACCAAGTTTTCTCCTGGTAAGGTCAGTCTAGGCATGCTACAAGTAAAAGGGGAAATGATAACAATGATCTACATCGACAGCACAGAGGAGATAATTGACTGACTCCTTCACCCAGAAGACAGTGGGGCTACTCCTTAAAACAGGAATTAAATTTTATAATGGAAAGGAAAGGTGAATAGATGGAAACGGCAAAATCCCAGAGAAGCAAAAGTGCCAACGCAAGTAGCTCAGCAGCATAGAAACAGTGCTGTGGTCAGTCACTGGAAAAGTGGGTGACACTGTGGGTGACAGAAGAATTTGGACTCTATTCTCCCCCAAGGTAATTAGAAATCAACAAAGAAATTTGACCAGGAAGTGATATGGTCAGATATGCCTGTCCTTCGATGACTCTCCACCCGGGAAGAAGATAGGAAGTGGAGCTGTAACTCAAGGTAAAGAGGAATGAGATGGAACATTGAAGAGTGCATGGAAAAAGGAGTAAGTCAGATGTGTGATCTTGCTTGGAACCAAAGAACATTGAGAGGAAAATCTAAGCATTGCTTTTATTTTCCCTCCCTCTCCTAGAGCTAACAGTAACCCATTCCAAGTAGGCAGCAATTGTGATCAGCTGCACAGTCTTGCTGTGGCTCACTCTTTTCTATATCTTCAAGAAAGAAAGTATCAGCCTTCCATTTTTCTAAATACACTGACTCTGGGAAAGCCAGGGGATGCTAAGAGAAAGGACTGAGACCTAGAGGTACAGGGTGGCAGCAAGCTGTTCACAAGGTTCAGTAGTGAATCTGGGAATGGAGTAAGATGTGATCATCTCTGCAGTTCACTCCATCCTGAGCCATTAATGGAGCAAGTCAGCCATGGGAAGAGGGCTCTGCCCTCAAGCTAGTGGAGGACAATAGGGAAGAATGCTGAGCTTCTGCACAGTCCCAAGGTGGACTGTGATTATTCCCACCAAGGACCAACACCCAGAGGTCTTGCTTGCTGCCTCCTTTTCTCCTTAGGGTAGCAATTGGGCCACAAAGATGTGGCCACCTCATTGCATCCTTAGGGTGTCTGTCACACCTCTCAGTGCTCTAGCCATCCCTAGGCACCTACACATTTCTTTTGTAAAAGCACTGCTGTGAAATGTCTCCTCTCTCCCCATCCACCAGCCTCATTTTTTCATGTGTCCAGTTTAGGCAGGGACTGGAAATAAACAGACCTGCCCAGAGGAAGCCACATAAGGAGTTGTTACTTAAGGTATGAGCTTTCTACCACAGCAAAAAAAAAAAGACTTTAATTATACTGAAGTAAGATGAATGCTGAGGGCAAACCTGTATTGACTACAGGTATAATAAACATATCTCTTTCCCAAACCTGATACAGTAGAGATGGTTGTTTCTCTAGAGCAAGGCCATGGAGTTGTGAGATGAAGAGCCATGGCTTCCATAGTCAATATTATCACCTTATCTTGACTTTGCCCTGTGTAAATTGCAACTTTATTTCCCAGGAAAAACCTTACTGCTCCTTACAGTACACAAGGTCCTTCCTCCTACCTTCTCATTATGCACAGGCTCAAGACAAATCCTGTAACTGAATGCATTTCCTTTTCTTGCTCTAGCCCCCAGGAAACCCACAAGTTTTTATACTATTCAGTTTATGTTCCCTTGAGACCCTGGCGCCATCATATCTACATCAATTTCAACTTAGCCTTACTTCTTCACTTTCACTCTAACCCCATATTTTCCTTGATTACAACTTGTTTTTACATTTATTTATATTTTCTTCTTCTATTAAGTGAATGTGTAGATGAATGTTATTGGGTCTTTATAAATGAAAGTATAAGAAGCTCTCACACTTCGATTTTTACACTTATAAATATGGATATCAGCACCCATTTACAATATTGCTATAAAGCTGAAATGAGGTAAAACACATCAAGGTTTTAGCACAGCCTTTCACATGGAAGTGTCTGTTAAATGTGAATATTCTCCTTTCTTCCTTACAATGGAATAGTGTTAGCTGCCATACTTTATCCACTGACAATTTTCCAATTGGAAATGTCGGACCTGAGGGGTGGGAACAGGGAGCCCAGGCTAAAAGGACAGATGAGAGCATCTTCCAATTTCTCTTGTAACTGACTATCGACAGCACAGTTGTCTCCCTGTCAGGTTCCCCTTTGTGTCCAACAGGCCGTGATCTTGAGCATGTTCTTAGCCTCTCTGAAGCCCGGTGTTCTAGAATGATCTTGTCTGCAAAATAGAAGTAAAAATATTTTCTGTTTCTTTAGGCTCTAAGGAAGGGAATGTGAACAGAAACTCCTGGATTTTTCATTTTTGCATCATGCTAAGTTAGCTGTTAAGTTTGAGTCTAATCATGAGAGTCCTATTACTATTCCTTCTATTTCTGCTTTCATTACCCTATCTCATCCTAACTTGGAGATGAAGGAGGGTTGGTTTTTTTTCATTTTCCATTTTCCAGGTAAGAAAATTGAGTCACAGAAAAGTATCATGATTTTGTTAATATAACAAGTGAGCAATGGGGCTTTAGGATCCAGGAAGTATGAGACTCTCATTTCAAGTCCCAGTTCCACCAAAAAAGTCATAAATACTAAGTACAGAGTTTTGCATGAGAAAGTTTTGGAGTCACCTAAATAAATAAGAAGAAGACTGGAAAGAAACTGCAGGTCCAGTCTATGCCAAATTTGAGTGAAAACAATATTAAAAGTCATTAGATCTCAATCACACTACAGAGAAGTCATTAGTCTGAGAGACCCCTGATGTCTTGGGTTCCTCACTAAGCAAAATCGAAGTCTGATATATGCAGGAAAATCAAACTTAAATGCAACTGGAATCATCCACTGGCCTCTAGACTTAGACTTTCTACTAGGACATATCCAAATAAGTCTAAGATCTAGGTGTAAACCCAGCAAATAACTTTTTTGGGGGGTTGGTCAAGGGCTTGAACTCTGGATCTGAACACTGTCCCTCAGCTCTTCAGCTCAAGGCGAGCGCTCTACCACTTGATCCACAGCATCACGTCCAGTTCTCTGAGTGGTTTATTGGAGATGAGAGTCTCACAGACTTTCCTGCCAGGACTGGCTTTGAACCGGGATCCTCAGATCTCAGCCTCCTGAGTAGCTAGGATTACAGGCATGAACTACCGGCACCTGGCTCAAATAACTTTTGCACTTTTGCTTCCTGTTCAGTCTGTGAAGGCCCTTTACACACTAGGAAAGGGGGGCACTCTGAACAGCTTACAGCTTCTAGAGCTGCCGACTTTGTGGATCCTTTAATCTACACATAATTTTTATTAAATTATTTTGTCTGAAGTAATCTTTAAAAAACACTCATTGCAGAGATCCTAAAACACCTTCTCTTCCTCCTCCTCCTTTCCTCTTCTTCCTTTGTCTTTCTCCTGCTTTTTCTTCTTCTCCTTTCTTCCTTTTTCTTCTTCTTTTTTATCCTCCTTCCTCCTCCTTTTCCTCCTCCTCCTCTTCCTCCTTCTTTTTTCTTCTTCCTTCTTTTCCCATCTTCTCCTCTTCTTGTTTTCCTCCTCCTTCTTTATACTGGGGACTGAACATAGGGTCTCAAAACTTTTCATCTTTATAAACAGTTTTGGAAAAGTATTATTTACATACAAAGTAGACCAACACTCCATCAATATGTATATATTTTGATATGTGCAGATTCAATTACCACCATGAAGGTAGAAGACTCACAATTTATTTATGTCCTTTTTAGCTGCTTTATGATAACTAACATTTAACATGCGATCTATCCTCTCAACACATTTTCACGACCATGTACTAACTGTTTCGTACCATGTTACTAATTGTATTGTACAGCAAATCTCCAAAACCTAATCATCTAACTGAAACTTTATACCAGTTGAATTGCAACTCTTTTTTGTATGGCAGACCCTATTTCCTCCTCTGCCTCGGTGAATTTTCCTTGTGTGCCCCACTCAAGCAGCCTAGCAGAACACTTTCCAGGCTTATCAATGTTGTCATAATGGCAGAAATTTTCTATTGTTTTTCTCATGTTAAATACTATTGTATATATACATAGACATGTATATATAGGCATACGCCACATACATAAAGCCATTCCTTTACTGATGCCCACCTGAGCCATTCTCTGATGCAACCGTGAAGAGGGTTTCAGTAAACATACAAGTTCAGTTACAAACGAAAACTAAAACGCAAAACTTCCCTGGAGAGTCAGTCATTCTTGGAAGACAAACTGGCCCATTTTAGGCTGAGGTGAAGCCCAGGCTCACGGTAGCTGAATCCCTCCTGGAGTTGTTCTGTTCTTCCCCAAAAGGTAGAGCATTGAATAGTGCTGAAATTGTCTCACTTTGGAAGCTTGCTGCCAAGGAAGTTCTATGCACATATTCTGGGTTTTGCTATTGCTGATTCTACACAACAAAGAATACCTACATTCTAGCCTTAAAAACACTACCAAGTCATCAACTTGAGGCCAGATAAAAAATTGGAGTCAAATAAAATAGACCTACTCATCGTGGAATCTGAGACATATCCCTGCTAATGCAATAAAAATTTTCAAGGCAAGAATTGTGGGATACATTTTCTTGGGTGCATTTTTATAACAAAAACTTTAAATGAGGGGCTGGGAAGGTGGCTCAGTGGTAGAGCACTTGCCTTGCATGCATGAGGCCGTGGGTTCAATTCCTCAGCACCACATAAGCAAAAAGAAAAAAGCAGGAAGTGGCACTGTGGTTCAAATGGTAGAGCGCTAGCCTTGAGCTGAAGAGCTGAGGAAGAGCGCCCAGGCCCAGAGTTCAGGCCCCACGACCGGACCCCCCCAAAAAAACTTTAAATGAGGGAAATGTGGAGGGGTTTGGGGGGGTTCATTGGTTGTTTTGGGGTGTCCTGGAGCTCTGGGCTGGGTGCTGACCCTACACTCTTCAGCTCAAGGTGAGTGCTCTACCCCTTGAGCCACAGCAGCACTTCTGGTTTTCTAGTGGTTTACTGGAGATAAGAGTCTCACAGACTTTACTGCCCAGGCTAGCTTTGAACCATGACCCTCAGATCTCACCCTCCTGAGTAACTAGGAAGGAGTGAGCAACCAGTGCCTGGCTGTGGTTTTTGTTGTTGTTGTTTTGTGTTTTTTTTTTAAGGACTAACCCATTTGGTTCTATCTTATTCCTACATTTTATTCATTTCTAGCCTTTAAATCACCACATTCTTCTGTCTTAAGAATGTAATCATGAATTTAATGTATATGTTACAAGATTAAGAAGAGCAAGGGAAGGGGTAGGGTTAGGAGGAATAGGTGCGAATGTGCAAAGGGTGGCATTGGTCAAGATTCATTGTACTCACCAACGGCTTTGTTAAACAGCAACTCCTTTGTACAACTACTTAAAACATAATTTTTAAAAGCCTAAAATCATTTCATGGAAAACTGATTCAAATGTGTCTTATCTTGTCACATTAAGGAGAACTCCGAAATATTGTACAAAGTTCCATTTCTGCACATTGTTCACAGGGGTTCTCGAGTTACCTGATCCTTGAAGATTTAAAAGATTTGTATTAACAAGACAAGATGAAAAGAAACAATGGCAACTGAAGAATGTCCCTTGTTTCCTTTTCTTGAAGTCCATTTCATAAAATATTATTTTATATGATCATCTGTACATAGCCATTTGTCTACCACGTGTATGCATAGTCTCCTTTGGTCTCTGTATGTTAACGACGAGGGTCCTATACAACTTATCATTTCCAGGATAAGGGAGGTCACAGAAAAGGTAGAACAGGGATGAACCAATACAACAGCGACCCTAGACACCATGTGGACAATGAACGGGGTATCTGATGGGTGGGGCAGAAAGGAAAGAGTGGGAGATAATGAGGAGAAGTGAGACATGTCTCAAAAAGAATTATATTCATTACTCATTATTTCATTCTGTATATTAAAAACAAAAAAAGATGTGTATTGTCTTGATACACCCCCAAAACTCAGTGTGATTTGTTCAAAATTTTACTAGTAAGCATTGAAATAAAAAAAATGATGCATCATATGCCATGATAAACTACCCCCTGTGGTTGGGATAAATTAAATACTTTAAGCTTTCAGTTTCCCTAATGATTTGGAAATGAAGCAGCAGTGACTGATGACTCCAGCTGATAGGGTAGATCCGAAGTTTACACTTTGAAAAATGCCATATTTAAATTCCCCTATAAATAAAAAAATCACATTACTCTAAAATTGCAGCCTAAGATGTATATGTAATAAATTAGAGAGTCTCATATTGGATGTAGAAATCTCTAAGACTGATGGCTTTCTTCCTTGGGAAAATGAATTCAGTGAAACTGACGCAGGTTTGTGTCTATCTGCTACCACTTAATCACTGGGTATTGTTGCTTCTTGTCCAGTCATTTATTTGCCCAACCTAATGACCTGCATTATTTCAGTTGCAAACTGAGATCTCATATGGCTTTTAAGTCCAGATCCACTTTTCATAATCTTCTTAACATCATCCTAGTTACCTTGAGATTTTTTGGTTATTTAAATGACAATGCAGCTCTTGACTTCTACTTTGCTCTATCCCTTAAAAACAGTTGCACATCTTGAAGGTCAAAAAAAAAAGAAGAAGAAAGAAAGAAAAAAGATGTAAAAAAAAAAAAAGTAATATGCAGTACTGGGGAAGAAAGAGAGGATCTAGTTGCCCCAAGTTTATTTGTCCCTCTCTACTCTGCAACCGTTCACAAATCCCTTACCCGCTCTGGAATCCTTATATTGTGTGATTTATTTGAATTCTATATTCACTTCTTTCACTGATAATTACAGAGTTCAATGATCCTGTAGTCCAATGGTTAGTGCAGAGGGAAAATCTAAATTCAAAATCTTTAACAATTTCCTGTTCTTCTCTGAGTCCCAGTTCCCCAGGTGTAATGTGGGGGTAAGTGTCCATACAGAATTCTCATGAAGACTAATCAATATAATATATACAAAGTGTTTACCACAACTCGCAGTACACAGTAAACATCCAATACATAGTGGCTGTGACTATTTCTGTAATTGTTATCAATATCTTCATTATTCTGTTAGACAATAAGCAGCCATGAAGAAGAGAAAATGATACCCCAAGTTTCAGGGAGGAGAGAACATCAAAGAAGGAACATCTCTCATATTGTGTCATAGTCATGGAGCCTCCACTGGCATGGGGCAAAGAGGATTGAGAAGCACACCAGGTCTTCAGAACCCAAACGACCCAGCAGTCCCTGGAATTTCATTTCTGCTGCTTGATATCTCTTGACATTAAACAAGTCATGTAATTTTTGAACTATTTTTCTCATGTACAAAATAAAGCCATGATCCCTATTTTATACACTGGTAGTAATGATAAATCAAAACTGTAAGCACAAAGCATTTAACTCTTTTCATCAGCCTGTAGGTAAATACTAATGCATATATATATATATAAATATATATATACATATGTATGTATGTATGTATTATATACGTATGTATATTATATATATGCAGTATACATAGATATATACAAATTACTACAATAATTACTATTATCCTGATTGCTGATTCTCTGACCCCCTCCCATAACACCAAAGCCGCTCAGCTCCTGTTCTCTGATTTCCCCGACAGTCCATCACTTTCTTTCTGTTCTATTCCTGTCCCATTTGACAGATCTGCTAGCTCAGGCTCCATCTACTTTCTATGCCTAGTTTTCACAGAAGTCCTCAGCTTGCTCAGAAAAGATCTTGTTTCATTTATGATTCATGACACATTGAGTATACAGATGGCATTATATAAATGTTTAATAATCACCGTATGGTTTCCCTGCAAATTCTGTTACCCAATGAGAGAGGCAAGTCTGAAAGCTTCCCATGTGTGCAGGATGAATAAAAGGCCAACTCCATTCTCCTACCTCTTCACTGTGGATGCTCAGTAAAGCCAGGGGTGACAGGCTGGTAGGTGCTCAGAGACTACTGAATCTGAGCATTTTAAGAGACAATTGTCTCCTGTGCTGGATATTACTCTTCTGTGACAGAGACAGTCAGATAAGTCCTGTAAAATCCCACTGCCTGTGTTAATCACTCTATTACTAGGCACTGTTGTACGCAGCTGAATGACACGAGATGTTTAGCTGGGTCCGTGTTCATCATAATCTCATCTCCTGTCTGCTTCAAGAACTCTGCAGCATCCCTCTGTTTCCAAGGTCCCACTCTGTGGGTCGGATGCATGTATAATGGACGAAGACTGCACATTTGACAAATTGGAATTGTGATTGTCTGGCCTACTGACCGTTGTCCATGTGCTCTTCTGAACTGTAAATGTCACAGTTGACTGATTACAGTAATTGATTGAGAAAACATTTGTCAATAGCTTTCTAATGAAAGAGAAATGTGAGCAAAAGAGCTTGCCAGAGTGCCTAGGAGCAGGGTTTTTGCCTTAAGAAGACGGACTGTCCCGTGCCAGGCACAGTTACTGAATTCCAGATCCATCTACAGCATAAACGTGCAATTCCCGTGGCTAATAACCGTAGAGCACCTACTATGTGCTTGTTCAGAGATCTAGACTCTAATGGTTGTTTTAAATACCAGTATGGCTCTAGACTTCATCCCTGTGGCCTGTTTAGCTCATCTGCTCCATGTTGGAAGGAGGAGGGGAGAAGGTAAAAATTTAGGGAAAATGCCAATATTTAAAATCAAGTTTGTGAAACATAGGTCCCATGGTTTCCCTTATCTGTAATATCTAGTATATGTATGAGTCAAGTGGAAAAGGTCAGATAATGTGATGTCAGGAAAATGAACCCTTAGATGTGTATTTTAATGTTTTTTTCTTTCATGCACTTGTTTCTAACGCATTTATAAGATTATCTCTTTGTTGCTTTGTATGTCCCTCCCCCACAGTATAACCCCTGCTTTCACTACATTTGATGTCAGTATAACTTGTGGAGGAGATGGGGAAAAACCAGTTGTTTAAGGATACAGGTGGACCTGTTGCAACAATGAGAAGTACAAGTTGTCATGTCCAAAACAAGCTTTACAATGTCGGTGGGGGGGGGGATGGGGGGGAAGGAGAAGGATTGGGATTGGGGGGGAGGGGGGAGGCTGGGAAGGGATGTGAAGGGTAAACAAAGGAGGAGGCTGCAATGCTTGGTAAGAAATGTATGCATTATCCTGTCCATGTAATTGTAACTCCTCTGTACAGTATGTTCACAAATAAAATAAAATAAAATTAAAAAAATAAAAATAAATAAAATCAAGTTTGTTTTTAATTAAACTATCTCATGGATATTTTAATCACTAATCCAGCATTTCTGAAGGGCAGCTAAAGGACTGACTGGGTAGGAGCTGCCTTCGAGAAGTGAGCCAGGCTCCCACTGGAGCCCACCACCTCCTGTTTTCATTCCTTGGCACTTGTGCACTCCATGGCTCTTGTAGAATTTCCAGTTTAACATCCTGTGTTGGGCTCTGAAGACAGTAATGTAAAGACAAGACTTTGGAGCCGGGGTGGGAGGGGGGAGGAGGGAGGGCGCACGGGGTATGGGGTGGGGGAGAGATGGGAAGGGATGGGGTGGGGGAGAGATGGGAAGGGATGGGAAAGGGAAACAAAGGAGGAGGCAACAATGCTTGATAAGAAATGTACTCATTACCTTGCCCGTGTAATTGTAACCCCTCTGTATGGTATTTTCACAATAAAAATAAATAAATAAATAAATAAATATTAGATTTTTAAATAGATCTATACAAATGTACAAAAGCTAACAAAATAAGTGTTGTATTACTCCATCAATTCCTAACATTTTACCACATGCTTCATATTTTTAAAGAAATAAAACACCATAGATCCAGGTTACAAAAAAAAAAAAAAGAAAGACTGTCTTGAAGGTATTTCTTTTTTTCCTTAAATTTTTTAAATTGCTATTACAAAGGTGACATCCAGATGGGTTGCGGTTACATAAGTCAGGTAAAGAGTCCATTTCCTTTCGGACAATGTCATCCCTTCCCCTCACACTCTCCCAGCTTTTCCTTTACATCCCCACCCACAAGTTTGTTGTTTTTTGTGTATTCTTTTTTTTGGAAAAGTTTCATTTTCTTTAGGCAGTTGTACAGAGGAGTTACCATTCAACGAGCAGTTTATAAATACAGTGCCTCTTGATCAATTTCACCCCTTTTAGCATTCTCACCCACCGCCCCCCCCAGCACACCCTTCCATCACTTTTCTTAATTTTAGGTTATGAAGAAACTCCTCACTTACCATGAGTACCCATTCTTTACAATTCATTACAATAGTAAAAACTAAGAACCTTGCAGATAGGGAAAGGCAGGGGTTTTGAGTTTATTAAAGATTCTGTATCATAAAGCATCCCACATCTCTCGTGATGGTTACATGCACAAGAAATTGTTCTACAAATCATTACAGTACCTATCTTTGCTGACAGTGGGACTGGGAATGGGAATAGCAGTCCCCCTATCTTGATCAATAAGGAAGGAGAGTGGAAATGTCCTCTGAACAATAGGGCTCTACTGTGGTCACAACTTTTTACAAATAAGATCCAATTGGATTACAGCTACACTTGCTCAGGACCCAGATTGTAGACAGGGTTTTTCCAAGGTGCGGTCACCAGGCCATCTGATGCAGAAGTACTTGCTACTAACACAGATTATAAAGCTTCAGTCCAGACTTTGTTAAAAAAAACAAAGTCTTTAAAAAAATAAAAAGAATACCATGTCTGACCTAAACAAAATCACCATCTGATACTGATGAACTCTAAAAATTTAAATCTGCTACCCTGAGGAGAATGGCTCCTCTTTCTCTGTGTTGAATGGCACAGGAATTCTGAAAGAAATGGGGAATTTGTGTCTAATATTCTGCATGACAAACCTGACGTGAGCTAGCGGCATGAATTATGAATCTCCTCCTCTCAGAGAAAGCCCTTCAGGCAAGGAAGACCTGAGCTGGCTGTTAATGGAGTCAAGATAATCTGGGTAACCTGAAGAGTTCCTTCTCTGGACAGCTTCCCCAGGAGGTAGCTCTAAGAATCACTTCTTGCTCCAGTGCTCAGTTCTGCAAGTCAGCTAATGCAGTCCAGATGAACTCCCACCCACCATTCATTACACATGGGCGTCCTTGTGGGTGTTCCAGAGCAACTTTAATTCTCTAATGGGTCCTCTTTCAGCGGGTGGGAATATGTGTAGAGAACACTGGACATTCTAAATGCAAAAGTTGGAGCAAAAAAATCAGATTTATTTGTTTGTTTCTTTGTTTTGTTGCATTTGTCTCCAATTTACCTTCTATAGCTGCCCAATGGAAATCATTTTTATCCTGATACTGGGTGAAAGATCAGATCACTCCTGAGCTTTTCAGATTACTCTCGTACAATCCCCATTCAGATATTAAAACTCCAAATCCAACAAGGTCTGCTACCAGTTCAAACAGTAGCTAGAATCTTTTGGATCATGCCTTCAATAGCCTTTGAGTATTTAAAAAGCTGCATCTTGCAAATTACATCTCTTGGCGGCCTCTCGCATATATGGCTCTCAGGAGCTCTCCTCTCAGAAGACAGTCTTTAAATGAGTTAAAACCTTTATACCCGTGGTTCTGTGATGGATGAGGTCAGGAAATTTCCTGAAATGTCCTCTGTCATTTTTCTGTTGCCCCAGTAAAGAAGCACTTGCTTTCTTTTTATTAGTGCTAATCTCTTTAACAACTATAGTAACTCTTTAATAACTACCTTCCTTTTCTGCAACTTGAACTGCATAGTTTTACTTACCAAACTGCATGTTCTTCAAATCTTTACACTATGTTTTGTTTTCTCCCAATTCTTATTCTAAAGAAGAGCTGGCAATAGCCATGACACAGCCATAATTATGAACTACCTAAAATTTCTTCTGTCACCTTTAAACTGCACCTCACATAGAGTCTCAAGACACTGAGTAAATGTAAACAAGATCTCGTCCAGAATGTAATAGGTATGACCTCTAGTCCAGTTCCCAATACACTGCCTGTTCCCATCTGAAACGCCATGAGCCTGGCCTTCTGTGCTCTTACTAGAATCACCCATTAAGCAATGTATTTTAGGCTTTTCCCAGCCCCGTTCTCCAAACTCCTCTAAATTCTTCCCAGAACAAACTCCAAAGGTTTAAGAGCCACACAACCAGGTAGTCACAACAGCGTCCTACTTTTCTGCTACCAGTGTTCTGCATTAGTTCGCTTTCTTATCACTATAATTAAATACCTAACCTAAAGCAACCTAAAGGAGGAAAGATGTGTTTTGGAAAGATTTATTTTGGAGGATTCAGTCCATGGTTGTTAAGTCCTGTGCAATCGGGTAAAACAATCATGGTGGTAGGAACACGACAAAGAAACTTCTTCACCTCATGGAAGACAGAAAGAAGAGAAAAAGAGAGATAAAAGAGCAGAGGAAAGGCCAGGGACAAGATCGCCTCAAGATCCTACACCTAGCAACATATTTTCTCCAACTGTGCCCATCTCCTGAAGTTTTCAGAACCTCCTAAAATAGCATCCTCAGCTGAGGACCAAGAATGCACTATATGGGCCTGTAGGAACATTTCCTGTTCAAAACATAACCATAGACCAACTCCAAAAAGAAAATAATTGTTCATTGTCTTACTCATGTAACTGTAACCCCTCTGTACAGTATCTTTACAATATTTTTTAAAAAAAGAACATAATTGTGTTAGCTTTTCTATATACTGGTCATATGAGACTTGGCTACACCCAAGCATACAGACAGAGTCTACACCCTTCCTTCATTCTACTCCCAATCTCTCTCACACACATACCGAGGTAGGTCCATGAGTAAATAGCAAAGTTGCTTAAAGCCAGCTCTTTCCTGTATGCCTCATCTGGCACAGACAACTCTCTTGTAAGCTTTACTCAGACACACCTACTAAGGAATTCACTGACGCTTCTTCCTTGCTGAGGCTAACCAGATTCAAGTCTTTTTATCCTGTTCACTAGAATTGTCTGACAGGAATCATATATCAGTCTAGTGCTGTTCCCTAACCCCCACCCCGGATACATACTGAACACTTTCATGAACACATTCTCTCATTTGGCTTGAAACGAGGGACCAACCTACCTTGTTAGAAAAGAATGCATGGCTTCTCATCAGTCATCTCAAACTTCCCTCCTCACACCTAATCATCTCCCCATATGATCTGGATGGTTTTATATTCTACTAAGGAAAGACAAGCTTTGTAAATTATTAAAAATGGTTCTCTGATATCTCTTTAGTTCTGCTTCCATCTTGATATCTGATAACGTGACTTCACTAGTCAAAACCTCCAATCTACTAATATTTGCATACATCACTACAACATCATTTTCAGGATTATTTCACAGAAAAACACACCTGTGAATAAAATATGTGAAAACCCCAATCATTCCTTGAGAAAAATTCTAAAATTATACAAATCATTGCCTGGGACTCAGGCTCATGGTTAAAGCTCAACCACAACAAGATGGTAGGGGAACCACCAGCAGTGTTGACAAGTAATTACTCCACTGGCTTCAATAAGCCAAGCCCTGTGGCAGAAGACAAGTCCCCCTGCAACTACACTGGGTCACCTCTATCTTATCACCTACCAACACTGTGCTGTAATTTCCACATCAGACCAACCGTTATTTGAGAGTACAGCTATATTTTATTCATTTCCATATTTTAGACAAGGTTTAACACTTAGAAGGCACTAAAGGAAATGTTAACTGAGTAGAATAAAAACATTTCTTCCTTTCCAAACTCCCCTCTAATCTGGTCGCTCAGTTACACTACAGTAGAAATGACTGATAAGACATTTAAAGCACTGTCTCTTCCAGGCACAACTGTGAATACATCAATATATTAAAGAAGCTGTTTAAGGTTAGGAGTAACTTTAAGGAATTAGCCTTTCTCATCCTCTAAAATCATGTTGTGGGTATGTATATCCACAAGAAGGATCCTCTGTCCCTGCTATCTCTACCACATATGTGTTCAGATAAACTCTGATTTCTTTCAAGTACATCCTAGGACTTAACATAAACCGTGTAATCTGCCGGCGGTATGTATTTTGTACTCGTTACTCCTTTGATAAAAGATTTCTTCCATCTTTCTCATTTTCTGCCTAATTTGCTTAGGTTCTGAGTTCAGCAGGGACAAGTCAGTTAATGGGGTGAGCGAAGGCTAGAGCTCTCCTGGGGAAAGTGAACCCCACATTAAGGAGATTGTAAGACATTACACAGAGTCACATCCTCACCTTTTCATTCAGCAGCTGTTCCTCAGCGAGCCAAGTTGATCATTTGTATTGCTCACCAAGCCTTCCACTTGAATCTGTGCTCTCAAAGAATTTTGTTTATCCCTTGGGCAAAGCATTTATCACACTCTGTTGTGGTGAGTTCACAAGTGTCTAGTCCTTGAGATTCGGCTTCTCCGGGAAAGGAATTATATTTTTTGTCTCAGAAACCTGAGAAACCCAAACATATAGTTTCATTAAATAAATAAATGGTCATGTGTGTTGGAAGATGAATGGAGGGATGGATGGATTAATCTATTGCATTTGTACTCTGTAAGAATTAAAATCACACATGGTCTGTGGATCCCTTAAACACAGACAGTGATTAGGAAGAATAGAGACTTAGTACTATACCTTGTCTTTAATAACCGAATTATAGTGGTAGATGGTGTTTTTAAGTGTACATGTAGTCAGTGAGGAAGTTATATGTTGACTTCGCTTTGATATTAAAATGTAAACCATATATGAGAATATTTAGCCAATATTATATAATTCAAAACCTTTATTCTTTGAGTTAAAACATTATTAAGCTTTCTACTTAGGTTGTAATTAAATGAATTATCAAAATAGATTTTGATCAGAAAATAGAGTGCTAACTATCCTAGTTTTGGTACTCACTACCCAGTTGTCTTTCAGATACTCATGTTCAGATGGCTCTCTAGTAAATCATCTTCCCTAGCAGCCTCAGACTTGTAGAGATATACTCAGTCACCAGCTGAGACAATCACATTGTTTCTTTATCCCAGTCCTAGTGGTTGATTCTGGGATGGTGATTCAGTAAAGGCCAATAAGATACTACACAAATTTTGCTTAGACTTCTAAGAGACTCAGAATTTTGTTGTTGTTGCTGTTGGTCATGGGGCTTGAACTCAGTCTGGGTGCCAAGTTTTACCCTCAAGGCTAGTGCTCTACCACTTTGAGCCACAGCACCACTTCTGGTTTTCTGGTGATTAATTAATAAGAGTCTGAGCGACTTTCCTGCCCAGGCTAACTTTGAACTGCAATTCTCTCCTGAGGATTACAAGTGTGAGCCACTGGCACCCAGCCAACTCTTCTGAAAGTAAACCTGAGAGAATATAAAATTTCTCTACCATGGTGAGGAAAAAATTGGTATGAGAATGATGCTATCTCAAAGAAAATGAGAGAAAGGAGAGAAGAGACAGGGAGAGAATAGAGAGAACTAAAGAGTGACTGGGCTGTCATAACATTATTTCAGTTTCTAAATGAAATAATGTAAATGGACACTATTCTGGGGCTATCTGTGTATCTTTTATATCTATTTGCATTTACATATGGTTATGTATACACACATATATGTGTGTATGTGTGTGTGCACACATGCTAAGTGAGCTATATAAAATTCTTCACTTGCAATACAAATAGTCCTAACAGATTTCTTTTCAGAAAAGAAACCTTAGTATAGCTCAGGTTTCTGTCATTCCTCTTGCATGTATGGATAAGAACAACTATCACATTTTTGTGAAGTCTACCTGGACTCAGATAATCCACAAGCAATAATGAATGCCTACCTATTCACGTATCCCAGGCCCTCGAGAGACAAAGAGCACATGTCTTATCTCAAGGAGCTCACAATTTTAATAGGCATGACCTTCTAAAGACAGTGTCTATAAACTCTATGTGAAAATAATGTTATAAGAGCTAAAATGGAAAAACTGGTTTTGCTTTGTGAATAATTTTATTAATTTGTTGTCACAAAGTGAATTATGTTACATGAGTAGACAAATAAGAAGGAGAGTTGTTTTCCATCTCAGATGTATGTTAGCATCATCTGGCAGTATTGAAATGATTCTAATGACAAAACTCCTACCACAGAGCACTGAAGGAGATCCTAATGGGAAGGTTCCAGGTATTAGTATCTTTCAGAACTTTCAGAGGGGATTCTCCTGTGTGGCCAAGGTTGCCAGTCACCTTTCCTACTTACCAGTGGTAGAAATGATGCTCACGCAGACAACTCACCACAGGAGAAGGCCAATGACAATGCTCCACACTGACATTCCAATACAACAAGGTTAGGGTGCCATCCAGGTATCAGTAGGTTCTAAATCTCCCCATGCGATTCGAATGTTCAGCCAAAGTTGAAAACCATTGTCTTACCAAGAATTCCTCCTTTTGAAGATGGTACCAAATGCTACATTTCTTGCTAGGCACATTCATGTCTGATTTCATCTGTTGTTCCCTAAAAAGAATAGCTTTCCCAATAAAATAAAAGCACTGTTTTACAAAGAACAGACATTCTAAAAGGCCGTATTCGAGCATACTGAATGTGAACTACGTACATGACAAGCACTAGTTATTTTCTGGCTCCATCATTCAAACTTTGTTCTTTACCATGACACTCACTTATTCACCCATTTATTTATTGTCAGGTAGTCTGTTGTCTTTTCAGTAAGCATGTAGAGACAGTGTATGGTTTAGATCCTGGGACACAAAGCATCTCCATAAATGAATAGTGACCAAAAAAGAAAGCAGGTATCACCTCAGGAACACAACTCCACAGACCTATATGCAAAAGACAAATCCTGTGGCATAAACTCGCTCTGAGCTATGCTTAGTACCTCAGTCTGCAAATACAATAGATGGTTTAGTCTAGTGACTTCAGCAATGGGCAGGATGCATAAATTGTGCTGTGAGAAGTCAATCCCAGCTCTCCAGTCCAAAGGCCAGGCAACATCAAATGTGTCTTGTCAAATGACTAGAAGATGGAAGGGCAAGGAAGGCTTCCTTCCTGCTGCAGAAAAGCGTGCCCGGGAGAGACACAAGGGCAAAAGCAATCTCCCTGTGAGAAGCAAGATTTACCTTCTGGGCACAAGGAAAGAAGTTTCTTTGTCTCTCAATCCCAACAACAACTTGCCCTTTGTGATTAAACCTGTCAGCGATTCCTGCCTGAAGGACTGGAAGAGCCTGTCATCTGCACAGACAAAGGCAAGCTCCCTCGCCAAGGAAGGGGAAAAGGACAGCTCGCCTTCCCCCCCTCACCTGGGTGGCCTCCCATTACAGGTGCTACCCTGCCACTTCAGAGATGCGTGCCATGGTACCATCTGGACTCGGAACGGTAGAATTCAGAGAAGTCTGGGCTCATCTTGATGCTCACATGCTGGTCCTTTGCCCAGCCTGCAGCAATTTCATTCCAACCTACATTTCCAGGTTCATTGCCTGCTGCGGCCCATACCTTATGACCCTTCGGTGTGTTCACAGCAGGCCCCTCACCTCTGGGTCTCCCCTCACCTAGTTCCCTCTGCCTGGAACTTTCTGCGTTCTTCCTTCTCTTGGAAATCACCTACATGGTTGTCAAGTGTGCTGGGAAGACTTCCTGCCGTTCTGGAGAACAAAGTCACTTTTATAATAACTTTTTAATGTAAAAACATCCTCTCTATGATTATAATTCTAGTGATATTGCACTTACCTTGGCCGTTTACATTCCCCTGAAACCTACTATAGGGAGTCTGGGTACCCCACTTTTTTATCCACAGCCCTCTTCGGTGATGTCATGAGTACACCCCAATGTCTTCAATTACAACCTAATCTTAGGACTTACTCACTTTTGCAATGTGCTGTAGCCCATACCACCCCTCAGTCATTGTGGGAGGGGAGCAGGAGGGTGTGAGTCCACGGGATCACTGGGTGCTGCCTGCCATTCATAGTAATGACAAGAAATGTAGGTGATTCTTTTGTGTAGCATTCTGAGAGACTGCTGTGAAAATCAACATGCAAATGAAGCTAAATAAACAGTCAACTACATAATGATTTTAAAGAGCCCTGAGTTCCTGGGAAAGGAAACAAAAAGGTCTAAAGACAGAAATGTGCTTGAGAGTTTGAAGAAGAGGAAGTTGACTAGCTCAGCCATAGTAGAGGTGTAGCCATCATCATAAATGTTGATTAGGTATGGTTCTGAACACCTACTATGCTCACAGTCTTACCTGCAATATGCAAAAGGAAAAGTGCATTGTTTATAATTTCATGGAATTAAGCTTTCAGTTGAAGAAACATTCTGGCTTTCAATTAATAGAATAAGAAAATAACGGCTGCGTAATTTAGCTTCAAATACATTCCTATTACCACACCTACTGTTTCTCCCTACGTGAGTTCCAATTACGTTTCATCAACCTTACAGCAAGAATTTGAGGGGAAAAAGTACCAATTAATTGAGTGAAGAAAGGCTGTGCTTTATATGTATCAAATTTAATGAGCCAGGACCTTTCCAATATTGGAAAAGTACAGAACTTAGAATCACAGAATGGAAGGAAGGCATGTCAGAGATTATTTCATCCTTCCTCTTTACCTCCAACTTGATCTTGAAGGAATAAAACATTGAAACAGTGAGCTATGGAACTTCTCCAAGATCTCACTACTTGTTGAATGGGTATCTACCCATTAATTCAATTAATGGACTTAGTGAGCAGCAATGGAAAGCAAAGCTTGCAGATCAGCAGAGGAGTGACAGGCTCAGGATCTGTAAGTCCATCAGCCATCCACAAGCAGATGTGATCCAGAGGTTGTCTTAGGGGTAAGAAGGGTCCTAAGCAGAGAAGAGGCCAAGAAGCAAAGATAGTCTCCCTTTTTAATCACAGCAGTGCTATTTCCATTTATTATACTGGTATGGTTATATAAATGTACTCCACAAACCATCCTTTCTTCTCTGACAGTATAACACCAAGATATCAGCAAACTGTCTTCTTCTCTATAGAAACATTTTGGACTCCTGGTGAACCAAGTGTTCAGTATCTACCTAGATCCTTCTGTCACACTGTCCTTCACCCTCTTCATCCTCCTTCTTCTCAGGAAAGCTTTATTATAGATTTGTGTTCACCCTAGAGTTGAGTGGAAATCATATGCTTCCCTTCTGGTTTTCGTTGCTGGTGTTGCTGACTTATTGTTATCTTTGAGTAATTGTGGGTTTCAATTCAATTTATCAACTTGTGATATATTTGTGTGTATAATTGTCATTTGATAGTTGTACAAAGGAGTTTCGATTCAACTTATCAACTTATGAGTACAATGCATCATAAACAATACCACCCATTCCACTCCCTTTCATCTATCTCATCTTCATCCATCTCTTCAGGCTACCTGGTTCCAATTTTATATGTGTACATTGAATAGTATGACTGTATTCTATCTCCATATGCCTTCCTTTTGATGCTAGGGTATTTGGGTTTGTGACTGGGGACACTAATACATACATACATACATACATACATACATACATACATACATACATACATACATACATACATAGGAAATATGCCATTAATTTGTTCCTGGGAAGAAGCCTACTGGTAATCACCTCTCATTAAGCCACACTTTCCAACCTTGTGTTTGTTTGTTTCAAACCAGAGTAATCAACATGCCTTTTGGCAAAAGAATTTCTGGGGCAACTCATCCAAGACACACATTCAAAAAAACAAATGCAATGAATAAAGACTTGCCAAAGAAATTCACTATAGTTTATTATTTAACCCAAAAAAACCCTTAAACCTTAAATAAACTTCTGATAAGATGTTTCGATTAATTGAATAAACTAATCTTATGGAAATACCCTGCATTCATTAAAATGACCCTGATGCAATGGAGACAAAAAAAAAGCTCCTTACGTAAAAATAATCTTCAAGTAGTAAAGTAGGACAAACCACTGTATATGTGTTATAATGAATGCAAAAATATTCCTGCATCTGACTAAAACATGGGATATGAATTTCCTAACAGTTCTTTTCTGTTAGGCATAGGGATAATGAGAGTGAATATTTTCCTGTTTTAATTTCTATGAAACTTGTAGTAATAAGAAAAAATGCATTCTTTTACTTAATAAGCTCGCATTTCTACAAAAGGAGAGATAGAGATAGAAGAAGAATATATCCTATTTTTTAATATCATCACTTTTAGAGACCTTGAAAAAATAGCACCATGTTTGGGGGAGGCTAGACCTTACACATTGAGAGTATCTCTTGAGCCTGAAATGCAGGGAGCCTCAGAAGATGCAAGCTAGGCTCTATCCATGAACTCCAGTAATCGTGACATCAATAGAGACGGATGCCCCTGATGGGAGGCAGACACTGGGCCACTGAGCAAATGACTCAGCAGGGCCAGATGGTATTTATTCAAAGGCTCATTTATTTGGATCAACTAATGTATGAAATAGCAGGGATTCTGACAAGGACATGTGATACCTCATTTCCTTGAAGATTAAGAAGCTGCAGTATCTGTCCTCTGGGGAGAGCAGAATGAGACTCAGAGGTGGCCAAGCCTGGGGCAGAGCCCAGCTCCCATGGGACAGATCATGAGCAAGAGAAGTTTGTCCTGAGTGATGTATTCAATCATATTTTTCTCATATCAACCCTAAAGAAGATATACTGAAGTCCTAACTCTGGAACTTTAGAATGTGATCTTCCTTGGAAACAGGATTATTATAGACATTATTAGTTAAGATGAAGTTAGAATAGTGTCAGGTGGTCTGTTCATCTAATCTATGAAAAGAGGAACACACACGACACACATCCCTACACATACACACACATACACACACACAAGATATCATGTGATAGCACAGGCAAGAAAGACAGCGTCCTATGACAACAGAAGCAGAGACGGAGTGATAGGACCTCCAGAAGCTAGGAGAAGTCCAAGAAAAGTTCTTCTTACAAGTATCAGAGGGAGCAGGGCCTATCTGACCACTTGATTTTAGACTTCCAGTCTTCAGAATCATAAGGTCTTGCATTTTTAAGCCAGTCAGTGTGTAGTGTTTGGGTATAATTCAGCCCCCAGGAAAATGTATACTTCCCCAACCCTATGGCTAATGAGTGAATCTGAGATGGTTATTTATCCTTGAGTATCTTTTGGATTGCTGCAATTGTTATAGCTTGGGGCTTATGGATTCAGAGAAGGAGAAGAAATTATCTTGCGATTGGAAACCCACCTTTGGCCAAAATGAGAGTGGACAAAGGAGAAATGTAAGCAGTGTGCTTGGCACCTTCTCCCCACAGCATCTTGCGACCATTTGATGGTGGGGGATAGAGGAAGAAAATGGTGGGAGGGAAGGGGAAGAGAAAAGAACATGTGGCAGATACTTCCCCTAGTGTAGAGCAAAGCACTCTGACGGATACAGAGTTCCAATCCCAGCTTCTCTCTCTAACTAACTGTGATGCATTGATAAAAACATGTTTATCTCCCTGCAGCTCAGTTGCCTGATATATAAAATGGGAGCAGTTCCTGACTCACCTAGTTCAGGTAAGGAATAAGTGACTTGATGCATCCTATTACAATCTCTCCACTGCTCTGCAGCGATGATTTCATTAATTATGAATAGGTAACATATTAAGATCTGAGAGTTTTTTTTCATGCATTCAATGTCATGGATGAGATAAAACAACCTAGCCACTGGATAAAAAGGCAGCAGGTAGGCGTAGGAGGGGGTGTGGGGTAGGAGTCAGAGTGTCTCCAAACACCACCAAGTGTTCCCTGGACATCAAATTGTCTCCTTCTCAGAACTACTGACCTGCACAATAACATTAGAGGACTTGTAAAAATTTCATCATTGAGAGCAAGATTGACAAATATGTTTTATGCTTAAAAAGGAACAGAATTTGTTTCATCATGAGATATCATAAGAGATGCTAAATATTATAATCAATTGCCACTTGGCAAGTACATGAAGAGGAGAATAAAACATCACTTCCTTCTACAGAAATTACAACCCAATAGATGAAGTGGAAGACGTGCAAGTGTGTTCCTTTGTGTTCTAGACACCTAGAAAATAAATAACTCCCAACTGAGTCAATAGGGAATTTTATAAAGGATATACACCATGAGCCACTTATTGAAGGATAAGAGCAATTTCTGTAGACTGAGCTGAACTCTTCAACAGGGGAGTAGATGCATACAATGACATCACTAAGTGGAATCCAGATGAGGAAAAGGGAAAGAGTTTGACTGACAGACCACCTGATGGATCTTAACTTTCTTGATACCTAAAAGGCTTCTGTTCTCTGAGTAACAAACCAAATGATTCAGTCAAGATGCAATATCCTTCAAAGAGATTTCCTTCAGTTCCTAAAGTTGGTGATATCTTGTCTCTTAGTCCTCTTTGCTCCCAGGAGAGCTAATCAGTGCCTTCATAGGGTTTCCATTGTCCTTCAAGGTTGACCAGTGATTTATCTGGCAATTAAGCAGGCCCGTTACAGTGGGTGTCAGGAAGTTTATCATAGCTGACTCCCATTCTGTAGATCTAAATGGTACATCCTATCGTGGGACAAGTCCCCACACTCAGTTAAAAATCACATATTATACCTAAAGCTTGGCTAGAAACCGTGAGTTCCTCTTAGCCACAAAAATTCCCTTAGGAGATGAGAATTTGGTCTCAAACACACCTGCCTTGCTAGGGCCTTACCTAGTGCCTAGTATACAATGGACCCCTGGTAACTGTGTGACGAGCTGTGGAGCAGAAGGTCCGTTGGTGGGAAAATTGGAAACTCACCACTGGAAGATAAATTGGAGCATGATAAAGCATGACTTTAAATATGTGAAGGAGCATGCTGATCATTCTGTTCAGTCAAAGCACATGAGATTGCTACTTTTTTGGGGGGGAGGGGAGGTCTGGTCGTGGGGGCTGAACTCTGAGCCTGGGTGCTGTCCCTCAGCTCTTTAGTTCAAGGCTAGTGCTCTACCACTTGAGCCACAGCACTACTTCCGGCTTTTTTCTTTTTGCTTATGTGGTGCTGGGGAATCAAACCCAGGGCCTCAGGCATGCAAGGCAAGCACTCTACCACTGAGCCACCTTCCCAACCCCATGAGATTGCTACTTTTGTAAATAGAAAATAAGTAAAAATCAGCAAATTGCATATAGTTCATTCCAACATATACACTAGTATAACAATTGCCTAGCCCTTTTTCTTTAAATGCTTTTTAAAACTTCAACACCTAACTTCTGGCACATTTTAAGCACTAACCTCCATAAGATAATGGGTTAATATACTGATTTTTTCTTTTGTACTTGTTCGCAGTACTGGTATCTGGTATGTGAACTCAGAACATTGTACTTGCTAGGCTGGTTCTCTATCACCTGAGCCATACTTCTAGACCCATTTTTCCTGTTACTTTGGAGATGAAGTCTAGTAATCTTTTCTTCGGCCTAGGATGGCTTTGAACAACAATTCTTTCCAGTCTCAGACCCCCAGGTAGCTAGAATTATAGATGTAAACCACTAGCATTAGCTAAAATAACTGTGATTCTTAACAATGGTAACCCATGTACTGCCTAGTATTATATAATGGGTCTTTTTTTTTTTTTTGGTCAGTCATGGGGCTTGAACTCTGGGCCTGGGTGCTGTCCCTCAGCTCTTCAGCTCAAGGCAAGCACTCTACCACTTGAGTCATGGTGCCACTTCCCTGGGTCTTAATTTCACACCAATTCTGCTATTAGAAACTGTGCTGAGAACACCTGAGATCCATCCATTCAGGTGAAGGAGAAGGAAAGGGTACAGGTGACAGTGAACCCAGAATAAGGGTGTTTTTCAAAGGGGGGAGGGATAGAGAGAGAGAGAGAGAGAGAGAGAAGAAAAACATCCTGAAAACAAGGAGAGCATGGGGAAAAGAACATATGGAGAAGAGAGCAAAATAGGAATAAGGTAGGAAATGAAACAGGAAGGCAGGAGAAAGCAGCAGTTGCCGTGAGCTCTGCTGTGTCCCTCATCTGCTCCTAGCTTCTATTCCAGTGCTGCGGCGCCTTGCGCACAGCGCCTGATTATCACGGTTGACATAGTGTAGAGCTTGTCTATTTTTAGATGAAATTAATCATTTTCATGTGTTATTTTTGGTTCAGATAATGGCTTGCGTACACAGCAGCTTCTTCGCTGGCTGCCAACAAGAATGTAAACAAGGTCGGATCTCTGCTTGGCAGCTTCTAGATTCAGTTCTGGCATCGTGAAGCCAAATTTCCTAAGAAGCAACGTCTTCTGCAGCCTGTGGGGGATGACAGAGGCTGAGCAGACATTTCATGAATGGATCGAAGGCAGCTGAATCCACCTTGACCCCAACGCTCTCTTTATGCCATTTCTTTCAAGTCAGGAACTATTTAAGGCAGCATTATTGACACTGGTGCTGTATTATTCTTTTTTAGTGTGAGATTTGGACACTGAAGGATACTTGGGAGCATGTAACTAATGAATTCCAATACTAACCCCACACCAAAATGGTCTTCAGACATTGCCAAATGTCTCCAGGGGAACACACCAGGACATTCCCAATCAACTATCACTGAGTCAAATCAATGAAACCATACTAGTGTAACCTAAATTCTGATGGCATAGACTTCTCATTGCTTTATTGCAGAAATGAGCATTTCTTTTTTTTTTTTTTGGTTGGTCATGGGGCCTGAACTCTGGGCCTGGGTGCTGTCCCTCAGCTCTTCAGCTCAAGGCTAGCACTCTACCACTTGAGCCACAGCGCCACTTCTGGCTTTTTCTGCTTCTGTGCTGAGGAATCAAACCCAGAGCCTCATGTATGCAAGACAAGCACTCTACCACTGAGCCACCTTCCCAGCCCCAGAAATGAGTATTTCTTAGTCACCTCATCTATGCAAAAGCATAGACTACTCTTGTCCACTTTTTCTGCCCACAGAAAACACTTGCTCCATTGGGCACAGAATCTGGGCTTCCCCTACAAGTCTCTGCTGTCCCTCTAGCCCTCGCTTGGGAAAATGCTCTCTCCTTCTTTGCTTTTCCCTTTACTTGCATGATGTCCCTCTCATTAATATTGATAGCAAATCAAAGAATCAAATATAATTGACCATTCATAAACATTTAAAACTCAGATACATTAAGAGGGAATGATAATACCAAGACAACCACAGTTTCTGTTCCAGGTCCCTCACACCAGTGCTAGGCTTACTTTCTCTCCAGCTGCACTTAGCCTTTCTCCCTGAGGCCAGGAGTGACATGCCTCCTCCCCCAATCTCTTTATAGTTGAGTCCATTTCCTTGCAACTTTTCAAATAACGTCTCCTTGCACCCAATGCTTGTAAGAGAAGGATTTCCCTCCGAGTCTAGTGGGAAGTTGGGCAAGATGGTGACTAGAAAACAGCCATGATAAAAACAGCTCATCTCCCCATCACCAAGCACCGGACTCATGAGGAGGAGAGAAGATAATAAAACTTACAAGTCCTTCGCACAGGTCTAAGGATCCATACAGAAGCAACCAAACAGAAAGAAATCACAGGAAGGAGAAAGGCGTCATGCTCCGTGGGTGTGGCTCTTCCAGCCAGGGCCGATGTCAAAGCAGGCAGGTCAACTCCATGTGGGAAAAGCAAACCCTGGGAATTTAACCAGCTGCCCAGGGTTGTGCAAGGCAGGTCTGATGTGTGGTGAGACACAGGACTGACACCAGAGCACCCATCATCACCTATCTCCTGGGTGTCCCCTGACTCCATCTGACTCTAACTGAAACTTCTGAAACTTAAAAAATTAAAAATAACCTGGTAGCTTGTGCCTGTAATCCTAGATACTCAGGAGGCTGAGACCTGAGGATTATGCTTTGAAGCCAGCTTGGGGAGGGGGAGGGGAACAGAAAGCCCATGAAATTCTTATCTCCAATTAACGACCAGAAAATCAGAAATAGAGCTGTGGCTCAAAGAGGTAGGAGCCTTGTGCAGAGACCTTAGAGACAGTGCCAGGGCCTGAGTTCAATCCTCATGACTGACACAAAAACAAATTAAAAATCTATTGTTTTAAAGCATCTTTCAGAAGCAACCTATGTCCCCTCTTAATGAATTCCCATTTTATTCCACCTGTATACTTTCATCTCCCAGGTAAATTATTTGAGTTTCTATAAAGGCAAGAATACTTAGAAGAAAGGTCAGATCAGATAAGAAATGTTCGTTCTTCTCATTAACTTACAAGTTACAACTTACAACTTACAGGTTATTCAGCTTACAAGTTTCTGTTCTGACCCCTGTGCCCTCTTACCTGTTTACTGGTACAAAAGGTTTTTGCTCTTATTTAGACCAGCTTCATGATGCATAATCTGGACTCCATCCTTTCTTGTTGCAGGATATTGTTTGGAGACTATCTCACCTATGTCCTCTTATCAACAACTTATCCTCTTAATGATCACTCCATTAACATACAAACATGCTAACAGGTCAATATTATCCTCCATTTGAAAAATAGTATCTCCATTAATGCATGTGTTCCTTCAAAACTTGTCTCATTTTTTTTGCTCTTTTCAAACTCATCAAAAAGCTTACCTATGCTGCCTCCAATTTTTCACTTCCTTTCCCCCTTTAACCAACTTTTATTAATTTTGTCTACACTATCCACTGAAAATCAGTTCTAAAGGCTAGAAAAGAGGGACTGATCAATAAAATTAGTAGTCAAGGCAGATTCTGCATATGTGTTTTTTAAATTTCTGAATCTGGCTTTTCTTTCTTAACATGGTGATATCCAGTTCTATCCATTTTCCTATAAATGGTATAATTTCTTTCTTCTCTATGGTAGAATAGTACTCCATTGGTATGTGTACCATGTTTTCTTAATCCATTCACCTGCATTCTCGATCTTGCCTGATCCAATGGGAGATTCCCTGTGTTCGTGATGCTCATTTCTAAGCATCATTTGATGTGTGCACACCTCCCTTCTGGAACACTTTCTTTCCTTGGATCTGGGACTACACCTTCTCCTGCTTCTGCTCTTCCGTCTGAATCTCTTTTTATGTATCCCTATCAGTTACACCTATTAAGTAACATCTGTTTGCTTTGCTTGCTTCTCACACTAAGTGTATCTAGGAAACATACCCATGACAGTCTATTGAACTTTACAACTCACTTCATCTACTGCTTTGAGTCTGCAGATGATCCATTGGCATATCCAGTAATCTTACTGAACATTCTAGAGCCAAACAGAATTTTCCCACCTCCACTTCACACTTGCTTCTAACTTTGCCCCATAAATTTTAATGATGTCACTATTTACCCAGTTGCTCAATCAATAAATTTAAGAACTACTTTTTGTGGTACTGGGTTCAAATGCAGTTAGACAGCCTAGACCATAAAATGTAGTAATTATTTCTTCTCTTTTTTTTTGTTCCAGTACTAATTGTTTCTTCTTATTCTTTCTTCCTAACAGTTCCCACCCAAAGCATCAGCAATGTCTGTTGATTTTGCCTCCATGATACATTCTCATCAGGACTTTCCCTCACCACCTCTACTGCAGCCAATGAATGCTACTAGCTCTCTCCTGCTTTCCTTACTCAAGTCTTCTGCTCTCCAGTTCATTTTCCATAGATGCATACATGGATGGATGGATGGATGATGATTATCCTAAATCAGTTAATTCAATATATCACCATTCTTTTCTTTTCTTTTTTTTTTTTGGGGGGGGGGTCCAGTTGTGGGCCCTGAACTCGGCCTGGGCACTGTCCCTCAGCTCTTCAGCTCAAGGCTAGTGCTCTACCACTTGAGCCACAGTGCCACTCCTGGCTTTTTTTCTTTTTTGCTTATGTGGTGCTGAGGAATTGAACCCAGGGCCTCACGCATGCAAGGCAAGCGCTCTACCACTGAGCCACCTTCCCAGCCTCTATCACCATTATTTTCAAATGTAGGTAACAAGCATATTCTTTCCACGTATATCTACTGCCGTGCAATAAACAAGCCCAAAACTTAATAGCACAGACTTGTAAGATTATCTCTTGCAATCAAATGAGTCTATTGGGTAGACTATTGCCTAACATGATATTTATTGGAATGCCAACATGGCTACAGTCCTCGAAGGGCTAACTTGAACAGCAATGTCCAAAATGGACCATTAATATGGCTAACAGTTAATACTGGCTATTGCCTGTCAACAAGCAAAGCTAGATATGTCATGTCCGTGTTACTTGGGTTTCTCCCGGTACAACAGCCAAGTTCTAAGTTACCCCAAGAGAGAGTGCTTAAAGAGATGCAGGCAGATGCTGTGAGGCTCTCTCTGACCCAGCCTTGAAAGCCCTAAAGCATCATTTCTGCCACATCCTATTAGTTAAGCAATCTCTGGTGTCAGTCCAGATTTAAGGCTCCATCTCTCAGGATGAGCAACAGTGATGATGGTAACCATCTTGGAGATGTCCTTTGTACCTGTATACAGACAGCCCATTGAGCTCTGCAGGGAAATCACATTTGTGGTTCTCAATCCTTCTATCCCCTGGACAGGAAATACTTAGAGCAAACATTGCTTTGCCTTTTCTTTTAAGCAATCATAGCTTACAAGTCACACATGAGTAAGATAGAAAACTTTTATGTCAAGCCATTATAATTCAGTGTCTGAATATTCATTAGCTGAAAACTTGCTTCTTTTCTGTTCCAAAAATATAACCTTATTTCATTTTCTTCAAACTATTCTGTGTATGTTAATTAGGGTTCTCTGTTTTTCCCATCTCTATGCTCCCGCCACCTGTTCTCTTCCTCCACATCTCCTTCTCATTAGCTTAGATAGTCCGAGACAGAAAGGAAAACTCAGTTCTAAAGTAAGGGCTAGAAACGAGGGACTGACCAATAAAATGTAGTCAAGGCTGATTCTGCCTGTGAACAAAAATATGTGGTGGTTTTTGTACTTCTGAATCTGGCTTTTTTTTAAACATGGTGATATCCAGTTCTATCCATTTTCCTGCAAATGGCATAATTTCCTTCTTCTCTATGGCAGAATAGTGTTTTGTTGGTATGTGCATCATGTGTTCTTAATCCATTCAGCCATTGGTAAAAACCTCAGCTGATTCCATAGCTTGGCTATTATGAATAGTGATGCAAAAACATGGTTGCGCAGGTCTATTTATTATATGCCAAAATACATTCCTTCGGGTATAAAAGCAACTATTTTTTAAGATCTACAGAGGTGACTGTGCTGTTCTGTCAATGGAAATTATATCTTGTAGGTGCTAAGATGCCACATGGAATGGAAAGCCCACCTCTTGTCCAATTGTGGCTTATTAGCACATACTATTCGTTTATCCATCGAAGAAGTGACTGACATTATTGATTATAGTTCCCAGTATATTTAACATCTGTTTCTCAATAAACATGTTTGTATACTCATGAGAAAATTTAATAAAATTTAATAAAAAGATAGATTGCAATAACAGAGATTCACTTTTGAGGCATCTTTGCTGTATGGATTCTAATCTCAAGAAACAATTTTCAGCTAGGTTCTCACTGTGCCAAATTTCCTCAAGTCTACCCCTCTAAGCAGCCCACTGTGGCAGCCAGAAGCTCTTTTATTTCTTTGGTTCCTGCTGAGGATGACTTGTGCTAAGGTCAACGACATGGTGAATAATTTATTCTCCCAGAGATTGACTTGTAAGCCTTAGAATTGCTTTTTTGTCAGCCAAAGGGCAAATTTTAGAAGGATGGTAATATTTTTATAATTTTCTAAATAGCACCTCATAACGATGAAGATAATGACCATGACTACACTTATTAAAAGGTCACAATGTGCCCAGTTTTGTGTTAAGTTCTTCACCCATTCTGACGTGGGTATTGTCATGTTCCCCTTCATTTCCAGAAGAAACTGGCCTACAGGATCATGTCACTTTCTCAAGGCTATGTGGAATATGAATCCATATCATAGTGGCCATTCTACACTGCCTTCCATTTCCATGTCTCTGAGTAACTGCATAGATAGATAAATGTAAAGAGATAGACTCCTTTAATCATAATAATAGCTCTGTGAAATTAAAAAAAATGATGTATACTAAAGTTCCCATTTTCAGATGAGAAAAAACAGGCTGCAGAGTTAAAACAAGTTGCCCAAGTAACACATAGAGAAGCAGAATTTGTCTTTTGACCTGGGTCTCGACTCAAACAGAGCCAAAGAGATTTCTCTAAGTACTCCTTTATTGTAAAGAACAAGAGGGTGGGATGGACTATCATGGAGTACTGAGTTCTACAATGGCACTTTCTGCCAAGAAGAAGAATGGTTTATCAATCCCCATCAGCCAGATCAAATCAAGATTTTGTAACATGAACATAATGTTCCCTGTTGTCCAAGATTTAATCCTTTTTCATTAGGGAGTACATTTGCAAGCAATGACTCCTAATACATGAGGAACAGAATCCAAATGTTACTCCACACATCAGGACCTTTGTACCACATTGGAGGCAACAGACCTGGGGTTAAAGGGCTCTTCCGAATCGAACAAGCTTAAAGGAAGTTTTCCCAAAATGAACCCCCAAAGAAACTGAAAAATGGCATGAACATACATCCTGTTACTCAACATACCCTGGGTTTCATAATGTGAAGTCAGGAAGAAAAGGTGCCAAAATTCTTAAATGTTATATTCATTAAGGAGCAAACTCTAAATGTTCCCACACTTGAATGCTAAAGCAGTGGAATGATTTGCTCTCCTCCTCACTTACTGAATCACTGCAAAACATATGCACCGAGTTAGGCGTCTAATGCTAACGCTCCCTTACCATTCCCTCTGGGCGGACTTTTGGGGCTCATCCCAGAAAACTGGCTCTAAAAGACAAGGATATCCTATTTGGAAACAGAGTCATGAGCCCTGATATTAATAAGCACTTCCCAACCTCAAAGTATTTTTATAACCATTGCCCTAATTCAATCACACAGCCTCCTGGAGAAGGGATAAGCTTTGTCACTTCCAAAAGTATGAATAAAGTAATAGAGGGAGGGCCCTATGGAGTATGAAAAAAATCTTCTGGCACACTGTGTAACCCCTGGAGAGCTGGTCAGGTTTAGACTGAATTGCAATGTTGAAATGGATGTTTCTTTCTTTTATCACATGGTGAAAGTCCAGCAAGAGATTGGCTGTACGTTGTGTTGGTTAAAAGCAGCAGATCTTGCCAGGCACCCGTGGCTCATGCCTGTAATCCTAGCTACTCAGGAGTCCGAGATCTGAGGATCTCAGTTCCAAGCCAGCCAGGGCAGGAAAGGCTGTGAGACTCTTATCTCCAATAAACCACTCAGAAAATGAGAAGTGGCATTATGGTTCAAGTGGTAGAGAGCTAGCCTAGAGCTGAAGCGCTAAAGGACAAAACTCAGGCCCAGAGTTCAAGCCTCAGGACTGACCAAAAAGAAAAAAAAAAAAGCAGCAGACCTGATTGTATGTCTTGGGTCTAAGTTCTCTAAGTACTCATGTCTTCATTTGTAAAATGGAAAGAATAATTAACCTATCGTGATGTCCTTTTGTTCCAAATATTCGCTTTATTTTTAACACATATTAGTTGTGCAACGAGAAGAGCTTTATTGTTATACATCCTCACGTACACGCAATGTACTGTTATGATAGTCAACTGCAATTACAGTGTTTAACACATAAAGATGCTTTGAAAATTCAGTAGCTCTATTAAGCCTAGTTCCTTCTCCTCCAGCTGCCTATTCTATCCATTCATCCATTCATTCATTCGCTAGAGTCTATTGGCAATACATTGAGTGTGGAGGGCTATCCACACAGTCCACAGGATACAGCAATGAACGTTATAATTGGGAAAATGGTATCTTCTTCCACATAAAATGTATCCTACTACTAGAAAACATAAAATGGCACAGAATGGAGGCTATTGTCCATTGTGGATTCGGAGACGATCCTGGGATTTTCTTGGCTAAAATTTCCTTGTTCTTTCTCTCAACTAGCCTATCACAATTCCTTTGCAGCACAGCTTTGAGTTCTACTAGAAAACATGGGAGAAAGGATGTGTTTAAGACCTTTTAATCAATCCAATGTAACATAGAATCTTCTGCAATTTGATTCCTACTTCTGGTGCTTTATTCATGAAGTTGGGGAGGTTTTCATGGGAATTCTATTATTTGCAAGAGTTGTGCTGGTTTATGCACTATGGAGGAAGAGAAGAAGGGTGGACAGGCTTCGGCAGTGATGGAAAGCTGAAGGAGGCTGGGAAGTATTGGCAGCATGTGTGAGGAGACAAGGTTAGTAAGTGTGACACTCATGGGGAAGAGTATGGTGTGAGCAAGCAATGATTCTCACCCTATGTAGCTTCCTTCCTGGGGACTTTGATGGCCTCAGATCTTCTTCTCTTGTAAATATCTACTTATCTATCAATACTTATCTATCAATACTTATCTATCTGGGTATGTATGTATGTATCCATACACTTGTATTTATATATGTGTGTATATATATAGACATAAGTTTTCAATGAAGTTTGTTGATTAGTCACTATAGGAGCTTTTGATTTGGGGACAGAATGCTGGTGTGTACTAGTAAATTTAATCTTTCCTAAATTTCTAAGAGGAAGTGCAATCATTTTTCTCATTTTACAAAAAGGGAATCTAAAGTCTTCAGATACCAAAAAAAAAAAAATCCAAAGCCAAGTGTGTCCCACTCTATAGGGAAAGATGGAAGGGAAAGAGGGAAGATAGAAAACTGGAAGAGAGGAAAAGATAATGATAAACTATAGTTGGGCACCGGTGGCTCACGCCTGTCATCCTAGCTACTCAGTAGGCTGAGATCTGAGGATCGTGGTTCAAAGCCAGCCCTGGCAGGAAACTCCGTGAGAATCTTATCTCCAATAAACCACCAGAAAACTGGAAGTGGTGTTGTGGCTCAAGTGGTAGACCACTAGCTTTTAGCTGAAATGCTGAGGGATAGTGCCCAGGCCCAGAGTTCAAGCCCCATGACTGACAATAAAAACAAACTACAATACACACCCATATTTTAAGGTCTGAGAGCTTATTGTTTGGATCCACCAAGAACATATCAGAAGCTATGTATTGGCAGGAGATGTAACATGAGAGAAGAAAGTGGTGAGGTGGAGGCAGAAGAGTAACTCCAACCCTCTACCCCTCTTCAGAAAGCCTGAGCTGCATTGCCTGGACAGCAGAATCATTTCCCAGAGACGACATGCCACACTTGACAGCTCAGCCCATACCCATGGTCCAGACAGAGCCTTAAAACAACAGCCCCTTGCAGGAAGAACTCTCTTCCCGGCGAAGTCTTCCGAGCCTTCAAGATCCAAGGGAAGTTTTCCTTCCTCCAAGAATCCTTTCATGAAAAATCCCAAACCCTCCCCCAGCCCTCCCCCACTGTCTGACGCACTTACAATTATTATAAACTTGGCAATACTCAATGTTTACCAAAGGTTCGCTCTGTTCCAGGCACCTTTTCCACATTTTTATTCTTTCTCCATCTCCTTTTTAATCATCACAATCAATGGAAATAATCACTCTCTATTCCCATATCACAGGGTTAAGTGATTTCCCAATATGGCTTTGCCCTCACATGACAAAGCCAGGTTGCACACCCAAAGTTTGCTTTCCTTCCCCTCTAGAAAAGTCTCTCTGGTGTTTGACTGACTGGAAGGTACAGCCCAGGTGTTAGAGGAACAAGCATAGAGTTGAGAGAAGACAGGGGAAGACACCAGGCAGGAAAGTTGGACCTTCAGAAAAGGGCTGAGTTCAGAAAGTATGATATCACAGACACTGCCAAAAGGCAACCACAGATGCATACTCCAGAGCAGAATTGCCTTTCAATTCCAGGACATTTCATGAGACAGAATGTAAGGCAGCAATGATTCACTAAGTAGAAAATTAAAGGCATGGGCTGGGAAGGTGGCTCAGTGGTAGAGCGCTTGCCTTGCATGCATAAAGCACCACATAAGCAAAAAGAAAAAAGCTGGAAGTGGCACGGTAGCTCAAGTGGTAGAGTGCTAGCCTTGAGCTGAAGAGCTGAGGGACAGCACCCAGGCCCAGAGTTCAGGCCTCACTACCAGACCCCCCCCCAAAAAAAAGAAAATTAAAGGCATAAATAAAGTCAATGCTTTAACCAGTGAGGCAAGAATCAGGGGGCTCCAATTCCCTTACGCAGCTTGTAGCTGCCAGTTTGAGAAGAACACATGGGGACAGTACAAAGAGAGATCTATGGACCTCAGTTGACTGATAAGGATACTTCTGACCCCACAAATCTCCCCACACCCTCAGCTTTGGCCTTTCCCCTAACCATAAACCCAGTGAGCTGAGTAAAGTGTGCTCATAAGAAGGGGACCTCTCGTTCTCCACCCCATATCCCCAGAACTTGGCTTTCCTATGAATGAACTCCAGCACTGAGTCATTTATACTAAAAAGAACTTCATTTCCCAAGACTCTTTGTCCGCCACTTCTGCCAAAAGAGATTTCTTAAGTGTTCCAGCCTTAAGCATACACACACACACACACACACACACACACACACACACACACACCTTGGTATTTTCTAAATACTGTCTTTGCCTCTTTTCTAAATCTCCATCTCCAATTAAGGCTTCCTGCTGGACAGATAAGTGCTGACATATGACAGATAGAAGCTCATCTACATTTCATTTCCCATGAGTATGTCGTAAGGCACTGGGTCAAAGGTCAAATGCTGTAGGCCATGCCCTACAACCAGTGCCTAATGAGATCAAGCACTACTTGTGGCTTCCACCCTCCCTGGCCCTTTGTTTCCCCTGCTTCCTTTGGGAACCCATCCCCACGGAGTCTCTGAAGTATCTCTTGCCCTCCCTCCCTGCCTAGGCTCCATTGCCTCTTATCCTAGACCATTGCTCCCCCTCCACACAGCGGCAGGGATCACTTCTCGAATCTGTACATCATTTTTTTTCTGATTCAAAGAGAATGTGATGTGTTCCTTGTCCCCCCTGGAGGAAGATGATGCAGCCCAGAGCCTTCATCAGCTGTCCCTTTTGATCTCCTCCACCAGGATGCCATTGCTTATCTTTTCATTCATTAAAACAACAACAACAACAACAACAACGCTGAGGCAATCACCAGATGTCAACTGCCATTCTGGACACACAGTCAAGGTGAATTTCTTGCACCTAAATGCCTCCCATTTTCTTCCAACATTGCTATCTTTCACAACATTCTCAGTCTTGGGACAGTGTGTTACCCTCCTCATTCAGTTCACCCATCCTTCAAGGCCAGTGTGCATGATCCCTTCTGTGGAGCCTTGTAGAGAGACATCTCCCAAGTATTTCTCCACCTCACTGTCCTTGCTAGATACTTTTTTAGACTGATTACAATGACATATCATACTGGGGAATCACTATTTCCTTTCTAAGAAAGAAGTTGTGTTGACTTCAAGGGCAGGAAAACATTCTCTTCCTTTCGGTATGCCTGATTGTGTGGCACATGGGATGTGTAGATTTGTTGATTGACACCTACTTAGCCCCACCATCTCCTAAAGGAGTACAGTTGGTAGACTTTTGAAGTTGTCTACCGGTGCCTTTGTTTATTATTCAAGATAAACCTCAAGATTCCATCATGAAGCCAGCCCAGTGTATTCCACATACAAACAAAACTGACTCCTTTTCTTTCTTACCTGACTACTTCAAATGTCCACAGAAAAACTCAGCATTCACCAGCACTACATAAAGAAGAGCGTTGTGACCCCAGAGATGGTGCTCATGTACGCAGAGCTCCTTGCTGGAGCCCTGTCCTGAGCCAGACACTAGTAGCTTCTGATGATATCACGTAGTTCAAAAAGCAAATGATAACACAAGGTACTACGCATGGTGGTTCACGCTTGTAATCCCAGTTATTTGGGAAGTGGGAATAGGAGAATTACGATCCAAGGTCTCAACTGGGCGAAAGTATGAGACCCTATCTGGGAAAAGAAAAAAAATTAAAGTTAAAGGACTAGGGATATGGCTGTACCGTAAGTGGTAGCAAGCGTGAGACCCAACGTTTAGACCCTAGTACCACAAAAAAAAGTCCACGGTAGTAGTAATGTGGTAATACAAGGCACTCTGAAAGGGTGTGTGGCCTCAGCAGCTACTGGAATCAGAAGAAAACAGAAAGGCAGAAAGAAAAGCAAGGCCAGGGGAAAGACAACAGAGAAGAGGGGAAGAGAGGAGAAGAAAGAAGAGGAAAAGGGTCAAGAAGAAGGGAGAAAAAGAAGAAGTGAATTGGGACCATAGAATCATTTTGATTCCACTAGAACACATCTACCATGGTGGAAAAAAATCATTATTATTATTATTACCCGTCTTCCTGGAAAAGCTTCATCCTGATGTATCCTGTGGAGTGGCTGCCCTGCCATGGAAAGCAATTTGCCCTGGTGTGAACATGAATTATTTCCAATTCTAATAATTAACATAATTGGATATGTGTGACTGTCAAATGTCTAGCCATTCAAACCTGTCCTTTCACCCACGCCATTGCATTGGTTAGAAAGAGTTTGAACTAACTACAAGTAAGCAAAATTGGGCAGAGTCAGGACTGATGTAGCAAGTAGCATCTGAGAAAGAAACAACCTCACAGTTTGGAAAGTAGCACTACAAAATGGGTACAGGACACTAAGTGCTGAGACTTCCAAAGCCGCAGTCACTTCTAACTCCAACCTGCCTGACCTGCACCTCCCACACAACTGCCCGCACTCAGCCCTAGAAAGAGCCTCCTCCCTTTTTCAACAGCAGAGTTCAAAAGACTCAACTACACATATATTCCTGGTTTATAGCTGGAGAAATTATGTCCAGGAGAAGTTTGGTCAATTGTTATGTTCCACTGACCGAAGGCTAAATCTACCTATAGAAAAGGCAGACTGATCACGTGTACTTTTTAAATAAACACTGTCCTTTCCACCTCAGAACGTGGGTCAGACAAACAGCTTATCTGGGTAATTCTTCCCCTGTCTCTGTACCTCAAGAACTCTCGTTTGAACCTGGCATTTCCACATAAGCAATGGGAGGATACATGGTGCAATACTTCATTAATATCTTTCTTGGCAGGACAAACCTTTAAAATATATATATCAAATTATAGCCGTGATGGGATCACACCTCACTGTAAACAGTGCATGGGGCTCTGCTACCTGCGGGGTGTTAGCCCTGGGAAAACAGGAGCTTTCAAAAGGAAAATGTCCAACCTGCTCATTATCTTACAAATAAATGACTTGGCTCACCACCCTCTCTTTCTCATGCTTGCTTCCCCTCATTCGGTGCCAGCCTTCCTGTACCCTATTATTGTAGGGTATTTCCTGACACGCTACAACATAGCACAGCACACTCTCGGGAATATTGGCACCATCAAGGCAACCATAATTATGGCAAAACTCTCTGCACAAGGTTGAAGTGTGTCAGAAAGGGATGTGATTGATCAACCATTAGCACGTCAACTGAATATCGTCACTAGAGCCAGACCACAGCTCCTCTCTGCTTAAGGAAGTCTACCTGACATTAGGTCTAGGTAGAAGGTTAACTTGCTTGTCTACTGCTAATCCACCCTGCTTTTCTATACCTAGAGGGATTTTTCCACCAGTCACTGACACCAGTATTAAGTTGAAAACTGGCAGTTAGATTCATCCAAGACCTATCAGTGGCTGCCCTAAATTAAGTCACATGTTTGCAACATTTTTGTCCTCCTTCTCAATACAGAAACATCATTTCCTGGCTCCCACTAAGTTCAACTAACTGGTGAACATTATTCCCCTTTCACATCGCAATTTAGGAAGCACACTTTCAAAGAGATGACCCCTGATCTACACAGGTGGAGTCTCAAGCTACTGACATAGACTTGCATAGTACTATATATTTCTTGTTCAAAACCGTCACTTGCAGCCAGGCTCTGGTGGCTCATGTCTATAATCCCAGGAACTCAGAAGGCTGAGATCTGAGGATCTCGGTTCAAAACAGGAAAGACAGTAAAACTCTTTTTTTTTTTTTTTTTTTTTTTTTTGTCGGTCGTGGGGCTTGAACTCTGGGCCTGGGCGCTGTCCCTCAGCTCTTCAGCTCAAGGCGAGCGCTCTACCACTTGAGCTACAGCGCCACTTCCGGTTTTCTGGTGGTTTATTGGAGATAGGAGTCTCATGGTCTTTCTTGCCCGGGCTGGCTTTGAACCGCGATCCTCAGATCTCAGCCTCCTGAGTAGCTAGGATTACAGGCGTGAGCCACCAGCGCCCGGCAAGACAGTAAAACTCTTATCTCCAATCAGCTACCCAAAAATGGAGAGGATGATGCTAATCAAGGCTCCTTGTATTTATATACTACTTTATCAAATGGCAACTCCTTTGTACAACTACTTAAAGATAAAAATTAAAAACCGTAATTATAACTCTGGTTCAAGTGGTAGAGTGCTAGCCTTGAGCAAAAATGCTCAGGGACAGCACCCAGGCCCTGAGTTCAAAGCTGAGGACTAGCACACACACACACACACACACACAAAAACCCAGCACTTTGAAAGTTATCAATATGTATTGACTTGGGACACTATTTGAATTATAGCTCTTTCTGTGTTTTTCTGTATTCGTCTGTGAGCTCCCTGGGGGCAAGTTCTCAGCCTTTGTCTACTAACTATTATGTTTAATATATAACATATAAATTATTTGTAAATGATTGGATGAATGAGTGAATAAGTGAAGGAAAAAAGGGTTCCTACTTCAGATATTACACTGAGATAGTATCAGTGTTCGAAGTACAGATTTTCTCCTCCCAGGCACTGAGCTGAGTTTCATTTCCCAGCTGCCTTTGCAGTTGAGGTGTGGTCATGTGACTTCCTGGTCTAGCTCCTGTCCATCTGTAACACACATTTTGTCAAGTTGTTTTTCCTTGAGGGCAGACTATCTCCACAGCAATCTTAGAAACAACAGTAACCAGAGCAGAGTTTTATCCCTCAGCTACCATATGAAGCAGAGCCACCCAACAACATGTTTGCCCATTTCTTGAAGTACCATTAGAAATAAGTTTCTAATAAGCATAAGTTTTCATACATATGGTCTGCAACTTATGATATTCACTTACAATTGGTTTTTCTTTGCATAATGTTGGCATGAACATTTTTTCCATACAACCAATCTGCTTTTCACTTTCAAACTGTACATGATATTCCACACTTTATTTATAAAACAGACTTTATGTCAGATAATTTTGCTCTGTTATAGGCTAATGTGAGCATTTTGAGTACACTGAAGGTAATTAGATTAAGTGATATTCCATAAGTGTATTAAGTGCATTTTGTGTGTATGATATGTTCAACTTACAATGGATCTAAGGAGCCTTTGTATAGTATAATCCTTTTGTCTTCGCTGTCAGTTGTGACTGCTCCCAGAAAGGCTAACCTAGAGAGGAATGTGGAGATCATGTTAGGATCTGATTGGAGACGTGAGGGCTGAGAAAAATCTTCCCAATTTCCACCTCCATATGCTTCCATTATATCACTGTCCTATGGGTTTTAAAAGATACCTTTGTCCAGATGAAAGGATTTGTAGATGCCTAAGACACATACATTTGCCTACATGTCTACACAAAGGAAGCTGATGTAATCAAATTTAGGGTTCATTCCCAGTAGTTGCAGAGGATGGATTCTGATTCACTTCCTTTCAGGCAAACCACAGTGTGTTAAGTAGTCAGCCATCTTTCTAGTCCCTGTGGAAAAGAAAGCAATGTGGAGAAATGGATGGTGTCCTCAATACAATCCACTCAGAACTGCAGTTTATAGGACTTGTCTCCTAAGAACTCACTAGTAGTGAAACCCTGACAAAATTACTTCACCTATGTCTTTATTTGTTAAGAAGGGGCTCAGATGTATATGTCAAGATTCGTTTAAGGGTTGCATGATTTAATTCACATAAAAGGTATGGTGGGGAAAGGGAATCAGTTGACTATATATGGTAGCCAAATGTTTTGGCTCAGTGGCAGTTAGATAAAAGGAACTGTGGGAAGATAGCCTGTGGGGTTGGACAGAAAAGGAGAAGGACAGGGAAGATGTCAAGTAGAAAATGATGCCTGATCTCAGGGCCTTGTGCAGAGTTCACATGACAGAGATTAGAATCATTCACATTAATCAAATAGAGTTTTCTAGATGTTCTGGGTCTTGAGCTGAATGATGAAAAAATTAAAAACAAAGGTAGATAACAAGGAAGCTAGTGTGAGACTATCAAGCCATCATCAAGCACTCTGGAGCATCAATTAAATTGCTAAGTCCTCTAATGCACTAGTGCTAAGCTGAACCCGACATAGAGAAGAGATATCAGGAGCCTCCCCCAACTGAAAATCAAGAGTTCTTCTACTCTATAACTCTTCCAGAAACACACCAACTTCCCCAGCCTGTCCTCATATTAGGGAAATGAGGTCATCAGAAAAATTTGTTAAATTTTAATGTGGGATTCCATGTCCGTGTGTGTGTGTGTGTGTGTGTGTGTGTGTGTGTGTGTGTGTGTGTGTGTGTGTGTGTGTGTGTGTGTGTGTGTGTGTGTGTGTGTGTGTGTGTGTGTGTGTGTGTGTGTGTGTGTGTGTGTGTGTGTGTGTGTGTGTGTGTGTGTGTGTGTGTGTTTTAATCAGCTGCATTACTTGCTTTATCCTCCTGGGGGCACTAGACTAAGAGTTAGAAAACTTCTCAGCTCCACCCTTGACCAATTGTGTGACCCTGGCAAACTGCTTAACCTCTGCATATCTCAGGTCCCATCCATAAAACGAAGAGATGAACAAACTCCTACCACTAAGGGATGTAGGCAGAGTTAATACCCTCATCGTCCTTTGAGCTCAATAGATGAAAGGCTCTGAGAAAAGTACAAAGAATTTTTATGAGCTATTGACTTTATTTTATTTTATGTGGGGGAGGGAGTCTTCCTCAGCTGGAAAGCTGCTTTCTCTGAATCAAAGGGCAGAAACCCAGCAAGTTTCTCAGGATCTAGGCCCTAGCCTGAGCTGTATGGAGAGTGCCAGCCAAGCCCACAGTTCAGTTTCCTTTAACCTGGTGCTCTAGGCAATAACTGTGCAACTCTGCAATTTAACAATGTGTTCTTTGTCCTTCAACTGTTGTCATTTCGCAACTGCTCAGGTAATATGTTTAGGCCTGTAGGAAGAGTCAAATAGTTAATGAGGGAAGGGCTTGGCATGCCCTACATAGGTTTTCTCAACAAGTTCCAGCAAGAACACATTCTCTCCCTCTGGTTCCCAAACTACCCCCCTACTCCGCCCAACCCAAAAAAAATGTACAAGTGTCACTACCAGAAATGAGACCTCTTTCCCAGCAGGCTGAAAATCCAGTTTTGCCTTTATCAATGAGTCGCTGAGCTCTTATTTTGTTTATAGTTTTAAACCATTTATTTTCCCAGGGATATTAGGTTTTCTAAAGAGCCCTTGAGTTTGTGTCAGCTTTCCAAACTACCAGCAGCACCATTTCAGTTCTTATTAAGCCCTTAATATGATATGAATAGGAAAATGATTGGACTAAAGAGCCATAATCGCCCCCGAGGAAAACATCCATCACCAACCTTTATGTGGTCCCTGAACCTCTAAGAGGTGTCATCTCTCTGGGGTATATCTGGCGAAAGCTTTCTCGAGGACATGCCAAGAAGCCAATGCCTGAGACAGAGCTTAGAAAAGCATTTTTCTAACCTTTACAAATTGCCTCGTCTAGCATCTCAATTTCCTTTACGTGATGAGCCTTAATTTAATTTGTCGGGGTTTGATCCTTTATCCCCAGATGTGGCGCTGACAGAGATGGCTGACATAAATAATGTGTGCTCCGAGTGCTTGCCAGGGCTCCGTCAGTATAGATGTGGCTTTTTAAAGCCACTCCCAAGATGTCTGGGAGGTGTTTAACTTCCCCGTTCTCTCTGCTGGTAGAGAGTTGGGGGCAACATCAGCCCAGATGTTGCCAATACATCTTGACAAAGAGCATCCCTGCCAGACAGGTGCATTACCCACAGACATCTCCAAAAGAATAGGCATTCAGGGCCCACAAGGATAGTCTTGTCAAACTAAAGGTGTTTCTTACATAAGTCTTGAGTCTGATGTGCTTGTGTAAGACTTGCTTTAAAACTTCACACACACACACACACACACACACACACACACACACACACACACACACACACACACACACACACACACATATCCTGAGCACTTTATCAGGGTTTGCCTTATTTGACTATAGTATTCCAGGAAACAGTCCAAATTAGAAAAATCTTCTCCCAGTGACTTCCTGGTTCCTCATTCCTGACTTGCTCTTTTTGCTGCCAACTAGAGCCAAGAAGAGACACTTTCTCACTGGCAGTTGGTAGCTAGTTCCAGCCCAGGTGGATCTCACCTGGCTCTGCAGGGAGGAGGGTTTGGAGGATTGGTTGCAAAAAGCCGCAGCAAAGTCTCTGCCAAGACTCCACCTCGACCCTGGTTTGAACTTAACTGACAGCTTTTTGAATGTCATTCCCAGGAACTGCAAGGAGTGCTTCATTCAGGCAATGGAAGGTAGTGAGTAGAACCCAGGCATTGGCACTTGCTCTTGAAATGATCTCAAATATGTTGTAAGTCTGTTTCCTTATCTGTGAACCAAGGGTGTCCATTCTTCCCTTGCAGGGCAAGAAGAGGCACACTGTCTCTCCGTTTCTTGTGACTGCCACCCCAGGATCAGTGTGACTCCTCTGGTGTCCCCTTTTCTCAAAGACTGCCCAGCCCAGACTACAACTGGCCTGGATAATAAAAGAAAAGCAAAGTTCTAAAAGAAAACAGAAAGAGATAGGACACAAAACCCATATTCAGCTGAGTCTGAATGGCTTCTGTTTGTAATCCCAGATACTCAGAAGATGAGCATCCAGGAGATCAGAGTTCAAAATCCTCCTGGAAGAAAAAAAAAATCTGCAAGACTCCATCTCCAAAATAGCTAGCACAAAACAAGACTGGAGGCATGGCAGATTTGGTAGAGGACAGGCCAAGTTCAAACAGAAGAAGAAAGAAGAAGAAGAAGAAGAAGAAGAAGAAGAAGAAGAAGAAGAAGAAGAAGAAGAAGAAGAAGAAGAAGAAGAAGAAGAAGAAGAAGAAGAAGAAGAAGAAGAAGAAGAAGAAGAAGAAGAAGAAGAAGAAGAAGAGGAGGAGGAGGAAGGAGAAGGAAGAGGAAGGAGGAGGGGAAGGAGAAGGAGGAGGAGGGGGGGAGGAGGGGGGGAGGAGGAGGGGGGAGGAGGAGGGGGAGGAGGAGGAGGAAAAGAAGAAGCCAATTCACACCTCTCTCACAGAGTTCCAGCTGAGGGAAGAATGCCCCTTACTGCCACTGGCATGCCAAAACTAAAGGCTGCCCACTTCCTCCATGTTCTCAAGACTTCTAGTCATGGAATGTGGTTTAAACCCATGTGTAGGGGCAGTACTGAAGAATGATGCCAGTTCATAAATAAGGCAGATGAAACTCCCAAGTTCACAGCTGCCTAAATGATGGTTTCAGAATCCGAGTTACAGTCTATGAATTCAAGTCTGGGATGTTCTGCTCAATATAGTACTTCCTCTCTTTCCCTTTCTGGTCTATCAGCATCCATGATATCCTTCCATTTCATACATATTAGAATCGGTATTGGTTCTTTCATTCATCTCACCTCTCCTACTCTCTCTGGGGCCAGAGAACTGCTGATTCTTTTTCAAACTTCCTCCACGCCTCTTTGACTTCCTAGGGCCTTGATTTGCTTGCATGACAGATCCTTGACCTTTTTCAAGCTGGCCCATCCTACCCTTGTGAACAGGTACAATCCCAGGTTGTCCAGCAAGGCTGAGTGAAAAGAACCAAGTCTTACAGCTTGACAGCTCCATCTTGAATAAGAGCTGTTAATCCTACCTGAGGGTCTCATTGTCCTCTCAGCCATGCTGCAACATTACTCGGGATTACCTACAATTCAAGGAGCACTGCACTGGTGCTCAGAGGATACTGGAGAAATGCCACTCCCTTTCCACTTCTCCTTGCTCCCTCTGTTGCTCAGACAATGATTTCTGCCCACCAATTTCAGCGTCAGTCACACTGTATTGCAATCATTTATCTGTGTCCTTCTTACCAGATCACTAATAAGTTCCTTAGAGACATGAATGGTCATTTTATCTCCGTGTTCTAGCATCCAGCCTGGAAGACATAAGGTGTTTAATAGATAATGACAAGGCCATGTGAGAGCAGGAAGTTGTAAAGAAAATGTTTTCCTTTCTTTGCTGAGGAGAAAAGTATGTTATCTCCGATTTCCCCGTCTCTTTAAACCAGCCTTATCTGAATTTTATGAACTTCAGGTGACTTCAAAAGTTAGTTCTGACCGGATAACTCAAGCTAGCCATGGACAATTCTATCAGGGACTTCCTTCCACAAGCCACTCTTGTGCACAAAGTTGAAGGACAAACATCTGAGTAGTTTGTCCCTCTTGATCTAGCAAGCCAGCATCATATAGCTAAAAATGTCTTTGTTTGGTCAGAAATCTATATGCTATAAAACTGATGTGGAAAAAAATAGGCACTTCACCAACTGGAAGAGAAATCAAGGAACAAATCTGATTTAGTGGGCAATGATATAGTTACATGCCTCCTATCCTTTTACACCTATCTAGAAGTGAAAATGCGCATTTATTGGAGGAGATTAGAAGCTGAGTAACCACAATGTGACACATTATTTACTATCTTTCAACAGCAGTTTTCTTAACAGTGAAATGGGGGAATAATACTTCCCACTAAATAGACATATTACATGGCAATATCCTTACCTTGTCAAATACCTGTTTGGATCTGTTTTCTCCTGTGCATGTCCACCCTTGAATAGCACCAACTATGATTGCAGAATATATGAGAAGACTTTGATTCATGCCCTTGGGAAGTCTTGTCTGCCTCTGTTCCTGCATAATCCTATGAACACGACCATGGGACTGCATTACCACTGCATACTTCCCTATGCTGGGTGGGTTTTGCCCACTTTCTGAGAATAAAATGTTACAGAATAAAGGTGAGCCAGTGTTTTGATGACTGGAGGATGCTGGCATCTCTCTTGCATGGCAATGTTTCCACTATAAGGTTCTGGAGAAATAGGAATTTATACAGGCTGGAAGGCAATGTTTGGAAAGCTGTATGGGATAGCTGTACTCTGGCTTAGGATAATTGGCAACTTCTGGAGTATATGTGATGGTATATGTGATTACTGAGAGACTAAATACAAAGCTCTTATATTTGATCATAATTGCAGGAAATGGAGTCCACTGGTAATAGAAAAAGAAAGGAATGGGAAAAGCATACACTTTGAATGCAAAAGTCAAGTGGGTTGGAGATCAGTTTTGCAAAAGGAGATAAAGGAGAAAATAAAAAGACACTAAGATAGTATAGGTGAACCCAGTTAAATATCTTTTTGGTATTAGCTTTTATAAATTATAACTTTATTTTTTTATTATTATTGTAGAGTTGATATACAGAGGCATTACAGGTAATGAGTAATGAGTGCAATTCTTTTTGAACCATGTCTTCCCTTCCATTGCTCTCTCCCAGTTTTTCCCTCCTGTCTTCACCCATGAAATGAACAGTTCATTCTCCACATAGTGGAATAGTCTAGTGAGTGCCATTTGTTCCCCTTTGTTCCCCTTTTTTGTGCCCTTCCTTGCCCTCCTGGATATAAATAAACTAACCAACAAGATAAATGGAAAACAAAAACAGCAACAACAGCAACTGGAAAATGTCTCGTTTCCTTTTCTTGGAGTTCATTTCATAGAATATTATTTTATATGATCATATGCACATGACTATTGAGCCTTTGTCAATCACTCCTCTGCATATCCTCCTTTGGTCTCGGTGTACAATGTGTAGAGTCCTGTATACTTTATCATGTCCCAGTGTGTGTGCATATATATGCACATATCTATATAATATTAATCATTCAGCATGCTTACTTGTAGATTTATACGCACATTTTAGTTACCACAAATGAGGGAAAACATGCAGCCTATATTTCTTTGGCTCTGGCTTACTTTGCTTAATATAAATTTCCTGCAATTAAGTATTTTATAATCTCTCTTTCACTAAGAAACCAAGATAAGCTCACCATCTGTGACACTTTGTCAAAAAAAATGTGTTTGATAAGTTTTCCTTCTTATGATGTTTTATCATTTAAACCATCCCAGAACAAGTTTTTTTTAGTCTTAAAGAAGATTGGATTGACCAAACCAGCTCTTGGAAGTCATTTCTTTTTTTTTTTTTTTTTACTTTTTAAGTTTTTATTTATTTTTTATTGTAAAAATAACTGTACAGAGGAGTTACAATTACATGGGTAAGATAATGAGTACATTTCTTATCAAGTCATTTCTACAATTTATCACACAAGATCTTGACCTCCTTGAATTGTAGGCTGTTCTAATTTCACCACAGAAAGACTCGGTCTAATTCTGAAGCACAAAGGTCACAACACTGACAACACAAAGTTTTAAATCCCAGCACATACAAGAGTCTTTTTTTATGACTCCATCCTTGACTTAAGTTGATCATGTCCAAATGCAACTTTGGGGTGAGTCCACATTCATCTCCCACTTTACTTTTTTTATATATATGGGAGATAGCTGTGCCACCTTTATAACATTCAAGAATGTGAAAGTAAATGGGTCACACTGATTACGGTGCCTTGTCCACAGAAACTCACAAGTTGAATTGAAACCGCTCTGTGCAATTTTTAAAGATAACAAAAAATTTAAATGAGATTAATAACTGGGTTTAGGAACACTAGAGCTGATAAATGGCTGAGGGGGACACATTCTCCCAAGATTCTCCACTAATCACACAAATTTTTTTTTAAAAATAAAGAAAAATAAAGAGGAAAGGGGTCATTATCTAGCATATTTGGGAAGCATCTGGCTCTGTAAAATTGTGTAATGTATTAGACAGGCTCCCAGTAGACAACTAAAGGACACTCAGGTTAAGGTCATTTGAATTGAAGATACTAGCTACAAAGTGTGGACAAGACGTCAGGAAACCTTTAGGAATGCTTTAGTAGACAAGAGTTAATGCTAGAATTATGTCCTAAGACTACAAGGGCAAGGAGGATGCTTAACTAGAATCCATGGCCAAAAAAAAAAAAACTAGGGGAAAAAAGGAGGTGAGGGTTTCAATCAAGGGGACACTGCAGAAGAAAACCTAGTGAATTACCACCCCAACTCCAAACTGGCCATTCCGTTGGTGTTTACTGTTCCCCTGTAACCCAGAGTAGGTGCCAAAGACAGGGAAATGTGTTGATTTCACTCATGCATACATTGATTTCATTCATATAGGTTCCTCGCCTGGGAAATGAAACACTCAGGGGTGCCATCAGAGAGGAGAATGGATAATCCTCAGCTCAGAGGTTTTCTAGAAGGCCTTTACATTCCTTAACACCCTAGTTAAAGTACTTTGGGAGACACCAAAAGCTACATAAAAAGCTGCTGAAATAGAAGGTTTGAGGATCTGGTTAAAACTCCTCTGTGACTGACGTCTACCGCTCAATGGCACGTCTGCAGGAGGAGTCAGACCTGGTTAAATTGTGTTCATGTCCCAAATGAGGCAGTACAGGAACTTCTTTGCTTGTCCTAGTTCACAAAGCTCAGTGAAAACTCATACCTGGATCTCATGCTATGAATTCCAATGGCATAAATCTACCTCCTAGCTTGCCTTGGGAGGAAAAATAAAATAACGAAACCAAATGATCTCCCCATGGAGCCACTTATCCAAAACTCACCAGTGTAAGCTTCTGATACTTGGTATTCTGGCTTCAGATGGGCCTGCTAAGTGGAAGCCCAAGCCTATGTTATCTCAAGACACATTCAAAATGCTCTGCAACTGAGTAGAAAGAGGATGTGAAATGTATTAGAGTTTATGTTGGAGAAAACCCAGTATTAGGTAAATTCTTGTTCTGCTTGATGAGAATTTACAATCTAGTGGAGAAACAATCAAAATGTTTATTGATGGGACAACATAGAAAAGTTTGTTAACTAGCTCATGCCCATAATCCTAGCTACTCTCAGGAGGCTGAGATCTGAGGATTGTGGTTCAAAGCCTGCCAAGGCAGGAAAGTCCATGAGACTTTTTTTTTTTAATTGTGAGAATACCATACAGAGGAGTTACAATTACATGGGCAAGATAAGTATATTTCTTATCAAGCATTGTTGCCTCCTCATTGTTTCCCCTTCCCATCCCTTCCCATACTCCTTCCCTCCCCCCACCCGGTCCTCCCCCCACCCCCCACCAAAGTTGTTAAGCTCGGTTTTCAACATAACGACTTGTACATCTCATTGTTGCAATGGGTCCACCTGTATCCCTAGTTAAACGACTTGTCTCCTTGGCACAGGCCAAAATTTTCTTAATAGAGACCCAGAAACACAACAAACCAAAGAAAGGTTGAACAAATGGAATTGCATGAAATTGCAGAGCTTCTGCATGGCAAAGGACATAGCTCGCAAGATCAATAGAAAGCCCACAGATTGGGAGAAGATCTTCACTAGCTGTACAACAGACAAGAGTCTCATGTCTAAAATATACCTGGAACTTAAAAAATTAAATCCCCCAAAAACAAATCTTCAAAGAAACAACTAATAAATAAGTAGGCTAAAGACTTAAAAAGAAACTTCTCTGAAGAGGAAAGAAGGATGGCCAATAGACACATGAAGAAATGCTCAACCCCTCTAGCCATAAAAGAAATGCAAATCAAAACAACATTGAGATACCACATCACCCAGTTAGAATGGCTATAATCAAGAACTCTGATAACAACAGATGCTGGAGGGGATGTGGACAGAAGGGAACCCTATTGCATTGTTGGTGGGAGTGTAAACTTGTTCAATTACTTTGGAAAGCAGTATGGAGGTTCCTCAAAAGACTCCACATAGAGCTCCCCTATGACCCAGCAATCCCACTTTGGAGCATTTACCCAAATGATCACAAACAAGACCACACTAAAGCTACCAGCACGACTATGTTTATTGCAGCATTATTTACCATAGCTAAGATATGGAACCAACCCAGATGCCCCTCAGTAGATGAAGGATCAAGAAAATGTGGTATATATACACAATGGAATTCTATGCCTCCATGAGACTCTTATCTCCACTAAGCTACTCAGAAAAGGCCAAACGTGGCCCTGTAGCTCAAGTGGTAGAGTGCTAGCCTTGAGCACAAAGAGCCTCAGGGATAGCACCCAGGCTCTGAGTTCAAAACCTAGGACCAGCAAAAAAAAATGTTTGTAATATATTCATACAAAGAATACTGTTCAGCAAAATGAAACAAAGTGATGCATATTACAATATTACTGATATATGCTACAACTTGGATGAATCTCAAAAAAAAGAAAAGTGAGGAAGTTAAACATGAAGAATACATATATGATTCAACTTACATAAAGTTCAGCCAGGAAAGCTAATCTCTGGTGGTAGAAACCACAATATTTGCTTATAGTGGAAGCTGAGTAGCATGGAACATGGAAATATTTCTGGGATGGTGGGACTGTCCTCTCCCTGTGACTGCCTAGTGATTGGGCATCCTTGCATGTCTTCAAGTAGTATTGTTGAGGTTAATGTAATAGAATGCAAATGGGTTGCTGGACACCATACAAGGCCTTGACAACATTGCATACCCACCGCCTTCCCCTGCCTGAGTAGGGTGACCTGAAAGCCTTTACACACATGATTTGGGAGACAGAAGTGTGCATAAAGGACAGAGGCTTTGCGGAGTGGCAGGTGTCAGCTCAGATCCAAGCTCCACCCCTTCCTCCATGTTGGATATGTCAGGAAGCATCTCTGAGCCTGAATTTTCTCATCAGGAAAATCCAGCCCCAACTTACAGTGTTGGTGTGAGAGTTAGACAAGGAAATGAACGAAATAATTTAGCAGACTTCCTGGCATATGGTAAGTGTTCTATAAATATAGGTTACAGGTTAATAGCATGATTATAATTGGTGTTTTTCTGCCCTCTGTTCCGCTTTACCTGCCAGGAGGAAAATTGAGGGGGAGAGAGCGAGCGAGCGAGAGAGAGAGAGAGAGAGAGAGAGAGAGAGAGAGAGGTGGGGGAGGGGAGAGGGGAAGAAGAGAGACAGGCAGGTGGACAGAAAAATCACATGGTGTTTGTGAATCCTCTTTTGTTTGCTTTCTAGCTCTTTTCTGATTTCCAAGTTTGAGGCTGACTTTCAGGTGACAGCAGACTGAAGGTCAGGTGCACCTGGTAGGTCCTGTCTCCCCGGCCTGCAGGCCCTCTTAATGTGCAAGGGAAAGGCCGCACTGCTGTGTGCAGACCAGCCACAGTGGAGCTGTGGGGCTCTGGTGGGTTCATTAGTGGCTCCTTCATCCACAACTCTCACAATTGTGACCTGAGCTTTATACAGAGCCAGTGTGCCTAACGGCAAAGAGGTGAGGCCCCGTGGTGTCTGTCTGGTAGCCGACTGCTTCTGTAATAGAGTATTGATCTCAACCAGGAGGGTTGTACGTCTAGCACGCCCAGCAGTGGCCAGTCAAAGCAGGCCTCTGCAGATGGCAGATCCATCAGCCACCAATTTGACATTAACAAGCAATTATGATGCAGTTTCTGAGTTAGTGCCACGCAGGGATAGCGGGGTGATTGCTTCGAGGAGAGAAAGCGAAGGAAATAAAACACAAAAACTCAACAAGTCCACAGTGGATTGTCTGGAACTCAGTGGGCGAGGTGTGGCTAGCAAGCTCAGCAGAACGGACAGCAGGTCTTGCAGTCAGGAAAGTGAGTGAGTGTCCGGAGACCTACAGCTGTCCCCTACTTAATGATTTCTGAAATCCATCCGCCTATGCCGGGACTTCACAACTCTTCGGAAGTTACTTTTACTCCTGTGATTATGCCACCTCTTTCAGATAACCTTGGGCAATGCTAGTTAGTTCAAGTTACTTAGCACTCTGCCTGACAGTTCTTTAGTTTCATTAGAAATGGAGAGTGGAAGCTTGGCATTTTTGTTTGCCATATTAACAGACGACCCTGAGGAGGAGCAGAGACTTACCAGACACAGGATGCTCCATTGACTGCTGAAACCCTGGCGATGTGCATACATAGCTGGACACTGCCTTCAGCTGTCCCAGCCAGCAGCGCCCCCTTGGTTTTCCTGAGTAAGTCAACCACCTCATCGGCTTTACATGTCACACACTAACTAGTTATGACCTATTGTGTCTCCTTCCCTATGTCTCCTCACAACACCTACGTTGATAGCCAAGCTATCTGTGGGACTTGCTAGAGGATGTGTTGTATAGCTCCTCCCACCTTCAAATTTCCAAACCGTGTTCACTCTCTCCACTTGTGATCTCTGTGGATGCCTTACCAGTGGGGGTCACCCATCACCCCAGTCTACTGAAGGCCAAGAGCCTGGGGTCTTTGGGGGTTCTTTTCTCTCTCTTACCATCTCCAACTCTTCCCTACCCTTTCATCTTTTAGGAATGGTACCAGCTTCATGTAATAGAAACCCTAAAATTCCAGTGATTTAAATCACTGGTGATGTATGTATATCTTTCTCCTATAGCTGAAGTCCAGGTGTAGGAAGCCTGAGAGCTTCATGTAGTAGCAGAGTCACCTGAGACCAAAGATCCTTCATTCTGCTCACCACGGAGCTTACAGCTCCCATCCTGTCAACTCAGAGTGCTGGAGTCTCACCATTGCTTCCATAATGTAGGATAGAAGAAAAAAAGGCAAAAGGATGGGGTGGAGGGAAAAATTCTAGCAAATGAAGTATTCATTAAGTCACCTTCTCATGTGGCATCCTTTCAGATTCTCATCGGTTGAACTTGGAATCCAGGAAGACTATTATCCATACAGAGGCTGGTACTAAAGCAGAGGGAGAGAATGGATCTTAGAAAGCAGCTCTTTCTCGCATGCAACTTAGATCCTGCATGCTTTAAATCTTTTTTAGGTTAAAGCTGACAATGTTTTGAGGCACTGTCTCCCTGGTTTACTTTTACCCTATCTGCCTGCTTCTCTACATTCTACTTCTCTTGTTCTGATTGAGGACCAACTCTAGAGAAACAGCAAGTTCAGTGATAACTGCGGCAATTTGTGAAAGGCAAGAAAAGTCATTTTTATCCAACAGAGAATAGGCAGTTCCAGTTGACCTGCCTCCCACTGAAAAACAGCTCTTTATTCCCAAGAAGTCAGGATGTAAGAAAGACTTCCTTCCTCTCAGTTAAATTGTGAGAAAGGGGGCTAGGAAGGAAAATGAACATTGTGGTAAATAATTTATGTTAATATTGACAACAAAGACAAACAAAAGAACGGTGATAAATGATATGGCAGAACCCAGGAACGTGTTCTACTCTGAGATCTTGATTTCAAGCAGAGTTACTCCATAATTGTGCAACGTTGTTTCACCAGGAATCTCCCCAACATCCAAGGCCCAGGCTGCCAGTCTCGAGTGTTTGCTCCTAGTGAGTTCCTGTTTGAATGTCATTAACTGGGGAAAGGGTCTTTGTGCCCCTCCTCTACCTCAGTGTCCCATGCAATCCCTTTCACCTCTCTGGACCAAACTATCTAATCCAGTAACTGGACTGGAATATCCCCAGAAACTGCAGTTCTGTTACAATGAAATAAATTCAACACGGAGACAGATTCAGTGAATAGTCAGTTGTACCATGTAGTCAATCCCACAGCATGCAGGCTACAAAATTCAGCCTACCAATGGGAGTCCCTAATACCACTATTCAAACAGGGTGTTTTTTTTAAAAAAAAGAGCATTTTCTCAATGTCTGTGGTTAAAATCTAGGCACCTGGGCAGCTGCGGTGTTGTGCTGTAGGGAAAGGAGACAGATTTGAAAACCCCGGAACGAGGTTCTTTTTTTTTTTTAAATTTTATTTGAGAACATACTGTACAGAGGGGTTACAATTACATGGGCAGGATAATGCGTACATTTCTTACCAAGCATTGCAGCCTCCTCCTTTGTTTACCCTTCACAACCCTTCCCAGCCTCCCCCCTCCCAAACCCAATCCCAATCCCAATCCTCCCCCCCCACCACCGACGTTGTAAAGCTCGTTTTGCACATGACAACTTGTACTTCTCATTGTTGCAACAGGTCCACCTGAATCCTTAAACGACTTGTTTTTCCCCATCTCCTCCACAAGTTATACTGACATCAAATATAGTGAAAGCAGGGGTTATACTGTGGGGGAGGGACATACAAAGCAACAAAGAAGTAATCTTATAAATGCGTTAGAAACACATGCATGAAAGAAAAAAAACATTAAAATACATATCTAAGGGTTCATTTTCTTAACATCACATTATCTGACCTTTTCTGCTTGACTCATACATATACTAGATATTGCAAATAAGGAAAGCAACTCCATTTGTAATAGCCCCACAAAAAATAAAATACCTAGGAATTAACTTAACCAAAGAAGTGAAGGACCTCTATGATGAAAACTTTAAAATCTTGAAAAAGGAAATCAACACAGAACTTAAAAAATGGCAAAACCTCCCATGCTCCTGGATTGGAAAGATTAACATCGTGAAAATGGCAATACTTCCCAAGGCTATCTACAAATTCAACGCAATACCTATCAAAATTCCAACCTCATTCTTCAAGGAAATAGAAGAGGCAATCCAAAAATTCATATGGAACAATAAAAGACCCCAAACAGCAAAAACGCTCCTCAATGGAAAGAACACTGCTGGAGGAATATCAATACCCGGAGCAAGGTTCTGTCTGCCCGAGTCCACGGCTGTGTGGAGACCTCCAGGTAAAGCCACTGTTACCATGTCTGATCAGGAGGCAAAACCTTCAACCAAGGACTTGGGGGATAAGAAGGAGGGAGAATACACTAAACTCAAAGTCAATGGGCAGGATAGCAATGAGATTCACATCAAAGTGAAAATGACGACACATTTCAAGAAACTCATAGAATCATACTGTCAAAGACAGGGAGTTCCAATGAAGTCACTCAGATTTCTCTTTGGAAGTCAGAGAATTGCTGATAATCATACTCCAAAAGAACTGGGAATGGAGGAAGAAGATGTGATTGAAATTTATCAGGAACAAACGGAGGGTCATTCAGCAGTTTAGATATTCTTTTTTTTTTCCTTTTCTTTTGCCTCAATCCTTTTGTATTTTTAAAAATACTTCTTTTGTAATGTGGTGTTCAAAGTGGAACTGAATACTGGCACGCCTATCTCTTTAAAACATCTGGTAATTTGAATTCTAGTGCTCATTATAATCCTTTGTTTTCATTGTGCTGATTTTTGGTGATCAGACCTCAGCTCCCTTCACATTGCTCTCTCATTTTAAACATGGCATATGTGCACAGAGAGGCCACTTTTCAGGATTGCAATTTTAGGTAACATCGACCAGTGTGAGTATTCACAAAGACTTTCCAATTGGCCCTGAAGTTCTAGCATGTGATTGCTTCGGTCCTGGACTATGACTTTCAGTGGTAGATGAAGTTTTTCATAGAACTGAACTGTGGGGAAAATGACCTTTCCTTAACTTGAAGCTGCTTTTTAAAGTCTGAGGGTTTGGACCAAAAGAAGAGGAATATATCATGATTGGAATCAAGCTGGCAGACATGATGATGCTTAACTCCAAAGATGGCTTCACTGAAGAGAAAGTGTTTTAAGATTAAAAGAAAATCTTGCCAGAAGAACCCAGAAAGGTTCTAATCTTCATTAGAAGTTAATAAAGTTGTTCGTGAAGAAGTGTATACAACAGAACACTGCTCCTTTTGATTTTATTTGTACTTTTTTGGCCTGGAACATGGGTTTTCAATGGACACTGTACCAGCCTCATTAAAATAAACAATATTTGTAAAAATCGCACGAATGCTCATTTTAATTTAAATGTATAGAAGAAGAAAACTAAAGGTTTTTTGCATGGTACTGGAAATTATTTGCATATGGTACAAATATTTTTTCAATGCTGTATAGTGATGGTGTTAACAACTTTCACTGAAAGATACTAAAGTGCCTTCTGAATCAAAGATTTAACTAAGACCATAGTATCTTGAAATATCTTCAATGTTTTGCTTTTTAAAAAATTGACATTCCTGTATGGTACATATAATGATATTCCGTTGAATAAATGGGCATGCCAAAAAAAATCTAGGCACCTGTATGTAAATACAGTCCATTAACCTTCTAGTTTTTGATCTATTACATAGGAATAATAATAAGGACCTCACCACATTTTAACAAATAAATAAGAAAATCTAAGGAAGGGATCAAGTATATTTCCTGTTTCTTAGGAAAAGGAATCATGTGTGCATATTAGAGAGAAAGAGAGAGATAGACAGATAGATAAGATCCCATCTGCAGTATTCACAGTTTTCCAAGTGATAGGAAAATATATTTTAGTATGATGAGAGTAAATAGCTACAGTTTAATGATAACGCGACATAACAAACTTGAAAAACGGGTAGGCTGTTACCTTGTGAAGAATTAAGACTGGCAGGGTAACAAGTAGAAGAATTTAGAAATAAACCTATGTCTGTCTTATTGGAAAGATGTATGAACTTCAGATGTGTGAGAATTTGAGCAAGATTGGAAAACAAATACGTCAAATCTCAAGGATAATCTTTGCTATAAGCCACTATATCCCGCAGTACAAAATAAAGATGGAGATGCTTTTACCCTGGCAAAAGGGCAGTCTCAGATCATTCGATGCTTGTTACAACTCAGACACCTACTTGACACGTATGGAAGGGGGGAAAAGAGCTAACTTCTGATAAAACAAAAATCAGCCCACTGCTTCAACACTTCTGTCGTGCCAGTCATTTTACCAAAGACTTTATTACTACAATCTATCCAACAAAACTGTGAGGTAGCTTTGATGTGATTATATTCATTTGAGAAACAGGGCTTCCAGACACTAAATGTTCACTCAGTGTTCAAATGCTGACAATTCCAAAGTCCCTCATCTTCTCTTGATACCAATGAGGAATAAACATACAGTGCTTTGCAAATCCTCCATGGGACTCAGCGTGTGAGTGTTAAGAGTGGTTGACAAAGGCTCCATAGGTATGTGCAGATGATCCTATAAAATAATGTTCTATGAAAAGAACTCCAAGAAAAGCAAACAAGAGATGTTGTTGTTATTTTTGTTTTCTTTTCCTTTTGTCTTATTTGTTTGTATTTGGAATGACAAAAGGAGGACACAGAATAGATGGGACAAAGGGTGAAGAAATGCAACAGTGGTACTTACTAGACACTATGTAGAAAGTGAACTTTACATCTTATGAGTGGGGATGGGAGGGAAAAATTGGGAGAGAATGAGGGACCGGGAGACATGGTTCAAAAAGAATTGTACTAGCCGGGCACCAGTGGCTCACACCTGTAATCCTAGCTACTCAGGAGACTGAGATCTGAGGATCATGGTTCAAAGCCAGCCAGAGCAGGAAAGTCCATGAGACTCTTAGCTCCAATAAACCACTCAGAAAACTGGAAGTGGCGTTGTGGCTCAAGAGGTAGAACACTAGCCTTGAGCTGAAGAGCTGAGGGACAGTACCCAGGCCCAGAGTTGAAGCCCCATGACCGACCAAAAAAAAAAAAAGAAAGAAAGGAAGAAAAAGAAAAAAGAACTGTACTCACAACCTGATTCACGTAACTGCAACCTCTCTGTTTATCACCTCTATAATAACAATTACGGGTAGGTTCGGGAAGGAAAAATTGGAAGAGAACAAGGGAAGAAGTGGCATTGTCCAAAGAAAGAGAAATGTACTCTTTATCTGTAATTGTGATTCCTTTACAATAACAATAAAAAAAATGTTAAATATAGTCCTTGAGCTGGGCACCAGTGGCTCACTCCTATAATCCTAGCTACTCAGGAGACTGAGATGTGATGAACAAAGCTCAAAGCTCAAAGTCAGCCCAGGTAGGAAACTTTGTTATATTTATCTCCAATCAACAACCAAAAAGCCAGCAGTGGAGCTGTGGCTCAAGTGGTAGAGTGTTAGCCTTGAGAAATAAATCTAAGGGACACAGTACTCAGGCCCTGAGTTCAAGCCACAGTACCAGCACAAAAAGAAACACACACACACACACACACACACACACACACACACACACACACACACACACACACTAAAACTTGTTTCGGGTCTTTACAAATGATTTCTGTTAGAAGACTGTTATCAGTGATGTGATGGTGTGACTTTGCTATTTCTTCATGAGTAGTACTTGCATAAAATAGTGGGACTAAAGTCGGGAAGTCACAATAGGAATAAAGAAATTCAACCAATACAGATTAATGAAGTAAACTGTAACCACCCTTTAGTCCTAACGTCCCTTCCTGAGACGCAGCTTACTCAGACACAAAATGAAGGCAATCGGTTAAATTGATAAGAAACAGATCCTTTCAACAATAATTGCCCACACTATTGAACACTCTTCCTTAAGTAGTGCTTATAGCGTCCTTTACATTTCCTTTTCCCTTTTTTCCTTTTCTCACTCCCCTCCCTTTTGTTTCCCTTCCCTTACCATTCTGCCTGCCTTCCTTCTTTTCTTTTTTTTTTTGTTTGATTGGATGGTTTTTGTTTGGTTTTTGAGACAGAGTTTCTTACATAGCACAGCCTGGCCTTGTGATTACCTTGCTTCCACCTCCTGAATACTGGGATTACAGGCATGTGCCACCATACTATCCTGCAATAGTTTTCTAATCTTTAAGCAAAACCTGAGGTACATGGCAAGATAGTGCTCAGTTAATAAGGGGAACGTTCTGTTGACCATCTTCTCCAAAGGAAGAGTCAAGGTTGTTGCTTGGACCCCCAACCCATGAGAGAGCAATATGTTTTTTTTTTTCAGAAATACACAGAGAAAGGTGAGTGCCACACATCACACATGGAAAAATGGAAAAGGTAACAGCACTCAGCCAAAGGATTCCCAGAAATCAAGGCTCTTTTATTCTTGGCAATTGGATGTTTCAATGTGTGTTTTTCACATTGCTCTATTCAAAAGGTATGTTTTAATATGAATTTTTTTCATCTCCCTTCTTACACTGGAAGAATCTGAGAGAATAGATTAGACATCTGTGGTCCCATTTACACTAGAAAGATGCTTTAGGAACACTTCAAATAAGAGCGTGAAAGTTAGAATAAAGAGGATACTTTGTAGCCCAGGAAGACCCTGAATGCTTTTGAACTTAGATTGTCTTATCTGCTCCAGTTTTAGCTCCTTGATAGTTAGGAGGTCAAGATTCCCATTACACCTTAGACAGTTTTATTTCTTTACAAGAATTCTTGAGTGCCTGCTGTGTAAGTCTTTGGATTTTTTTATTCATTCACATTTCATCCTCTCCCCCTATCTGCCAAATAACACAGGTGTGCTGAGCCCATCTTACAGATGATGGTACTGAAGCTGAGAGAAAGGGGAGGACTATCTAAGGTCATACTGTAAGTAAAAGGCAAAGGCACCATGGAAGCTGGTTTTGCTTCTTTATACCAAGACTACCCTGCCAGGATGGCGATTCTCATCACTGGTTTGGAAAGGTGCACTTCTCCCTCATGGACAAGTCATTCTATTCTATAAATCCAGGAACAGGCATGCAATTGGAAGAAATGAAACTCAGACAGGGATAAAATGATGCCAGCCTCCCGGAAGTGCCAGACTCAAATTCACAATGGAAAAATCTTCTTTTGTTAAAGGAACATATCAACATGGATAGAAGATTAAAACCAATCAAACACACCAAAAAATCGAAAATAAACTTTAGAAAAAAAATCAACAGGGGCTGGGAATGTGGCTTAGTGGTAGAGAGTTTGCCTAGCATGCATAAAGCCCTGGGTTCAATTCCTCCTAAGATGTATACAGAAAAAGCCAGAAGTGGTGCTGTGGCTAAGTGTGGTAGAGCATTAGCCTTGAGCAAAAGAAGTGCCCAAGGGACAGTGCCCAAGCTCTGACTTCAAGCTCTAGAACTGGCCAAAAAGAAACAACATATAATGCATCCATGCACAGCAGATACAAAGAGAAATACAATGCTGTAATTTATTTAGAGCTTATGAAATTCTGGCTTCCTTACTAAGTGTTGTATATAGTTCAGCCTCTATAAGATAGGTATTGTAAGGATTCCCAATTTTAAGACAAAAGTATATACATATATTTATATATGTATGGAGAGATATAGATGGATAGAGAGAGAGAGAGAGAGATAGGTGATAGGTGATAGGGAGAGAGAAAGACAGACAGACAGACAGACAGACAGACAGACAGACAGACAGACAAAACGACATCATTTGTTCTTCCAGATCTTCTGTCCACTATTGGGGAGGACCTGCAGGTTAGGGGAAAGGGAACTGAAGAAAGGGAAGGGGCAGGATATGATAGAAACACATTGTATCATATGTATGAAAATAGCACAATGAAACCCATCAGAAAGTCTTCAAAAGGAGGGGAGAGGTAGAAGTGGGTTAAAGGGCAATACAAACAGGGTGAATTCAATCAAAAACATTATGCACATGAATATAAATAGCACAGTGAAACTCCTTTGCAATATTAATTTATGCTAATTTTTAAAAGGTGCAGAAAAAAAAGAATCTGGTCCAAGAACCTCCAAGACATTTCAGAGCCTTCCAGGGGCCCCTCCAATCACAGACATACTTGTTTAGATCAGGATGGCCTCTTGGGATGGACCTGGGACACCGCCACAGGAAACTGCCTAGACATTGCATCTGCTCCTTAGCTGCCCACTCAGTGCTCCACCGCCACCCAGCCATGCATCAAGTGGGCCTCCAAGCAACTCAGGCTACACCTCAGGACCGGTCATGACCTTTGGTGATATCTCCATGATCTGTAGGTACACAGAGTACAAGAGCATAGCTACCTCCACCCAGATTTCAAAGGATATAGCAAATAGCCTGGAGACCAGGTAGAAACCTGCTGCTATAAGAGCAGAACCATAAAAAAATCCCCTAGCAGGGCAATGCCTAGTGGTAGTTCAGAGACAAAGTCCCCATAAAGACACCAGAACTATAGAGCTACCTGTCTACATAATGTCAGGCTTAAAAGAGCTGTGATCAGAAGACACCAGCCTCATACAGCCTAAGCATAGGCTGACCCCAGCAAAGCCCTGATGCCAGGGCTGCCTGCTAATTTGAGATTCCGACCCTGCACTAGTGTGCCCAGAATACAGGACACAGAGTTTGCTCTCCCATTTTCAGCTTTCAGATGTCATATCGGGGGAGTGGCCAATTTGGACTCATTGTGGGCTGTGATTCCTTTCTTCTTGCTTCTCTCTCTCTTGTTAATGTGAAAGTCAATTCAATTGCCTGTTCAACCCCTGTATTTTGGAAGTAGAAAATTTGGATTCCATGAGCTTTCAGCTGGAGGCAATTTGCTCTAGGATGAATCATGGTTGGAGTCTCCTCCCTATCTGACTTAGATGAGACTTTAGATTTTTGAGTTGGTACTGCTATGAGTTAAAACCTTCAGACCATTGGGATGTATTTGGCACAGAAAAAGAATGTGACTTTTAAGAGGCAGAGACAAAAAGGCTGTGGGATGAGTGCTTTGCACCGAGAGTTTGCATGTGGGAATCTTATTTCTCAGTGCATTGGTGTTGGTAGGTGGTGCTTCCAGGGAGATATTTGGTCTTAGGGAGGAACCCTTATGAATGGATTAATGCTATTATCACTGCAAGAGTGCATTGTTACAAAAACAGGTGACACTTTCTGCTCCGTGTCTTTGCTCAGCGCTCACTCCACCTTCTCCTCCACCTTCTCCTGTGAAGCTGCACAAATCCCCCGTGTGCCATCACCATCATGCCCTTTGACCTCCTGGCTTCCAAAATCATAACCACATAAGTTCCTTCTCGTAGTTAATTACCCAGCAACTATAGCCACAGAACGCAAGCTCAGACAGGCTTACAGGGGTAACGACTCAGTGCCATTCAATGGGGGTTTTCTCAGCTCCAACCACATCCCTGTAGACAATCTCTTCATGGAACCTTCCTCAGTGCCTCTGGTGAGAGGCAGGGCTGGATTCTTTGGGAGGGATCCCTATTGGGAAGACCCCAGATTGATCTTGAAACTAAGTCACAGAAGGGTTATGAAAGTGGTGTGAAGTCTCACAAATAAAGAACTGGCTAAAGCAATGACAGCACCTATGACAAACAAACCTCTCAATTTAATGAGGGAACATGAAGATACATTAGTCTCTCACTCAGCTAAGCCCAAACTGGGGTTTTTAAGTGGTGGATGAGTGGCTGTCCAGAGTACCAGATACCCTTCATTTTCAGGCCCTGCCATTTGGGATTTCCAACCTCTCTATACTCAATGGAAGGGGGATCAAATATAGAGGTCCAAATACAGAAGACTGAGTCAGGCCTACCATTCAGCTTCCAAAGCCCAAAACTTTGGTGCATGGATATCCATGTGGCCAATGGAGATGTATGCAGGAGGAAAAAGGAAAGCATGAGGGAAATTTTGTCTATCTCAGGAATAGATATGAAAACACAAACCCAAGCATGTGGATTTCTTTATTCTTCTTTTTTTGGAATATCTTTATTATCTTTAAGTTTTTACAAGAAGTTGCCGTTCACCAAATCAATTTATGAATGCAGTTTATCTTGATCAACATTCTTACCTACCCCTCCCAGTCTACCCCTTCCCTTACTTAATTTTGTGTTATGTATTCAATTTGTTGTGCCTTTTAACAAAACAGTTCATTCATTCACTATCTGTGTCATTACCTCAAAATCTTCACCACCCCCTTCTTCAACCCGCCCCTTGCCTTATAGTTCTCAATTCTGTGGAATAATATAAGGAATTCTTCCCTGCATTCTCCCCTTTTTTCCCTTCATTCATCTATCCTTCTCCTGTTGGTCTCACCCTTCCCTCTTGTACCATTTCCTGGTACTTACTTTGTTGAACTTTGACTTTAGTTTTTTTTTAATAATTACACTATTTGTACTTTTCATAGCATCTATTCTACTTTAGTTAATTTATTTGTAACCCCTTGCTTACTACCCAATACATTTACTTATCCATTTATAGGCGCATTCTAGCTAACACAAATAAGAGAATCCATGAAACCTATGTTTAATTCACTTAATATAATTTTTTCCAAGTCTTTCCATTTCCTTATGAATGGTACAATATCATTCTTTCTGATGGATTAGTAGAATTCCATTTTGTATATATAGCACATTTTCTTGATCCAATGTGTCCATTGAAGGCTGATTCTTTACCTTGGCTATATTAAATGATGCTGCAATGAACATGTTGCATTGTGGTGGTAGCTTTAGTGTGGCCTTGTTTGTACTTTATTGGATAAATGCCCAGGAGTGGGATTGCTGGGTCATAGGGAAATTCTATGTTTAGTCTTTTGAGAAACCTCCACACTGCTTATATTCCCACAAACAGTGTAACAGAGTTCCCTTTTGGCCACATCCACGTCAGCATTTGTTATTGTTAATTTTCTTGATATTGGCCATTCTAACTGGAATGAGGTAGAATCCCATTGCTCTTTTGTTTTGCATCTTATTTATAAGCCCATTGCTTTCTAACTCAAAGCATAAGGCCCTTCTCAATCACTGGTATACTGAGTATTGGATGAGATCTAAACAGCAAGATTCAATGTTGTGAGTAGGAACCAAAGAGGCAACAACAACAACAACAACAAAATAATAGTGTTTTAGATTCCACTGTGATTCCATTACATGGGAAAAGGAGCTGCTGCTACCTCAGCCTATCTCTGGGGTCACTCACACTATGCAATGCAAGCATCTTTCTGCACATGATGCCAGCATTGAAGAGCCCAGTTTTACATCACTCAGCCTCTTTTCACAAGTTACATGCAAACAATTCTCTGCATTAGATTGTAGCTAACACTGAAACAGAATTACATGAAAAGATATGCCTTCTGTGGCATAATAGTCCCTTTCAAGGGTCAGTTTGATGATGCTATATTCCCTATTCTCCTTATCTAGTCCATAGAGAACCTACTCCCACACAACCAATGTCCTTGCTCTAACCAGACTAGAGGTCTTTTTCCCCATTTGCACTTATGCAGATTTCTCTAGTCTATGGCTTGTGAGTTTCACAGCATTTGTGTACACCCTATGAGGATACAGACACGGTGGGACTTTTTGCATTGCTATGCAAATCTGTGGATTCACTACTCAATAAATATTGACCTGTTGACTTTGCCTTTCTTTTCCACCTTGTAAGCATTTCCAATGACCTGGGAATTTGGAGGGATAACAAGTCTCCTGAAGGTAACTTTTCTCTGCATGAGTAATCTAGAGGACTCATAAAGGGGGAGAAAAAAAGACCCAAATGTTATTTTAAGATTTAAAAACAATGTGTCTTAATTTCACATCACTGAGCAAAGCAACCAATTCTCAACTTCCTGATTGTCTTCACAACACTCATTGTGCTGGCCAAAGGAAAGAATGTGAAGGCTAGAGAATAATGTAATTATTCACTGAAAGTGTGAGACCCTGTGGCCAGAGACATGAAAAGCCTCTCCCCCTGCCCTCCTAGACTTAGGCTGGGGTAGGTAAGCATATGATCATTATCAATGACTGTCCATATCCACTTCACTCATAATTAGAGAAAAGCAGAAGGAAACAGATTTCAGTGGTAGGTCAGAGACAAAAATGTCTGTCATATCCAAACTGTGTAGATTTGTTCAGGGGACACCTTATTCTCCCTGAGAATCCTCAACAGCTCTATTTGTAAAGTTAACATCTATGCATTTGTAAATCTCTAGTCTTTGGGATGGAGAAAACTTTTTTGATCCAATATGAATGGGGAAAGCAAAAACCAGTCCAATTCTAAGGACTCTTCGCTGTATCACACATCAGACTTCACCTTCCCTTACTGGGTCCTATGTGGCCTATGGTAATAGAATGTTACAACTCACTGGAATTCTTCTATTTGCTACTGCTCAGAATTCTACAACTAATTTGAGAATTCTACTCCCAAGCAAATCTCTGGCTCTGCCAGCAGTCAGCAACCAGAATTTCCCCATCCCCAGAACCACTATCCTTAGCCCTTCTATTTCTGAGAATCAAATTCAATGTCAAGGCCCACTGTGGTACTTCAGTGTAGTTGAATCTTAAACCACAGAAGACTCCTAGGACAGCTAGGATTTAAAAACAAGTTTCTCAGACCCATCTCTGAGTCCACTCATTGATGGTTCTTTTCCCTCTTCTTCTCACTCCGTGCATAGGAATATTCTAAGAGTCTGTGCTGGAAGACTCATACTCCCTGGTATGAATAAGAACTCCTACTAGGGACAAGTCAGAAATGCCCTGACAGGATTCTGGCTACAAGTCAGAAGAACTCTTCATTCCTTTCCTCTGGGTCTTTCTGCTTCCCTTTTCCTCCTAAAGAGAAAATGTAAATGTAGGTGTTCAGTTTAGTCATCCAGGGTAAGCTGTTTTGACTTGTTGATGGTAAATACCACTCTATGCAAACTCTCTCTGATTGATGTACAAGCATGTCAGTTCAACATTCTCTCTCTCTCTCTCTCTCTCTCTCTCTCTCTCTCTCTCTCTCTCTCTCTCTCTCTCTCTCTCTCTCTCTCTCTCTCTCTCTCTCTCTCTCTCTCTCTCTCTCTCTCTCTCTCTCTCTCTCTCTCTCTCTCTCTCTCTCTCTGCAGCCTCCCTCTGGACAGCTCTAGGCAACAGTGTCTGGCCGAGGGCACACCAGTTGGACTGGACAAGTCCCTTCAAAGCAATGAAATTCAACATCTCTGGACTCACTCCAACTGAGTTAGACTCTCAGCTCTCCACTCCACTTTGGGATACTGTTCAAGTTGTTCAAGAGTCCTCTGTGTCAATGAAATAATAATATATTGTCTACTGTATTAGATTGCTAGGATTTTAAAATGCGCAGGTAGAAGGCTTACACCTACAGTAGTACCTGGCACAGATTAAGTGGTTTTCATAAGCCATTGACAAAGGGATGTGTATGTATGTGTGTATATGTGCACTCACACTATCATATACACATTTAAATTTTTCTCCTGACTGATAGAACACAGGCTTAGTCTAGGTGTTTAGATATAGATAGATAGATAGATAGATAGATAGATAGATAGATAGATAGATAGATAGATAGATAGATAGATAGATGGATAATAGATAGATAGATAGATAGATAGATAGATAGATAGATAGATAGATAGATAGATAGATAGATAGATAGATTGGTTTGGTATCTACCAAACCAATTTGACAGTGTTTATGTTCTAGAGTGCAAAACAGGCAATAACTAAAAAAGAAAGAAAGAAACACATACACTGACAGATTCCAGTAAGAGTTGTGAAGGAAAAAAAAGTATAAGAAGGGAAGAAGAGGCAATAGAGAGACCAAAGAGCCAGTTTTGACAGAATAACCAGAGGAAGTGTGAAAAAACAGAATCTGAAAGGAAATTTGAAGGGAAAGAGAGAAGGAAGCATGGGTGTTTGAGGAAGATCTTGTCAGAAAGAACAGCTCCTTGGTCTACTGAGAACAATGAGAAACCAAGGGGCTACAAAACAATAGAGACTATGTTAGAAGGCCAATGTTAGCTAAGGGCAACTCACTTGGATTTGTGAATTAGACTGAGGAAGATGGGAAGTCACTGGAGACAGAGTTGGCATGGGTTGTTGTGTGCTGGTTTATTCTTTTTCAGGAGCTAGATGGCCAAGTGCAGTAGCCAAGGTATGAATTAGGAGGCTACCATGACAGTTCAACTAGAAAATGGTGACCACTCAAACTAGAGCTGTGAGAGTGTAGTAGGCATAAATTTTTTAAAGCAAAACTGGATTCAGTTGCTAGAGTAGATGTGTTTGTGTGAAAGAAGAAAGGGAGAGAGGGAAAGATAGAAAAAGGGAGAGAGAGGGGAAGAATCAAGGCCACCACTGAAGACTTTGACCCAACAGTCTCCTAGAATGGGAGTATCACGTGCTGATTTGAGGGAAACCCTGGGAGAAGTAGTTTGAGTTGACTAGTTCAAGAGTTAATCAATGCAATTACTGTATAATCCAGATTATCTCAAGTGAAAGGGATGCTGCTAGGTGGTGAGAAAGCCGTGATGAATAGAACCAGATTTTGTATCTATGAAACTAAGGTACCTAGCAGCTAGACAGTGCTTAGTCTTACCGGGAATCAGGTTCCACAATAAACATTTTTCATGTAATGAAGCATACTGTCTGGAAGGGTAGGCAGCTATTAAATAAATAATTAAGTATTTATTTGTCAGTGGGAAATTACAGAGCATTTGCCCATATGTAATTTGGGAGAATGGCTCCTCATGTTTCCTGGGGAAGATTATACTCAGCTACAGTAGAAGAAGATGGTTTTAAGGATCTGACCATCAGTTAAGAACCGTCTGCCATAGTCACATTTGATATCACCCTTTATTTTGAAGGCACATTACCTACCCATCTGTCTTTGGGATGGAGAAATGAGTGACCTCCTGCTTAGAACCACTCTTAAACCTCTGCTCTGTGTAAATCCTAGCATTGTATGTCATTCTCTCTCATTCCTGTCTACTAGTCCATTGGGGCTGTTCCAACAGGAAGCTTCTCCATGTGAGATAGCCATGACTTCTCCTTCTCATCTCCTCCCTTCTACAAGAATCCCATTCTGGGCTCCCCAAGTAGCTGCATTGATGAACAGCTTATGGCCTCATATTTTATGGCTCCAATTGTTTTCTTCTATACCATGTTCCAGCAAAACTGCGAACTCTTTGGAGTCAGAGATGATGTCTTTTGATACTTTTGTATCCCCAATAAGACATCTCACACTTCGTGGATATGAAATCACTAGGGACAGGCAGCTACGAATCAATGATCTCGACATCATCTAAGACAGAAATACATTGATAGGAAATCACTTTTCTCTGCCCAAGGGTCAGCTCGACTCAGACTAACCGCCATAACCATGAAGTTGAGATATATCAGGAAGTCTGCTCATTAATGTCCAGTGGGGAATAACGAAATAGAATGAAATGTTTGGGCTGGCATGGTCTGAGTTGCTGAGTTTCCTTCCCTTCAGCCAAGACACGGGAGAGCCAAGTCATGACTGGAAACCATTTTACTTTATTTTATTGCTGTGAGAAGTCATTTTTGCAGGAACCAGAAAATAATGGTGCTTCTTATGAAAAAAGTTCCATTTCTGTGAGAGAAATCATGGCCATATAAATTGCCATTTGTAACTAATAGAATTATTTCTTCAACCTGGGTAAACCTCTGACATTTTCCATGAATTTTTCAGGGTCTAGAGTTTTCCCAAGATGGAACTGATTTGCTGCCGTGCAGAACTTACCAGATTTGCCTCTTTAGGCTGAAAAAAAAGGATGCCAAGGAAACCAAGTTGAACACACACATGGGCTCTTTTCTGTATTGGAAGGAGCCAAATGGGGGTAGTTTAGGTTTCCCTTTTCATGTGGTACATTTGGGAGGAAAATCAATATGTTGACTTCTGACCCATGTAGAAAAAAATTAAGGAACTGTGTATTCTAGAAACAACCTTTACATGGACAGTCTTTCAATAGACACGTTTCAGATAGCTAGTTTCAGAGACTAATAAGAATTCTTTATAATTAACATCATAAAGAAACATGACAGGTCAGAGGTCATTTGTTCACACCTATAACCCTAGCTACATAAGAGACTAAGATCTGAGGACCACAGTTTGAAGCCAACCCTGGCAGGAAAGTCTGTAGGATGTTTACCTCCAATGAACCACCAAAAAGACAGTAGTGAATTTGTGTGGCTCAAGTGGTAGAGTATCAGCCTTAAGTTAAAAAAAAAAAAGCTCAGGGATAGTGTCCAGGCCTGAGTTCAAGCCCCAATTCTGCATACAAAAAAGAGAAGAGGCATTTAGAAATCATTAGATTTCTAGATATGACATTGAAGATTCCATTGAAAAGTATACTCTGGGAGCATTGGAACTGTTCAGAACATAGTTCTCCTTGCTGCATTGTTTGCAACAGGAGAAAGTGCTTCCACAAAGATGTGGGAAGGAGAGAAAACACACTTGGGCTCAGGTTCTGTCATTAGGCTGCTACGTGTTACCATGATCTTCCTCACAGTGACCCTGTGCCCCATGCTCTTCACACTACCACTGGCAAACCAAAAGCTTGGCGAAGCTAGATATATTGCCTGTTCTCCACAGGCCTCAAAGGAAGGAGTCAGCAATGGAAATCAGAGACTCGGCTCACTCATCTCCTCACCTGGAAATGTCACTCACCCACCTGAATTCCGCTGTGCTGCTTTGGTTTCCAAATTGGCTGCACAACAAACACATCTAAGAAGCTTGTCAGACACTGATTTCTAAGCTTCATCCCTGAGGTTCAGATTCCCTAGATGTGGAGAGGGCCCCAGAGTTGTGAATTTCTGTGTCGGGGTAATATCAGAAAATAGACTATTCCAGGAGCTGCCTTCATCTGTAACACTAAGAAGGAACATGGCTGTTCCTTAGCCCTTAGGTGCATATAGCTCAATCCTAAGGAGCAGGGACTTCAAATAGTTAGGGCCCCCCCTGCCTTTTTTCATAGGTTGTCCATGGAATTGGTATGGAAATCCTGGCTGCTGCCATTTGCTCTGGGACTTGAACCTAGTTGCTTAAACTCTCTGGCCTTCATTGTTTCCATCAGCAAAATGTGAGGCCTATAGTAACTGCTCTCAATGAGCACTATGAAGTTCACAGAAGCTAGTAAGTATATGTGGTTTAATAACTGCCACTTATCAGAGCTGGGGGTAAAGTACACAGGTTTAGCAGTCAGATTGCTGGGATTCACATCCTGAAGCTCTGTTCCCTGGCTTTGTCAGGTTGTGAAGCTACTTAACTTCTCTGGGCCTTCGAATTATTATTCTCTGTACCATAAGATACAATAAGACTAGTAAAAGTTCAGAGCTAGTCTTGGTGGGGAGGGAAGGAAGGATAAAAACTAAAGTAAATTGACATATTAAGGACTCCTTTGGGCCTTGGCTTAATATTGATAAGGACTTAATAGATACTAACTACTGTTTACTGTAGATAAAGTAAGTGCATGCAAGTAGTTGTTGTTCCATATTTATGGATACCTTTGAGATTTAGGACTGCATGTGTACTCATTTCGTAGATGAGAAAATTGAGCCCTGGCATCTTGCTCCAGGTCATACAGCTAGCAAATGGCAGTGTTGAATTATTAACTCAGGCAGCCTCTAGAACTCAGAAATCCTGTGCAATATTGCCTTCCATGACAGCCACACCCCAGCTATGATGGAAACCCATTATACAGTCTTATCTCTCCTGGCTAAACACTTCTGGAAGGGTAGACTTGCGCTGTAGTACATTGCCTGTTCTTTGTGTTGCAAAGTCCTGTTCATGTTAGAAGATGGGCTCAAAGAAACCTAGAAAGATAAAGAGGAAGGGGATAACACCTACAGTTGCTGGAGTTAATTTTTAAAATTATAGAAACCCAGAGAATTGCTCGGCTAGTTATAGGTCTGTGTGCACACACCCTCTGCTCTTCTTCAATCAGAAATTGAAAATGTTTCTGGAGAGTACTGTAAGTAATACTGTGCTGTGGCTCACGTCCAGCTGCTCGTGGATAGGAATAAATTCTCGTTTCCCTAAGAGAGACTAAATCAAGATTGTAATCCACGGGAATGAATGTAACAGAGGTGGCAGTTTGGAACATCTAATCGGGTGATCTCAAACTGGGGATAGTTATCCACCGAAGGGATCATCCTGCATTCTTATAGTCTGAGAGGTGACAGAGTCCGACCTGTTACAGAGAAAGCAAACCTCAGAGAGATGCGGAGATGACCTGGCGATTGGCCAAACACCACTGATCCTCATCTCCTAAATCCCAAGCTCCAGGAAAGGGGGCGTTTCACAGTTTTGAAAATGGCGTTTTCAAATCATTGCTCTCTCACTGGCACCATCTACAAGGGCCCTAGCACCATCCCCCTCCTCATTCTCATGTCTCTATTTCAGAGAGCTTGCTTTGAGTCTGAGCCAGCCCTTCCAGTAAGCACATAGAGCAGAATGGTGATTTCAGAGTCTAAGGTCTGGTGGAAACAAAACTCAGACATGTAAAATTTGACACCTTAGCTGACATAAGTACTCACATTCCCTCCCAGTTCCCACTCCCTGCCTCACCCCACCTTCCACATGCCCAGAGTTTCATTCTGGGGAAAACCACAACCAATACTTAACCACCAGAGGCTCAATTCTCTGGCAGTGGCCTTGCTTTTAAAAGAGAGACATTAAATATATATATATATATATATATATATATATATATATATATATATATTGTCAAGACCTATGTGGCTATTTAACACCCAAGGACGGCTCTGAAACCATGCTATAGCAAGTATAATATTATCTTTAAGAGGCTTCTTAATTGATTCCATGCCAAAAGCTCACAGGTAATAAATTTTAAATAACTAAAGTACCCAGACTAACCAGGAAACGAAACATCTTTTGCCTTGACTTCAGCAAATGTGGGAATAGGAAGAGGCTGTGTGCAAATATGGGCCTTGGAGAAGCAAGGAGCTAGGTATTGGTAAAAACAATAGCTGAATGCCCAGAATAATTAACAAAACTAGTTTATTAACAGAAAATAAGTGAAGTTTGTTTGGGTTCCAGCCTTTCTGAGCTATGGAAGTTCCAGGAACATAGCTTACATTACTGGATCTCAAGATCTTTCCATGCCAATTTTGATCAGAATGCCTGTCCTCTCTGTCTGTCTGGAGTAATCATCAGTGGTCATCACAGTCTTTCTGATTCTCTATATTGAGGCTTAGGGAAGAAAAACAGATTCGGTGTCAGGAAAAATGGTCAAGAGTTAGAATGTGGCATCCTTCACTCCCCAAATCAGGACTTCGTTACCCACCAAACCTTACCTTGTTCTCTTCTCTCCTGTCAAACGTGTGAGTCTTCATTCACACGAAAATATAAATGACTGACAACACAGCCACTTCCTGAGAGGTATCTGGGGTCAGTGTGATGAAGTTGTGATTATTGGCACTATTACACTGCGGACATCAGAGCCAGAGGGCTCTGAAAAGAAGTTCCCACAATTTAAATATATATACATATATATATATATATGGTTAAAATACCAGTCTTTTAGAGGGCAAAAAGTCTTGCTCTGAGGTTAAGGCATGTTTGCATAGTCTTCTGGCATGAGTTAGGTCAACATCTTGAGAGTAACCTACCACTTCCATAAGTGTGTACCTTAGACATCTTCTGGAAAGACAATGTCAAACCCAGTGATGCTTCACCAATTCCAACCTCCTTCCACTGGCACCAGGGAGAGGATGACAGTATTAGTATTTGTATCCCAGAGAAAATTATGCTGTGAGGAGGATGAAGAGTCAGGATTCTGAGCTCGACCTGCCCCACACCGCAAATGAAGTTCTCCCCATTACGTCACACATCAGACAGAAGCATGAGTTCTGAGCGATTGGATGTCCAAGAGCAAAACAATAAGTGTCAACCTGTGCTGTTTATGGAAAATGGGTATACCCAGACATTCCTACGTAGGCTAAATGTCACAGGCAGAATAATGCTTCTTTCCAAGATGCCCGTGCTTCTCCTCACCACTGACTAGGTCAGATTATATAGCAAAGAGATTTTGCAGTATGATGAAATTCAGGATCTTGAGATGTGCAATTACCCTGGATTATCCCACTTATATCACAGGGTTCTTACAACAAAGGAGGTCAGAGACAGAGAAGGAGACATGGGATGAAAGCAGAGCTCATAGGGACGAAAGTTAGAAGCCAAGGAGTACAGATGATCGCTACAAGCTGCACACACACACACACACACACACACACACACACACACACACACACACACACACACACACACACACACACACACACACACAAATACATTCTGTCCCAGAGACTCATGAAGAATGCACTCCTGAGGGAATCACGATTGCATTCCTGTGAAACTAATTTCAAACATCCGACCTCCAATACTATAAAGACAATAACTTTGGGTTATTTCAAGTCTCTTCCAGTATGGTGATTTGTTATGGTGGCAATAGAAGGCTGATGCATTGGGATTGTCACAGAAAATATATGATATTCAGTTAAACTTGAAAAATGAACTGGCTGTTAGGATAAGTCATATTTGTGTGTCCTTTACTTTCTTTTGCTAAATCTGATAGTCCTAATCAATTCCCCCTCCCCTTCCAACCACCAGGTCTGCACAGTCCATCTTCTCCTACCTACTTAGCACTATGGTACTATTACAGCCTTACACCTGCTTCTTTAGGTTGGAGTATGGCTAAATGAAGTGAAATCATTAAGGCCTCAGACAGATAGCTCTGTTATTATTCTATATCATGACCTATCAATTATTTATATTTTATAATGTAATACCATTTGTAATGGGTATTATGTTTTTCTATTGTGTTGTTATATCATCCAACTCATCAAGGCAACCAAAGGAGAGATGGATTGGCTGGCTGTAAACAGCAATGCCTGTTCTACACAAACTGTGTGCATTTTTGAGCATGCAAATCATCACTGTTTTAGATGCAATTCTTCTTTGAATTCAAAGGTAAGGATAGAATCCACCCCTCCAGACAAATGGATTTTCTAGGAGCCAGGACAGGGATGGAGGTAAGGCAAATGTGTTGTACAGGGCGCTGGGTATCAGGAGGCTCTCCGTTTAAGGTGCTTGTCTCACATTTGAGATGAGAATGAATGTTTCTTTAAATTATACACCCAGAGAAAGCCATGTGCCTTACTCCAGCCTCATCCCTGCAGAGAGATTTACTCAAGCCAACAACAAAAGTTAAAGCTACTTTCACCCACCTCTCTGTACAGTCTAAGAGAACCGTGGCCCAGAAAATTGTAATCAGAATTAGAGGAATGATTGTCATATTTCTCATGGTAGCTACCCCAGAATGTTTTGAAAATCTTCCTCACTGAGTTTCAACAGGCAGTCTGAGTTTTGCACTTCATTTCGGACTCAGGGGCCACCTCCTCTTCTGATTGATTTAAGTGAACCAGAATACTTCTACCCCTGGCCTCAGAGATTGATTGATTAAATTAAGCCTCAGCAGGGCAGTAGACAATGTGCCATTGGTAGGCCAGGCTTCATAGATGGAACTCGTGATTTTGATCTACAGATTGAGAAAACAGTTCCTATTCCCTTCGAAGTGTTTGGAATACAAATGGAAAACCTGGAATTGTTGCAAGGTACTTTACTACCATGAGGAAAACTAGATGGATGAGAATCGGTCATTCACATACAGACTATCACAGAAGGAAGCCAGAGTCATCATCGAATCTTCCAAAAAGGATGTGGGGGCAGACCTACCTCAGAATCCTAGCTCTTCATCCTCCTTACATGTGGGAACTATTCTGTTACATGCGCCAATGTATTCAGTCTAACATTTTCTATTATTGCACATGAGACCTGCCTGAACTGGACAATGGGTTGGAGATTTCTAACTTGGAGAAGCCAAATGTGTGAAATGTTCCATTTGTGTGTTGTCTCACACTAGAGACACCATCTGCATGTATCTATTTAACTTACAAACGTGGATATTATAACTAAGGATCTAACTTTGTATTTTAAATTTTATTGGAAGGGTGATATACAGAGGGGTTATCATTACTTAATTCAAGAAAAGAGTACATTTCTTTGCTAACAGTGTCACCCTCTCCCTCGTTTTCTTCCAGTTTACCCCCACCACCAATGACCCCCCCATCCTCCCCTAAATTGTATATTCATTTTCAACATGGTGTCTAGTAAGTATCACTGCTGAATTGGTTCACCCTTTGTCTCGCCTCCTCTGTGCCTCCCCTCCCCCACCTCAAAGCAGATAAATGTACATACAAGACAAATGGTACAGAAATCCAAAACAGTGACAGAAGGGAATAAATCAAAAGGGAGGGAGAATCACAAACATGCCAATACAAAAAAAAACCTCTTGTTTCCAGATGCTGGTGACTCACTCCTGTAATCCTAACTACTCAGGTTGCTGAGATCTGAAGTCAGCCTAGGCAGAAAAGTCCATGAGGCTCCTATCTCCAATTAACTACCAGAAGACCAGAAGTGGTTCTATGGCTCAAACTGGTTAAGCATTAGCCTTGAGCAAAAGAGCTCAGAGACTGTACCAGGCCCTGAGTTCAAACCCCATGTCCAACAAAAACAAAAAGGTTAAAAAAAAAACTTCTGTTTCCATTTTCTTGGAGTTCACTTCAATAAACATCATGTTGTATGATCATCATATGCACATAGCTATTGAGCTTTTAAGACCCTCTCCAGAATATCCTCCTGTGATCTCACTGTGTGAATGTTTAGAGTACTGTTTAATCATATCCAAGTGTAATTTTTTGTCTTTTACTATCCATTTGGATTACTTGTAGGTTTATAGGCACATTGTAATTACTATAAATGAGGGAAATCATGCAGCCTATGTTTCTTTGGGTCTGGCTTACTTCACTTAATATAATTTTTTCCAAGTCTTTCCATTTCCTAACAAATGGGGCAATGTCATTCTTTCTGATGGAAGTATAAAATTCCATTGTGTATGTATATACCACATTTTCTTGATCCATTCATCCACTGAGGGGCATCTATGATGCAATGAACATGGTTGTGCTGTTGGCTTCAGGGCAGCCTGGTTTGTGATCATTTGGATAAATGCCCAGGAGTAGGATTGCTGGTTCATAGGGGAGTTCTATGTTTAGTCTTTTGAGGAACCTCCGTACTGCTTCCCGGAGTGGTATTACAAGTTTGCATTCCCACCAACAGTGCAGCAGCATTCCTTTTTGGCCACATCCCCACCAGCATCTGTTATTGTTAGTTTTCTTGATATTGGCCAGTATAACTGGGGTGAGGTGGAATCTCAGTGTTGTTTTGTTTTGTATTTCTTTAATTGCCAGAGATTTTGAACATCTTTTCATGTGTCTATTGGCCATTCTTATTTCTTCTTTGGAGAAATTTCTCTTTAAGTCTTTAGTCCATTTATTAATTTACTTGTTTCTTTGAGGATTTGTTTTGTGGGATTAATATTTTGAGCTTTAAGTATATTTTAGATACAAGACCTTTGTCTGATCCATAGCTAGTAAAGATCGTCTCCCAATCTGTGGACTTTCTATTTATTTTGTTAGCTATGTCCTTTGCCATGCAGAATGTCTTTGGTTTGATGTAATCCCATTCATCCAGTCTTTCTTCGATGTGTTGTGATTCTGGATCTTTACTTAGGAAGTTTAGACCTCTGCCAATGAGCCCTAGTGTTTCCCCTGTCTCTTCATGTAATATTTTCAGGGTATCTGTTCTTACACTGAGGTCTTTAGGATCTGACTTTTAAATTTCACTAATTGTAGTTAATTGAACTTTAAGTGGCCACCTGTGATGGGTAGCTACCATACTGAACAATGCAGTCCCACAAGCTTCCTAACCCTCCTTCCAGCTGCTACCTCCTCCAGGGAGCCCCTACTAATCCTTTCTTTTCTGCAGAATCTGTTGGGTTCCCCTCCTCTGTGATCCCATAGTAATTAGACATGCCTCTCACATTGCAATTAGAGAATTATTCTAAAAGATAGTAATTCTCCTCTTACTGTGTCTGTATCCCTTTGAGTATCCCTTTGAGTGAGATATTTTTAACTAGATGAGGTCATATGTGACCCAAATGAGTATTGAATGTTGAAAGGCTTCATAGGTCATAATAATATAAATAAAAATACTTGCTGTCATTATAGTTACTAGATGAACTGCTCCATGAAGAAGTCTCAATCAAGCCCTTTTGTGGGTTTAGAAATCCCAGTCTACTCAGCCCTGAGACATCTATGCACATTGGCTTCAGGCTCCACTGCTGCCCTTTCTGACTCATTGAGTGTCCTTGAGCCTAGGGCACAGTGGATAAGGTCATGTAGATAAATCAAAGCTGGAGTTATAACCACTGTGTTTTCTGGATTGTGGCATGTGGATTTGGTGGACTGCGGAGTTTTCTCCTTGCCATATGCACCACAATAATGGGCAGAAGTCTGCCATGTCACTGAAAAGTGTCCAATGTATAACTAGATGTAGGGATTCCTTCAGTGGACAAGATAAAATGAGTGTTATTCTGAATTTCATGCTTTAATTGAGATGGGAAGCAAAACACACACACACACACACACACACACACACACACACACACACACAAAACAGATACACATGCACAGAGACAAAGAGAATGGTAATAGCATGGAAAAGGGAGATAAGTCAGTTATGGCAATGACCCAAGGAACAAAATATTAGTGAAAAATTCCAAGGTGGTAGCAGTTGAGATAGTGGAGTATTACCAGATTTAGGACAAGAAACTTGTGAAGTCTTTTTTTGTTTTCTTTTGTTCTCTCTCTTTCTCTCTCTCTCTCTCTCTCTCTCTCTCTCTCTCTCTCTCTCTCTCTCTCTCTCTCTCTCTCTCTCTCTCTCTCTCTCTCTCTCTCTCTCCCCTCCTTTTATTTGCCCCCTCTCTCTCATTATTCCTTCCTTCCTTCCTTCCCTCCCTCCCTCCCCCCTCCTTCTCTCCCACCCTCCCTTCTTTCTTTCTTTCTTTCTTTCTTTCTTTCTTTCTTTCTTTCTTTCTTTCTTTCTTAATGGTAGTACTGGAGTTTGGACTCAGATCAGGCTCTCTGCTACCTGGGCTAAATAACCCAAGTCCTTTTGCCATAGCTATTTTCTAGATAGCATCTTTGTTTCCTGAGACAGCCCTGGACTGTGATCCTCCTTTTTATGCAACCTCCTCATAGCTGGCATTAAAGACAAGCACCATCACATACAACCTTGTTTTCATTTCTTGATTAACTCAAGCTATGCCAGATAAGATCCTTGGCTTTCACCAGTCTTCAGTTGTCCTCATCACATCATTTAACAGCTAATATTAAGATATGTACTCATCCTTTGGAGTGTCCAAACAAGTCTTTCTGCTGGAATATATCTCCTTCCTAGATGAACCCACTATCAAATTCAAGATAAGGAAAAAATAAGAGATGCAAGTCACTTCTCTATATCTGCTTCTTCCTGTGCAAAGTTATCTGATTTAATATTTCACAATTGTAGCCTAGATTTTTAATAAAATGAATAAATGAAAGAAAAGTGGAGGAAAGGAGAAGGGGAAGTACAAATGGAGGAAGAAGGGAAAGTTCAAAAAAATAAAATAAAATTTAAAAATAAAAAAAGAAGGGAAAGTTCATAAGGCCAAGATGAAAATACCTAACTGCAGTATGCACTGCTGTATTGAGCTCTAAAAACTGGCAAATGGAACTGAGATCCCACAAGCCACAAGTGGGTTGTGGGCACTGAGGGCACTTTCCCTCTGTCTGGCTGACCTCCATCCTATCCACATTTCTGACAGATAGGAGAAAGATGCTCTCTAACAAGGTGAAATCCTCTCCTGCTAATCTGAGCATGATCCAGCACTCTGGGATCCATAGAGGGAGAGAATCCATCCTTCCAGCCCGCCCCTGCCTGCCCTGTCTAGGGGCACACTCAGGCATTCTCAAGTGTGTCCTTGGCCTTCAGTGAGGACTGCAGGCAGGTAGCTCCAGGCAGATTATGTGCCAACATCCTCATTCCCTGGACCCAGCCTGAATGTCAATGACCCAAATCCCATTACTGGCTTTCTGCTTCACTCATTACCTGGAGTTTTTCATCTTTTCTGGTGATCAGGAAAATATCATTTCCATTTTCAGGAAAGAAAAAAAAAAACTCTGCTTGCCAGGCATTGATTTTTATTATAGCTGCAAGTTCCTTCTTATCTTGCATTTTATTTAGGCTTCTTTAAATGCTTTTGTTTAGGCAGCTTGAGTTGGAAGGCTACTGTGGCTGAGAAGGTAGATAGAGAATTACATAAGATGGAGCATTTAAACAATTGTCTAAGGGAGGAAGTAATCTGCTCCAAGATGATCTTATATTCTGGGGAGGGGAGGGATGGGATGTTCACAGATAAAGCTGATGGAGAAATGATTGTGAATGATAAGACTCACTCAGAAGAAAGTCATGAGAAGTGGTATCACCCCTGTCTTTCAGACTGAGTCTCAGCAATTCTAACCTAAGTGCAGAGCTGGCAGCTCCTTAAGATGCTAAAAGTCCACATATCTGAGAAGAGACATTACTTCCTAATGTGTCCAAGACAAGGCAGTATAAGCTGGAATGACAGAGACAAAAGACCTATTGGAGCCTTTACAGGCATAGGTCCACGTGAGCTTCACAGTTTCCACATGGGATGATTGTAAAGTTGCATTAAGTCACCTCAGCCCTCAACAAACTAGGAATTGGTAAGAGCTAGATTCCTTTATTTTTTCCACCCAGGCTTGTCTTGTCCTCTTTCTGTGTAGCCTAGGACCATTTTCTGATTAGAAAATACCAAAGTTAAGGTCCCCATATGATCCATATAGCAGTCTGAGCAGCAATAATAATATTTGCTATGGGAGGAAACAAATGACAACACTTTCACCCATAGCTTCACATTTGATTCTCCCAGCAAACTCATTGTGTTAATATTCTACATATTGTAAGAAAAATCTCTTTATTCTTTTTTTTTTTTTTGGGTCCATCGTGGGGCTTGACTCTGGGCCTGGGCGCTCTGTCCCTGTGCTCTTCAGCTCAAGGCGAGAACTCTACTGCTTGAGCCACAGCACCACTTCCGGTTTTCTAGTAGTTTATTGGAGATAAGAGTCTCACGGATGTTCCTGCTCAGGCTGGCTTTGAACCATGATCCTCAGATCTTAGCCTCGTGAGTAGCCAGGATTACAGGCGTGAGCCACCAGTGCCCAGCAATAATCTCTTTATTCTTAGGAATAAGTAGATGACAGTTTACATTCCAATATGGTACACAGAAGGGTAGATTTCATGATGTAACTTCTCTAAACAATTGACAATTTAACCAAATGAATAACAGGAGTCTGGAGCATGCTTTGTCTGAGGGAAGGAGTGTGAATTAAGGAGAGGGGAGAAGATGAGTAGAAAGAAAGAAAGTTGGTGATATGATCATCATACTCAGTGTGCATATATGAAAATGCAACAAGATAACTTAAGGGGATAAATAGGGATAGGTTAAATGCAGAATTGGGAAATTATGGAAGAGGTGTTACTAATCAAGATGCCTTATACTCATAAATTGACATGTTGAATCAAAACTCCTTGTTACAAGTACTTAAAGATAATAAAATAATGATAAATAAATAAATAATAAATAAGCCAGTGTGCTTACATTCCAGACACCATGCCAGGTGGCCCAGGACACATTGTGTAGCTATTCCTGAGTCACACACACTCAAGTTCAAATCTTAATTCTGCCATTCTGGTGACCTCAAACAAAATGGATGTTTCTTCAGGCACCAGTTGTGCCTAGCTACTCAAAAGGCTGAGATCTGAGGATCACAGCTCAAAACCAGCCCCAGCAGGGAAGTCCATGAGACTCTTATCTCCAATCAACTACCAGAAAACCTGAAGTGGTGCTGTGGCTAAAGTCGTAGAGCACTAGCCTTGAGCTGAAGAGCTGAGGGACAGCACCTAGACACAGAGTTCAAGCCCCACGACTGACAAAAAAAAAAGGGATGTTTCCTGTACATCTGAGTTCTCACATCTGATAGCTGGAGGAGAAAGGCTTTACTTCACAAGCCAGCTTACTTGTTATTGTACTGTTCGTTATTCAGCATCTTCTATGTGCCAAGCTCTGGAAATATAATAATGAGCAAAACAAAAATCACTGCTTTCATGAGATTATGCTCCTGTAAGGAAAGGGATAAAATACAACATATTGGACTTGAAAGTGATAGTAAGAAGAATAAGAGGGAGAGCAGACAGAACCATTGGGGGAGGAGCTTCTTCCAATAGAATGGCCAGAGAAGACTTCACATCAGAAGCTAAGGCTAGTGAAGACTTCAAAGAGGTGAGGAGGGATGTTTGCAGAACCTTCCAGACAGGAGGACAGAGGCAAAAATAGGAATGGTGTCCCACGCTCCAAGCACAAAGAAGCCATGTAGCTGCACTGGAGCAAGCAAACAAGGGAGGAGTCCTGGGTCTTGCACTCTGGACCTAGGTACTGTCCCTGAGTCTTCAGCTCAAGGTGAGCACTCTACCACTTGAGCCACAGTGCCACTTCTGGTTTTCTGGTAGTTTATTGGAGATAAGAGTCTCACAGACTTTCCTGAGGGGGGTTGGCTTTGAATTAAGAGGTCAGCCTCCTGAGTAGCTAAGATTTACAGATGTGAGCCACCAGCACCCGGCCTTTTGTTCTTTTTTGTTGTGGTAGTCATTTGTTTGGTTTTGTTTCTCTTGAAGGAGTAGTCAGCAACCACTCAAGTCCATTGACAGGACTGCCCTAATCGAGCTTTACTGTCACTAGGCTAACCTGAGCCACTGTGTTGGGTTAGACTGCCTTCATATGTGGAGGCAAGTGTAGAGACTGTTGTACTGATCCAGAAGGAGAAGATGGTGATTGGACCAAAACAACAATCACTGAGGTTGAGGTGAGGTTTCTCTTGAAATAGAGCCAATGATATTTGCTTATGCAAAGTATGTGGGTGGGGAAAAAAGGACCCAAGGAGAAGACACATGTTTTCTGGGCTAAGTAACTGGAAGAAGATTGTCTTTCATGGAAAAGACAGAACAGCTCTGGCAGAGTGCAGATGAATTGAGCAATGAGTGTCTATTTTCTCCAAGTGTGCAGTGTCTGGCACAGAGTGTCAGTTTGCTCAGAACAGTAGAGTGTTTTTATTATCCTAGTCTTGGATCTGTCACTGTGGTTGAGCGTTTTTACTGATCTTTACCCTCCATATAAGCATTCTCAGAAAGCACATGGCCAGAGAGGTTCCAACCAGAAAATAAACTCTAAAATCTTAAAGGAATAAGTGATTTTGAGCCTACTTACCACCGAAGCCTCTTTGACCCAGCTGGCTGGCATGCTGGAACCTCATGACCTTCATACATGCTGCTTTCTCTCCACTCGGGCCTTTCTTTTCTTCCTTTTTTTCTTTTTTTCTCCTCCATCCAGGATAGGGACAAAGGTACAGACTGGAAAGAAATTCTGCTATGGCTTTGTTCCAGAGCCTTCCTTCATGTTCAGAGAATATTTAGCCCAGCCTCCTCAAGTGCAAAAGAAGAGGCTGAGGACTAGAAAAGCTTGTGTCTTAAAGCATCTCTATCCATATGAAAATGAAATTGGGAAGGTGGCTCAGTGGTAGAGCGCTTGCCTTGCATGCTCGAGGCCCTGGGTTCGATTCCTCAGCACCACATAAGCAAAAAGAAAAAAGCCGGAAGTGGCGCTGTGGCTCAAGTGGTAGAGCGCTAGCCTTGAGCTGAAGAGCTGAGGGGCAGCACCCAGGCCCAGAGTTCAGGCCCCACTACCGGACCCAAAAAAGAAAAAAGAAAAGGAAATTAAATTATATAATTCTAAGTGCTCATGTGGCTTTTACACTTCAAGTCCTTTGACAAACACAAGCTACAATAAAAACCAACCACAACAGTCAGGCGTCAGTTGCTCACACCTATAAGCCCAACTTCTCATGAAGAACGGATCTGAGGATTGCAATTCAAAGCCAGCCCAGGAAGACAACTCTGAGAGACTCTTATCTCCAACTAACCACCAAAGAATTATCAATAGAGGTATAGCTCAAGTGGTAAAGCACCATCTATGAGTGAAAAAGCCAAGCAAGAGTGCAAAACACTGATTATACTCCCCACCCCCCACCCCCGTCCTGGCGCATCATCATCATCATCATCACCACCACCACCACCATAATACTAACCCAAATCCCAGTAGCAATTCATGGTTTTTCTTTCCTTTATCAACCACGTCTAAGCCACCAGCAAATTCTGTTCACACTACTTACAAAACATATCCGTGTCTGCCCCACCCCCCTCTTTTCATGACTAGACCATCACCTCTGTATACACCACCAGTACCTACAGCTACAGTATTTCCTAGCTGACTTCTTCTCCACTGTCACTGTTAAAACTCACAAGCATGTGACAGACTGAACTATCTGTTTCACATTTGATCCAGGCACATTTATTCCCCTAACCAATGATTTATCCGCATTGTCCCATGACTTCTGAAACCCTTGTGATCTGACCCTCCTCTTTGCTGAGCCTTGACCTCTTGTATTTCACTCTAACTCACTAACCTAAGCCTCTCTGGATGTCTAGGTGTGCCTTTTTAAGCCAGCCTTCCCCATTCTGTAGTAATTGTGGCATAGCTGCCAATGATTTTCCCCTCCTCTTTCTACACCCTGTGTAATCCCCAGCCTATGAACAAGGGAACAGAATAAGGCAAAGGGTTATGGGATATCACACTCATGATTAGATTACAGATGGTGGTAGCCTCCAACTTATTGGCATTCTCTCTGTCTCTTTTGCCTTCTCACCTTCTCACTCTGATGAAGTAAGCTTTCATAGTATGGAAACAAGCTGTATCTTGCTAGAAACTAAGTCACCCAACAAGGAACTTGATCTTTCAATCTAACAGCCTGAAAGAAACTGAATGGTGTCCCCAACCATGTAAGTGAGCTCAAAAGCTATTCCAGCCCCAGTCTAACCATAAAATGTCTATAGCCCTGGCTCACACCTTGATTGCTACGTGTGAGAGACCCTGACCCAGAGATCCATCTGCCATGCCCATATTTCTGACCCATAGAAACTGAGATCATAAACGTTTATTGCTTTAATCCATGAAATACTGTTACACAACAATTCACTACTAAATCACCGCCTCAAACACTTCTCTTCTTCCCTTAGCCAGGAACTCTAGTTTCACTCAGAACTTCCCTCACTCCACCTCTCCACTTAAAGTATCCTTCTCTGAATTCCTTCCAATACCCAGTCCATTACTCTACTCATTATATTTCTACACATTTAACTAGTTGGAAATAGTTTTCTTATTTGCTGATTTACTTGGTTTTCCCATCACAACAAAAGTTCCATGAGAAGAGGAGCCTTCTCTGATACCTTCATAGCTAAATCACTGTTCCTAAAGCCAGAATGTGGCTCACAGTACTCTTTCAGTAAACTTGTCAAACAAGTGAATGAATAAGCCAGTGTGAAGAAAAAAGAGGTGGGAGTGAAAATATTCTACAACATGATTTTTCTAAAAGGCCTTGGACAATGAGCTAGCATTTACTCTTGTGATTCAGCCCACCCCTCTATTAAAATGTTTCTATATTTTGAAGAACCTCATGTTTATTTCTCTCAAAGATCACCTCATAACTTCATAATTTCTCTCCTTGAGTTTCCTGCCAATTTCAGCTGAATTTGAGGCTAACAAGAAACCCATATTCTTTTCTATCAGTTCCAAAACAACTCCCCTTCCAGGTGAAGAGTGGTTTAAAAAATGTAAAGCTTATCAAACTCTTACAAAACTGTACATATATTTTTAAGGGTCCATAACTTGAAAACATATTAATCTTTCCTGAAATTCATGTGGGTTTAAAAATTAGGAAGAAAGATCTAGATCCTGTGTAGATTGTCCAGTTGTAAAATCTTAAGTATTTTTGTAACGCTTCTTTGCAACTTTCTTCAGTCTGAAGATTCAGCTTATTTAGTCTACATTTCTACTGTAAACAGAGGGTTAATGTTATCTCTGTTTTAAGGGCACCACCAAGGGAAAGATGTGAAGAATTTATATTTATTTTATTCTTGAATGCAAGTTATAAATGGGGACATATGCTGGTATAACACCAAAGTGTCACCAATGTACCCTGCAAAAGGCAAAGAATATCAAAATATGTCAATAAAGCAAAATCTTCCCACAACCACTGTCAATAATAAATCCTATTATCGGTATATAAAATACAGTCAAGGACATTTTTCACACTACAGTAATATTAACATAAAATTTATTTTCATCTATATGTTCAGCCAAAGAGGAGGGAGAACATTACAGTGTACTTATACAGCATAAAATAAAATCATATTCTCAAAGATACAAGGAAAATATTTCTAATATCTTGGCAAATGAGATTCAGTCAGAGAAGATAGATGAACTAAACAGCATTTTTATATTCTTACATCTTCATATGTGAATTCTGTCTTTACTTGTTCTCTCTACCTTTTGTTAACCTGTCCTCTCTTTCTCTCCATTGCCTTCCAGTAAGAAGCTCATTCTTGCCAGCTGTGAGTTCTCATATTTCTATGTGACAGGATCTGAAGAATGCATAGATAAACGCTCTAAAAGGAAAGGTAGTAAAAAAAAATTAGGTAAAATTATTTCTTGCTGAATGAGGTTTCTTCTCTTAAGGAGAGCATACTAAATAGGACAGAATAACTGCATCCGACTATTAAAAAGAAGCTTAGAAGAGTGGAATAGAAGGTCCTCATCTAACGAAGCTGAAGAAGATTTGGCCTAGATGAAGAATCTAAAAGTTTCTATGTAGATTAAGGTATGGAAAAACTTCCAACATGCATTCTGTTTTTGCTTCCTGCAATAGAAGCTAGAAGGATATCTGATAGAGAGGCAGGCAAAGAGGATACAGAGTAAAAGGCCTGGTGTGTATAGAGAGTAGGACAGATGGAGGATGAGCCACAAAAGCTTCCTCACCATGGCCTTGGTCTTGTTCACAAGAGCACATTTGCTATACATAGCTTTGGAGAAGACTTGTTCTTAAAGGTCATATATATGGAATACTGATTAGTAATAGATAGTTATGACAACCTGTTTTACATATGTCAGAAGGCCTATGAGCAAAATTTTATATAGCTGCTATATAGACAGAGAGCTCATCATTTAAGAATGGTGCTTGCTAAGCAGTTAGATTTTCATAGTATCTAGGCCCAGCTATAAGGAGACAGTGGACTCAGCCATTTGTTGCCATTGTCCAGTTGTGCTTGATTTTAGCTACAATTTTACCTCTTCTTAGGCTGCTCTAATAGTTCTTGTTCCTCTGTTCTCCCCGTTGGTGAGAAGCCCCAAGACCCTCTGTTTAATGTGAAGCTGCAGAAGAATTTGACTCAACTCTAGTTTGATTAAATGTCTATGGCTGGAAACGAGAGATTAAACATCCAGAAAGGACTGCTTTCCTGGGTCATACTTTGTTCCCAGAGAAGAAGTGTGAGGCTCTGGGAAATCCATAGACTTAGGGCCCTTGGATTTGAATCTCCTTTCAGATACGTCCTGGCTTTGTAACCATAATAAAGTTTCTTAATATCTTTGTTCCTCTAATTCTCCCTGGGTAATATGGTGGTCACTAATCCTGATCACTTGGGAACTCTCACAGTAATTGAAGTTCTCAAAACATTGGAGGGCCTTGAGAAAGGAACTTACTAAAGAGAACACTCAAGTGTAGAAGAGATTCCCCACCTAGTTCTTCACTTGCCCCTCCATATATTTTTATTCTTGTACACAGACCTTTTGACATAGCTAAGAAAGCGCATCATTGTCTGAGGTTAGAGACTTTTCAAATGTCATCAGGTGTCATCAGTACATACTAGTTCTAACAATCCTTGTACAAATAAACATGCAAGCAAGGACTCCAAAACATCTGTGCGTCTTGTGATAAACCTGCAAGCAAGCAATCAACAAACAATGATAAGGCCAACTGTGATGTAGTCTTTATGATGAGCTCATCTGCATTTTTTTCATAAACTGTCAGGTAAGTGCCATGGTTATCTTCATTTTACATATGAAGAACTTGGGGTTTGGCACTTGTGAGCTAAACACATCCTATCTGATTCTGTATAGTTCTTAAGTTAAAATGTTTTTAACTTGTTAAATGAATACATGGAAAATAGTTATAGACGTTTTTACATAAAATCTTCATTGTTGCCTTTCGGACCTCAAAACCTTAAATAGGTATTCCTGGCTCTTTACAGAATTACTTTTCTGCTTCTCACTTTAGAATACTTCCACATGCTAGAGTGCTTAACCTCTGTGAGATATTCTGTATTTCCAATTAAAATTTGAAAGGATTACTCCTAGCTGCAAACACGATCTCTAGCCTAAAAGAATCAAATGACCACTGAGTGGGACAGTGTCCACATGCTCATTCTTCACTGCCTTAGTTGCCCTTAGTAACACATGTAACTTGAGAACCAGCTATGCCCTGCCAGTCAACATGAGTGACCCCACCAATAACCATGATAAATACTGAGATAAATAGAATAGTAGAAGAAACCCCATTATCCGAGAGATTCGCCATCAGAATCTCCTCAAGTAGTACATTGAAAGCTGTCTAAGTCTTTAGGGAGACTAGATCTTCAGCTAAGATATGTTCTACTAGTTTACCAAGTCACCTAGAGAAAGTGAGAAATCAGAAAAACATCAACTCCAGTTGGACTGGAGGAAATGTCCCACTCTCTGCTTCCATTTCCTCTTCTATACAATGGTGCTGAACATGGAGTCTTCCTCACAGAGGCTAGTCAGTACTTCGTTAGTACTGAAACCAAACCCAGGGCATTGCAAATGGCTAAGAACATGTTCTACCACTGAGCTTCACTCTTCGCCCTCATTGTAAAGTTTGATTGGAATGATAAATGTCAAGGAGCTAACATTTTCAGTAACTGAGGTACATTAAGTTCTTAATAGATAGCTAATGGAACTCTAAATAAAACTATAATTTCATAATGATAGAACAATGGAAACACTTTTATAGAAAGGATTCAAGAGGCTCGTGATCACCCTGAAATTACACTAAAATTTTGTCTTTAAGATGTATTTTTATGGAAAGAACTTCCTCACCTAACTTCAAAATAACTAAGGAATCTGGCTTAAAATGTTAAGAACCACAGATCAAGCTCAATCAATTGTAATTAACTTATAAGGGCTCTTTAGAGAAAGATATGTACACCCCCATGCATTGTCCTTCTGAGTGTAGCACAAGAACATACCAGCTAGTTCCTGGTGATCTTCTTGCCCTAAATACACACACACACACACACACACACACACACACACACACACACACACACACACACACACACACACACACACATCTTCACTCTACTCAATTCAGTAGAGAGAAAGCAGCTTAAATTTGCATCTTTGTAGTTATTGATCTCAGGCCTCCTCAGAGAGGACTTCTGTAGCCAGTTGTATTCGTAGTTTTCAGTTGCTATAGCAAAATGCCTGAGGCCGTGTGCTTTCCAATGAAAAGGTATTTATTTAGCTCAGTTTTGTAGGCTGAAAGATTAAGACTAGGTGACCCTATTGGTTTCATTTGAATAACAGATTCACTTGGGTGCTCCTTTCCCAAGATCTCTGAAACTTATTCTATTTATATATTTACTTGTGTGTTATCCCTATGTAATATTTAATATAAGGTCTACAAGGATAGGGGTTTGACCTTAATTTTTCATGGCTGAATCCTTGGTGTTTGCTCCAATAATCATATGATCAATAATACAAAACACACAAAGTTCCCCCAGGAAATTTGACTCAGCCTGTAAACAAATAGTAAAAGGAAACATCAGAGCCTTGACTGTACTAAGAGTGTCTCTTATCTCTATTACCTAAGTTGTCCAAATTCAACTAAAAGATGCATCAGGTTACAAGCTATGCTTTCTCTTCAAGGAAACTGAAGGGTGTGCTTGTTTTACACAACTGACAGCTGAGTGTACAGGATCTAGGAGACTTGACATCTAGGCTTCTTTGGGAAACAAAAATCTGGTCTAATAAAATGGTAAAATTTGTGAAAAACAGACGGTTGTAAAAAAATTGCCTTGGGTTGTTTCTTTTATATTTTTTATTCTCCCAACAAACATTGCTAAGTTGTGAAACAAACAAATTCTTCTTTATGTCCAAATGGACATATAAGAACCCCTCGATCCCAGTTCCATTCTCTGTAGCCTCTCATTGTTTAGTTTAGTCAAAGTTCCCCAAGATCCTTTTAGCATAAATGATTTCACACTCAAGCCAGTTCTCTCTTACATACACAAGCATGCACGTGCGCACACACACACACACACACACACACACACACACTCATCATCATCATCATCATCATCAAACAGCTCATGGTAGAGATGGAGTCTTCTGAATATGATTCTTGTACACTGATCCTTCAAGTCTATTCTGCCTCTCAGAAATCAGGGACATTTTCTAATATTCTTTAGTGAATCTGATCCTCTATCCCGGAACCCACTGAAACATTTCTGATATTTACTGCCTGATAATAATGAACAAAAAAAATGCTCATGGTGAATGTGGGGTCTGAAAGAGGTTTGCATCTATTTAGTTTTTCATTGACAGCTCACACCAACCATTTAATCTGGGGGTTATAAAGCACCCCGAAATTATTTAGTTGTTAGTACAGTTAAACACCCTTGTATGTATTGGGTTAAAAAAATCACATTCAATTACTTCATCCACAGAAAACATAGCAACCTTGTTCTTTGCCCTATAAAAACTATTCGGTGTCTTCCACCGGCCAGACTTCTCACCCAACTATAAATGCAACCTGTGTGCTTATATCTCTATTTTGCAAGCATAAGAAATAAGAGTTGTAAGGCACATTGCTCCTTTCACATCCTATTAAAAGGGAGAGGAAGGGAATGAAAGAATGATCAGGAAAGCACCGCCTTCATAAAGATTTTAAAGCCAGACTGCCTTTGAGCTATCTTGAAGGTTACATTAAGTGGCTTACAAGGCCCTACTTGCTAAGACTCACTCCTACCACAGGAAACAGGGAGAGATCATCTATGGAAGATATGCCACTCTCATCTCGTCCTTGTCACTTTGGGAGAAAGCTAACCTGCCAGGTTTTCTTGCTCACCAGTTTATTTCTTCCAGGAAGAAAGAATTCTCACTGCCCTTGAAAAACTAGGAAAATCCAAAGCAAAGCTATGGGTCTAGGTAGACTTAAGCTACAGCAAAAATCCAATTGCTCAAATAATTGTCTCTAAGCTTACAATCACATTCACAATAATAATGACCATATATCTTATACCTGATATGTGCAAAGCCCTTCCCTTACATGATTTCCAATCTCTGTGGTAACTCCTTAAGGTGGGCAATATTTATAAATGAGGAATGTGGGTTCCAAGAGGATGGGTAATTTGCCAAGGGTCCCACAGCAATATGTTGGTAATCTGTGTTTGGAATCAAATCTAATTGTCCTTTAGCTCTATGATGGATCAGCTGTAGTCCCTTCTAACCTGACCTCCAAGGTCTCTTTCCTACTCTCTGTATAAATGAATCAATACACAGCCTTTTATTCAAAAGATGGACATGTAATATCAGCTCCCCATCATCCCCAGCAGCAACTGCAAGGTTTGAAAATAGTAGATTACTAAGAGCTCGACACATGAGATCAGGTCTCTTGTCTTGGCCTAACACCAAGCCCAAGTGATCAAGCGAATAAATGAGTATTTTGTATGTACTAATTTCACATCTACAAAACAAAATTTGGGTCAAAACATTTTATCAACCAATTTATGTGTAAGCTATGTGTGTTTCTATTTAAAGATACCTTATTTAATACATACTGTTTATTTGTGAACAGAACTTTTGACCAGTAATGGTTTAAGTCAGACCACAAAGAAGCTTGTATAGGGGCTGGGAATGTGGCTTAGTAGTAGAGTGCTTGCCTCAAATGCATGAAGCCCTGGGTTTGATTCCTCAGTACCACATGAACAGACAAAGCTGGAATTGGTGCTATGGCTCAAGTGGTAGAGTGGTACCCTTGAGTAAGCAAAGCTCAGGGACAGTACCCAAGCCCCAGGACTGGCAAATAAATAAATAAATAAATAAATAAATAAATAAATAAATAAATAAGAAGCTTGTATAATATGTGCAGATTCTCTATAAGGCATAACAAAGCCTTCTTAGACTTAGGAATACTAGATGGCTACATGAAGAAATGTTTTAGACAGAAAAATCATAACATAAAATGTGGAAATGTGACACCATAGGAAGATAAAAAACATACAGCTAAATGAGAAGACAGAGGTTTACTTTGTATGTGCATGTTAACTGACTCAATTATTTTTCACCTGTATGTCTAAGAATGGCCACACATCACCATGAATATAAATCTGGGGTTACAAATACATTTAAGCAAGTAGATGCATTCACAAAATGGAATCCATGAATAACAAAGATTCTTCAAACACTTAATCCACATAACAGTCCCAGAAGATGAGTATTTGATCAGCAAAATTTAAAATGAGAGTCTGAAAGTGGAATAAATATTTCAAATCTATCACTGCTAAATGGTGAAGCCAGGAATTCAACCCAGTTCTACCTGCTGCTCCCAAAGCCATGAGATTGCTCCTTTTAATATGTCTCATTGGTTCTCAGAAGAGAGAAGGCTTATATGTGGACCTGATTTACACCAGATCTGCTAAATTTCAAGATCCCACTTCCTCTGATTGGTTATGTTCCTTTTTTTCTTCTATACTCTCTTTGTCCAATCTGTATCAATGCCTTTCCTTCCACTGAAGACATTCTTTCCTGTTTTGTTCATCTGTTCATGTTTAGGGCTAATTCCACAACTGCTTGCTTTTCTGAGTATCTTATCTACTTTTGTAAAGCTGGTTAGGAGCTTTGTGGTAACCCAGTCAGTCCATCCTTGCTGCTTGCAGCTCAGACTCAAGAGAAGGTTAGTGACTTTCCCAATGCCAGTGAGAATCAGAGATAGGACTTAAACTCAGATCTACTGACCTTGAGAGTGTTGTTTCCTCTAGAACTGCTTTAGTTTCCCTCCCACTTTCCCTGAAAGAATTACCTTCAACCACAAGATAAACAAATGAAGCTAAGGAGGAGTGGAAGAATGGCAGAAGCAAAATGATAGCACTCAAAGATGGCTTCAACTCATTTCAAGAGCTTTTTAGGATGGAGACAGAGCTGATGATTCTCTTTCTGGAGTCAGCCTTCTGCACCAAGAGAGTCTGATGAGCCACTAAATAATAGCAGTGTGCAGATCTGGTTTTTGTATTTATACAGCATCTTTCATCTCTGAAGATGAAGGTTTATCTCGACTCCTCCCAGACATTATCTCATTTTCCTTAGAAGACCATGGGGACCTGCTATAAGTACTGTACCCATTTTTCTGATAGGAAAATTAAGTTTCAAGGGCAGTAAAAAAGTTTACTAAGACTGAAGCCAATCAAGAACTTCATTCTGCAAAACCAGAGTCAAAGCTTACCACTACTACCAACAAAACTAAGTCCATTAAAGTACCAATCATGAGTCAAATATACAAATACCCTGAAATAAGACCAAACTATGGGAAATATAGGATTAACATTTGTTTAAGATTTACTGTTTGTCAGGATATTCAATAAAATGAGTCACTAAATTTGGCACCAGAATTGTCATCCTTATGTTATAGATAAGGAAACTGAGCTCAAGGCAGCACATAGTAAGAGTTAATCATAGGTCTCTTTGACCCCAAAGATGGAATCATTTATTTTTTTTAAAAAAGAGCTGGCTCATGCTTTTAATCCTTGCTACTCAGGAGGGATCTGAGGATCACAGTTCAAAGCCAGCCAGGGCAGGAAAAGCTATGAGACACATATCCAATAAAGCACCTGAAACCTGGAAGTGGAGCTATGACTCAAAGTGGTAGAGCACTAGCCTTGAGGAAAAAGCTCAGAGGCAGTGCCCAGGCCCTCAGTTCAAGTCCGGAGAGGGGTATCTGGTATTTGCAATGGACTGTCTTAAGCCCAGTGGGTACATAACATATAACATAAAAATATAACTAAAAATTTTAATGTTTTCCTGGCACAAGAGACCCAGTGATAATAAAGACACATCCTGCAGGAATTTACCCTTACCCTCTATTTGGGGAGAGAAGAGGAGAATATAAAGAAGAATTCAGGCCAGAAACTGATGGCTTATGCCTGTAATCCCAGCTACTCAGGAGGCTGAGATCTGAGTATCAAGGTTCAAGGCCACCCTGGGCAGATAAGTCCATGAGACTCTTAGCTCCAATGAACCACCATAAAACCAGAAGTGGGACTGTGGCTCAAAATCATAGAGAGCCAGCCTTGAGAAAAAGAGCTCAGGAACACTGAGTGCCCAGGCCTGGAGATATTGAGTCCCACAACTGACAAAAAAATGCAACTTTCCATTGAGCATTCTCTAGGTGGTAGGCATTGTGCTTCATGCAAGACATTCAAGTTGTAGCAAAATCACAATACCTGGGGCTGGGAAGGTGGCTCAGTGGTAGAGCGCTTGCCTTGCATGCATGAGGCCCTGGGTTCGATTCTTCAGCACCAGCTGGAAGTGGCGCTGTGGCTCAAGTGGTAGAGCGCTAGCCTTGAGCTAAAGAGCTGAGGGACAGCACCCAGGCCCAGAGTTCAGGCCCCACGACCGGACCCAAAAATAAAAAATAAAAAATAAAAAATAAATCACAATACCTAACTTCATATAGCTCATTCTTGCATGATTTGGCATCTCAGCCCAAGGAACACATGTATAAATGTCATCTTGACCTCCAGCATACTGGGATTCATTTTAACAGGGCTGTGTATTTGCTTATAATTCAAGGGGACTTGCTCTTTTCACCAGTTTTTTTAGATGAAAAATGCTACCAATGCAAATCAGAAGCATCAGATAACTCCTAACAGACTGAAGCTACACCATCAGGAACCATAAATTCAGTTTAAAAGTATCTGCTCTATAGTCATTTCCATCAAGGCTGTTACTTCAGTGCCTGCAAGGTACCAGTAAATACCATGCCAAGAGCTAGAGAAACAAAAGCAAACAAATGAAAGCAGGATAGAAAAAGTAAACTCAAATTACTTCTACCTATGGATAAATAGATATTATGTTGATAAATAGTAATTCTATCTATCAAAATAGCCACAGAGAGCCATGGGAAGAAAGAGAGAGGGCAATTATGTCTGATTAATAAGCACTAGATTCCTTTCATGGTTACACAGTAGTCACCCAGAATAAATGTGCTTTTGTCTGGTAGAGTCACATTCATTTTTGCCTTAATCCTGCCAAACACTTGTTCCTGCTAGAGCACACAATTGCAGCTGGTCTTATAGGTCCATGCTAGGATGCAGACAGGAGAGGGGTTTTTCTGAAACCAGGGCCCAGATTTGCCAGCCGTCCCTCCTTCCTCCCTAGTCCGTACCTGGGATATGCCCTTTGGCATCATCAACAGAAGTAGCTTCCCACTGGTTCCCCCAGCAGAACTTCTCACGGTGTGATGCATGGGTTTCTCTGTTCTTGGCTTCTCTGGGCATTAATCCCGTTCCCTTTGAGGTAGGACTGACAGTTGTTCCCCAAGGAAGGATTTCTTCACATCTCTGGGTAAATAGACCCACTGGCCACTGCCTCTCTTGACTCTACACAGCCTGGCAAGTGTAAAAAATGAGCAAATGAATCGCTGTATCCTAACTGCCTTCAAATCCTTTATTTTTTTTCTCCTCCTCATGAACTGGTCCCTTACTTCAGCCTTTCTGCCTTTTCTACCATCCCATACATTCAGACTCCAGTAACATCTATTGAGAATCTACAATATCTATCATGTTTATGAATGTTATTTAATCATATCCCCTGGAGAAACTTAGGATATAGAGATGGCTGACACTTTACAGTGGCGTCCCTAAGGCTTGAAATCATTGGGTAGCTCACAGGTAGAGAATTTGTATAGCATGCCCAATGTTCTCTGGGTTCAAACCCCAGCAACACACACACACACACACACACACACACACACACACACACACACACACACACACACACACACACACACACACACACACACACACATCAAATTACTAGCCCCAGTACTGACCAGAGATTGAGTTTCCATCTCTCTAAACCAAATCTCCAGATAATGCGCTTCCCTCCTGATGATCCCAACTAAACTTCTAGCTGATCTATGAAGAGAGACAAAAACAGAGAGGGGAAACTTGCATATATATATATATATATATATATATATATATATATATATATATATATATAAATTATCCTTAGCCCAGAGTACCACACCAAAACCATTGAATCAGAGTCTCTGCATATAATTAGGCAGCTAGGCTAGCAGGAATTTATGAGCCGTTGTAGAGTATTGCATGCAGTTTCATCTGAGACTAATTCTTTTTAAACCACAGGATGGGCAGGAGAGAGTGGACAGAAAAAAGTGCCCTATTCTCAAACTCTTTCTTCTTCTCATCTCCATAAGCATCCTTTACAAGGACATATTTCAAAAGTGATCTGCTAGTGACATTTCATCCAGCAGACATTCATTTGTTCACCTGCACAGAAGAACATATACAGCATGATGGGGCTGCTAGACAAAGAAATACTGCAAGGTCTCCGTGTGCCATGTAATAAGGTTGGTAGGGGAACTGCACTTGAAGAAGCATCGTGAGGGACATATGTAAAAGGTGCTGAGCAGGAAATAAATGGGAAGCCCTTGACAGAAAAGAATTCAGAATTTCTGCTGTGTTTTTCAGAAGGGGGCATGGGAGAGACCTGGAGGGAAGGAAATGCAAGTAAAGACGGAGACTTAGCAAAATTCTTTGTGCTGACTTATCATGCCAGTTCCCCCGGCTCAGGAAGACATGAACTGGATAGGAGAGGCGCCACAAAAGGCTGGTATAAATCACTACAGCCTTTTCTTTTTATGCACGGCATTTTGAGCTGTCTGATGGTATTCTCTATCAAAGCTGTTTCCATCTCAAATTCAGCCCTGGTTGGACTGGTTGTCTTCAGATATCATAAAGTTTTCCCCCACTACAGAACCATGGAACTGACGCCAATAAACCCATTCCTAATTCCTGGCAGGGAGGGTCGGGCGAGACCTGCCGAGGGGAAGACTGGGGTTGGCACCTGGACCAAATAGACCATCAGCCCTAATTATAGTCTCAGTGATGGTGAAGTAAAGGTGTGTCTCCTCCTCAGCCCCAGGCTCCCTCTTCCTCCACTCAGGAGCTCATTGCCCTTTGTCCAGCCTGCAACAAGTGTCTGGCGCTTTCTCCTTTACCCTGACTGTCTGTGGGGAGAACCCTACATCCAGAGACCTTTCCTCTTATCATCTGAACTGCTGACTCCCATGCTTCCTCCAGGAAGTCCTCCACTCTCCATCATTTCTTTGGGGGAAGTTCCCTCACTTCCTTCCTCTTTTTGCTCCATTATTTGCTCTAAAGCCTCTGCCCACCCATCCATCCTGCTCTGCATCCTTCTTCCTCTGACAGGCTAACTCCACCACCCCACACAGGCCACACTCTAAAATCTGAACTCAGCCACATCGTATTTCTGCTCACCTTCCTCCATCTGTTTCTCTTACCTGGCACATCATGACAGCCTCAAACCCCAAATGACACTTGGTCCATACACCACCATCAAAGCCTTTCCTATGGAATCCCATGCTTGTGCTTCATGCCATTTTCTCTGCCTGGCTCAGGATTCCTCACCATCAGCACCAGCAGGTCCCCCCACTGAACTCTAAGCTCCATGGCCTCTATCTGATGTGGTACAGTTCTTGCCTAGAAGTCAATGCCTCACAAGCCAGCTCTCGAAGATACAAGCTGAGTAAGTGAGCAAGCAAGCGAGCGAGAAAGCACAAGAGAAAAAATGGATGGTTGGCAAGGCAGTACCTTCACTGTGATGCCTCTGGATGCCAAGAGGCACTGCCACACCCTCTTTCTTCTGTGCCCCACAGCTTGTCACATCTTCCTCTGCGGTCACTCGCATTGGATACCAGCCTTCCTGCAACACTCTTCTAAATCCACTGCACAAAATAACCGAGCAATACATAATCAACCAACAACTTGATATCTGGTCTCATTTGAGTATCTACTTCTTTCTGTGGGTTTGTCTGACACTCTACTTTTCAGCCTCTTTATTTCCTCCCGAAATATTCATACAGCACCCTCTTTAGCATTACTAGGTGAAGCAAAGCACACCTCTTCACTCTTTTCCTCAGCCTATTTAACTCCTATTTAACAGCTAGCGAAAGTCATCCTGCTCATCCTCCTCTGCCTTCAGCAATACCAACCTGCAGCTCCAAATTCCCACCCACAACTCTTTGAGATTGGCAATGAAAAGCTTCACTTCTAGGTACCAGGATGAATGACACATGCTTCATATACTACAACAAAAAAGTATACAGTGTTATAATGCTATACACAATTTAGGAAGATGGGGACCTTGGTCACAAATGGGCAACTGGCCAGTGATTCAACTATTGTTCATTCATCCATTCATTTATTCATTGAACAACTGTTTATTGACAGCCTATGAGGCATCATTTCCAGACTTCAACACTGTGGGGTGGAATCATTCACTTGGCAGACATAGCCAATTCTGTTGCTTAGACAAAGAGAAGGCAGACTAAGGAAGGGACTGAGAGGGATTACAGAATAATTGACTCCAAATCAAAAGACAAAGGGGGGGGCGCGGGAAATGAGTTTCAGTTTCAGGTGATATCTCTGAAAGGAAGAAAAGTTTTAGGGTGGAGCTTCTCTCCTCCAGGGCTCTAGGTTGAATGAATTCCCTGAACTTAGGACCAAGTGTTGAGACTTGTTTTATTGGTGGTTACAAAAGTAAGTTTTAAAGGCTCAGCGATTTGCAGATTCCATTTGGATGTGTCACAGTTATCTCTCATTCATCACATCTAAAGCAAAGGCAGGGGCTTTGGGAGTGCAGATACCTTAAAAGAAGTGGCTGAAATTCCAATGATTTGTTCTTCCAGAACTCAGCAGCAGCAGGGCCAGGACACGATTATCTCTCATTCTGTCTAGTCCATCTTCCAGGCAGTTAGGGGCTTATCCATTAACCCTCACCAGCTGTGCTCAGTCAGGGTTAGGGCTTAACAAAGACCTCATGCATTGGAATGACCTCTGAACCTATAACCCCTATTCAACAGGCCACCAGCTCTATGAAAATGTACACTGCTTTAATGCATTCTTCACCTGCTTTGCTATCCAGCCTGATACCTAGAAAGATGTTTGGTAAGGATTCATGAGGAAGCAAGGAAGAGAAAAATTAAAGAAATAGACCGAAATGATGTCTATTTGGCACATCACAAGGTAATCTTAATGGAATATGCTTAACTTTTTAAATCTGGGTTCAAGTTCCAGCCCTAAAAGTACATTTCTGGACAGATCACTCCAACTGTCAAAGCTTCCATTTCAAACTCTGGGAATGGAAACAATGGAAGCTATTTTCCACATCCCCAAGATAATCAAATAAGGTCCCATAAAAAAACACTTGGTAAGCATACCCTACTGTATAACTCAAAGCTGTTTTGATGGTTAATAAGAAGGATATCCTTTTCATAACTGTAAGCAATTACTAAAAGATATTGAAACAACAGGATTTGCAATGATGTGGCTGGCTTTATTTGGGCCATGTTTATTTTGACCAGTAAACCAGGGACTCGTGAACACATTCCTTAGAAGGCTTGCTATTTAAATAAGAGGTGCATGAGACACGGATCAGAAAAGGCTCTTAACCTTCCATTTTCAACAGCAATACTCATTGTGTTTGATAGTGGTTGAGTCCTGTCATTCTCATCATCCTTTATTGTACACTTGCTATATGCAGGACATTCTAAAGTATATCATAAGGGGTAGAACAATGGTTATTAAGATTCACCTCATTCCCTAAGATACAGTCTGCTTTGCTTCCCTAAACCTTAGTTTCTCCATCTATCAAAGAAGAGGCTTGAAAGAGATATGCCCAAGATACACTACCATGACCTTTAGCATTTAACAACTCGGTAATGCCAAGGTTCAAAGAGAGACAGTGATTGCTTCCTTCTGGGTGATTCTTCTGAAAACCATTTCTCCCCTAGTGAAGCCAGCCAAGTAATCATTCCTGAAGACAACTCCCAGACTTTTGTTTCTTCCCTAGGAATCCAAAATGGATTTCATCCCAAAACAAAGTGCATACAATTCACAAATTCCTTTATGCTATAACTCCTTACTCCATCCTCACCAGCGCCCTTTAGAGTAGTTTTATTAGACTCCTTTTTAACCAAAGAGACTATTTAATCTTAAAGGATTAAATTATTTGGAAGACTGAAAAGAATTAGCTGGGCCACGGCATAACACCAGCTTTTCTGATCCTAAGCAGACTTTTTATTTCCATTCCCCATCCCTGCTCCCCTACAAATGTTTTAATGACCAAGCGACTGAGAAGCACAGCTCGGGGAAGCTGGATTTAAGCAAAGAAGCTGATAGACTGTTTCAAAAGCCCACATCTCTCCCTCTACCGTGCATTGGAGAGAGCCTCGGGATGGGTTAAGTCCTCCCTGGCTGAGTCCCAACAGACATTAAATTCACCTGTGCTTGCTCAGAAATAAATCAGTGTCCCTTTCTGCTCTGCTGTTGTCTGGAAATAATGCAAATGCAATGGTCCTGCACTGACATTGTGCTTTCCTGGAAGGGTACACATAATAAATTGTCCCTTAATACTGTTAAAGAGACATTTTCCTCTTACTCAGGAGCTTTTGAGGTTGGACCAGGCCACTCACCCGGCGAGAAGGACATGTGTCTTGTCACTGAGCCCAGTTCTTCATGTGGCTTCTCATTGTCCCTTGCCTGCTGCAATACTAAGTTCAAGGATGTCTTTCCCAGCCCCCTGGCCACGTCACGGCGCTCACTGGTATGCGAGATGGGTGTCTTCGTCTGTGCTTTGCATTTATTTTATGTGTTTGTATGTTTATTTATTTGGACGCTTGGAAGCTGAAGGGAATTGGTGCTCCTGGTCCCATGCCATTCATCATTTGGAAGAATGCCAAGCGGCTTCCACTGAGGACAGAAGGCATTGGTCTCCCCGGCAGGAAGCCACGACTGCTCCTTAATTGTTTGCTAGAGGAAGAATCAAGGGTAAAATTTAAAGTAAATGGCTGGCCACATTGCACTAATTCATCAAAGCATGTTTCAAGTCAGTAGTCAGAGCATGTAGCAGCCCCTGGCGCCATCACCTTCTATGAGAGTGGATATGCTAGCAGAGCTCCAAGCAGATGAAATCAATCCTTAGGAGGCATTCAGCAGTGCTTGAAAAGCAGAGGGAGGGGGGGCAGGGATTTCTCTGCATATTCCCCTTTGCCACTTGGGAAACACCATTGTCTGTGACCTACTTATCAGACAGGGGGAGGAATCAGAGATGAGAACCTACAGAGCTGTTTGCTGAGTGGAAATCCCATTCTCCAAGGTATTCTGTGTGCTGAGAAAACAACTACCATCTCCTCCTTTGGCTCTATTCTTCTGGTATAGAGATACCTTATTTGGCAGTAGTAAAGACAAATCCACTTTGGATGGATTTAGATGGGAGAGTTCTCACAGGCCGATCGTAGATGAGAAGTTAAAAACCAGTTTCCTGACAGACTGGAAGTAGGCAGTTGAGAGTTTTAAGAAATGCTGTCAGCGTCTGTGTGTGTCTCTCTGTCTCTCACTCCCTCCTCTCTCTCTTTTTCTGCCTGTCTCACTCAGCTCACTCTTCCTCATTACATGAGTATGTCTTGCTCCTACATTGTTATGAAGGTCACTCTTCTTGCTTTTAAGTATGCAACCATTGGTTCATTCAGTAAATATTTATTGAATGCTACTATGTAGTTGGCACTATTCAAGATGCCAAGGATATAGCAATGAATGAAACAAACAAATGCTCTGCCCTTGTTGAAGGTAGATGGTGGGCAGGGGTGGGGGGAGCAGGGGAAGCTAGACAGTAAACAAGATAAATAAGTAAATGGATTAGAGAGCCACGGGTGCTCAGAAGAGATCAAGGCAGGAGAAATGACACATTGGGAAGGTAGTTGACATCTTGAATGCTAGTACTGTGGAAGACCCTTCTAAGAAAGGCATTTTTTAGTAAAGACCTGAAGGAAATAGGAAACAAGCCCTGCAAATGACTTGGGGCAGTGCATCCTGAGGAGAAGGACAGGCAGGTTTTTCAAGGTACAGCAAGGACAGCAGTAGAGTGGGGGGGGGGAGCTAATGAATGAGGGAAAGCAGTCAGAGATGGAGAGTACAGGGCAGATTGGAAAGGGTCTTGTTGGTTATAGTAAGGACTTGTTTTCACACTGAGTCAGTAGGGAGCTCTTAAAGGTTTGCCTCAAGCTAAGTAACTATATCCCCCACCAAGTTCAGAAGTCATTCTTTCTTGCTAACTTACCCCAAAGTGAAAATTTCTTAGTCACCAAAAGAGAGACTCTAAGCGACAATGGCTCATGTCCAGTTGGCTTGCAAAGTCATCCTGAGTTCTCATGGTTTACCCAAATAACAGGGCAGCTAACTCATCTACCTCTGCATAATGCTGTAGAAATAATGGAGAGCAGGAGGGAACCTTGTTTCTGAGATGAACTGTCTGAGCCCCGCACAGTCAGGTCCCCAGGATCTGGGTTGCCACATGCTCTCAGAGACAGAACCGAGGGAAAGAAAGATCTCTGAGAAAACACTGATTGTCAGAAAAGATGTTCTCATAAGATCTTCACACAAAAGCCAAATTAGAATGTGTTTTCTCTCCTTATCCCTTCATCCAGAGACCTTACATGTGGCAGAAGGACCCACAGATTTGGCAGGAGAAGTTGTGAGTGGTTGCCAGTCATGACGCTATTAATAGAGACCATATGAAGTTGGACATGTTTTTGAATACATTAGAATGAATTAAATATCACTATTCTCACTCTCTAGCATTCCAGTGTGTGGTTTTTGATTGGAGAGGAAGGGCTGTTGCTGTATCTGGAATATCAGAGCCAAAGAGAATCCAAGGAGCACCACTGGTGCTCTTCTTCCCTTTTGTGACTCTTGCTAGAAAATGGGGTGACCGCCACTTCTGTGGGGGAGAAGACTGGAGGAGTCTGGCTGGAGGAGGACACCTGTCTGAAAAATAACTGTCATTTCTTTCTCCTAGGACTTGCGTCAGGATAAGAATGTTCTAGAATTTCTTCTCCCCAGTTCTAACAACACTGGCTTCGGGATAAGGGCCACAAAGACAAGGATCCTCCCCAAGGGCAGTTTCAGAACAGGCTATGGTAGCATTCTCATAATTAAATGCAAGGACGTTGCCATGTGCACTTCAGCGACGGCTCTTCACATGGGAGAGGAAATGACTAAATATGTATTTACATAGCTCTCATGAATATGCATTTTGTAAATGCACAAATATGTACAATTACTTGATAGACTGTTTTGGTTCCTATCTTTCGAATACTTAATACAACTGTAAATGTTTAATTCATATTTACAGGGTTGATTGAACAGTTTCAGAATTAGCCCAAGTCTTGCTAGAAACGAAATTGGTGTTTGTGCACAAGGATCTGGCCAGAAGAACCTACACCACACAAGTTCAATGACGGTTTTCTTATAAAGCAGCGGGCTTTTATGTATTAAGAATAATAAATAAAAATGGATTAAGAGGATAGCCTGGATTTTACTCCAACAATGGCCTCCCTGCTTCCTGATGACAGGCACAGGAGAAGAAAGATGACAAGTATTTTTCAGCCACAACTCGGGAACAAGTCATGCTCCACCTTTGGTCTCTGCATGGCCTGCTCTCTGT